>NC_091800.1:52446944-53078333 GCF_041296235.1 Equus asinus
TACTTCATCTGGATTTCCAAATACCTATTAATCAGGAAGAGTATGGCATACTAAAAGGAAGAACAACAGATGTGACTGTCAGGATAAGGACAAATAGATTATTTCTACACAATTGAAACATTCTCATGATGAGGCTGAGACACTAGAGTAAGATAATATTCAAGGATATTTTGCAACCAAAATATACATAATCTAATAACTATCTCCCAAAATGTAGTATACCAAACAACATTTTTATTAATTCTTATCTATGTTAGAGATAATCTTTGCTGATTAGTAAGCAGAATTGCATACAGCATTTCTATACTAATGAGACCAAAAGCACTTCTGATGGTCGGTGGGGCAGAAAGGTCTTATAATAAATATTTCATGCATTTGCTAATCCATGTGAGCCACCTAGGAGTCACTTACATATTCTACCACACAGAGAATCTTCCAAATTGCACATCCTGAGCACTATACAGACTGTAGGGTTAACTGGGGCTGCCTCCACTCTCTCATTTTGCCACCCAATTGGAAGACAGTTTGCATAGAAGTTAAAAGACAGGTAAGCCCTCCTTAGTCTAAACTTAATATGGAAGGTAAGGCAGCAGCTGCCATTTAAACAACAGTGTCTACACTAACGCTGTGGGGAGAAAAGGAACCACAAAAAAATCTGACTAACTTACTTACCCTACTACTATTAGAGATACTCAAATCTCAGAATTTAAGTGGGATTTCTAGACAACCTGGTCATCTCTCTCAAACAAGCATCATTTTTCCTACCGAATGGGTATGGATTCAATGGACTATTACACACTCATTAAAAATGACAGCAATGGATCTATATTCACTGGCATGGAAAGATGTCCAATACTCTACAAGTATTTTAATACAAAATCAAGTTACACAATAGTATGTATAGTATGATCTCACTTACATAAAACTGTATACATATTTATATGTGTATATGAGCAAAGAGGGATGTGTAAAAGGAAGCTTTAAGGTTTTAAATCTCAAGGTGTTGAGATTTGTAGTTCCTTTTACTTTCTTCTTTGTGCTTTTCTGCATTATTTGCATTTTTTATACTGACCATAAATGAAGCTCATCAAGGTCTCCTTTAAAATCAGGAGTTCGTTCCACGTCAATCAACTTTAACTGTTAGAAAATTCTCTCTAAAAATCAAGTCCAAATCTACCTGCCCATAAATTCTATCCATCAATCCTAGTAACAATCTCTAAAGCCAGGCAATTCCCTCATTAACTTTAGAAGATAGGGGACCCTGGGGCTGGCCCCGTGGCCGAGTGTTAAGTTCACGCACTCCGCTGCAGGCGGCCCAGTGTTTCGTTGGTTCAAATTCTGGGCGCGGACATGGCACTGCTCATCAAACCATGCTGAGGCGGCGTCCCACATGCCACAACTAGAAGGACCCACAACGAAGAATATACAACTATGTACCGGGCTTTGGGGAGAAAAAGGAAAAAATAAAATCTTTAAAAAAAAAAAAAGAAGATAGGGGACCTGATGTCAAATCAGAGATCAACTCTCTCAAAAGTACAATCTCTGACTGATTGCCAGTCAAACACATACTTCTGAAGATTTAACAAATAAACAAGCAAATATATAAATAAAAGCTATACCTTTCAGCTTACAGAGCATTTTAAGAAATAAAAAAGTTCACAGATCTTCACAGAATAATCTGCCTGTGATGTAGATCCCACGTAATGGAAAGAAAATTTTATGTGTATTAATATTACTGTAATAAGCGTTCATGTTACAGTGTGAATTAGAGCGTACAAATCTTCAACCTAATTGGTTACATTTGCTTCCAAAAACAATGTGAAGAAGTAATAGGATCATTATGGTAGGAAGGAAGTTGAGACTCAAGAGAGGTTGTAACTTGCCCAAAGTCACACAGCTAGCACCAGAACAAGATCTCAAAACTCCCTTTCCCTTGCTCTAAACTCTGTCTTTTATCTGCCATCCCAAGTGCCTCTAGGAAAGTGGTAAGTTTTGTTAAAACTCATAGAGCTTGTCTCCTTTGTCTACAGATCTGGTCTTAAGCCTATTCATGTCATCTGGACAACAGTAATATATAAGTACCACTTACCTGGTCCCTATAAAGAGCCAGAGACTAGATACACGGTGTGTTGGTTACTCTCCATTTGCTCCCCAGATGCACTCTCTGCCCTCACCCATTCTGCTGTACTCTGGGAGGCAGACCCTTGTGACCTGCATTCCCCACACTTCCTCTCCTGCTGGCTTCTGGTTGGGTATGGCCAATGGGAGGAGACAGAAGGAGATCAGAAAGGGCAGGAGAATGAAGTTGGGTATTTCTTCTCTGCCTGGCTCACCAAGAGTACAATAACCTCCAGAGACCCTGCCTCCATAGTTCCAGCACTCACTGGGCCTGGGAACACTGTTATATCTTCCCCCACCCCTCCAGCACCATGGGTATGAACAGCTTCCCTCTGTTACTAGTTTCTGGGCACGTGGACATCCATGTTTGGTTCCCTTAACCCTGCCCACACCTCTGTAAACGGTACCTTCGTCTGAATCATTGGAGGTGGACTCTGTGTACTGCAAGGGACTCTGATTGATGTATCAAGTCTCCTCATTTAAGCCTTGCAAAACGTCTCAGATCAGTATTGTCCCACTTTGGATATGAGAAAACTAGGGTTCAGAAGATTAAAGTGATGTGTGCAAGCCAAACAACTAATAAAAGAGCTAGAAGATGCAGATACAATGCTGTCTAATTCCAAAGCCTACGCTCTTGCCATATGGACTCTTTGTATATTTTAAAACAGAATTAACAACATTACAAAGGCAAGTCGATCTCATTTTATTCTCTGGTCTTCCTAACTCCGTCTGTTCTATCCTCCATCATACTATTGGTCTACATTGGAAGGATTCCTGAAAAACGCATTATGGAGCACTGGACCACTTTTCCTGTGCACAGCCACACAGATGATATCACAAGGTAGAAATTTCACAACAGCCTCATTTCTAAATAAAATATATCAATCCAATTTTAAAAAACTGAAAAAATAATACCTGTCAAGCAAAACTAGATCTTTATCCCAAGACACTTAATACATAATTAGCAGAGAAACTGCTGTATAATCTTATATCTTGTTATCTTCACTTAAATCATACCTGGGTGATAATTTTTTCCATTTCAGATGTATTCATATCAGGTAGCGTGCTTTTAAGAAACTCAACAATATTTTCAAAGTTTTCACACTCCATTATAAGCGTCTCTTGGCTGCTCAGGAGGCTGAGCGCAACCTTAAATATAACTTCAGTTCCCTGAAGAAATATAATATCTAAAAAAAGAGAATATAATTTTCATGATCAAAATTATGCATCCACTATTGTAGCAAGCATACTCTTTGTGCTAAAGGGCTTTTTGGTGGGGTTTTGCTGTTGCTGTTTTAAACCACAGCAGCAGGACCACAGAATATTTTGCAAAAGCTATTGGTCAAAACTATCTAGTTTATTTTTTTTTTAATTACTATGACTGAAACAAGTAAACAGATGTTTGAATACTCTCTTTACTTATTCAGGAATCTCAGATAAGTGCAGGGTAATAAAAAAGACAAATTATATATCTGTTTGTCTATGTATTTATTTATAACTTCCAGCCACAAATTTAATGGAGACAAGGTAAACCTCAAAGACACTTATTCAAGCAATGCTGAGATTTTTCTTCACAAGGGGAATACAAAAACAAATCAACATAACCAGTTAGTACTATTTAAATTCTCATTACCACAATAAAAAAGTAGATGAACCAGTTAATATGTAATTAAACCTCTACTAGAGAAGCAAATTTTAAAAACTTTAAAAGACAAATCCCCAAACCAGTATATAACCTAAATCAGAAGTGAAAGAGAAAAAGGAAAGCTACCCTAACTTTAAACTCAGCTTCCTAACAAACACAAACATGCAACAGTTTTGAAAAGCACCAAATCCTTTTGCATGAAAGTTTCTCTCAATCTATCATTCTATAACCAATAATAAACAACAGGGAGTCTTTTAAATAGAGGGAATTGTGAAACAACCAGTTCAAACATGGTCATTCTTCTTGTTCATGCATCCTTTCCCTTCCTGACAGTCTCTATTCTTTACTAAATTCAAAGAAAGGGATTGAGCAGCTACTGGAGAGCTGACAGCATCATCGATATTCTCACAGTAAAAAACAGGTTACTGGGGAGATTTGTGTCTTAAACTCTGACATCAAGCTTCCAAGGGTAAGTCAAAGAGAGGTGCCCTGAAATATCATTTTGATTTGACACACTATTCTCTGAGAAGAAAAACTATATAAATATTTTGACTTTTATATATATATAATACATAGCCACATATATTAGTCACAGCCCCCAATAAGAAAGACATTGTACATTGTAACCTGGTGCACATATACATATAACACACGTATCTTCAAAACCGAAGTTTCTCCAAACAACATTTTTCCTTACTATTTGTAATACTCTGATATTTTCACTGTATTCTATTCTATTTCATTTTTTTCTAATTCTGGTGATGACTTACAGTTGGGCCAACACTCATAATTTGACAAAAAGCCCACATTTAGCAAAAACAGAGTTATAAATATTGACCGCTTTCACCATGGATACCAAATAGAAGAGCAAAACATAAAAATTGTGGGAGCCCTTTCTGAGGTCATCAAGATCCTAAACAACATCATTAGAACAAACCTCCACTAAAGAGTTGTTTTTTAAGAAGAATGGACCTTGAGGGTATTATGCTAAGTGAAATGAGTCACGGGGAGAAAGTCAAATACCATATGATCTCACTCATAAGTAGAAGATAAAAACAATGACAAACACACACATAGAAACAGAGACTGGATTGGTGGCTACCAGAGGGGAAGAGGGAGGGAGGAGGGAGAAAGGGGTGATCAGGCACTTGTGTGTGGTGATGGATTGTAATTAGACTTTGGGTGGTGAACGTGATGTAATCTACACAGAATTCAAAATATAATGAGGTACACCTGAAATTTATATACTGTTATAAACCAATGGTACCGCAATAAAAAAAATTATGATAAAAAAGTCAATAAAAAAAAGGTGTTTTTAAAAAAATTTTTGCTTTTCAAATAATAGACTCAGACAAAGCTAACAAAAGACTTGTGAACAGACTTAAGAGTCCCCAAAGGGAGCATAAACCATGTCATACACTCTTTATTCCTGGTGGCTAACACTGTGATGGAGCAAGACAGGAACTCAAGAACTTGCCCCAGGCCCTACCGCCTGTGCTTAGTGCTTTTTCCTGAGCCACCCAGCCTGAGAGATTGGCACCACGACTGTACTGGCATGAAAGGAAAGTCACTTAAGCAATGAAACAAGAATTTCAATTAGCCTGTTAACAACAAAAAGTCAGATTAAGAAATGCCCTTAGAAATAACATTGCTATAGGTATTTCCATTGACCCAATCAGAGAACATATCTCTCTGTTTTGAATCCAGGTTGAAGAGGACAATGGGGAAGGAAAACAAAGAAACAGAGGTAGGAAAGATGTGTATAAAAATCTGGAAAATTATATGGGGTAAGTCCTTCATTCAGATTTTTAAAAAAGCATACTCTGATTTTTAAATGAAAATAGCTCTATCACAGCTTACTCAAATACAGGAGCCCAATTCTTCTTCTTTCCCTTTTAATTTCAATTTTATTTAAGAAAACATGTTTTCAAATTACTCTCAGAATAGAGCCAGGTACATTTATCAAATTCCTCTAGCAATTTGCTATTCTGTGTAACACATGATAAAACAATCAGGGCACGATATGGCTAGAAGTATATTCCTCGGAATAAATAACACTGTTCCACTGGATCATACGCATCTCTTACCAAAAACTCTGGCTACAAATCCTAATGGAAACTGAGAGGCAAACAATGTGAGGAACCAGGGGGCAGCGTAAAGACTGGGGCTGATCTCGTTTTCTTCAAGATGATTGTAGAGATCTCTGTGATAGTCATGAAGGAGCCTGGACAGCTGGTACATCTGAATCTAAAGTTAATTTGGAGAAAAAAAATAAAACATTACGCATTTATCTGAGTGTGCATAAAATATACTAACTTTCATTCTATTACTCTAATATTTAATAAATTCATATATAGTAAATAAAAGTAGTATTATTTTATTTTTATTATTATTTTAAAGTTGATATTAAAGTTCACTTAACTGAGATCATAAAGCAAGTCACTGAAACGAAAGTCCATCTAAGACGATTAAGCAAGTTTCTCTGTCACATGTGTTTTAGTATCACATATATATATATATGGAAATGGCATTTTTCCTCATGCAGGAAGGCATTGCTTTTGGAATTTAATCAGAACTGTCCTGGCTCAGGACTCTCATGGAAGGTCCATTCTTATTTCAGATCAATTCCAGAGAAGCCTCCATTCTAAAGAACCTACTACATTTGGTTCAGAAACAAAGCCTAGGGCTGGCCCAGTGGCGTAGCAGTTGAGCTTGCACACTCCACTTCAGCGGCCCAGGGTTCACTGGTTTGGATCCCAGGCGTAGACCTATGCACCACTTATCAAGCCATGCTGTGACAGACATCCCACATACAAAAAGTAGAGGAAGGTGGGCACAGATGTTAGCTCAAGGACCAATCTTCCTCAGCAAAAAAAAAAGAGGAGGATTGGTAGCAGACATTAGTTCAGGGCTAACCTTCCTAAAAAAAAAAGAAAAGAAATATATTTTTAAAAAAAAGAAGCAATGCCTGTCTCTCTTTGTTGAGTCCAGCATCTGATTGATGACGGAGCTCCAGCTTAGACCTGTCAGGCATTCTGCATTGCTAAGACGCTGCTCGGCTTAGAATGCTATGGAGCCAGAAGCTTAAGATGTGATTTCTAACATCCAAAGTATTTCAGCAGGATATTTTTCATTACAAAGGGGATTAAAGCAAAAGTTTCAGTCATTTACGAATGTATCTACTATTAAAAGAAAAAATTACCTCATTTGGCTACTGAGTTGATTATTGATATTTCAAAAAAAGAAAACATTATAAAGATACCATAGAGCAACTTTTAAACTCTTAGGTCTGTGATAGCTAAAAATCAAGCAGGAGTAAATAATACGCAAATTTGTGAACTGTGCTTTGACTTAAACTTTTACCCACATAGTAACAGATTGAGTGGCAGTTCCTTGATCAGATATATCGCTTAACATTTCAAGATATTTCATATTAAAAGAGACCTCAACCGCCTCACTTTACAAATAAGGTAACAGATACCAGATGGACAGAGAGCCTGCAGTGCCCGAGCTCACACACAGTGACACAGGGAATCTGAAAGCCAATCAAGCAATCCCTAGTGATCCCAAGCCCACTGCTGCTTCCACTGTTGAAAGTCCTATTGGACAAAGAACACAATCTTTCTACCCCTAGAAAGTGGGAAAGTGTTGTATGTCACTTTATAGAGCAAAGAGATCTATTCTCCTAGAATCAGGTATCCAACCTTGTGGCCTATAATAATGCTGCCACCCGAGATTTTTAAACATCTTCATTTTCATAATTACAGACATAAAATATTTATTGGGCCATATTAAATTAATATATAAATCCAATTTATATGAATTTTTATAATGTCAAATTGATGAGGAAGTTTTAAATTGAAAAACCATTGCATTTCTAATGTGATAGCTATATCTCTCTCTCTATTTATGGACCAAAATCAAACAGTACTCCTAGGTACTTTCTGCTTTTTGAAATTCTAATGATAGCTACTAAACCGTTATTTCTAGAAATCAGAGCTATTTAATTCCTTACAAGGGTACCAATGCTTCCCATCTGATATAAGATACCGGTAAACTGTTTAGAAATAAAGTAAAAAATAAAAGCTTCCATAGTCATTATTTGACTTGTGAAATGTTTATAGACCTACGAATAGTCATCGACTAGGAACCGAATCACTATTTTTGATTTATGTATCCTGGTGAACACACTTCACGTGAACTCACACCTGAAAACCCAACATTGAGAGCAAAACCCTATCTCCCCAGCAAAAATTTCATGTTGAAGAGTAAAGAAAACTGGAGCACTCCTGCTCCACTCATCCGCTCAAGAAAATACCGTTTACTACAATATTTATCAAGTGAAAACACAGTCCTTTTTTGCCTCCGTATTGGCAACTAAAATATGAAGTGTCAAAACTGATCATTGGGAACCAGAGAAAAGAGTATATTTTTAAAACATTTTTTAAATATTGTCTTTCTTATCTAAAGCATAATATTATGACTAACTGGGCATCATGCCTACCTCATTTCAAAGGAGGAGAACCCCGACATTCCTCTCTTTAAAGTCTTCCCTTATATTTTTACCACTAAAAGCTTTAAATTCCAAGGTAGTGGTTGTTTGAGATATTATATCTACAGATAAAATGTAAATTCCTAATTAGAAACCTATACACTGAGGAAAGTGAGGTTTAAAGTAGAGAGGAGAACCGTGTAAACAGGAGGTTTGAAATCGGGCGAAGACAGCAGTGGCAGTGAAAACCCTACTTAACTAAAAAATCTTACCTGTGCTGCTTCAGAGCATGCTAAGAAAAGCAGACTGAAAAGAACTACTGACTTGAAACACTTTTTCCTCTAACAGGGCCTGTCTGACAGTAAGATAAAGGAGGGGAGACATGGTAAGCTCAAGAAGAAGCATGTCTCTATCAAGTCTTTATGCACTCGAAGTAAAAGAATAAAGTCAGTATATCTTCAGATTTCAAATAAAAGATCTATGAGTCTTTTCAATTGATAAGTTGAGAAAAAGGGAATAAAGATGACTTGATACTTTCTCCATATAACTCGTAGACTTAGGGGACAGAGCCTTGAGTACCCACCACCGGTCCAGAATTGCTTATTTACTCACTTCACGAACTACGGAAAAGTTATTCTGCGTGTGGATGTCACACTCTTAGAGGTTTAACAAAATCACAAATCCCACACTAAAACATGCCTCTACGTTTATCCAAGTTCCAAGACGATGGGTCCTGATTCCTTTATCTCGGCTGTAATTCAGAAGACGGCCACCGCTAAGATTTCTGGTAAGAGCTTTAGGAGCTCCTCGGGAAGCTCTAGGGCCTCACCTGTAGCGACATCATGTCGGGTCTGTACTGCTTGCGGAAGCCCAGGTCGTACATGAGGAATTTCAGCATTTCAAAGGCTTGCTCTTCGCTCATGTGCAGAAGGAGGACTCCGGCCACAAAGCTGATCCCCTGACAGTAACCCACTTCTGTGTCCAGCAACGAGTAGGCTTTCAAGAGGTTAAAGAGCGACAGCTGCCCCGCCCCAAGCTGCGCCGAAAAGTAGGGGTGAGTAGGGAAGGTCCTTCCTGCAGGGGAAAAGAAAAGAAATAGTTTTGAGATGTCCTGATGTGTTGGAGACCAGCATGAAACAGCATTTCAGTGATTTCCAGGAATAAACAAGCACCCTTTTCCGAACCAGCGAGACTTGCTTGAAGTACCCATCACAGAGTCTCCCTCTCTTTAGCAAGTCCCAAGTCCTACGTGCCAGACCCCCACCCCAGCTCCATATATATGATAGTGGAGCAAACATGTGATGCTAACCAGCACTCCTTTCTAGAAACAAAACAAAATTCCACAAACGAATCAAGGACATGGCCGGGGAGAGCCCAAGAGAAGAGAACATAAAATTTATTCCGACTACAAATCAAGGCAAATTCTAAGTTCTCACAAAGACCACTGAAATCAGAATTCTACAAGAGGTATATTATTCAAAAGGAAATCTTAGTAGTCTGTAAGCAGACTTATTCCTGCTTTGCTTGCAATACGACACTGGAGGGACTTTTGGGGGTTTTTTGTTTTACATTCGGTCTAACATTTAGGAAATACTTCTTTCAAATGTCCTTTCCTCTTTGTTTCTTTTTTTTTAGGTTTTCAATTTTTTTTAATTTAATTTTTTTTTTTTTTTGAGGAAGATTAGCCCTGAGCTAACTGCTGCCAATCCTCCGCTTTTTGCTGAGGAAGACTGGCCCTGAGCTAACATCGGTGCCCATCTTCCTCTTATATGTGGGACGCCTGCCACAGCATGGCTTGCCAAGCAGTGCCATGTCCACACCCGGGATCGGAACCACCAAAGCTGAACGTGCGAACTTAACCACTGCGCCACTAGGCCAGCCCCCTCCTCTCTGTTTCTTAAACCACCTCCATGAGCCATGTAAACCTCTTTTCTTTTTTCAATATATCCAAAAAGGACAAGGACAGTAAAAGGTCAAGTAGATTTTAAATAAATTACCCTCTGAAATTCACCTCTGGGTATAAAATTACCACAGAGACATTTCAGCAAGCAAATAAAGTCAGTCCTGGATCACTGAAACCCTGGCACTAAACACTGAAACAAACCCATCTTCACCACCAAAGCTGTGCACCCTGCTACGGGACTTTCCTTTTGCCACAAAAATGAAGGGGGATGTTAGCTTTCTCGTGAAATGATTACTCATGTCGGTTAGAACTTGTAAAAAGGCCAGTCTTTTAAATGTTTTCCACCACATATGCTTAAAAGTGATTTTTTTCCCCAGGAACTGATAAGATTCATTCTGCAGAGCAAGAAAGGGGAAGATATGAGAAAATAACAAGAACAGGTTGAGGAAACACAGATGGCTATGTGTAGAATCAAACAAACAATTTTTAAAATCCTTCTACTTTCTCACTTAAAATTTTTGCTATATACTATGCTATAATTTATACTGTCTATCCAAGACATTAATTCTAGCTCCATTTCTTTTCTGACCAGCCTTTCCCTGTAATCTGATCCCATCATCATCTTCTCTTTATTAGGACATCTTGACTAGCCCTAAATGCACCATCCCAATTTCTAATCTCATCAGCAATTTCTGGTCACAGAACCACAGATCTGCAGGGGTCCATAGGGACTGCCTCGTTCAATGGCCTCATTTAAGAGAAAGGACTGCGACTGAGAAGCAAAGTAATTTGCCTAAAACCACAGTTCAGTGGTAGAAGCAGGATGACAACGAAAGTTTTCAGTTTCTCTGTAAAATTTCCTTTTTCAATTCTATTGGTATCGAAAAATATTAACAGAATTGGGCCCTTTCCCCAAAAAAGTTTTTTGTCATCTAAAAGAAACAGAGTTCAAAACTAAGTTTTGGCCAGTGATTTTTTTTATATGTTGTAATATAAGGTGACCTCAAATATAAGGTACTCCCTTTGTTTTCCCAAATGGGCTCAAGTAACATTTCTGGCCATTTTAAATACATCAGCTTTTAGAGGTACAGACGAAATAGTCAAATGTCAATGTACAATATTTAATCCAACAATTTAGATATTTTAAAATAATAAAATACGTATTATAATATGTTAATTTAGAGAAAAATCAGAGATAATATATTTTTTTCAATCATACCATTTTTACTTTCCATAAGTTATTTGAAATTCAGCATTTAAAAACATAGCTTTAGGGGCCGGCCCCATGGCCGAGTGGTTAAGTTCTTGTGCTCCGCTTCGGTGGCCCAGGGTTTTGCCGGTTGGGATCCTGGGCGTGGACATGGCGCCACTCATCAGGCCACGTTGAGGCAGCGTCCTACATATCACAACTAGAAAGACCCACAACTAAAGTATACAACTATGTGCTGGGGAGATTTGGGGAGAAAAAGCAGGGAAAAAAAAAAAAAGATTGGCAACTGTTGTTAGCTCAGGTGCCAATCTTTAAAAAAAAAAACACATAGCTTTATAATGCTGTCCCTGGAAATTCTCTCCCAGGTCACAAGTGCCCATTCATTTACCGTTAGGACAGCTAATTTGTCTTTCATCCTATAGGGATGCATTCACAATTTCTATAACATAACCACTTAGTATATTGCTTTTTAAAGTGGTATTTAAAGGCTTGTTTTTAGCAATATGTCCAGGAATACTTACTCTTTATCTCCACCAAAAACCGAAGGACAAAACCCAAAAAACTCCACAAAAGCACCTATTGTTTACCTTTGTAAATTAGCATCAATATGACAGGCATACCTAAATCCACGAGAATAGCATGCTGCTGAGCAGTGAGCTGCTTTAAAAGCTCTTTATAGGATATGTCAGGAGGTTGTTGTTTATTAGGCAATCTGTGTCTTAGACGATACTGTAAAGCTAGGAACTGCCAAATTTCCCCTCGTCGACTTTTGGGAACACCTACAATCAAAGAGATAAAAAAGCAAGGTCTTGAATACTGGAATGAAGTTGCTAGATCACAGTTGATTAGCTATGTGACACGACTGGAAAACAGGCAGCTGTGCTGTCTTGCATGCCACCTTGTAATCACACTGTATGCTGTACTGATAGAAGCATATTTTGACAAATTTAATCCTGTAGTTGCCGATGTCTTGCAAAAGAAAACCCTCAGGTAACAATGATAGTAATGGCAATATTAACAACATCAGCCAACAGTGAGTGAGCACCCAATACAACATTCATTGAGGGGGCCTAGCTACTGAGCATTGTAACTACAGAAACTGCACCTACACCATTCACATGTACTCAGAAGACAACCCAATGGGATAGCTAATTACTATGATTCCCCACTTGCAGATGGCAAAGCTGAGGCAGAAAGAGGCTAAGTAACTTGCCCAAGTTCACACAGCTAGTAAGCGGCAGTTTAGCATTAGAACTCTGGAAGTCTGGTTTCAGAGGCCAAATCCTGAAATCCTGACATGTATTACTGCCTATTTTCACCTTTTATTTGGTTTGAAGCTAGTAACAAATGCTCATCTCCATAGGATAATTTCTAAGGTATTTGTCATCAACAAGTAACTTTGTAAAAGAGAATTAAATAGCATTCTTATTTGGTCATAAAAGAATGAAAAGAATAAAAATGGTAAATACAATATGAAAGCATAACTGGAATGCTCCAGAACATCATTCAGCCTTTGAGAAAAACATGTCTAGCATACACAGTCATGCCCCACATAACAAAGTTTCAGTCAATAACAGACCACATATATGACAGGAGTCCCATTATAGTAGTACCATATAGTCTAGGTGTGTATTAGTCTGTGCCATCCAGGTTTGTGTAAGTACACTCCGTGATGTTTCCACAGCAAAAAAAATGCCTAATGATGCCTTTCTCAGAACATACCCCTGCTGTTAAGCAACGCGTGACTATATAATGAAACATTAGCTCCATTATGCTTGATAAGCAAAGGGTATATCACAAGCGGTTCAAACTATGATAAAACTTGCATTTTTTTATGCCAAAGAATATGAAGTAAAGCAGTGGGAGGGACAGAATTTGATTCTGCACAGCGCAGGCAATTTTATTTCACTAAGTATTTTCAGTTCAGATAGACTGGATCTGGAATAGATTCCCAGGCTCCAGCTGGTTCAAGGAAGGTTTAATGGCACTAATCTGTTTGCAATGCAATGCCACAGTTTGCATAAGCTGAAAGCATCGTTGCCCAAAATGTATAACTCAGGCTCACTGACATGTTTTATACGGCCCTCCACGATATACCTCCAAACTACCTTTTTCAGTGCCATTACCTACCATCCCCCGCCATACACTAAGTATAAGAAGCTTATGGTTATTTTCACTCCTCCAGTTTCTTATTCCTACTGTTGCCTTTATGGAATTGTAAGCTCCCCCGTTTGATTGTCTAGTGTATTTCTATTTGTCTTTTACGGATGAACCTGAATGCCATTCTTCTGCTGAAGCTCTCCCTAACATCTTTAGGAGTAATCCCTCCCTTTTCACATACTATTAGACTCACACTCTAACATTACCATACTGGATTACAGTTAGCTTCATACTGTATGTTCATCTATTTTCCCCACTTAGATGGTGAGCTCCTTGAGAACAGTAAGCATACTTTAACCTGTGTATGATGAAATCCAAAATATGCCTTGCTACTTAAACATTTGAATGAATGAATGAACCATAACATGTAAAATCATTTTTAGATGGTAACATTCGTCAGCCCGTTAAATGAATCCTGACAACATGAGTGGGCTGTTTTATTATCCATCTAAAAATAATTTTATAAAAAGCTATTTCACTTTAGTTAAACATTTGTTGAGCATCTACTAATGTAGCAGAGTAGAGAGCATGGCACTGAGGATACCTCATCACTGAGAGATGAATAAACCCACTCTCAGGAAAACTGGTCTCATTCACTCATTCATTCAGTCATTTATTCATTCAGTAAGTCACTTGGGCAAAAGCTGTCTTAGGTGCTAGGTGTGCAGCGGTGGGGCAAGAAAAACATACCAAAGAATGGTGTGGTCCATATCTCACACTCATCCTATTAACCACTATTTTGTCTCCTAAATAATTCATTCAATGAAAATCTTTAGAATTTCTATATCTTCAAGGAAAAAGAACAATATATTAGGCTAATAAATGTAGCATCTTACAAAATTAATCTTAACTTAAACTTCACTATGCAACAGTTTCACACATTATCACAAGCTTTTAAAACAAGATTCATTATCAGGTTTCTTTGGGTATTTTTGAAATGTTATTTTACACCCAGTTTATACAAGCCATGGAGATTCTCATTTTAATACATTTAATCTGGGTCACAGAAATTGCATCTAAAATCTCCACATTACTAGTTTTAACTTTAAATTTGAGATGTTTAAATATCGGTCATTTTATATGGCACAGCAGCAATGCAGTATAATGGCTAAATTTCCAATTTTATAATGGCAATTTTCCAAACTAAATAAAGGAATAAATGGATAGAAGGAAAAGCGATTGACAAGAATATAAATCTGTAACACGTACACGTAGATGAATACACATGTACACACAAATGTACACATAAATGTAAATACACACTTCTGACCAAACGATGGAAATGGGTCAAGTTTGTAAGGTTGCATTACTTTTATGGACATGATTAAAATCTGCCTCAATGCACATGCTCATCTGTTGGTAAACAACACCACAGACCGGAGAACAGCTGGCTGAAGGAGGAAGGAAAGGCTGCAGAAAAGGTGTCTGCTGTCTCCTCAGGGACAGTCTCTCCATTAGTACCATTTTCTTACCACTTGAGTCACTAACAGCAGGCAGAAACAAATTACGTTTTTTATCAGCAAAGCACAAAGGCAAAATTATGTCTGAGCTGCACAAACCAAAGAATCTCGGAAGCTTTTCTAAAACAAAGATTACTGAGATAATCCAGAATACCTTCTTTAAGAGAAGTATGAATATCTTCTATATCACATCTGATTTTAGATCTGCAGTTCAACAACTTCTTATCCCAGGTTATTAAGACCTCCTTCTGACATACACCAACTTCTTCGTAGTCCAATTTAACTTTTCGGGACTGGAGTTCATCTCTGCTTGCTAAGAAAAACAAGAGAATTTATCTAAGACTGATTTTTTTTTTTGAAACACAGTATTTTTAACATTTTACTGTATTTGTAAAACCATACCAAATGACTTTTAGGACTCAACCACAAACATTTTATTTCTTTCTTTTTTTTGGTGAGGAAGATTTGCCCTGAGCTAATATCCATTGCCAATCTTCCTCTTTTATTGCTTGAGAAAGACTAGCCCTGAGCTAACATCGGTGCCAATCTTCCTCTGTTTTCTGTGTGGGATGGCTCCACAGCACAGCTGATGCATGCAGCAGCTCTGCGACCAGGATCCAAATCTGCGAATCTGGGCCGCTGAAGTGGAGTGTGGAATTTAATCACTTGGCCACAGGGCCAGACCTTCAACCACTAACATTTTCTCAAAAAGAAAACTTAAAAAAAATTGAGGATATATGAAAAACTTTCAAACTTTGAGTCATTTTATGTAAGAAAATATCAGAAATAACTTCCTAAGAAGGTTTTGCTCTGTATCTTACAGATGGTAACTCTGCTAAACATAAAAAATAAAGCATGTTTTCTATGCTATAAATTTCCATTTTTTGACAAATGTGATAGATACCCTCAGAAGTGACAGCTTGCATCATTTCAAACACCATTAAAATGTTAATATTTTACATATCACAGATATGAGAAAACAATGCCTCATGCTAACCTTGACCTGAGAAATATTTGACTATGACAACCTGGTACATTTTTATAATTATTTCCAGAGTTATCAACACTGCCCTTAACAACACTAATTTATGTGTTCCTGTGTTCATTTTTCATAGTCTTAAAGAGGAAAACTCATTTTACTGAAGTTAACACTACTTGCATTTTTTAAATGGTACAGAGTTCTCTCTCATTTGATGGTCTAAAATATAAGCCCAGGGCTCATTAAAAGAAATGTCTATAAAAGCAAACACTATCTTGACTTGGTCTTTATCTTGAATAATTGATTCCAAAAGGGAGAAGGAAGAAAAAATACGTAGGTCTAATTTTTCTCTTTCATTAGGATCACGTTGAACAGGAATGTCTGAGAATAACCTGTTTTCATTCAAGCTCTCAGCGCTCGACCACCTTACCTTCTGTAACACAAATCTTTGTCATGCATCCAAAGTCCTCGACAGCACAAAAACAACAGCAGGAGTATTACTCTTACTTAGTGTGTTTGAGACCGGTTCAAAAGAATTTAAATATCTTATAATGGACTGCTATACGAGCAGGGCAGTAAAAATTCCTACTTAAAAGTCCAGACATAATCAAAAGATAAATGGCACTACAAAAATACCACTAGATGGCTTTCTAACACAGTTTAGCTTTGCTTCTCAATATTTGTTTTATATTTCTCTATGATAATCAATTTTTTAAGAAGTGGGTCCTTTAAAGCTAATAAATACAATCCTATAGGTAACTTTACTAATGATTTTTTCACAATGGACAAAGCATAATATTTCCTCAGTTTTTTTTTCTCCAATCTTCTCTAGATCATTACTCATTTAAAATAATAAGTGCCTACCATGTGCCAGTCACAGGCCCTGAAGATAAATGCTGAGTAAGTTAATATCTGCCTTCAACTAGTTAACTAGGCAAGAGTAAGGAACCATCAAGAATTCCTACCATTGGCTAGAATTTTAATGGGCTAAGTCATTTTTTGTCTTTGTTACTTAAGTACAGAAATAAATATAGGATTGATACAGTTTTCTGACCACATATTCTATGTCACCTTCTTTCTTACCCTGTCAATTCATACAGGATAACTGACCTCAGAATGCACAGAGTCACTTGTATTAAAACATTTCATTTCCTTATATGAACACACATAGTAGAGAAATACTGTGGTGTACTGGGAAAAACCCAAGAACTACGATAAACAAACCTGAGTGTTAGTACTTATTCTGTCAGTACATCACTGTTTGACCTTAGGTTAATTTCTCAGACTCCCCAAGCCAGTCACTAAGTCAGCTGCAGAATAAAGAATGGAGTTAAATAATCTCTAAGGCCATTTCCAGTTCAAACAGTCTGTTTCTAAAACTACATATTAACACTTATAATATTCTACTGTACATACTCCCAACTGCTAACGGAATATAATTTCATGCTTTAAATATTTTAGGGGAATGATAACCATCCTTTTATCAACTTCTTTTTCTTTTTATGAGTTAGTTCGAGATGTAATCAACTGCATAAAAATATGAATTCAATTCCTTTCAAAATCTAGGGAAGCTCGAGTGGCACACCAGTAATCACACTGAACTTTTAACAGCAGTATCAGTAAAAATTAATTGCATTTTTAATTTTAAAGAAAAAAAGATTTTTTTCCCTAGGGATATTTAAAATCTTATGTAGTTTTCATTCTGCTAAGAAAATAAACTGTGCCCTTGCAAAATAAATAAATACTGTTAAAATTCAAAATGAATTGAATAATAGGTATAGTAAGAGGAATCTTAAGATAGATGATGAACACAGAAATGTGAATACCTGTACCAAAAAACCTTTTTGGAAGACAACACAATAAAAATCAAGTCAGAGACAAACCTAGATTACACATTTTCCAATAATCTTAAAAATCAAAGGGCCCACTTAAGCTAAGTCTTTCATTTTACAAATGTCAAACACAAGCCCTTTTATGTTAAGGGATTGTCCCAAGATAATTGCACAAATACATTTTTTGGACTTTGGGACTGTCTGTGCATCTCCCTGTGTGTGATTCTATCCATACTGGGGTAAATAACATCATTATTTCAAATAAAGCATTTGGTATTCATAAACTTAGCAAGAAAGTACCACAAATAGCACAACTACTATAAACTATCCAATTATAAATTTTATGATTTGAATATGATTTTTTAAAGAGAAAATTTATAAAGCAATAACAAAAAATAAACACTTTGATCTGATAACAGGTAATTAGATAGTCGAATACAACACAAAAATTTATTTGAAATAGACATATTTCTCCTATTATGAATACAATTAGCCTGAACTAATTGAAAATCATATTCAAAAAGAAGAGAATTTGCTTTTTCATGTTTAGCATTTTTTTAAAGGATCGCATAATGATATTAAGCTTACAGTTGTATCAAATATGTTGACTCCATATTATCTACATTCTCTATTACCCAAATAGATTTTAAGGGAATCTGATGTTTTAAATCTTTTAGACAAAAACGTAAATATCTTAAGCTGACCTTTCTCATGTCATAAACACCTCACAAAATAGAAATAAACAACTATTATCAGTAGATATTCGAGTAAAAGTAAAAAGTAGACAGTCTGAGAATGATGTTGGGGGGGATAGTTTTAGCCTACATCCTTAAATTATAGTATCAGATCATGTAGCCCCGTGTGAACAGCTAACCTTCAAGTTTCTGGTTTTCTTTTTCCATCCGAAGCAACAAGATTTGTTGGTGTATTGCTTTTCTCCACAAACTCCTCAGTTCTTCTGACTTGTTTCTTTCTTCAACCTTTTCGGGGTCATCTTCATCAGACATGAATATAACCAGCGGTTCCTCCTCCATGGTTGGAGCAAGAGGGGACAGTGGCAGCAGCTCATTCCTGTCCAGTCCATCTGCAGAGAGGAAAACAGTGAGAGGCATTCCTAAGCAGTAACCCAGACTACAGAAGTCTCCTCTAGAACTGACGCCCTCTCATCCTATATTCCACCTTTAAAGCTTTTCACAACACCACTCTCCCAGTAACTGTTAGTTTCTGGAACTAGCGACTTAAGCAAATTCACTAGACTGAATTCCCCTTCCAGATTCCCTCTTGTAGTGAAATGAAATCATATGTAATTTCACCACTTCTTCTTTCTGTACAAAATGACCTATAAGATAGGTGCTCCAAAACAAACAGGCTTTTCCCCAGAGTTCAACACTTCTGCAATTTATCTATGTGTATTCCCTATTTGTGCAAAAGAAGAAGATTATGTGAGTAGGTACTAGTGATCCTCTAAGGTCTAGGTCCACCATCAGAATCCGTCAAAAGGAAAGCAGCAGCTCTGCGCAAGTCTTGGCTTAGCACCTCTGTTCACTCCTCCTGCAACACTCTTACCCAATTCCTGGAGCTCATTCTCTCCCTCTGTTCCAGGCCATCTTTTGTGCTGTTGCCAATTGTTTTCCCATTAACACACGCTCATGTCTTTAAAACATCTCAATGGTTGCTTATATCCCAAAGAACAAACAGCAACCTACTGGGAATAGCATAGAGCTCTCTTCAGACTCTGGCCTCAAGTAACCTTCCTTTGTGTCCATCTCCCATCCTCTGCTCCCATCATGCTGAATTTCTCATGATTCTCTGACCTGAAAAGTTCTCTCCAATGACTCTAGAGCTTTGCTAGACCCTCTTTCTGAAACATGCTTCTCCCAGCAGTCAGTTTAAATAAATATCTAACTTCTCTGTAAATTTTCTCTGACCACCCTAAGCAAAGCTAATTTTATCTCTAGTAATGTCTGTTGTTTTCTTAGGTTTTTTTCTTTATTAATGGACCTCTGCCCTTACCCTTAATAAATAAATAATTTTTAAAATATTTTACTCTCTGGTTCTTTTTCCACCTTCTTGAGTTGAATACTTAGTATACATAAGTTGAATACTTCCTTTCTTCCTTTCTTTTCACTGTCATCAGAGAATAGAGCATGAATAATCATGATTGTCTGGAATTTATTGAAAAATCTTTGTAGCTAAGCACATAATTAATTTTTATGACTGTTCCATGTGTGCTGAAAATGAATGAATTTTCTCTATAGGGCGCAAGTGTCTGTATAAATATTAGATCAAGTTTGTTTAATTGTGTTTCTTAAACATTATCTATATTTAATTTCTCTATATTCAATTCTCAGAGAGGAATATGTTAAAATCTCCCACGAGAGCTATTGATTTCTTTCTTTCTCCCCAAAATTCTGTTAAGTGTTATTTTCTAGCTCTCAAGGCTATATAATTATGTGTTCTCATCATTGTTATATCTTTTTGTTACGTTTACTTTGCCCCTTTGGATATTTTTGCTTTAATTTCTAAGAGGTCTCATATGGAAACAGAGCTGCCCAAGCTCTCTTTTGGTTGATATTTGCCTAGTGTATCTGTATTCATTTCTTTATTGCTCTACATTTCTATGTCACTTTGGTTATGTGTGACTCTCATTAAGGAGTATGTTGCTTTTCTAATAATAATAAGATCTTTGACTTTTCTAGCACTATCATAGTTCCCGGTTTTGGAAACTCACTCATTCATTCATTCATTCATTCAACAAGCATTTACTGAATGTCTAGCCGCTATATTAGACACAGAAAGATAAGTTGTTTCTCCACTGGAATCACTTCAATGTCTTTGTACACAAAGCATTGCCTTGCATTCCCTAATTTATGAGCCTAGTAAGGAGTAACTCTTTAGTGGGTGCCGCACAGACCCTGCTGCTGCATTGCTGAGGGAGATTTGTTCATGGGAGAGGCAACCCTGAGGAAAATGCGCTGCCGCCAGGAGATTCGGCGAGGAGTGACGGGGGTTCCTCCAACGTTTAGGGACTCATTGCTGCATGTAGACGAGGTCCTTTTCCTCCCCTCTCCATCACTGTAGAAAGCAAATAAATATATAACTTGTAAGGAGAACTGCACAACATGGTTCTTCACAATGATACGGTAGCACAAGCCATTCGTAAGTTCCACCATGGGCAAGCACAAGCCACAGGCAACATGGAGCGATGCGTCACTAGGCACACTGGTCACCCAGGCCACCACATCCTGGGAAAAACGCAGCCCAGCCACAGCCCAGTTATGAGAAGCTCGCCTGTTTCTACTCATCCCATAGTAGCCAACCATTCCAAGTTCTAATCAGAGGAACAGAAGTACGTATACAGAGGAGCAAAGGATGCTTAAGTAATGAATTCATGCTTTGCTAAAAGACTAAAATTAATAGTATATTCTAAACAACGTAAGTATTACATCAGGCTCCTAAATGGCTTTTCTTATCGCTCTTATAGGATATGCTTATAAAGATAGCTTCTAATTGCCTATAACTTAAGGCAATTAAGATCTGTCTCTGAATTTTCAACTGCCCATAGCTGGATCAAGACAGAAAGTTACCTGAATAAAGGCAGAACGGTCAACGTCAGGATTATTTTTAGGTGACATATTAAGGAAAAAAACTGCAGCCAAATAAGATTGGATAAGTTAAATTAAAAAATATTAAACCTATTTCTTTATAGCAGGACTTCTTAGAGACTGTAATACACTGGCATGCATTGTGACTCTCCAAGGGGGAAATAGCACAGAAACTCCCTAACTTATTTAAATTATTTGACCCCAGAATTCCCTTCCCCAACTTTTGAGAAGTGGAGGGTGGGGTGTCACATTTTTCTATATTAGTGCTTTGTGAAACAAGCATGCATAAATGCTGGGCTGCTCTAAGAAGTTCATTTCCTAGGAAAGAGCGCTCTAAGTTACGCTAGGCCTGTCTGCAATAAAAGGTCATTATGACTCAAACTTACTTTTGAGACCAATCATGTTAGCAGCTGGAACACCATGCAATAACTGTTGCCGTTAGCGGTGGGAATGTTTTACTTTTTCAAGTTTTAAAGTCTCTCAGCTTTCCTGGGAGAGTGATGAAGATACCAATATTACAGGTGGTGATGCCACCAAGGGAAGGTACAGGATTTCTGATGGCGTCAAAAAGTGTCAGTACTTAGGGCAGAAATGAAACTCAGCCTGAAAAGCCACAACCCCACTCAGATACTCAGAGGAACTCGGTGGTGCTGAAGCAATCAACAGTCAGAAGAGCAACTCAGCACTTGCCTCTCATATTTGTCTTTACTTTATGCATCCATACTCACAGTTATGAGGTAATTCAGTTATTTCTAATCTTGATCTATCTTTCTGGAAATAGTACTTCTAGATCAGCTAAATTAAGGTTAAGAAAAAGACATACGTTTGAGCTGCTGCACAGACAGCAGGTGTCATGATGTATCACAATACTTCAGAAAGTAGCTGATACACACATCTCAACATAGTCAAACCCCCTTTGTTATGCATCCTGGAGAAAATTATAAACCTAATATGTGTCCACGGTTCAAAATCTCTGCAATACTGAATAAACATGTTCACCTTTACTTCTGTTTTGGAAAGCACTAACTCAGGTATTTCTGCTTTAGAAACCATGATTCAAATGTTCTATAAATAACAGTCATATCCTAATAAACACTCTTGAAGTACCTGTATCTTCATTTTTGTAACACATCTCACTGGCAGTTATTTGCTAACCGCCCAGTTCAAGACTGTATTAGCAGCTCCTTGTATAGTAACTGGGAAATAATAGTAAGCACTCAACAAACATCCATTGAATAAATTAATATTATAAAGCCATAGGAAATATTAACTCAGAAGGCTAAGTAAAATGGACAACAAATAACACTGGCTAGGCTACTACGTTAGGAATAAACAAAAGATCTACCTTCTTAAAACCCTTTGTTGGCCGTCACGACTTTTAAGTTTTTCTGGCAAAAAGTTCTAATAGCTCTGTTTCCCACAAGCACAGACGGAGGTGTTGACGGCACTGGCAGGTATCGACAATGACAATACTGTTAACAAACATAAGGCATCTTTTTCCCAAATAAGTGTTGTTCCTTTTCTACATAAGGGCATCTAATTTATAACTTAAGCCTAGAAAGCTGAATGAAACACTCATGTAAAAGTACCTATTTCAGTGCCTCACGGGGTAAGTGTTCAAGAAATATTAGCTTCTCTAGACTTTTATTAGTAGCTTTAACAAACAACACGAGAATAAACCAAACCAAAGGATTCTGAAACTTTTCTATTTTAATTCTGGAATAAAACTTACCACTCACCTTCCAGTTCACTGTTAATGATATACCAAGTGTTTACATAATACTAAAAATAAAACTGAGAAGTACCCATACCCGTTTCATTATTGCTTGTAAAATATAAGCTTTTGGGAGGGAATATGGTGTAAAACGGTTCACAAAGTACCCTTATGTTAGCCCACTACTACACATTTGAAAACTTCATAACATCTAAAATTTTTAATCCTATAATTTAAATAAATGGCCAAATGACACATTTTCCTCCTATGTCTGGAATTTCATGGCCAGTAATAAGCCAAAAATTAGCAGTCAAAATATAAGATGATAATATACTGAAAGGAAGAACTTAAAACAACAAAGCATTGGCCCTTCATCTTACACTAGAGAACGACAGCCTGGAGAGCAGTTTGGTGTCTGAGATAAGGCAAAAGCTGCTCTGCTTCACTTAATCAGAGAAGATACGCATTCAGAAGTCAGGGAGCAGAGAAGGTTTCAAAGGTCAGTGCATATATGCAACTTGGAGCAGTTTTTTTTGAGGAAGATTACCCCTGAGCTAACAGCTGCTGTCAGTCCTCCTCTTTTTGCTGAGGAAGACTGGCCCTGAGCTAACATCTGTGCCCATCTTCCTCTACTTTATATGTGGGACGCCTACCACAGCATGGCTTGCCAAGTGGTGCCACGTCCACACCCGGGATACAAACCGGTAAACCCCAGGCCGCCCAATGGGAACGTGCGCACTTAACCACTGAGCCACTGGGCTGGCCCCTGGGGAAGTTTAATTTTTTATTTACATTTACTCAGCAATCTGACATGCCACGGAGGTGGTAATTTCAAGAATCAAAACCATATGAAACACTTTCGTGCATCAAAATTCTTGTATCCCACCTTGGAAACTGCACTGGGATGAGGGGGAATAGTGGTTTTGGGAATTTTTTTTTTTTTTTTGCTTTTCTTACTACAACCTTAGTTTTCACTTTAACTTTTCCTTTAACCAAACTTAGCAGGTAGGCAAGCATAATGTCCACTGCTTGAGGGAAAGTAAAAACAACATGTGGTATTTACTACGGTAATAACAAAGCTAAAACAAAAAGCACAGGCTATGTGCCAGGCACTGTTCTAAATATTTTACAAGTGTGAACCCACTTCATCCTCACAGCAACCTTATGGGGTAGGTGTTATTACTATTCCCATTTTTAGTGGGAAAACTGAGGTAGAAAGAAATCAAGCAACTTGCCCATGGTCCCATGGATAATAAGCAGAGGGACCAGGACTCAAACCCTGGCAGCGCAGAATGGAGACACGCAGGCACTGCAGTTTATCATGTCCACGTAAACACTCTTGGCTTCAGTTCAAAGCTCTACTGAACCTCAAAAACAAAGCCGTCAGGACTCCCAGGATCTCCTGTATTTCCAGTGAAAAAATCAGCCTTTAACGTGCATTCAGTCTTTTGGTCAGCACTTCTCTTTCCATTTTTAATGGGATAATGTCATTTATTTCAGCAGAGAAATAACTTCAAAGTACTATTAGATCTTCATTTATATAAATATCTCACTTCCTTTTCTTTGCTTTTTAAATCATTGTACTCCAAAATGTAAACACTTTTTAACTTTTAAATAGGGGATCAAATCAAAAATACATTATATGGTGGAATATACATATATTGGTATATTAATTATCTTTACATTTTAAAATCAGGAAACAAATTAGAAACATTCCATTATTTTTTCATTATCTGTTTCTCCTTCTTTTGTATTCTGGAATATCAACATGTGCATTATAAAATTGCTTCCCAAGAGACATTTTTAGGAAAAGTATCCTGTGCCAGAATTACCTCTACTGAAAATTTATTAAATTAAAACTGAATAATTTGGAAGGAAATATAACGTGGAGAACTCCCACCTATTTTTGTTTTGGTATAGTTTATATTTACTGCCTATTACCAGTCGCCAATTAATCAAGAAAGGTAATCTGTGAACACAAATGAGGGCTTCATAAATGGAGGAAATATCCTCTATTTTGTGTACCACCGTGTAGGCTGGGAGGCATTTCCAAGACCTTCTGGACACAGTATCAATCAAAAGCTATGGACACGATACGAACTCCCCCACAGAACTTCAAGATCACTTTTTAACATATCTTTGACCAAACAGTTACAGCCTTCACCACATCAACTATGAAATTAACATCATACTTCTTATGTTAACACGGAATTTTTAATGCTCACTTGCCTGCTTTAATAACAATCCATTCACTGGATATTACATAATGAAGGTGTTTCAGTGACCACTCACAGGGACTCAACTTTAAGAAGGATGTGGTCACATTTTATTTCCCACCAGGGCAACATAGGTATACTTTTCACAAAGGTAAACTTAGGCCAGGACCAGTTTTACAAGACGTGTTGTTCTGTGGAGCAGCAAACTGCCCTCTACCCCCAACCCCCTAGCGCCCATCTAAAACTACTAGCATCATAAAGTCCAAATAAATGAATACACACTGATTAAATCTACATTTAAATAGCAATGTATTAAACTCAAGATAGAAACAATACTTGACTAATGTGATAGCAACTGTTTAACAGAAATCTGAAAAAGTTGTCTCTTTGTAGATGCCTCAAGAAAGGCTGCATGGAACAAGAGAGTGACAAAACTTCAGTTTTTTTCCACAAGATCCGTAGTATAATTTAACTCATAATTGCATCAGGTGCACTAATAGTATATCTAAGTCCTGGCTTTCAACTGGATACCCATCTCTCATCCTATGGAAAATCTTTACTAATTAAATAACACCGAGATCGAACTATTCTGAGGGAAATCAAAATATAGCATCTGAGCTATGAGTCAGAAGAGATTAATCAGTGGAACAATGTGTAAAAAAAAAATGAGAACAAAGAATTTTATTTTCTAAACTCTACACTGAATGCAATTTTTTAAAAATTAAGTAAATTCTTTACCATGGCATTTAAAATATTTCTGAGTAGCTCATTTGCTTATTCACATCCTTATAACCTAAGATTAAGAAAATAATATGAAGCAAGATATTAAACCTCTGTGTGGCTCAATCTAACCATATATAAAAGAAGGAAATTATAGGCCAGATGATCTCTAAGGTAATAAACAGACCTAATTCTATGCTGTTGTAGAATCTAAAAGGACACTAAATAAAACTATCATGTCCATTGGGCTTTTAAAAGTAGATCAGAAGTATTACCTAAATGGTCTTACACCCAACCATAAAAAATTATAGGTCAATTACAAGTCTCAAAAAGGCACGTTTTATCTTATCAATGTGGCCAAAATAATTTTCTGAGAACTTCTTTCTCCTTGAACATCTCATTCTAATCCAATCTTTAATGCTGTGTTCTTACTCCAGCTAGAAAGAAATCTAAATGTCAGTGGCCCCAAATAGAAAGATGGGCATGTCTGTTTATCTTTGGGCTCGTGATATGAGCAAAGCAGAGAAACTAGAACAAAGCAAAGAACAATAATTTCCAGTTAAGTGGTTCAGAAGCATGGAGATCAAGAGGAAAAGATGTCATCACAGATGTGGTCAGACTTCCATAATAAGGAAGTAGGTGTTTTCCTGTGTCCAGACCAGTGGGAAGTCTGGACGGCCTCAGAGTAACCAACGTGTCAGGAATTAAGAAGAACAAAAACAGAGTCATAATTCTCTTCAGGTGAAAACCTAACTCGATTTTGTGAGCATGTTTCTTCTAGGATCCTCATTTCTGCATGTTCTTTGGATTTGAAATAAACTCCTTATATGTACATATGCACATTTGTACCTCCCAACTAGCAAATTCACTTCTGTTAATTCAAAATTAAAATTAGGCTTTGATTGAAGGCCACAGCACAGCTTTAAGGAAATATCAACATGGAAAAGAGTAGAAACAGGATTTCTGTTTGCAATCAACATGTTGTATGATCATTCATGATCTCTGATTACCCCAGGCGTCACATTTCCACACTATATACCCCTCACAGCCCTGGATGATGGCATGCATTCAGGAGACAGCCAAAACTGATTTTGAGACTAATGGGGATATTCAGTAGGAGAATTTACGAAGTTTTTAAACAAAAATATTAAGACTTTCAATCACCTTGATTCTGAAGCAGTGTCCTGTCTAGTACAACAGGAAAACAAGAAATGGCATTAGCACAGAGAGAGGTATGTCCAAAACCAGGATTAAGAATAAAAATAAGTCATCAATAAAGCATAGATAGGTTATTTCAATAATGAACCATGATGAGTAGTCATACTATTTTTTGTCAGTGAATACAAGAGAACGGTAGAACCAAAACCGTACCACAGAATCAATAAACATCTTATTTTCTCATTGAAAAGTCTTACAAGTGACTAGACGTAATGATGATCATTTACTTTTGACTAGTGAATTTCAATATAAATAATTTCTTAAATATAGGCTTAAAAGCTGAGAAGCAAATTATAAGGAGTAATAGATGCTTGTTTATAGAAAGGATATATTATATTTGATAAATAGATGTTATATAAATATATCATCATACACAATTATAGTTTAGCTACTAAACAGTGAATTAACACTAAATTTTTAAAAATTAATTTGTAGTAACATAAAACAAAACATACACTTATTCTCTTCCCTTTGTCATTTCAATGTTGTGCAAAGGAACCTACTAATCAATAAACCATGATAGTAAAAAGATCTTGGGTTCTTTTTCTCAGCCTGCTTAAAAACAATCACGTAACAAGTTTTTAATAATTCAGAATAGTCCTGGAGAAGGATGCCTAATCTGAATTTAAAATTTCAAATTACTATGCTTTTTAAAAAGTAGTGTTTGCTAGCCTATAAGCTAACCTACCCTACACCTTACTTAACTGCATATTTAGAGATCCATTCTCTGCAACTAAGAAGACACGAGGTACCCAAGTGAAAAGAAAATTACAACTCATAGCACTCTGAGCTCCTCTCCCATTATTCTGAAAAGTTCCAGATATCATGGTAATTGTGTGCATATGATGTTCTCTCTAAAGCAGTGATAATGAGAGACGTAGAGTTCAGAAATCACTGGACTGAAACTACACTTCTTGAATATCTTTGATCTTAGGAAATACACACTAAAGTATTCAGAGTAAGGAGACAGGATGTATGCAACCTATTCATAAATGGCTTAGAATAAAGGAATATATACACATATATGTATGCATGTATATATATGTAAACAGAGAGCAAATGTGAAAAATAAAGCAAATGTGGCAAATGTTAAAAATTGATGAATCTGGATAAAGGGTTAGCAGGAGTTCTCCATAATATTTTTGCAACTTTTCTGTAAACCTGAAATTATTTCCAAATACAAATTTAAAAAACACCCTCTCCAAGATTGTAACTAGTAAATTTATAAATAACTTATTAGTTGAAACACAACTATTAAAAGTGAATTTTGCCCAATAATCTTACTACTGCGTAGATAGTCATCTATAATGCACAGGTAGGTACAACTAAAGACATGTACAGTAATATCGAGGTCAGTATTCTATTTTTGGAAGATTAGCCCTGAGCTAACATCCAACACCAATCCTCCTATTTTCACTAAGGAAGATTGGCCCTGAGCTAACATCGATGTCCATCTTCCTCTATTTTATAGGTGGGACACCTGCCACAGCATGGCCTGACAAACAGTGTGTAGGTTCACGTCCGAGATCCGAACAGGCAAAGCCTGAGCCACCAAAGCGGAGCATGCGAACTTAACTGCTACGTCATCAGGACAGCCGACAGGACAGTATTCTTTTAACAGTCAAAAAACTAGAAACAACTCACATATCCATAGGAAAAAGAACAGAGACATTGTGATATGTTAAATGCAATACTACACAGCAATAAATATTAATGAATTGAAGTGTACATAAAAACAGGAATGAATCTCACAAACTAATGTTCAGTGAAAGAAGAAAGCTATTAAAGAATTTATGCTGTGTCATCCCATTTATATAAAGTTCAAAACCAGCCAAAACTAAGCTATGGTATTTGAGGTTAGGATAAAGAGTGGTGATGGGTGGGAAAATGAGAGGACCTGCAGGGGGCTGGCGGCGCTCCATTTATTGACTGGGCGGTGGTGACCTGGAGTGTCCACTCTGTGATAATCCATTGAGCTGTACGCTTATGGTCGGGGTACCTTCTTAACGAAAAGAAATTTTTAACTGGTTTTTTTTTTGCCTATTGATTCTACGCTGTCAAATTACAGAAAAGTGTATAAAAAATATGGAAAAATGTACAAAAAAGTGCTCTCTTTTAGAATTTCTCAGAGCCACGAAAACATTACAAAGTACAGAAAATCGGATGATTTTTTAATGATCCTACAAATTTAAAAGTTTCCAAATGATTGAATATAGCACTTCAAATAAGATGACTACAAACAAAAAGAAATTTTTCAATGCAAATCTAACATACACTTTGCCTCCTGACTTCAATATCCTTCTTTTGGAAGGAGGTGTAGACGCTACGGGACGCTATGAGCAAGAATAACACATACACCTAAGAAAAACTACTGAAGGTGAACATACAACTTTATATTAAACAATGCAAATAACTTTTTGTAAAAAGTTACTGCTTTTGTACTCTACATCCTATTCACAGTTAACCTTTGACCTTCTTAGTGGCTATTCCTAATTGTCACTTTCAGGCATGGTTCTGTTTCTGGAAGGAAACTAGGTTCTCCAGATGCTCACTTTAACTAATGTAACAATTAAGAAACTGCAAATGGGTTTCATTAAAAGTATTGTATTCTTATTAATAGGTAGTACTAGAGAGATGAGGCAAACTGACATTTTTTGTGGACATTCTTGGTTCTCGAAATTCACTGCGTATTCCATATATACTATACTATTTTTGTAGCTAACTTCCCTTAAATCTTCCCGACAAGGTGGTCCCTGAAAAACCTCTAAAATCAATTCTTCATCAACTTTCTTCACTAGAAATTCAATGTTTGAACATGACTTTGTACTAATTCAGAGGAAAGATTGGATTCAAGATTTTATTAATCCAGTATTAATTATCTTTCTTGGACTGAAAAAAAATTGACACACATGGACAAGAGATACTCAGAGATATCTAATCCAGGATTAATTCTATCAATTCAAGGATTAATTTAATTTAACTAGTTACTGAAGCTTACCTAATTATATGCTAACTTTCAGGATTTCCTAAGTTTAAAAGAAGAGAGGCCAAAGGAATACCCAAGAAGATTTTAGCGGCACATAGGCTGGTTGATAGCATGTATTCCTCTCTTTGATTTCAAGAATTGCCAATTAACAAACAACTGGAAACAACCCACATGTCCACCAGTAAGATAGTGGATAAATTGTGGTGTATTAAATGGAATACTATACAGCAACAAAAATGAGTCAAGCGACACATAAAAACAGGAATGAATCTCATAAACGTCTAAACCAACAATAATCTCTTCAGAAGAATTCTCACTTTAACCCAGCTCTTTCCAAAGGCTGGAACACCTCACTAAGAATTTGAATGATCAGTAAGATTTCGTAATTTCAAATTTTAAAAAAAGGCAATTCTCCAAAAATCACAACATTTAATTTTGTGTAGCTATAAGAGCAAAGAACAAGATTTAACAGGCTATTTCCAATACTTGGGACAAAAACAAAACAAAATCGAATGTCTGCAAGATTCAAGAGGTCCCTCACCTATCTGAAAGAGCTGCTATCAACATGATCCTGTACCCATTATGTGACTCATACTGAGATTCAGAAAAGTAAGTCTATGCCATTGAAAAAAATGCCTAAGAAATATCCTATATACTTAAAAATAAAGATATATTGTATCCATCACTATAGTACAGTTGTTTAAATCAGTGGCTTTTGGGTTCCATAAGATATGTCCAGAGAGGCTAAGAAGAAAAGGCATGATCAGGGGAGGTTTGCTTAGTAAGTGTTAGCAGCAGGTCTGGTTGCAAACAAAACAAAGCTTAGACTCTGGGGCCCAAGGCAAAGAAACACACAAATAGTACAAAAAATATAATTGAAAAAGTAAGATAATCATGTCATCAAAAAGCTCTGAAATACTGGTTTTAAAAGTTTCCTTAATAAAATTAATTGGAATCGAAACCAGCATATCAGAAACAGATTAGAATAAGCACAACATATGGATGCATAAATGTCACTCCAACATGGATTAGCCACTTTTTAGTAACATATCAGTATAACACTGCAGAAAATTTTGCTTTGCAAACAGAGGACACTGATCTCACCTGATGTCATTTTCATACTGTGGGGACAGTCTACCTGAATTCTGGTAAAAGCTTTTCAGGAAAGAGGGGGCAGTGAAGGAAGGGGCAGAGAAGGAAGTGTGAAGACTTGGAAGACTGGAGGAAGAGTTACTCTCCTTATGAATGCGCCGAACTGATGGATGAATGCTGAGTACAGAAAATACAGCAAATTTGTCTCAATTTATATTTAGGCAAAATCTTCATTCACTATGAAAATGCATATAAACGGGTTCTTGCTATCAGTTTAATCTTTCTTTTAAAGGCTCAGGACTGGATCTTATATGGGAAAAAAAGGAGCATGTAGTTCTCTATTTAGATGACTATGACCCAGTTCACTCTCACAAACTGAATTCCTCATCAATGCAGTATTTCTAATCATATGTGTTTGTCTCTAAAAAACTCTTAATCTTACAACAAAGTGTTCATTTTAACATGCAAAAGATACTTAAAAGGAAAAAAGTAGGAAAGCACAAATAACTACAGGAAACAAGTTCCAGAGTTCAAAGACTTGATTATCAGTAGTTCAAAGACTTAATTATTTTAAAGATATACATCCTTCTAAAAATTTAAGAACATGTTTGGTTGTTGGAAGTCATAATACTGTCGGCTTAATAACCATTAAGGTCCATGTTCTTCCCTGCAGCCTGTGGAATTGTGCAGCCGTGGTATGATCCGAATTCCTAAATCTCCTACAAAGCTCTTTTTTTTTTCCCAGAAGATTCTTTCCACAGCAAGTTTTTTACCATGATACAAATAGCATCTTTTTATGTTGATAGAAATCATTTGAGCATATACATTATAAAATGTGGAAAACATAAGGAAGACTAGAGACATCATTTATAGTCTAAAATAATTAATGTTTTAAATTCTTGAAAATAATTTTTCCTGGAAAAAAGAGAGTTCTTGCCTTGGATAAATATAAGTGAAGTGATCATAAAAAATCTTGATAGACACATGAATACTTAACTTTTTTCATAAAAGAAAATCTGAGGATAATTAATTGTTAATTTACTGCATTTTTATACATCTTAAACATCTTATTTTTAATCTCAAATCATTCAGAAAACAACAATGAGGATAAAATTGTATCCTTAAAAGAAATGCTGGTAAATTTGATAACAACTGATACAAAAATTAACCTTCTTTTTACTTAGAGTTCTGGTTGGTTTTTTTCCTCCAACTGGGATCCCTAGCAGACTCTGTTTCCTGTATCAAACTCAGGTAAAGAAGAGAAACAAAATAAGTTCTAGGATATAAATTCTGATTTGTGCTACACAGTAAGAAGTATAATCATTCTACAATTCCAAGATTATTCCCTTTATTATTCCCTACCAAATGCCAAGTAATTTTGTTAAATTATTTTTTAAATACCACATAAGATAATTTTTAATGGACACTTCTTGTCAATTATAGTATCTGTATTCATTTTTATAGATACCACCTTATTCTAGATAAAATTTTTAACAATTTTCATATTTGGCTTTAATTTATTATGAAATAAAATATAGCCAAATTTGATCTCATATATGAAGGTGATTTTTTTAACCCTTCTATTTTACTGGAAGCTATCAGGAATTTCTACTGCTAAGCTATTTTCAAACTTGCTGACTGTTTCATCAGAGCCACCATCAAGGAGACACTGAGTAACATGTGCTGTCAGCAAGTTTTTCAGACAAAACAATTACATGATATCTTGTTTTCTCCCCTTTTCTGAAAAAAAAAAAAAGGTTTCCATCCAAAATGCTTTAACTTTTCTCTTTGGATGCGTCTTAAATCTTGCCTGTTTCCCTTAGTAACTAAGGTTTTTATCATTCAGTTTATTTTGATGGTCTTTCTAAAAACTAAATGTTGGCTACAGCATGAAGTCACAGTCAATCTTGACTCCACAGGGATCAGAAGAGAGCGATGGGAGAATTTTCTTCCACATTCAGGAGAGAAGTTTGGACTCACCTGCATTGTTCAACGGAGCTCTGCCTCAGCAGAGGGGAACGAACCCCGTGAGTCCTCCCATCCTGTAGGTTCAGCTTTCTCTTCGTGCTTGAAGGTGGGTGGCTGAATGTGTGTGCCCGTCTTCGAAACTGCGGGGAGTCAGAATCCTCTTCAGGGAACGACTGCCAAGCTGACGACAGTGGGGATGCTGGTGGTGTCCCCGGAGGAGAGTCCCCTGGTGAGTAATCCTAAAAAGCAAGCAGCAGTGAGGTCTCTCTTTCCTACGTGGATCATGGCAGACCTGCTTAAACACAGAGCTCCAAAGTGACAGGGTGCCTCTTCTTCCTCCTGAGTCATGACAAAACTGTGTTTTTTTTTTCTTTTTTACTCAATCCATGCTGAAGGCTAATCTGTATCACCACAACCCATTTCTTCTGATAACCAGCTGCAAGACAGCATCCGTAAAGATAGGCCAGAGAGGGAAAAGGATGATAAGAAAAGGTATTCTTTCCCTAATGCTTTGTGGTAAAATACTATAGCTACTGTACTTTTCTGGTTGTTGCCAGAAAGATGAAAAGAGATCATGACCAAAAGAGGGTGAGGTCTGTGTTTACGTATCTACTGATTTCCGCGACATATCAGTCTCTTGTTTCCTGTACTGTCAAAACAATATCACAATGCTTAAGTGTCCAAGTCTCGTGGCAGAGCCTTCAGGAAAATAAAATAAAGCCTGTTAAGTATCTTCCTTCACTCTGGATGTTTCTATCCAACTACGTGTTCCCTGAGGTAAAATTTTTTAAAAGACATGAAAAACAGGAAATAAATGGAAAGTGAGCTATGCTGGAATGCCTCTCATATTGCATGGGGAGACATCATAAATCTTTCAATTGAGACAGGTATGCTGTTTATACTTTCCAGAAGAGGCAACGCTGTATAAATGTTTAGCTTGATAAACATGGGTTAGGGTTAGCAGACTCATAGTTGGATTAAGCCCTCAATTTTATCAACAGAAAGTTTAGTAAAAATATTTTAATATTTTTCCATTAAAAAACCAAGTTGCATATGCCACAGGTTACATGTTGCATGAAACAGGAAACAGGAAACCAAACGTGCTGAGAAGTGTCTACGAGATAAAGAAGAAGAGCCTAATGTTACAGTTGAAATGGTTAAAAATGGGGGGGAAAAATAACATAGGGAGGAAACAAAAGATAAAAAGATCACTGTACAGTGTGGTAGTTACATGGCTCACTTTTCTATAGCTTTGGATCAACAGTTGCTTAAATATTGTCCTCCAAAGCATACTGTCTCCAAACAGTAAAGGGCATGATGGAGCAAAGTTAGCCAGCAAGGGCTGTGTTCTGTCCCTCCATGAGAAAGCTTCAGCAGAATAGGCAGAAAGAGCAACAGGCTAATATCCAGAATCTTCTTATTTAAAAGCCTCAAATATTTATTTTTTTTAAGTCGTAAAGGATCATAACAACATAACTAAGCATGCATATTACCACATCAGTGTTGGTTTTGGCCAAGTCACAATTAGTAGTAAAAACGGGAGCTCTGCGTAGATACCTTCTCCGAAGCAAGACTGTTGGACCGTTCAAAGCTGTCCATACTTCCAAGGCGACCTCGCATTCTGTTTGCTCCCTGAGCGAGGAGAATGAAATTAAAGCGTTTATATGGCTTGAATCTTTACTTTAAAACTGTAAAAGGCAGCTGAAGGTTGCCTCTTTACGTCAGCATTAAATTGATCTTTTTTTGTTCACTCAAATTCGTTGGCACTATTAACAACCATTTCAGCACAGTAAATAGAACTATTCTCCATCTATTTCCATTATTTCTAAATCAGCCAAAGGACACTGAGATATTTGGAGCCAGCTTTTTGAAGTCACTTTGGTTACAAGGTTAAACATTATTCATCCGTAAGACCAGGAGATCCCCATAAGATCAGCGAGAGCCCCATTAACTTTGTATCTCATACAGATAAACACAAATGTGGAAGGTACAGCACAATAAACCACAACTGTTATAAAGAAAATGGTTTAATACATACAATCTCCAAACAACCTCGATTACAAACATCATAATTTACATTACAGGATTATAATAAACACAGGTTAAAAAAAGAAAACCACATCCTAAAATGTATGGATTTAGCTTCATTCATTATTCCATAATGCAAAACTACTTCAATAAAGCATTTCTCACTAGAAGACTAGATATCAATCCACTTCAATATTGGTTAATTGGTTCTTGTTTTTCTTTTCACATAGTCCTTTGGTATGGATTTCATAGGTGAGCTACGAAATAAGAACCAAAGAGATCACCTCATCTATTTCCCTCACTTTGTATAGGAAGAAAGTGAAGCCAATTATTGAAGAAAAGAGGATGGAAAGCAGGTTGGGTACATCATAGAAGGTCTTAAGAGACTAAATACAGACTGAGGCATTCTACGTAACTCTAAAACACATGGAAAAGTTCTAAAAAGAATAACTAGAAATACAAGTCAAGTCAGTGTGACAGTGACTCTGCAAAATAAAAAACACACTATTTCTAGAGCGCTTTACAGTTCTAAATTTGTCTCCATACATTCTTGGGTTTACTTTTTCGAGAGGAGGGGGTTAAATTTCATTTTAATTTGTGTGTGTGTGTGTGTGTGTGTAGGGGGTTGTGTGTGTGTGTGTGATGAAGATTGGCCCTGAGCTAACATCTGTTGCCAACCTTCCTCTCTTTTGCTTGAGGAGGATTGTTGCTGAGCTAACATCTTTGCCCAACCTCCTCTACTTTGTGGGATGCCACCACAGCATGGCTTGATGAGCGGTGTGTAGGTCCATGCCCAGGATCTGAACCCACGAACCCCGGGCCACCGAAGCAGAGTGTGTGAACTTAACCTCTACACCACTGGGCTGGCCTCTCTTTTAAATTTTAATCAAAGTAATACCTACACAAAATTACAAAAGTCAAAATTGTGCTACCAAGCTTTTAACAGAAAATGGCAGTCACCAGCCCCTTCTCTGACCCACTGAATCCCATTCCGCAAAAGTAAACACTTGAAATTATTTACACCAATGCTTCTGCTATTCAGTTTACATTATTATTCTTTAACCTTTCCATTTCACATACTATCTGTTGACTTCCTACTCTGGAAGGTGAGACTTCCATATTCTCACTTGTTTATCCATCCCCACACATACTTCTCTCTTTCCCTCTCCTCTCAATACAGCTATTTCACAAGTTTCAGTTAAATCAATATTTTGTGCTTAAATATCTGCTCCTGAGCTACATACTTACTATTACTACAACTCAAATCTTTTACAATTTGTTTTCATGGAGTTAACAACAGCCTCAGCAGTTACTAATTTACCACAAAAGTCACCAAAAAGTCTCAGTATGGTTAAACATCACATAATCCATCAATTACATTTTTTTTTCCTTTGAGCTACCCATTATGGAGACCTCCGTCTTCCTGTCCCAATCTCGTCTGGTTGCAATTTAGGATTGCTGAATAGATCTTCCCAGTATTTTATTTCACTACAAAACTAGAAATTTTCCTTTGATGCTATTCTACGTTGGAATTTGTTTCCTTGATCTCATGTCTTCCTCTTTTTTAGTCTAATTCCTCATTTTGGTGGAACATATACTCTGGGTACATTCTGAGAAAGGGAGACTGGGAGGTAATTTCTTTGTTGTTAATTACAGGTCTGTAAATGTCGTTATTCTGGACTGTTTCATTAACAGTTTGGCTAAATATACAATTCTGGTTGGAGACTTTTCTTAAGAATATGTTAGCATTGCTCAAGTGTTTCTTGGTACAGAAGTCTAAGGCCATTGTGATTCTTAAGCATGTGTGTGTATAACCTACTATTTTTCTCTGGAACAGAATCTAAGTTTACCCTTGGGCGTCCTGAAATTTCACAACGATGTGCCTTGGCACAGCTTTATTCAGTTGTTCTATTGTGCATTTTCTGAGCCCATTAAATCTTGAAACACGTCCATTAGCTCTGAGAAACTATTTAAATGATTTCTTTGAAAATTTCTACATGCATTTTCTCTATCTGCAACTCCTGCCATTTGGCTTTTGGATCTCCAGACTGATCCTTTAACTTTTTACCGTGTCCTCCTATTTTTCCATGTTCCTGTTATTTTGCTTTACTTTCTGGGAGGGTTTTCAACTCTAGCTTTCTAAGCCTTCTATTGAATTTTTCTTTTTATGTCCACTCTCAGAAAGTTTTAAGAGCTCTTTCTTGTTCTCAACTGACTGTTTTATGTGTATGGTATCTTTGTTTCATAGAAACAATATTTATTCTTATCTATGTATATTAATTATAGTTTTCTATCTCTGGTGGCTCCCTAAATAACAACAACTATATCAATAATAAAATTAATAGCTGCATCTAATATTACTGAATGTTTATCACATGCCAAATACTATGTTAAACATTTACAGTGCACTATCTTATTTAATCCTCATAACGAGGCTATGAAGTAGGTATAGTTATTTAGCTCAACTTTACAGACAAGGAGACGGAAGTTCTAATAGACATTGTTGCCAAAGTTTACACAGTCAAAGAACAGAGCAGTGTTTTGAACCCAGGAAGTACAATTTAAAAGTAAAGCTATTAAGCTCTTACTCAATACTACCTCCTGAAGATAGAGCTTTGTGAAAAGCAGAATGACAAATAAAACTAATTAGCCTAAATTGGTTAAGTGTTATTTTGCAAGTGTCCTAGAACCTGATCAAGGTTCTTTCAGTTCTTCAGTTCTATACAATACGACATACTTCCAATAATAAACTACATATATGGCTGAAAATTATTGGGTTAGTGCGTGTGGCCAGGAGGAAACTATAGTAAAGGTCATGTTGCTTTCTGCTATTTGTAGCTGCCACTTACATGCCACCCTGCCTTGTTATCTCAAACAGGTTATTTGGTCACAATAGAAAAGTAGTCAGATGGGTATCAAACCATTTCCATTATGAGAAAAGCAACATAAATCACACATTTTACGCATAGAAGTGTTTTATCCAGGTGTTTTTCTGATGCACAAAGAAAAACACACTTAATTTAAAATTATACTGTACTACCACGATCATTAATTCACACATTTCAACAAGTGAGGACAGTGGATATTACCCTTGAAGAAAGCAGGAAATGATGACTGTTTTCCAATGACTCACACTTTATATCAGTAAATACTTCTCTTTTGGAAATATATATACATATTAATAAATGTATTAGTAAATATTCCTCTTTTGGAAAACTTCAACTTAAGAAAAAGCAATAAACAATCAGAATACAACACTCTGTCTTTTCACCTGTGAACAGATAGCTTTTTCAGCTTTACTATATTATGATTTGGTAATACACGTGTCAAACTTTTTCCCTTGGACCCACTTTTTAATCATTAATGAGCTGAGCATTAAAGCATTTCAAAAATGTATCCTATTTCATAAACAACTATAGTTAGTTAAATAAAATATTTTGACATTTAAAAATGGAAGCCATTATGAGCCAAACTCTATGACTAGAGTGTCAATTTCCTACCATAGAACTCAGAGAGAAAAAAATAAACTAACAAGTTTTAGAAGTACACAAACCCCCTTTTCTATGTAACCTTTACTACAACATGGGTAGCTGCCAACCTTCCCAACAAGTCCATTCTGCTGCACGTGGCGCAAGCAAGACCTTGTTAGGTCACATAATTTACGGCACTTGGCAGCACTTTGGGACACAAAAGTTACAGTATCCACCTTGACCAAAATAGATTGGCTGTGCCCTTGCTGAAAGAGTCATTACAGCCATTCAAGGCTACGTAAGCGGCACTTCAAAGTCAGCTGTGCAAAGACAGTGCAGAACGCCAAAGTCCTAAATGAGGATAAAGAAAATAACACTCTGAACACCCTTGGTCATTCTGTAAATGACAGAAGTTTCAGAGCTTACCACTGCTGAATGTACACCTCATATCTAGGGTGTGATATTTTCCTAACATGCTGACATTTCATCCTCACAGTAATGTGAGGTAAGCAGGTATTAGTATGCCCGTTCCACAAATGGGGAAATGATGGCTTAGAAAAGATAAATAATTTGTCCAAGGTCATAAATATAAAATCTGCTAGGGCCAGGTCCTGGATTCAGGTCTCCTGACCACTTCAATCGCCTTTCTACTAAAATTCTCACTAAACACTAAGGGAGAGAAGGAGGAAGGAGAGAAAGAAAGAACATAACTAATCTATATATTTTAGAGAAACAGAGGTACGAAAATTTATGAAAAGTTCCATTAACACACTTATAACAAATCTTCTAGATGCTCTTTTCCTAGATTCTGCTTTCTGCTGATAAAATAATAGTATTGTCAGCTGACCATGATTTGCTAGAATTAGAAGAATTTCAATTATTAAGAGAAATACCTGTAAGAGTATTTTGAGTTCTAGCAAAGAAATAAAAATAAGAAGACCAGATAGCAGAAGTTATTGTGTCCTAAGGTTCAACTGCACTTGACTTTCTTGAACTTGACACTTTTGAAGGTAACAGGCTAGTTACTTTGTAGACTGCACCTTGGTTTGGGTTTGTTGATGTTTGCTCATGATTAGATTCAGGGTCTGCCCCTTTGGCAGAAATACCACAGAACTGGTGCTGTATTCTTTGTATCAGGTGCCACAAGATTTCAACTTGTCCCAATGCTGATGATGTTCAATTTGATCACTTGATTAAGGTGGTCTCTGCCAGCCATCTCCACTGGAAAGTTACTGTTTTCCCATTTGTAATTAATAAGTGTGAATTACATCCATTAAATCCTGATCATAATCAAACTTTCAATGTATTCATTTATTTTTCATATCAGAATAGGCTCATAGTTTCCTATCTTATGCAACAGGTTACAATCTGTTGCTATCACTTAGTTTGATGCTCATATTGTTGCAGAAGTCACCAGCGGGAGCTCTTCAAAGTTTTTACGTCTTTATGACATATCACCATCTTTCTTTGAGCACTTCCTTATAGGACACCAAGATGCTCTGGAGTTATCTTGTACTTTCCCTGCAGTCCTGGAACTAGCATTTCTCCCAGGATCCTGTTTCCTTCTTGGGGAATGATATATAGAAACCAAAATCTGGTTGCTAGGTGTCACCCATGCAGGCTTAATTTATTATCTGCTATGTATAGAAAAGCTGTTCCTAGCTCCTATCAGTGGACAGAGCCATGGACCATATGTACACATTTACACACACACACATATATGTGTTAATACATATATACTATATATGTATAATATTATATATAAAATTCCATTGCTCAAAAAATAAATAAAGAGATAGATAACCAAGATTTCATACTGTTACCTCTGAGTTGAATCCAGCCACACAGGATTCATTCTAATTTCCTCCCTGTTCATATTTGTAATTCCCTCCTCCCAGAATCCCACTGTCCTTAATACATTTACATATTTGTTCAGTCCCCTGTGTGTAACCAATCTCCACAAGTGCCACCTCACAGACACTCTCCTCATTCCACTCAGGCTCCAACACCCCACACTGGGGCTGCCACTCCCACACGTGGATGCCATCCTCACTCTGCTCAGACGCTAACTCTTTGTACTGGGCACTTTGAATGCCTTTTCCCCTCTCCTCTGGCTCTGACATCCTGCACTGGGCCATCCCTCTACAGGCAAGCCCTCGTCACTGGCTCAGGCTCTGACTTCCCAAACCAGGTTGCCCTCCGAAACTGACGCCCTCCTCACTAGACTCTGGTTTCCACAAGCTGCATTGGACGCCCCGCCCCACACACAGCACCCCAGTAGGCTCCATCTCCTTGCTCTGAGTGACTGTGGCGCCCCTGCTTTCCAGACCCAAGACATCTACCGGGCTAGATCTCACCTAATAGCTTTAGGACTGAGTTGTTCAGGGAGAGGAAAATGAAGGGGAAGGGGAACTATTTTGCTTATTTTTAAACAGAATATACAAATTTACTAAATGGAATACATAAATTCTGCTAATTTATACTTACAATTTTCAGCATTCCCTATCAGCTCCTAATAAACAAAAGAAGGGCTTCTTTATAACTTTATGTGGCAAAGGATAAAAAGTTCTTACAGTATTGGGCATCGATATTCTATTCCCCCTTTTCTATACATAGTATAACTCTACCACGAGACCTCTACTGCTCATATTCAGATAGCAAAGGCACCAGAATAAATCTAGATCTGAGAGTGACGCTTATTTTGAGAGATTATTTTTAAAAAGTGTTAAAGTTTTCTTAGTAGTTTTTTTTTTTTGGCGTTGTTGTTCTAAATCTTCTGTGAGCCAGTTGAGAGTGAAACAAAGCAGTTAGAAAACACAGACATTAATAACTAAACAAGCCTTGGTTTAATCTTACCCTTGAGAAGATATTTTCCAAGGAGCTAGTTAAGGATCGCTTAGCTTTATTCTTCAGAATGTCAAGTTTGAACCTTCCACTGCTTGTCGCGTTTTCCGGGATTGTACTATTTGAAATAGTCTATAGAAAGAAAAACAGAAATTTCAGTTTGGAAATACTGAAGGTTAAATGAGGCTTTAAAGACAGCCTTATGACTAAGCCATTAAAAAGCACAAGAATTCTTCTATAGCTCTATTAAGAAGTAATAATTTAGGTTCCACACTGTGAACACACAGATTATAAGAGAAAGGATTTAATTTTTAATATCGTAAGTAATAAAAAAGACAGAAATAAGATCTTTCCTTTATGTCCTTCCTTTCCACTAATATATTCCCGCTGCATTTAACAAAAATTAATTAAACTTGAAATGTCAATTTTTACTGCTGTTATTTTGAGTAACAACTCTAACTATCCTTTTCCAAGTTGCACATTTTGTATCCAAATTACCAAGAAAAACACAGGAAATAAGTGTCAGAGAACAAAGCATCTTCTAGTAAAGCTGGATTCTGCTAGTGCCTCTGTTATAATTCCATTTTCATTTATGAGGGGGCCATTTATCCTTTAGATCAACAAGTATTCACTGATAGTACTAAATTGTATGAAAATCTACAATGTGTCCACTACATTAGGTTCTCTCTCTATTTTATCCTATTGAACTAAGTTACTATGTATATTACATGGTTTTTAGTGTCAGAAAACTTCCAAGAGAGAAACCTTACCATTGCCTTGCATGAATATATTCACATTTAGCAGTAACACAAAGCACCATACAAATATCAAATGTGGAAGTATGAAGAATGGTTGTAGGTATCAGTGATTAGGAAGAAAAGGATACACAAGCTTCAGACAGGCAGAAAAAAGGAGATGAAGACTTTCCCAGCACTGGGGATGGTGATGGAAAAATCATGTAGACTGGAATGCTCATGGACATCTGTGCAGGTGGTTGACTAAAATAGAGGGAAGTTGTGGAAGGTAACGTGGGAAAGTGAGGTTGGAGATAAAACCTTGACTGGTCTTAAGTGCCAGGTGAGTAGGAAGATGCACTCATCAGAATTTATAAGCAGAGGGGCATCACTGTGAAAGTAATGGTTGGGGGGTATTTATCTGAAGGGAGTGTTTAAAAAATCACCTAAAGGACAGGGAAATCAGAGATTGAAAGACCAGGCTGGAGGCTTCAGCACAGTCTATGCAGGAGGCAATAAAGGGCCCTACCAGCACAGGCTCCATGGGGTCCTCTAAGAAGTTACCAATAAAAGAAATATGACCCTCATCAAGAAAGGAAAGAAAATAATGGATAGGAATGTGGGCTGGATGGGCTTGGGGTGTGTATAAGGACTGGGATGACTCTATTACATGTATCTGTTTATCTGTCTGCGTGCCCCTGTGGAATATTCCATCTCTCTGGTGGGAATATCATTCATGCATCTCTTTTTTGTTCACCATTATCACCCAGCTTGGCTCACAGAAGGTTCTCTCGAAATGCTTATTTAATGCATAAATTAAGGAATCACTAATAATGTGATACTCAGTTTGTTCTGAATATAGTGAAATAAAGACATAACCTGAATTAGGGCCATTAAAAGGTAAATATGTCATGATCCCTTAGATGCCATTGCTGGTGGTCTTGCTTTATCTGTATGCAGCTGGGAACACCTTCTACATCACGTGCACAAAAATATCATCCCTTGGTTTGCAGCTAGGATAGCTGTTTGCGTGATACTAGCACTTCTCCCCATGTTTGCTCTTGACCATTCAGGCTATGTAAGCTTTTGATGAAATAAGATGTTCATATGAATTTGAAAGAAAATAATGGATTACTATAACGAAAGAGGGTGTTCATTCTAAATCACGAACATTTGTTATTACTGTTTTTATACCAAAAACCACTATTATTTTATCTTAATGTGCACAGGTCTACTAAAATTGTCTATAAAACTCCTGAAATGCTGAAAAATAAATCTGATAGGTCTTTAGCCCTAAAGATGAAAACACAAAGGAAAGACACTCTTTTCACGCCTGCTGTGACATTTTGATTAAATATATAAATAAAATAAGAACAAGTCAAGGAGAAAACATCTTCTCACCGAAGGGCCTTCCCCGATGTGAATGTGTGTCCTCTGCTTGGCTTCACACAGCTGCCTCAGATGTAAAATCACAAGTTCATTTTCTTCCTGGTCATTGACCGGCTTCATTTTCTATTAAACAGACAAACCAAGAGCACACTATGGCAACACAGCTTTTCTCATTTTATTTTATTCTCACTAGGTTTTATGTGTCTAGCAGACAAACAGGAATAAAGCTGAACATTTAACTACTCTTGGAAGCAAAAGTAACAGTGGCATTCTAGGGACTATCAAATAGCACAATAAGATATATATCTTTAACTTCAGATACAGGCATGAAAAAAGGAACTTACAAAAATAGGATCTAATTCTCATTCCTTATATCTTATTTGTGAGAACTCTAAATGTTACCTGAACTCGTTCAAAGATGTCAGCTTGCTCATTATCTGTCAGCGATGAGAGATGCCTCTGTATTACCAGCTTGGCTCTCGGAGGGTAGAGACCTATGGAATGTGATGGGGGTTAGTATTAAACTGAGTCCAGCTGCAGGGATCAAAATGTATATAAGGCATTGCAGCTTGTCCTTCGCCAGCAGGCTCTGAAGCTAAATCGTCTCAAGGAGATGTGCTCCTGCCTACAACAAACCATGGAACACTACAATGAAATGACTACAACAAGACGGAAAACCTCCTCACCGACATCAACAGCCCCTTGCCAGTGATCTTGAAGTAAGAACTATTAATGAAAAGTTTCTAAATGATATCAAATCAACAGTACAACCAGTACCATTTCATATACTAACAAACTTAGCCACCACCATAGAAACTCATAGGTGAATACTAGCTTTGGCCAAAATCTTTAAGCTTAAAACTTGACATTTGAAAAAGAAAGAATGATTTAGACAATAATCTCTCCTCCTCGTGCGGGCGGGTCTCATCCTAGGGTGAAATTTCAAGGAGAACATTTAGTATTTGGTGATATTTTTAGTGCTATTATTTTCCCAAGAAATTGTTTACTTCTTTATATCACGTTATTTGTCTATCTATTGCACTCTCACACATAATTTATAGCAGGTCCTTGGGCAAAAAGTTTTTCCATGCAAACATTTTTGTTTTTATAAATTTTTTTTAAAAAGAAAATTTAATTGACATTTACAATGATTCTTTTTTAATTACAGCTTTCATATTTACATTCATAATCACTTATCTCTACAACTGACCATCTATTTTTAAGGAACAGATCTCCTTCACAATAGTCCGGTGCCATGTACAGTATTGTTACTGTACTTTGATTACAAAGAGGATATCTAGCCATATCTAATATTTAATGAATCTTATAGGTAGACTGGCACTTTAAAATCACTGAGAGAGAATCACTTCAAAATATGCATTGCTGGGGCCAGGCCCGTGGCCGAGTGGTTAAGTTCACACGCGCTCCGCTTCAGTGGCCCAGGGTTTCACTGGTTTGGATCCTGGGCACGGACGAGGCACCACTCATCAGGTCACACTGAGGCGGTGTCGCACATCGCACAATCAGAGGCACTCATAACTACAATATATAACTATGTACCAGGGGGCTTTGGGGAGAAGAAGAAGGGAGTGGCGGGAAGAAGACTGGCAACAGCTGTTAGCTCAGGTGCCAATCTTTAAGAAAAAAGAAATGAAAAAAATATACATTGCTTTAAAAGAACTAGATTTATTTCATCATTGTCGGAACATGTACAGTGCCACGACTGGACCTGTTTTAAACCACCATACAGTATATAACAGGAATCAGAAAGAAGAAAAGCTCCTGAAAACTTCTCAGCTTTACCTTGCTTTGTGCAATATACAACAAAACTCTGAAAATCTCTGTGATCGCACACAGAAACAGCAGGCGCTAAAATCCATTTTGATGGTGTGATGTCGCTCACTACCATAGTTTATCATTTGCTGGCAAAGTCTCCTTAGGAGGGTCCTTAGGCAATATATGAAGAAACTGATTCACATGATTGTTTTTGTTTTGTTTTATGTTGTTTACTATTCCAGTGTCTTATTCACATGCCTAGGAGGATAAAAGATTAAAAAGGAGGGAAGTAAAGAGGGTAGTTATTTGAAATAATTTAACTAAATCCATAGCCCAGGAAGTTTCTTTAGACCTTTATTTCAGGAAAGGAATTGGAAACAGCTGGAGTTTATTTTCAAATTATCCATCTCCCCTCCACTGCTGCGAACCTGATTTGACTTCCTTCTTCCCCCCATTTTGGAACCACTGATTAGTGAATTACTGATATGGAAAGGCAAGTATATTATTTATCCCTCATGCATGTTAGTGTAGGAACACAAGATTGAGGATAACCACTCCATCTCCATGATGCTCAACATCGCTTTAGTTTCACATCCTGAGGTTGGTCCTTGGGAGATGGAGTTCTCCTTAGACACTGCCTCCTCAATTCACTTCGGTCCACAGACATGGCTGGCGCTCTTCCTCCCAGTCTAAATGGCAAGACTCACTTGACATAGGCATCGATGATTAGCCCCAAATCAGCATACTTATCTACTCTCTTTCTTTTTTTCAATAGAAATAGAACTCCTTATGAATGTAGCCACACATAGTGACAGGAACACTGTAAGTCTGAGTAAGTGATAGGAAATACTAACATCTAGATACTTTTAAATATCTTTCTCACTAACTTTCTACTCCTATTAATTTGTGCTTAATTGAAATGCGGTCCTTCTTCCAGCGTTACACTTTGTACCTATGCATAAAACAAGCCTAAAACTCGCACCCTTATCTTACTTAGATGAACACACCTCTGGGAGGCACACAAATGCCGGGGCTTCAGAGCAGCTGGACCCTGAAATTCTGACATTCTGACATTCTCCCAGAGAGGAGGCATCAACTCACCTTGAAAACAGATTGAACAAGTCCAAATCCTGGTTCTGCCCCTTCCAAGCAATGTGGATGTGGCCACCATGACCAACTATGTGTCTCAGTGCCTCAGTTTCCTCAGGAGTAAAACAACGAATAAAAACAGTACCCATCTTTGGGGATTTTTATATGGATTAAGTGGGCTAATATATGCAAAACATAATAATGCCTAGACATGGTGAGTCCTACAGAAGTATCTGCTTTATTGTTATTATTTTTATGCTTATTGTCAGAGCGCTGCCCTATCTGAGGCTCTTTGATATTGAAGGCAGGGGGAAAAATCATATCAGAAGGTGTTCTCCAAGGTCTTTTGAAAATAAACCTGTGTGAATCTCTTTGCAGTCAATATGGACCCTTCTTCTGCTCCCTTCGGATATGTGCATACCTTGAAGCTGGATAAACTGAAGTTTCAGGATGTTGGGAGGGGCCCTACTAATTCTCGATTCATAATTTTGCATTCTTTTTCTTTAAAATGGTCTCTGAACACTTCAGGTGCCACAAAACTGAGGTCTAGCCATTTTTACATACAATCAGAATACTTCCTGTCTGCGATAGCTCCCCTGTGGTGTGAGAGCCAGCTTGTGACAGGCTGTCCACTTGTATGAAAGTTGAAACTTCTTTTCTGTTATAGAAAATATATTTTAAAACACTCCTACAGTGTAGTTTTAAAAAGAAAATACAAAGTTGCTTCTTTACTGGTGTTTAGCTTCGTCTAAATAACTTATTTCTGCAGTGTGAGGTTTGAAAACTAAAACTCAAAAAGGAAAATATTACTCATCCTTATCCTATTAACATTTGGGGAGTATTTGCTGCCAGGTTTTTTTCCTATAAATATACATTTTTTGCTTTATATTTTATTACCCAAGTAATATAATAAGTTCTACATTTTAAAAATATTAAAACATTATAGAGAGAGCTGAATTTGCCTTTGATAGACGCTAGAATCAGTGGGCAAAGGTGTGAGAGAAAAGAGATTTGTATAGATTCAAACTATCTTCCCTAAAATGTTTGTTGATTCCAGGGGGGAAAGACAGTAATTTTACAGTGGAAAATTCCTGCACCCATCCTGAGCAGGCGTTAAGGGCAACATGACCAGTAATAAAACTTATGAACATCATGAGCCCCATGGTTAGATGTGCTGAGAAGGACACAGCACCATTTCTATAGAGCTCTTGCCAGAGGAGTGACCCTAGTCTAAACATGAGAATACCCTGGACAGGCCAAACTGAGGGACATTCAGCAAAATACCTGAGCAATACTCAGTGGGTATGTCAAGGTCATGAAAGACAATGAAAGACTGAGGAAGAATTGCAGACTATAGGTGACCAGGACAAAATAACTACATACAATGTGGGATCCTGACTGGGATCCTGGAGCAAAGAAAGGACACGAGTGAAAAAACTGGTGAAGATCAATTGAAGAGTTTAGTTTGGATAATAATATTGTACAAATGTTAACTTCCTGTTCTGATGATTGCACTGTGGCTACATAAGAGGCTAACAATGGGGGGAGGTGGGGAGAAATATTTGGAAACTCTCTGCAACTTTTCTGTAAGTCTAAAAGTAGATCAAATTTTTTAAAGAAATAGAGGGTATTATTTTATGTATTTCCCAGACAGTGTCAGAGTGTTATTCAGCAAATCATTTTTTCACTCAATAACATAATTTTAAGATGTATCCAAGTTGATATAAAGTTCAAATTCATTCCCATTAATTGATCCATTATATGAATATACTTCAGTTATGCTATTGATGGACATTTAGATTGTTTCCAATCATCCACTATTTTTTGCAAACAATACAATCTTGAAAATGTTACCTTCTGCGCCTGTGTAAGAGTTTCTCTTATTAAGTCATACAACTGCTGGTTAACCGAGTATGTGCAATTTGAGGTTAATGAGTTTCTATTAATTGTCCCCCAAAAGGTACCAATTTAGACTCCCATCAGCATCGCACAAATGTATCAATATCCCTACAAATTCACCAACAATCTGATGAGCGTCGTACCGCTGTTTGCCTTCTCATTTCTCTGACATCTACTAAGGTTGAGAGGCTTCTCATTTTTATTATTGGACCTTCAATTTCCTTTTCAGAGAAGTGTTTTTAATTTGATTTGCGTAATTTCCTACTGGTGGTTTTATCTTTTTCTTACAGATTATAAGAGTTCTTACAAATTTGGGATACCAATCTGCTACCTCTTTATTTGTTGCTCATCCTTTAACTTGCAAGTAAGCAGTTATTGCTGTGTAAAAACCTTAAATTTTTATGAAGTCAAATCTGTCAACGTCTGCTTTCAACAGTTTCTGAGTTTTTGTGTCTTAATAAAGGCTTCCTTGTTCAAGGACATAAGAATATTCTTATTTTCTTTTAATAATGTTAATATTTTGTTTGTTTATACTGAGGACTTTGATCTGTCTAGAATGTATTTTGAGTAGGACAAGGTGAAGGAATTTTTCTTCCATTGGACAGCACATTGATCCAATACCATTTCCTAAGTAATCCAGTCTTTACACCACAGATTTATAATGCTCCCTTTACCATATACCAAAGAATGTCCCATTTTTGTAAATATTTTATACGTTTGAAAAGAATATGCTTTCTGTAAAACTACAATTATAATTTTTAAAATCTGAATATTACATTTAAATAGTCCTTGATCACACAGTTGAATGGATATTCAGTAAACACCGCTGTTCATCCCCGATTTTGACAGAAGCCTATGATTCTGCTGCCTACTGAACCGAAATCACAATTTGCCTTTACAATGACTAGTCCATTCTCTGCTTTGTTCTGGAGTCTGCACTCTCCGCATTTACTATAACACCTATTGTAACGAATTGCATTTACTTGCTCACATGCCTATCTTCCACTTTAGACTGTAAGCTTTCTGATGGCCTAGTCCACATCTCAATCATTTCTATATCCCCAGTGCCTAGCACATTACCTGGCTCATAGTAGATGCTTAATAGGTATTGATTAAATTATGTTTCTTCTCTCGTGCAATAGTTTTCAACCTTTTTTTGTTAGTAAGAGATAACGAGAAGAAAAGGAAAGTGAATTAGAGTCACCTCTCTCTCTCCCTCATGCCCCTCTCCCCTCCTCAGAATACTTTTTTTAATTAAAAATTTGCTTTATGATACGATGCCTATCATCTCCATGATTTTCAAATGTCTCTCAAATGAAACTACTCAAGTTTCATTCCTGAAACTTTGGGAAAAAAGGAACATATCAAGTGAGAAAGGGAAAAAAGAAAGACTTAGGTAAACAGTAGACATTCTGGCTGGTTTTGCTTCTCTTCATTCATCCAAGAAATATTTGCTCAGTTCCCGCTATGCACACAGCCGCGTCTTCAGAACTGTGGGAAACACAAATCCCTTTCTTGAGTCTGCCTTCAGAAGAAAAATGAAACGTAAAAAAGATAGAGAAAGAGAAGAAAAAGCCAAGCACGTAGAAGAGACTGACAGCACAAATTTGACTGGACAAGAGAAATGATTCTTTGGGCTCTTGTTTCGTCTCGGAACAAAGAACCCTTCAATGAGAGTAGCAACTTTCTCACTTCCCAAATGCCAAAGCAAACTCCTGTTCTGCCAAGGCCAAGTTATACCATACCTTCAATCCTTTCACAGAGCTTATGCAAAGAGTGCATAGGGCAGGTCTCGCACAGCTTAATCTGGGTCTTGGCACTCTGCAGGGCTGCGGCCGTACTGAAAGCCTGCTTCAGAGTCAGCATTACCTCATCCACCTACAAGAAGAAACAAGACTCAGGTCTATAAACGTTTGCTTTCATGGGAGCACATTAAAAGCCCAAGAGTGATGTGAGACTTTGTTGACGCTGACTAGATAATAAATAATGGAATTTTGATGACTACAGAGCTAGCAGAGAGAAAAGATTGTCTCGAAGTTAGACCTTCAATTATACATAGAATTGAAAGCTGGATGAAATAAGACCATTTTAATGCGTGTCGTATAACACTGACCTGTTACTCGAACGCTATTTTTGAATCCCAGTGAGTGTTATACTGTCACAGGCCTGTTAACTGACAGTCAGTCAGGTCTTTGTTTAATTAAGTAGCTTATCAGATAAAGATCTCTTTGGAAATTTTGTCTGCCACACATAGAGAGCAATAAGATAGGTTTAACATTCACTTGTGTTAATAAGTATTCTACTTTATCCTTCTGGATAATTTTTAGTGTAAAACCAAACAAAACGTGTTTAGACAAAGTTCTGGGGGAAAATGAATTCAACTTAAATAACGTTGGGGGAAGTCTATGAAGGTTGCTGCTTCTTATCTCTATGGCATCTAATTTATTATCATTTCACTTCTGATTTGTAACACTAGGAAGCTGTGACATTGTGTTGTCTAATAGCTGAGTCTCACCACTAGGCCAGCAGCTTGAAAACTGCTAGCTAGTTTCTTTCTTGCTCTTCTAACGACTCAGGCAAGAGGTCTGAATCTTGTCTTCTTGTTTCCCACTTGGTTCTTTGAGGTCAACTGACATCCTCATGCTGGGTAAACCAGCATCCTTATCCTCATGGTGGGTAAACCGACTTCAGGCCATGTCTCCTTCTCTGTGACACAATCATCAATGTAAGGTGTGGTTTCCCACACACTGTAGAATTTAGATCAAAGTCTAAAACCTGCACAGCAGAGCTACGGGAGTACTAAGGACCACATCCGAACCAGCTTTGATGTCCAAAACCATTCACCATGCTCGGTAAACCATTTTTTTAAGACTCTTTTTTCTCCTTCGCCTATGGCTTGGTTTAAGATGAAGCTATTATTTAAAGGATTTAATCTATTTCTGCATTTGAGGGTATGAGGAACCTAGAATAAAAAGAAACTTTATTGTTCTTATATTACTGAGAGCAGAGATCATACACTAGGCAGCCAGTCATTATTCAGTTATGTTTTTCTATACTATCAACTTTTTTAAAGGCTTATGAGTAATTTCACATCATATCATGAATAAGAATTATTCATAAAATCTGTTCTTTTACACCATAATTAAAAAATAAAGATTTTTAATTCTTGAAAGTAAAAGCACTAAAGATTTAATGTCTTTGCATTTTGATTTCATTTGCCTTGTTATGTATTCAAAAGCACTTTCAATTACTTATGCAGATATTTCTTTCTATACTCTTGTTTCTCGTTTATTTAAGTCACTGAAGGGGTGAAGCATCTGCTTAGTTTTCACATAGGTTTATTATTTGTCATTTAGTAACAGTACCTTGTAAAAGGCCTCCAATGAAAATACTGAACTTTCATATTTTCTTCTCTATTTCCAGATGAAACAAAAGGCCATTTCAATGGTATCTGAAATGTGGCTACCAATTTCTCCCAGCCACAAATGTTACTAAAAACTTTAACTTCTAAAGTTTTAAATGTTTTATTTTTTTTAATCCACCATTCTTTCCAGATGGCCTAAAAATTCTATCATGGGATCAGAGCAACTAAAAGTTCAAATTAGTGCACTAGGAATAACTTAATTGTTTTAGTCTAGACACAACCACAAAAAAATCATAGGTTGTGTTAAAAGGTTAAAAGTACAGGAATGAGCAAAGATAAATCAATCATATGCAATCAAAAAGAAAGTATTCTTAGCATTGTCATCAGGCAAAATCAAATTTCCAGTGAAAAGTATGAGAGAGGACAAAGAAAGCCAATTTATAATATTAAGGTGAAAATCCATAATGAAGATAATGCTCATAAACATTTACATACTAAACTTAGGTATTTTATAATATTTGAGAATAAGTCTAAGAATCACAGAAAGTGTAAGGACTTCAAAAGATTTTCTAGTCTAAGTCTTTGGAAAAATTTAAACTATTAACCCCAAACAAGTTCTGGGTCTTTTCTCTTCTTTTGGTTGTACTTCTGGATATTGCTGTCTGCATCTGTGGAGTTTTACTTTTTCTTTGTCTATAAGTTGTAGCAACTTACATTTTTTTCACACCTTTTAAGTCAATTTTGGAGAAAACAGAAAGGATATTTTCTACAAATCTCAAGGGTTGGTTAAATAAGATTAAGCCACCTGTCTATTTTCCGAAGAAGGAAGGAAGGAAGGAAGGAGTCCTGAGCATCTAAACTTCCAGCGTGACCCACCAGGGCCCATCCAACACTACACTGTTCAGCAATTCAAAGCGACTGCTACAAAGAAGCAAAAGAAAATGCTAGGTGTGTATTTGTACTCAGAGAAGATAAGTCAGCACGTGTGGTTTTGCAACACTTTGTCTTACACAACTGCCAAGCCACATCAATCATAACACTACTTAGACCTATAATATTTAACTGACTGTTTTGTTGTATTCTATATGTCAGATGCTTGAGCTATCGTCTGTTATACAGGAAATTTGCATTTAATTTTTCTTCTAGCTTGCAGTTCTGATGCTTCACTATTCAGTTCAGATGCTTACTGATAAAATTAGAGGAAACAGGGTTGCAAAGATTCTGGCATATGTCTGTTCTTAAGAACAACAAAGCCCAAACTGAGATCCTGACACAGCTTCAATGTAATAGGAAGACATTCTCAGCCAGTCTAGTCTGTTGCCTTAGTCACAGAGCTTCTTAAGGTGGAAAAATGCAGTACGCTCCCAGACTTTCTACTCTAACTTCCTGTTTCAAAAACTCATTCTCCATGCACAAGGGTAAAACGAAAATACTAAAAACAACAAGCAAAACAAAACTCGTAAAAGCGGTCGGAAATAAGAAGGTTTTACTGGTCTTCCTCTTAGGGCAGGTTATCCAATAACCAAAGATTAACTAGCACCTAGAAAATGATTATCTAAAGTTAAGAGTAACACACTCAATCACTCAAAACACATGTAGCACCTGCTAGTCTAGCAACACTGGGGGGTATGACAAGAGCAGGAACAGTTCTAACCTTGTGGGATTCACAGTCTAGTGGAGTAGAAAGTTATGTGAACAAATAAATAAGTGTGGGGATTCATAGGAACTGTTAGAGCCTATGAACAAGGTGCCGCAAGAGCACTGACGACAGAGCAACTAAAGGAGTCAACTCCTGAAAAAGAAGGTGTCAGAAGAGGCATGTGATATTTAACAATAGGATGTGATATTTAAGCCTGGTTCTAAAAAAATGCACAGTGGAAAAGAAGGAAAGGTATTCAAGTCACAGTAGAGCAAGGCCAGACCTGCTTCACATCCAATGAAGCAGCAGGAAGGCCACCAGGAAATTGACAACGAAAGCATAGCACAATCTCCCTCTTCAGTAGCAGGGCGGACCCCTGAGGCGACAGGGTCGCCTTCCCTGTCTGACAGTACAAAAGCAGGGAGCCCAGGCTCTGGCCACCTCTGACGCGCAGATTCCTCACTCCACGCAGCCAACAGTGACTGCAGAACTTCAGCTGTGCTTCTGTGGGCCCCAGCCCCTCACTCACATCCTTGATCTCATGTGTCCCATGCACAAACCATTTGCTGCTTTGGTAGCGAACCAAATAAAAGCAACATCACACCAACCATCACACCAGCCTCTGCGGTCTGGCCTGGAGAAGAGCTTAGGAGGCAGAACAGCATGTGCAAGGAAATGGTCTTCCAGTGGGGTTTAGAAAAGAATGAAGAAGGCCCTTCTGCCATGCTAAACAATCTAGATTTTTGTCCCTTAACAAAGAGGCATAAATTGGTTTCTGATGAGGAAATTTTGTGAGAAATAAAGCTATAGCATAATGAAGAAAGTGGAAAGATGATGGATTAAAGCAGGGGCAGGCAGACTACTTAGCACGCTAATACAGTAGTCTAAGTAAAAAAAACGAATGTCCAGAATCAGGGAGCAGACATAGCGGAAAAGGAGGAGAGATGGATATAAGGGACATTTCTATCTTTAAATTAATAGGATTTGGTGAGCAAGTGGATAGAGAAGGTGAAAGAGAATGCATCATGGTTTCTAAATTGGGAAGTCGGGTAAATGAAACTGCCACAATAAAATATGAGATATATGACAGGTTTAGGGAAGGTAAGAGTGTAAGGGATCTAGTGTATGGGGAAAGAATCAGTCTTAGATAGGAGAAGGGAAAGAGGAGGAAAGGAATGAAAGGCGAAACAGGCAGGGGATGGGGTAGGGAGTGGGGCATGGGGCAGAGTATCCTAGATTATCATTTTCTCCCTAACACTTACTTGGTTGGGATTTTCCAGTGTTGTATCACTAGTTCTCTTTGGCTTTCTCTCTCTTTCTTCCCCAGGTGCTCAGACATCCCCACGCCTTACATATTATTATTATGTTGCCATATATATTATTGTTATATTACATGTTATTGTTATATGTTATTATTTACACAATAAGAACTCTCAAATTTCTATCTTGAGTCCTGAACTGAACCTATTATATAGCGGTCACCTACATACAAACATGTGGATTCCTCATAGGCATAGTTAATTATCTAGAGTGAGAACAAAACTCAAATGAAACTCTCTTGAGTAAGAAACTGTTAGTGATGAGAGTGCTATATTCCCTACAGAAAAAGGTTGAGACCCAGAGAGCACTAGTCAAAAAGTGCCTTTGTACCAATTCAGCCCCCTTTCTTTATTATTCCTAAACTCAGTGTCCACAGTGGGAATATGGAAGGCAAGAGTAAAGCAGGAATGATTGTAATATGCACCAAGGAAACGAGGAGAAAGCTGCCTGGCTTATTTGTACATGTCTAAGTGGTGTGTGCTTCCCTGACAGAAATGCTTGTGAGAGGATTACGTATCTGAGGAAATTTTTTTTTTCAAAGTATGGTCATACATCTAAAGGGTTATGTTCAAATAGGAGAGGTAACACAAGTGGAAGAATAAGTAAAAAATTTTAGGGAAAAATATCAACACATTTTTAGACACTCAGATGTATTTCCAAGTTTGCCTTACATTTTTCTTCTTGAACTCCAACTGCCCCCATAAACGGGGAGGGGGTGGGAGTGTTGGAGAGAAGAACTGACTTCCAAATTCCAAAGAAAGAAAATGAAGGCTAAAATAAGACCATAAAAAATAAAAGTATTTAAAAAATGAGGACAGGGCTAGTGAAATAAAGGGAACAAACAAAATCATTCTCTACTCTGTTGATATAAGCACTATACTCTCCGAGATATTACAGCAACTAAGAGAATAAGAGGTCTTCCTTATCTTCTTACATGAGCAATGGAAAAATAGCTCTTCTATTATTAGTCTTTTCCTACCTTTTAAAAATACTCCTGGTAACATGACTGGATTTGTTAAACTCAAGCAAGTACCTAGGCTTTCTAATAGATGCCCTCTTCTTTTCCCCCTGAGAGCTGCTTTCTGAGGCTTGGGTTCATAAGAGACGAGGCTCTGTGGGCAGGAGCATGTGGACAGCAAACACAGCACTTACCAGAGATTCACTGGCACACTGGAACACATAACAGGTATACTGGCTCAGCCCAGGCTCTGGCGACTCCCGACAGATAAAGCCGAAGTGATCAACGTGCTTTATCCCCTAGAGGGAAAAAAGAAGGGCAGTGTTCATGGGAATATGTCCTTTTAATCAACACTAGGGAAATCAGTGTTGGTTCTATGCTTTCACACCTCCACGCATTTCTCCTTCACAGCACTGTGATGGGGACACAATGTCATAGCGGATTTATGTAGAGGCCTTTGATACATAAAATAAAAGATGAAACTAACTCAGATTGTTTTGCTTCTGACAAACACTCTGTGACTCAGAGCCACAAGAAGAAAAATATGATGGCATGATCCACTGTCTTTCGTGATAAAACCACTACTCAGTGTTTGCAGTAATGGAGTTTTCAATTTATTGGTCTTAGAACAGGCAGGCTAATGATTCATCATAAACCCTATTCTTGTCCATATGAGCTTAAGAACCATAAAACCTACAACTGACAATGCTCTAATTAAATGGCATACAATTTCCTAAACTATGCATTAAAAATAACAGAATATTTGTCTATTTAAAGACATTCAAGGAGCCACAACAGTTAGAAGACTAATATATTAAAGAAACTTTTGCAGACCTCAATTATACAAATTCACAAATCACTGGACTTCCTGAATACAGGTGAAAAAACCTCAGCTACACTTAACAAAAAATTCTGAATCATCTGTGAATTTCAATCAGCCTGAATACATACATAGCAATTAGTAGACAGCACCTTCTTATTTCAATAGCAAGCACAGTGTTTTGAAAAGCCAGATAAACAAAAAATTTAATGTTGTCCTGCAATAATTTACATCCCAGTGAAAGGAAAACAAGCTTTTCAGTCAGAGAGATTTGTGCTTCAGTCTAGGTTCAACCAATCTACTAGGCATGAGAGTTTGTTCCACGTTGCTAATAATTATCTCTGAGGCTGCATTTCTCATTACAAAATAGTAGTAAGGGCACCTACTGTCAGGAATTTTTGAGACTGAGAACTAAGAAATATCTACTATAGCTCCTGGTGTGTTTGAAAAATGGTAACCACTCTGCTTATACTCATAAACTCAATCTATCCAAAAGACATGGAAAAAGGAAATCAACTCAGGTAAAAAGAAAAAGGTCAATAAGGAGTGAGGTTACAACTCATGAGGTGAAAGTAAGCTCCACCTGGTACAACTCATTAATGATTAAAGAATATCTTACACTAGCTCAGTACTAAACAGGAAAAATTCATAGGACCTCATTAGCTTAGCGAGTCTTCAGGCAGTGGTAATGTTTCCAGTAAAGAAAACCACTCCCTTATTCCCTCATGCTTGCCAGGGAAACAGTCCTACAGATTTTAAAGAAAGAAACATTGTAGGTGTGCATGTGTTAGAAACCATCCCTGTTGCTGAATGTGGCTATATTATATCAGTTCAATTCTATGGAAAGAAGTTAAGAAGAGCAGGGCTACTCAGTGAGGAGGAAGGTTAACCTGACCATTATTCTGATCAAAAGCCTTTCCAGGGCCGGCCCCATGGCCTAGTGGTTGAGTTTGGTGGGTTCAGTTTCCAGGCACGGCCCTACACTGCTCATCGGCAGCCATGCTGTGGTGGTGATCCACAGACAAAATAGAGGATGATAATTAGCAACAGATGTTAGCTCAGGCCAAATCTTCCTCAAGCAAAAAATAAAAACGCCTTTCCACAAATTTCCCTCATATTTTTGTTTAATTCTTTCTCTGAACCAGAATGTCAGAATACAAAGCTTGCTTTAAAAAAAAAAGAAAAAGAAAAAATCATGTTTGAACTGCCAGTTTTGTATATTTGGTTTGGCTGGTTCTTTTCTTCTTTGTTTTCTCTCCCTCCACTATTTTTTTTTTCCTTTGGATGTTCAATGAACATTGCTAGTTTTGTTACTGGGAGGCTTGGGGAGTGTGGAGGGGAGGCACAGCTTTTTAGGTTGAGTCTTTGAGCTTTGGGGGGCAGGAACTCCACTGGTTTGCACACCTCTCTCTCCCCAGTGCTAAGCACAAGGCCCAACATGTAGAAATATTCATTCAACATTTACAGAACACCTAAGTGTTAAGCTTTGTCTGAACACATCTTATGCTGATGCGCTACAGAATAACACACCACAGAATAAGACACCTGTCCTCACAGAGCTTAGGGTCTTGCAGGGACGCCCAGTAAACAGGGAATTACAAGAATGCTTAAAAAACACTTTTTCAGTTAAAGTGAATAATCTTTCTACCAAATTTTTTGTCCTTTAAATGGGAATTTAGAAATTGCAATATATTCTTCTAACAGTCAGATGCTGCCTCTCTCTGTTATTAGAGTAGAAGATTTTTATCTTCACAACATAATTTCATGTCTCCTTATAATAGAATAAATATTAAGATATGACGAGTGAAACCACATTAGTTGAGGCTGAGGCGAATAATTAAGACATATAATAGCTTGTTATTTTTGAAGGAAAGAATGTCTGAATATCCTATCTATGGTAATGCTAATCTTGATTTTTCAACACTAAAATATGGAAAGGGACCTTGACAAGATCCAGGTCCCTGAAGATACCTCCAAGTCACCTTGCTAGGAAAGAATTTAATCCTGCTCTATTCCAAGGACCTCCTCAGAAGCATCTGTGCACTCTCAACCTTCTCATACCTAGATTTAGATACTCCTCCATTCCAAATCTTCAAAAATCCTTTCTATGTTTACCACACATTTAGGTAGCTCTAACTTCTGGACAGATATGCTAAATTATTACTAAGGTACTTAGGACACTAGTTTATGCTTAATATGACCTTGTACACATTTACGTGTCTCAATTATTTCATAAACTTTCAAATACACAGTTTTAAAATTAAAAATAAAAGAACAAAAATATACCAAAACCTTCTTTTCCAAATTTGGCATTTACATTACTAGAAGTTGAAAGTACTAGTTCTTCTTTTACTACCTACCAGGGTATAAAGAACAAGCATGACTCAGTGATACCCACGTGTCCCACTGCCCAAGAGTCTGGGGAACGCTGACCGTGAGGGTATTTTCACAAGAACTCATCACCAGAAAAATTCCGTCACTGGAAGCACTTTGATGAAGTGATGCTCCAAGGAGACAGGGTAGACAATAATAAGGATAAACCATTATGATACTGAGGGACCTGGAAAGGATTTTATTAATGGCACAGACACAAACACATGAACACTCTTGGTTTAAAACAAATCTACATGAAAATAATTAAAATTAAAAACATACTAAAATTTGAAGCATTAAGCTCAGCTATTTTGTGATTAATTAAGAAACAAGATTTAGTTGGTTTCTTCAAATACTAGGATCTACTTCAGTACATACCTGAGAACAAGAAGAGATATCCTTAAAATTCTTTTCAAGCACAACTGATTTAGTGTCTGGACTGATAAGGTTAATCTCGAACCGCCCAACCTTAAAAATAAAGACATTCCAATTAATTGAAACTCACAAGAACCTAACCTCTTACTTTATAATTAAATATTCATCTAATGACATAGATGCAAATACTATCTCCCAGATATTTCATTCACAGGTGCATCAGCATCCAATCCAACCAACATTTCAACCTAAATATCAGCCGTCTCAAAACATGTCTTCCTTTCGTCTAAAAATCATGAAAGTTAAGTTAGTCTTAATTTACAAGAAACAAAAAACCATTTTTTTTCCAGATTAGAAATCACAGTTTTTTTAAAAAACAAAAGTAAACTTTCCTCACTTCATGATTTCTAAAAATACCAATTATTTAATTATAATTTGTAACCATACGTTCTCCCAAATGGTAAGGAAAAGATATATTTGCAATTGGATGGATGTTAAAATTTTTAAAAATAAACAACCGTTTAAAAAATTAACAGCAAAGACTGTGCTAGTTAAGAAAAAGAACAAATCTAATATCTCAAATAAGAGAGGAAACTCAGTTAACATATCATCCAAGAAAAGACTCTAGACACTTTACATGCCTAGAGTTATCAAAAATGAAACAGAACAAAACAAAAAACCTATGAACTTCCGATAAAGCAAATATTACACACCGGGACTGTTTATCAAGGTAACTGCAGAATTTCCTTCTCAAGGGTTCTTTACAACAGGATAAAAGGACACATTTTTTCAGGAAAACTCAAATCTAAGGGAAACTCAAGTTAATCCTCAAAGCTGAGGATTAATTAAAGAACCTCTATAGGGCATTGTTACAAATCAAGTTCCTTTAAGTGGAACTTGACATTTTCTATATCATGTACACCTTCAAAAACTACTTTTTAGAATTATCTTTTACACTTATAATACAGCTTGCACCCAATTATTTTAATAACTAGTCCAGTAAATTATCAGGCCTGAGGTGTTTCTTTAAGCTTTCTTTTTGTGTGACAGAGTAAATTGGGGTATTCTCCTCCGAAAATACACCTACGAGTCTCTCGACTTCTTTTTTCCTCTCTAGAATACTCCCTTTTTCTCCTCCATGCCTATTCACACTCTCCCAGAGTCACATCTTTAAATCCTTTATAAGATTGGCTTTCTGTCATTTAAGAAACAAAAACAACATCTAATAATGGACCTAAGGCAAATGGTGGAGATACTAGGAGCAGCCTACTCTGATTCTCTCCACCAGCTTTCCATGATGCTCCTTTAATAACTTCTTTCCCCTCCCCTCCTTTCCCTGTTCCCTAATTTCTTACAATTCACATTCCACGTCTGCCTCTCACCCCTTCACTACTTTTCTTTGCTCTCCATCTGCTTTATCTGCTTCCCAGGGGGTAAGAAATAAACATCGGATTATTGCAGAATGAGGAACGGGCAGGAGCTGGAGCCGGCTGCTTCTGTCTAGCAATGGATGACGAAACCCGGGAGAGCCCCCTGCCAGGGCCGCACCTGAAACAGCATTGTTCTGTTCTTCTCCGAATCGGAGGGCTGTACGTGACTGGGCGCGCTGGCATGTCTCCTTCGAGGCTGTGGTTTTTGGCTGTTCTCGTGAACTTTCCTTTGCAGGACTCCAGTGACGCTGCTGCACCGAGACCGGAACTCCTGCTGTTCATCAAAGCCAGAATCTTCCAAAATCCGCTCAGGGAAGCACCCTCGAGAGCTGGACGGTCCGGGCTGGCTGGCAGGGGCTGCTAAGGCAGGGTGGGTGTTGGTGACGCCATCCCCTTCCTCCAACAGAATGCCTGCGGGGGAACCGGGCGCCTCGGCCTCGAAGACGGCGGGCTCCTCGCCGCCGGCATCCGCACCGCGCTGCTCCCCCTGGATCCTTAGGCGCTGCTGTTCGTGCAGGCTGAACTTTTCCATGCAGTCATCAATGAGGCTGGACGGGGCCTTCTTGTGGGTCACCGTCACCTTGCCGCAGTACAAGACTTCAAACTTCTGAGAGTTGTAAAAGGCGTCCTCGTTATCTTTGCTGGGTTTGGCATCCTCTTTCATGGCAGCTTTAGATAACTGCCTTATGCTGCTGATAACATCAGGAACCTGGAAAAGAATTAAAAATCCTCACTTCAGTTGAATATTTAGAGATAATTTATGTTTACCTAGACCTGTTATTATCACACGGAATGCATTCTCATCCTAAAGGATAAAATATAGAAAGTAATAGTCAGACCCTACATAAAATAAAGCATAAACTTAAATTATACTATCGGACATAAATGACTTAAAAGTGAGATTGAATTAATGATATCAGTATTATACTTTCCCACTCTAAATATTTTTGTTTCCCAAAAACAAAGGCATGAAGCTATATAAGCCATTGCCAACCTCTAATAAATCATAATATATCCTTTGAATACTTTTAAAAGTTATTGTGAGGGGTCAAAAGTTAAAAATAAATAAAAGTGTAGCATACTAACATACCAACCACGACTGAACAAATACATAAATAAATAAAAGTTATTATGAGCCTCAGCTGAAAAGAACCAAAGTTTCAACAATGAGGATAAAAAAACCTTCTGGATGAAGAGATTAAAATCCAGACACCCCTCATCAGCATTCGCCATCAGGGAAAATGCAAATTAAAACCATAGTAAGATCCATTACACATCAACTAGAATGGCTAAGACCAAAAAGACCAAGTGCCCATTGGGATGTGGAGCAACTGGAACTCTCATACACTGTATGCAGAAATGTAAAATGGCAACACCACTTTAGAAAACTGGCAGTTTCTTAGGAGTTAAACATAGACCTAACTCACGACCCAGTCATTCTACTCTCAGAGATTTAGCTAAAAGCTCTGAAAACATGTATCCACACAAAGGCTTGTACACTAATACTCTTAGAACCTTTAGTCATTATATCCCCAAACTGGAAATAACCACAATCTTAATTAACAAGTGAATGCTCACTAACCATCAGAGAAATGCAAATCAAAACCACAAGAAGATATAGCCTTACACCTGTTAGAATAGTTATCATCAAAAAGACAAGAGATATCAAGTACTGTAAGGATGGGGAGAAAAGGGAACACTGTTGGTTGGAATGTAAATTGGTGCAGCCACTATGGAAAACAGTATGGAGATCCCTCAAAATATTAAAAATAGAACTATCATATGACCCAGCAATTCTACTTCTATGTGTGTACATACATCCAAAGGAAACAAAATCACTATCTTGAAAAGATATCTGCACACGGAAACAACCTAAGTGTCCGCTGACAGATGAATGGATAAAGAAATATACATAATGGAATATTATTTAGCCATAAAAAAGAAGGAAATCCTGCCATTAGCAACAACACAGATAGACCTCAAGGGAGTTATGCTAACTGAAATAAGTCAGACAGAGAAAGACAAGACTGTATGATCTCACTTATATGTGGCATCTAAAAAAATGTAACCCAGAGATAAAGAGAACAGATTGCTGGTTACCAGAGGCGAGGGTGGCGAAGGCAATGGGTGAAGGGGGTCAAAAGGTACAAACTTCCAGTTATAAGACAAGTGAGTCCTGGGGATGTAATGTACAGCATGGTGACTACAGTTAATAATACTGCATTTGAAAGTTGCAAAGAGAGTATATATTAAAAGTTCTCATCAACAAAAAAAAATTGTTAACTGTTTGTGAATGATGGTACCTAAACTTATTGTGGCAACCATTTCACAATATTTACATGTATCAAATCATTATATTGTATACCTTAAACTAATGAAACATTATATGTCAGTTAATCTCAATAAAACTGAAGAAAAAAGGGAACGGATAAACAAAATGTGGTATAGTCACACTATGGAATACTACTTATCTCTCACCTGGTTTACTGCAATAACCTTTTAAGTGGTGTCCCTTGCCCCCTTCAACCTACTCTCAAGTCAGAAGGATCCTTTTCAAACTTAAGTCATGTTTCTCACCTGCAATCCTCCAAGGTCCCCATTTCATTCAGGGTAAAAGACAAGATCCTTACAATGTCCTAAGAGCCCTGGCCATCTTCATGTGACATACAGATAGATTAAATGTGCACTGTGGCTATGCCGCCTCCGTATGACCCTTAGATAGTCAACCTGGATTTTCATCTTTAGCCTCTCCTCATTTCCTCTGACCTTACTCCTACACTATGCTCCCTCTCACTCACTCTGCTCCAGCCACACTGGCCTCCTAGCTACTCCTTAAATGCCAAGCACACTCTCTCAAGGTCTCTGAACTCCGTGCTCCTACCCAGATAAGTGCATGGCTCACTCCCTCATCTCATCTACATCCATGCTTTCATGCCACCATGTGAGACAGCAGTCACCCCCCCCCCACCCCAAATCACACACACACAACACACACACACACTCTTTGTCTCTCTGGCACAGCCAGCATTCCCCTAGATTTTTTCTCCTACTTTATTACTCTCTATAGCACTTTTAAACAGACTTTTTTTTAAAGATTTAATTTTTTTCCTTTTTCTCCCCAAAGCCCCCCAGTACATAGTTGTATATTGTTCGTTGTGGGTCCTTCTAGTTGTGGCATGTTCTATAGCACTTTTAACATTCCGTATAATTTACTTGCTAGAATATAAGCCCTAAGAGAGTGATGATTTGTCTTTTTTCTCTTTTTGCATTTTTTTCTTTGCATCCTCAGAGCCAAGAATAATTCCTGGTACAAAGTAGGTACACTCAATATCTGTATTGGCAAAAACCAAACAAACAAACAATAAAAAACAACCTTTTTTATCTTTGGGAAAGAGGAAGATCATCTTATACTCAGGGTTGCCTCACATTCAGACATATTTGGTACATTTTCACATCTTCTCCACCAATTCTAAAACCAGAACTTCTTCTCTTTCACATAATTATTTGGGATATACCACCAGAGCATTCACAGTTCAAAAATCACAAGAACTGGGCCAGCCCTGGTGGTCTAGTGGTTAAGTTTGGCGTGCTCTGCTTCAGCAGCCCAGGTTCGGTTCCCAGGCGCAGACCCACACCACTTGTCTGTCAGTGGCCATGCTCTGGTAGTGGCTCACATACATAAAGAGGAAGATTGGCAGTGGATGTTAGCTCAGGGCAAATCTTCCCCAGAAAAAAAGAAAACACAAGAATTTTAGTTTGCTAGTCAAGTATTTCCTATGAACAAATAAAGTCCAAATGCTATAGTTTCAATGACTCACCCTGAACACTTGACACTTCTCAGGGAAAAAGTCAGGTGTTTTGTACAAACGCATGACCAGCACCCTTTGCCCTCTGTCATTGTCTTTTTGCCTTAGCCTCAGACAGGCGTCAAAACTATGGAGAGTGAGCTGGACATTCAACTCTGCAAAAAGTAAAATGATTCAGGTGGGTTAGGCAAAACCCTCCAAAAGATGCTCCCTTCTTCCTCACTAACCATATTTCATTAGACTTTTCATCTGATTTTGCAATCCAAGTGCTCCTAAATTTCCAAGTGTCCCTACAGAATGCAGAATAAAAAATATCTATAGAATTTTTTTGAATCCACAGAATTTTGATCTTGCTACAAATATTTAAATGATTATTAGAGGTATATTCTACCATTGAGACTGCAAACAAAGTCAATTCAACCTTAGTTGTGTCAATTCCTCTGTATTCCATGTTTGTACTTTTTCTCTACCCTTATATATTGAAAGCTCTTATGTGAAGAAATGATTAGAGGCTGAATTTCTATAGTCTCACAGGACACTTCCCTGTGACCACAGGTAAACGCTTAATACCTAAATGTAACTCACTTAATGACCCAGTTTATACAAGCAAAATGTATCATCTCGACTAAACTGAGTAGGTAACTTAATCTTCCAATAATCTGAGTTGTTAACTGCACCATAAAACACAGATTTTAGTTGCCTTGAATACCTTCTCTCAGCTCATGAGTGTGCGGCTTTCGATGTCCTGGGCTGCAGAAAGACTAACACAAAACCCATCTAACAACATTCGGCTCTGTTTTTACTTATCCAAAGACACACGTAAAAGTTCAAGTTATAGAGCCCCAGCCTACACACTCAGAGCCCACACCAGAAGGGACACTGATAAAGCAAGGGCAGTAAAATATTCATAGTGGGGAAATGAGTTATCAGAGAACCAAGGAAACCTTCTATTGAGGCATTTATTTAAGGCATCAATCAGAAGCAGCACAAGAAAAATAAAATCTCTAGCCAATACTTGCATGTACACATGGTATTTCGGAAAAACAGTATTCTCTTACAGGACACTGTTAACTGACATATACTTATATGTATATTGACCGTATATGTTTTTGAATGAGTTTGACTCCTTCTATGTTTTGCATCTTTCAACATCTCATTTTTTTTCCTACCATTATACTGTAAGCTCTTAAGTGCAAGACTGAGTTGGGGAGATCTCGTGTCTTCCTTGAGCTCTTACATGTGACCCCTGGGAACGTATTCTGTGCTCAGAAGAAACTGAGTGACTGTTGTCAGCAAACAGAGGTATATAAATAGTAGTGAACGACTACCCAGAACTCTGATAAAAGTTCTCCTGGATAGGGGCTGGCCCCGTGGCCGAGTGGTTAAGTTCGCGCGCTCTGCTGCAGGCGGCCCAGTGTTTCGTCGGTTCGAATCCTGGGCGCGGACATGGCGCTGCTTGTCAGACCACGCTGAGGCAGCGTCCCACATGCCACAACTAGAGGAACCCACAACGAAGAATACACAACTATGTACCGGGTGGCTTTGGGGAGAAAAAGGAAAAAATAAAATCTTTAAAAAAAAAAAAGTTCTCCTGGATTGAGATAGTTTTAGTAAGTTTTTGTTGCCGACTCAGGAGAGAGCTAGCTCCCCCCAAAAATGGAGACCTGTGGCTTTTCACGCTGCTCATTGATCACCCCAACTAGGAAGTAAATGTGTGTGTCAGGAATGTCCCCAGATGCTATGGAGCACGTCAAGCCACGGACTCAGGGTGCAGACTCCAGTTATTCAGTCTGGCCATGAACAACGCCATTGCTCAGAATGTGCCTACACACCACAGAGCCTGATGAGGATTTAATGCCAATTCAAGGAAAAGTTTTTAGTCTGTGGCAGTACATAACCTTTAACACAAAACAACAATAAGGAAAAAGACTCTACCGAATAGGAATTGAGAGGTTTATATTCCATCCCTGTATATTCTATCCCCAGCTCTGCCAGGAAACGTGTTATTAATCCTGCATCCTAGAGTTTCCTCACCAGTAAAGCGGGGGACCAGATAGATGGTCAATAAGATCCTACCTAGATCCAAATTTCTACGCGTTTACTTGTGCATTAGTGTCAATACAGGAGTAAGATAACATACATTAAAACAAGATGGAAAATCATCTCTATTATTAAGCCAGAAATATTATGTCACTGAAATTATTCATTTCCATTAACACACAATAATCAATTCAACAAGCGATAAAATGAACGAGGCTTTTTCAAATGCCTCATGATATTTGGAAAAAGCACAGTGCCCCCTTTAGCTACTATTTTGTCGTTACACCTTCAGTGATCTCACTGAAATCATTTAGATTCAAGTATCAAAATTCAGACATTAAAGTAATTCCTCACTCTAGAGAGAAAAAAAGATTACCACTACATCCCCAGAGGTCATGCTGTTGCTTCTCATTAATTATCATAATTAGTTATCCCCACTCCAAGAAATCCAATGATATTGTAAAAATTACACTTGACTTCAAAAGAAAACAAATTCTACAACTAGCACACATTGATGTTTCACAGGAGAAAAATCTGGATAGTAAAAAGCACTAAGGAAAGATACCTTTGTCAGGAAGCCAGTTGAAAACTGGAGTCGTTCTCCAAGTGCACTGAATATACGTCAGTATTAGCCCTTTGTCGCACTGAAGAAACTCTCCTTCTTTCTAGATAAGCCAGCATTAGTTTCGTTGTATTGTTAAAGTCCACGTTATCACTATGCAGCCAATTATAAAACTTCCCAGGAATAACCGTTACTATTCAAGAGTAAAGTATTTCCTGACTCTGCAATCAGGAAATCCACTGACTGTTCAGGACTGAAGAGCAGAAGCTTCAGCTTTCTTTAAAAAAAAAACGTTTTAAATTTGCCACCATTGTCTTTCTTACACTGTTTAAATAATCGCAAGTCTCTGAGGCTTATTAATTATGAAGATAAGAGGAGATTAATCTATACTACAATGTCTTTCTTCTTCATAGAGTTCATTGATAAATAGATGACCACAGCAAACACTTAAAAATGGATACAAATATGAATGTGAGAATAAGCTTCTTAAAGAAAAAGAAACGGGTAAATTCTTTTACAATTGATATGAGCTTAACTGCTTGATTCGTTATTAATCTTTTTATAATAATTATAGTAGGCACAGCAAGATTTAGATAAGTACAAAAAAAGAGGGAAAGGTAGAAAAAGAAGTTGAGGAAAAATACTAGGAAACATTTCAAGTAAACTGAAAAAACTGCCTAATGAGAACAATTTAAACTAGTCAATCAAAGAGAGACGGTAGGGAAAAGAAACATATTTGTTCTGGAAGTCATATATGCCTTTAGGGGACAGGTAGATTTCCTTTCTAATTCTGTTTTACTTATAAAACGATTAAGATTAGCTCAGCATTTTGAGAAAAGATTAATTCAGTCATTTGATGTTATAATTTCTATTTGGCTTTTAAAATCTCACCTTCAAACAACGGAAAATGATCGGAAGGTATCTACGTGCCATGAAACAGTTCACTTATATCAAGGAAACACTAACCATTACCTGAGAACCTATGAGGTTTTTCCAGACCCAGTTATTCTAGAAGCATATTCAATTCGTGTTGTCTTTTTAAAGATTTTTTTAATATCAATAAGAAATAAAACTGATTTTTTTTTTAAAGATTGGGACCTGAGCTAACATCTGTTGCCAGTCTTTTTTTTTTTTCTTCTTCTTCTTCTTCTTCTTCTCACCAAAGCCCCCCAGTACATAGTTGTATATTCCAGTTGTGAGTGCCTCTGGCTCTGCTATGTGGGACGCCGTCTCAGCATGGCTTGATGAGCGGTGCCAAGTCTGCGCCCAGGATCTGAACCGGGAAAGCCCTGGGCGGCCAAAGAGGAGCACGCAAACTTCACCACTCGGCCACAGGGCCAGCCCCAAAACTGATTTTTAAACCATTTTAACATGTATCCAAAAGTACTTCAGCTATTCTTTGTATCTTTGTATTATTTTTTGTAATACTTTGTATTATTATTTTAAGATAAATTTTGCACAGTTAAAAGAAGTCTAATTATTACTAGGTCCAGATTCAAAATCCACTAGAGTGATAGAGTGATTTTAAAATCACAAAATTTTAAAACTAAAGGTGCCCTTATGAAATCACTGGTCTGCACTATCTTGTTTTACAGATGTGGAAACAAACTGTTTACATCCAAAGTTAAACCAAAAAAGAAGAAAATAATGAGATTACGAGAAACGAGACTATTTGGGGCAAAAAAAATCACAGTATCTTTGCAATTTACAGTGCGGTCATACAAGTTGTCTGGTTTTTGAGTCTTGGGCTTCAGCCAAGACAGTTTCCTCTCAGCCCAGGCTTTAGTTCTTAGATATTCTCAGCCACTTTGCTCCAAACTCATTTTTGACTCAGCTCTTCTCTAACTGCTGCTTTCTTGGTGGCCTCTGAGTTACCTCCAGCATCAGAGAGAGAAATCCCTTAAACCTTTCTACTAAGTTCTCCCCTCCCACTCTGTCACACTGCTCATATCGTTGGATTCCTTCTCTGGAAGATATGATTTGTGCCTTTATGGCCTTTCCAGATTTGCAAAAGTGATCAGATATAAAATATACAGGGGTAACCCACAGAAAAAACCCAGGGAATCATGTGATTTGATTACGAGAACGGAATGTCCTGAGTAGCGGCTAAGTTCAGTGCTAAAGGAAAATATGAATGTCCCGAGATAGAAGATGGGGTAGGAGATAAGAAGCCAGATAGTGAAGGATAGGCAAAGACGGCCTTTTCAAATACCCTTTCAAAAGCAAAATCATTAGTTTAAAAGTGGATTAGTCCACAGCATGGTATATTAGAAAAGTACATAACATGCAGTTAGAGACTTTGAGTTTAAAGCCCCATTTCAATATCTATTATTGTCTGTAGAAAAGACAGTATACCCTTCTCAGCCTGCAAAATGGGAATCAAGATGTTTATTTCAGAGGTAAGCTGAATTAAATTAAGTGTGCAAATGTGCCCGACACCATGCCGAGACAGTGAAAGCATTCAATAATGTTTAATTCAAGCCAAAATCTAAGTCTGATTTGTATTGTATAAGGAGATGAAAGAAGTGAGAAGCTGCTGCTAAATAAAACAATGCCGCCTTCATAACATTTAAAGTATAGTTGGAGGGGGTGTAATAAATAAGTAAAACATAAAGGACTTTAGATAGCGAAAATTGCCAATGAGAAAAATAATGCAGGGAAGGGGGACAGGAAATTTGGATGGGGTGGCAGAATAGTTGCAATTTTAGAGAAAGGACTGTCTATAAAATATTTGAGTAAAAAACTGAAGTCAGCAAGAAGGTGAGTCATAAAGATATCTGGGGAGGAACATTCCAGGCAGACAGAACACCACGTACGAAGGCCTTGAAGCAGAAATTTGCCTGGCGTTCAGGGAACTTTGAGGAGCCAGTGTGGCTGGATGCGAGTGAGTGAGCAAGAGATTATGGAAGAGGCCACTGTGGGGACTATGTAAATCATGCAGAGCCTTGAAAGGACTTTGGCTTTTACTCTCAGTGAGACGGAAAGGCACTGCAGAGTGCTGAGTTATGTGTTTAGAGGGCCCCTTTGCCTGCTGTGTGGAGAAAAGATGGCAAGAGTGATGGGGCAGGAGCCTACTACACCCAGTCAGGGCGAGCCAACGGTGGTTCACACAGGAGCAACAGCAATGGAATTGGTAAGAAGCTGCAGGCTTCTGGGTAAAATTTTAAAAGCACAGTCAACATGATCTGTTGATGGATCTAATGTGGGCTGTATGAGAAGGAGAGGAGGCATGGATGAACTTTGTGGGTTTTGGCCAGAGGAACTAGAAACATAAAGCTGAGAAACAGGTTGGGGGAAGTAGTGGCTTAAGAGAGCAGGAGCTTAGATTTGGACATGTTAATTTTGAGAAGCTAATAGACACGGAAGGGGAGATCTCAGTAGGCAGCTGAATACACATGTCTAGAGCTCAGGGGAGAGGACAAAGCTGAGAAAGAAAAATTGGAAGGTATTAGCATATAGATGGCATTTAAAGCCATGAGATAGATGAGTTCATCAAGAGAGTGAGTATAGAAGACAGAGAGTGAGCAAGTGAGAAAATATGAGAGAGAGAGAGCCCACAAGCTAGCTAGACAGAGAGAAATTTCTCCAGGGACCAAGGAGTGAGGCAGACAATGATTAGAGTTTGGCAGATGGAGAGATAAGAGCAAAGAAAAACACAGCAAGAGCCAGGGGTAAAACCAGGTGAGAATGGTATCCTGAAGCCAAGTAAGAAAGGTTTCCAAGAAGGAGGGAGTCATCAGTATGAGATCATAGGTGACTTTGACAAGAAAAGTATTGATGGGGGCTTAGAGCAAAAGCCTTACTGGAGTAGGTTCAAAAGAAAATTTCAGGAATGAAATCCAAACAATAGGTACAGACACTCTATTAGGGCAGCAGCTGGAGGTTCAAGTGAGTCAAAAGTGAATTTTCTCACAGATGGAAGAAATGACACCTTCCAAGAGAGTATCCAATAGAGAAGGGGAAATTGATGATCTACAGAAAGAGGGTAGAATTGCTGGCAATGTCCTTAAGTAGGCAAGAGGAGACAGAATCTAGGCACAGTGGAAAGGTCTGAAACTGACCCAGAGGTATGGACAGTTCATCTCAAAGGGAAAGGCAGAATATAAAGGCATAGAGGCAGGAAGACGTGGTGGTGGGAGTCTGCAGAATTTCTCCTCCGACTGCTTTAATTTCCTTCGTAAAGTAGAAAGCATGCTCATCAGTTGACGGGAGCATGGGGAAGAAGATCTAACAGAGTACTGGAGAGTGAACATTTCATTTAATTCAAGGCTGACTATAGGCAGAATTTTGAAGTGAAGTTACCTTCAGAATACTCAGGCTACCCTTTCTGTGCTCTGATGGTGTGGAAATGTGACCCTTGCAACACCTAATGGAGAAATTTGCATTTTAATCTAAGATTTAACTTGAGAATTCAAATATTTTAGGTGAAACTTGGGAATCAGTCAATAACTAGAAGAGAGGTTTTGCACTTGAAATGAAACCATGTAAGTAAACTGCTTTATTTGCCTAGTATGAGATTGGGAGCTATCCCATAGAAGTAATATTTATATAAGGAATAAATTTTGGAAAAAGTCTGCATGTAGTCAGGCAAAAAAAAAAAAATATATATATATATATATATATGGTGCTGTACCTTATCAAAATAAGAATAACGCAGTTTGATTATAAAGTATTTGTGTCACCTGTGAAAAATAATTTTACAATTCTTCTATTAGATATGGATATTGATATAAACATGACCAAAAAGATGAAATAAGCCAAATCATCAACCCCCAAAAATCAAACTTCTTATTGACGAGTAATCAAGAAAGTTAATCTTCCAATTTCTAACTGTAATAACACAGAATAGGGGCATCTAAGAAACACCCCAGAAAAATTGTAATTTGTTCATTTATGCTGGCATTATGAAACCCATAGTTTCAAAGGCAGCATATCCCTCTATCCAACCACAAAGCACTTTCAAATATCAAACTGCTACCTGTTTATTCAAGAGGAGGCTTTTTATTCATGAGATTAGTCCTATTAATTGCTTCATGCTCACATTTTTAAAAATATACGGTTAAAAATCAGTAACCCTCTAGCCAGGCTAAGAAAAAAAGAAAGAGGACACAAATTACTAATATCAGAAATTAAAGAGGGGATATCACTACAGATCTCACAGAAATTATATATGTCATTATAAATTTGTCCAAACCCAGAGAATGTACAACACCAAGAGAGAACCCTAAGGTAAACGAGAGACTTTGGGTGATTATGATGTGTCAATGTAAGGTTCATCCTTGGTAACAAATGCACAGTTCTCATGAGTCATGCTGGTAATGGGGGAGGCTATGCACGTGTGGGGCAGAGTTCTATGAAAATCTCTGTATCTTCCTCTCAATTTTGTTGTGAACCCTACATTGCTTTAAAAAAAAATCACTAAAAAAAGTATAGTTCAACACGATTTGTATTTACTACAACAGACACTAGAGGGAGCTTTCCCACATAACTAGTTTATCTAACCAAAAAAGAACATCAAAAGTGTTTTTATAATACTGAAAAAATGCCACTGTTTATAAAACATTATTACTGCTGCTCTGATTTTAGACTTATAAAATTAATCACTGGCAAGTAAGTTAGCCGAAATTTTAACTGACTAGACAAGTTTGGCAATAAAATTAATGTTAATGAAGTTAGACTGAAAAAATTAGAGTATATTAAAATCAGTATATCAAAACTAGTATCTTAAAATCTTGAGAACATTTAATCTGTTAGATATTTTCAAACAGGATGCAATAAATATAATAAGAAAGACAAGTCTTGGACCTTTACCATGATACCATTAAAGTATAAAGTCATCCAAATGAACAGCTAAAACTGGACACTTAATAAGTAATTTTAACTTATGAAATATCTGAACTCCTGAGAGGAGAACTCTTTAAGCAAGGCTTAGTTGTGAAATGGAATGGGCCTTGGGAAAAGAGGCCACCGAGCGAAGGCTGAGTCCAGAGGGACCTGGACATGACACACTCTGGCTAAGATCAGTAGATAAAGCTGTAATATTATCAGGAAGCAAAAACACCATGGATTTCTCAGAAACCTATTTTTGTCCTGGCCTTCGTATTACTTCAGATATTTATACCATCCCAACAGATTTTTCACCCTGCAAATGAAAATAATATGACATTCTTGAACCTTTATTCAAAGACAACAATTACTTGCACACATTACCATTAACCACTAAATATGAGTATTTATTGGTTTAGATCTCCCTTCTTCAAAGAAGAAAAGTCCTAACTGCCTGCTACCCAAGGATAAAAAGGAACACACACATTCGTCTCTCTCCAAAATTAGGCTGGAAGGAAGGCAACAGCCAGCAACCAGATGCCTAGCCTCTGACCTGGATTTGCACTTTCCGTGGGTGAAGGAAAAGCACTGTCTCCACATAGTGACGACTCAGAGAAGAGCTCTAGACTGCACTATATTCAACCCTCACAGTGGAATTAAACTCCTGCAAACAGCACAAGTCATAATCGTGCCCGATTCAGCTGCTCCCAGTGAAATGAAAAATTAGTACCATGAAATCTCGCAGCAACACTTGTCTTTCTAGCTCATTCCTTCTTCCTGTTTGCAACTAGGATGAACGTTCCCTAGAAGTTTCTGATCAGAAAGACTATTTTCAGAGCTGATACTGGCTGTCTGAAGACATTCTTCTTTGTTCATTAGTATCAAAGGCCCCCCTCCTCCCCTTCTCCTGTGTGGTCTGGCTAAATGATACCAAGGGAAAGCATATAATGATTTAGGTGATTCAAACAACCTCATTTGCCTGTCATCTTTAATTACAGAGAAGAAGGAAAAGCTTGAGCCTTTCAGAGACATGGAGTACAAATATATTCCTTCTTTGCACTTCACAGACATCTGACGTGAAACCAGATTAATGAATATAGTACTTCCAAAGCAATAAACTTCTACCTTTGAAGTCTCTGAAATGCCATTATATTGCTTGAAAGCCATCTGGAAGAGGGCACTGTCATGACTAGTCTTTGCCCAGCCATAACGGGCCCTATGCACCCTTGGATGTGCCCTGTGGACAGAGATCTCCTTTCCCCTTCAAGAGAACTCGATCTCATGACACTATTACCTTTCAATTAATTGATCTTTCATGATTTAAGATTTCAAGTAAACTTTGGTAACTCCATATACCAAAGCCCCCCCAAAGTATTTTTACTTATCAAATTTTATGTATGTCAAACATTTAACTGCCAAATTTTAATTCCTTGAAGGAAACTCTCATGTTAAAATTTTAAATAAAATGTGTGGCACTGAAATATTTTTCATGATGTAAATGTTTTTCATGATGTAATAGTCATAATGTTCTAACACCAAAAATGTTTCCTCATATCTATATTAAAAGGATTAATGATCACAGCAATGCTTCAATGCTGACATTACAATTAACATGACTGAAGATCAAGGAAATTAAGGAAATCTGTTCAGTGGCTACTAATAATTAGCCTGTACAGTATGACGTGACTAGAATTCATTTTCATTAAGATTTCCAAACAAGGGATCTATCTGAGCTGCATCTTGCCAAAATTCACAACTTCAAAGACAGAAAGCAAATTCAAAGCAAACTAGCAGCCCTTGTATTTTTCATATATGGACTTCTTTCAAGAAAGAATCTGATTCTTATTGTTAATCATTTATAAATGACTTATCAACTGAAACAGGCATTGTTTTATTTAAATAATACCCACCTTAATTTAGAACAAACAGTTTTAGTGAATGCTGCCAATCCTTGCACCCTCCCCAGCCCTATCTCCCAACCCCCTACAAAGTAGGCCACAATGAAAGGCTGGACCAGTGACAGATAGAGAGATGGGCATGTGACCCAAGCCAGTCAATCTGAGTTGCTCCCTAATATTTTCCAAACAGAAGATGAGACACAGCTGTTTTCTATCTGAAGCCTCAAGCTGTTGAGGAAGTTAGTCTGGCATCACAGATAGCCATCTCCCTTCTCTGGAGAAAGCCAGTCTAGAGTAACACAAAATGAAACCTAAAGAAAAAGAGAATTAAAACCAAGATAATGGAGAGAAAGAGTCCTAGTGGAGTCAGGTCTCTGGTTGTAGACATCCTTAGAAGTGTGATTCATGAGCTCTTGGGCTCCTCCAATTCTGGGGGTCACTCAGAATCCTTTCATATGGGTGGCAGTTCTCACTGTTGTCTCTGAGAGTCCTAACTACTATAAAAGTCTGAGAATCATTGGGATTGATTCACCTGCTATGACTGATACCCAAACTAGCAATTGGGTACACAAAACAGAAGTTTATTTCCCTCTCACACTGAAGTCCAGTTTGGAGTACAGGGCTATTTTGGCATTCTATTGTGACGTTAAATATCAAAGACTCGAGCTCCATCTGTCTTCTTCTTCTGCCTTTTGGGAGTCAACTGCATGGTCCAAAATATTGGCTACTGTATTCCAAACAGCAGGATGTGAAGAAAGAATGAGTAAAGAGAAAAAGAGAACAAAGACACACACATACACACAAACAATGGACACTCTCTTTCTTAAGGAAGCTGTCACACGAAAAATCTACTTACACTCCACCGGCCAGAACTGGAGGAATTACTAGCAGCAAGATAAGCTAAGAAATGTAGTCCTGACTCTGCGTGGCCACGTACCTAGTTTAAAATGCTATTACTAAAGAAGGGAGAACAGACATCAGGCACAACTTGCATTCCTTTCATAATTGTCAATGATCCATCAGAGAAAAGGCATCAGTCAAAGCTCTTCAACTAAGAAAAACTAGGGATAGATATAAATCAGAGGATTTAAATCACATAGTCATTCTAAAAAGAAAGGACTCACGTCAAACCTAAAGAAATATGTATTTTAGATAAGACTAGACTAGGTGTTCCAAAACTTTCCCAAATTGAAGAAGCATTTCCCAAATGGTCAAGACAGACATGGGACTATTGCTTCTCACTCAAAGATAATAAAACATTTCTGATGGTAACACAAGTGAGCTACATCCACTGTCATCACTGAAATTTCTAAATATCTTTCCAAATAAAACCATGTTAGTCTGGTGGTCTTTAAGTAAACTTTTACATTTCTATAGAGATAGCAATGGCGCAGCAACCCACAAGTAACTCACAAATAAAACTTATTTCAACTTGTAATATGCCCCTGCCCATATTATTCTGGTGCAGTCACAAAGCAACGAGACTGGCTAACAAATACAATTAACGTAAATTAAATTCTTAATTATGTTTCATCTTGGGAAATATAGATTCAATTCATTCCAATAGGCCAAGCACAGGGAACATTATGACCTGTTAAACTGGCATCTATCTTATTACAAGAATTTACTAAGCAGCCGAGGGTTAACTGTGCTGTCTGGAACTTTTCATTTTAATCATTTGGGGTGGGTATTATATATGTCTCTGTCTTCATAAACAGCATCTACTAGGTGTAATGTAAATGTTTCAGTCTGATGTAAAGTGTGACCATACCTTCAATGTAACACAGTAAGGTCCTTCTGTTTCTAGCCCTCTACTAAATAAATATCAAAAGCTATTTGCATGACAGAGTGGAGAACCTTCAACTTCAAACAGAGTGAGGCAGTTAAATGTCAAATATGCCCCACATTATCTCCAGGAAATACACTGTTTATGAGAGCTGGAGCACTACAAGAATAACTGCTATGGCCATCTGCTTGCTTACTCTTGTAGACTTTGTTCTCCAAAACTACAGAAGGAAAGGTCTGACATACAAATTACTTTCTGAATTCTTTACTAACACCTTGCTTGTTTCTAGAAGAAAATATCTCAGCAATTTTCTTTAATGCTCTTTTCAAAATGGCCGTGAAAGCCAACGGGAACAAAAAGGCCCAGTTGCGACCAGATGCAAATAGCACTGTACTATCCCATGGGCATTGCAACTGCATCCTCAAACACAAATGAGCAAAAACAATGATATTCGTTTACTCTCCCACTATTCAAGTATGATTTCACTGACAAAGGCCAGTCAAAACTTGCAAAAACATTTTAACGATACTCTATTATATTTAAAAAACTATATAGATCAATTAAACCAGATAATAGAATTCACTTGGGAACTTGCTACAATGAATACATAAAAGTAGCATGCAATTATATATTAGTGACATGCAAAATATACTTCTAATTGATAGAAACCATTTAATGCCTTACGTTTCTCTTTTGAAATATAAAAATTCTATGATTTGGAGTCTTCATATCTTAAAAGTCTCAAAGTCATAAATTACAATTATTGTAATATGTTAAAAGAGTAGCCTATTAGTACTATGGTTATATCTAGGATTTTATTAGTGAAAAATCCATCAACGAGATTTTACTTCTTATCTTTCATTCAACTTTAGCCTCTGTTTTCCACGCAATCCAACTTGTATAATAAACATTCGTCGATATAGTTTTTTATTTCATCTTACTAAAAAGTTGGTTAAAATTATTAAAAATTCTTCAAATGCACATTAATTCTATATTAACAATCAGAAACTGTTTTCAAATAATTAGTATACAAAAATATTACAAAAATCAACTACACATTCCTATGTTGCTTACTCCCAATCTCTAGATTTTCATAAAACTTCATAGTCAGAAAAAGGAAATAAACAAAAAACATCACTGAATTACCTAAACAATGAAAGAAAACATTAAATGCTGAAAAAGATTCCCAATGGGGATCAGTGATACAGCTAGAAATTCAGGGATGACAATGAAATTTTGTATTTTATTAACTAAACAAACTAATCAGATGTCCAGCTCTCCCTCACTGCGGGAGTTAACATAATGATGAAGGAAGACGGTGCCAACAATAACAGCTGCTGAAGATTCTTGAGAGCCTGTGCTAAGACTTACATGCTTCATTCTCACAACTCTCCAAGATAGGCTCCATTGATCTCAATTGCAAAAATAAATTGGACTATCTCCTTAATTTTTCTGTAAATCTAACCATGTTCTAAAAAATTGTCTCTTAAAAATAAATGGGAAAGGGGCTGGCCCCATGGACGAGTGGTTAAGTTCACTCACTCTGCGTCAGCAGCCAGGGGTTTTGCTGGTTCGAATCCTGGGCACGGACATGGGACTGCTCATGAAGCCATGCTGAGGTGGCATCCCACATGCTACAACTAGAAGGACCCACAACTAAAAAAAATATATACAATTATGTACCAGGGGCCTTTGGGGAGAAACAGTAAAAAAAATTTTTTTCAATTTTTTTAATTAAAAATAAAAAATAAATGGGAAAGTTGATGATCAGAGATACCACAAGAGTCTAGTTGTTTTCAGTTTAGAAGATTCTGATAAAAATGAATTTAAAGTTTAAGAGAATAATAAGTTTTTTAATACTCTCTAGAATTTCTACAGTACTTTTCAAAGCTTCATTTCTAAGCTTCTGCAAAACTTTCAAGATTCCCTATATGGCCCCCTTACTATTACTGATGCTGCCAGGGTAAACTTATTGTTTAACAAGTCTTAGACTCTAAGGACAAAACAAATTAATTTAGGTTTTAAGAATACTTTTCAAAAAATATATAAACATCTCAATCATAGAACTCGATGACTGAATTTAACATCAGAAACCCTCACAAATATCCTCTACAAATTACTCTGTAAGTAAACAAGAAAATGAAAACCCAAAGAAGCTAAATGACTTGCTCAAAGTCACAAAGCTAAATTATTACTTGATTTACACTTATGTGAATTTTTATACACACACATAGTTTATCAGCATACATCTGTTTAAAGAAAGTAAATCTCCAATGTTCGATGAAATCAACATCTTCAGTGCCAAATATCACTATGTATAAGTGTATATGCATTAGTGTAAACTAGCCATTTAAAGTCTGCCGTCCTCACTAAATTTTCAGGAGGATGATGGCAGGAAGATGTCTATCTGGTTCATCACTGTGCACTCCATGCCTGCCACAGAGCCTAACACGAGTTCCGTACTCAATAAATATTTGATGACTGAATGAACGCTTTCAGAATTCAACAGCCTCTTAAGTAACATGAAATCTCATATATCAAAATGTCTATTTGACTTACATCTAGTACAAACACAGAACCTACTGAGATGTTGAGCAAAGAGTAAATACAAAAGACTTTTGACGGTTAATTGATATGAGAAGTCCTTGGGGCCTTATAGAGCCTCATTTCAGAAAATGATTCATCAGCTTCAGAGAGTGTCCTTTTACTCTCCCAGCTCAAACAAAACTCCTAGGTCTAGTTGATCCAGTCAACTAAACACACATTTATCATTATTGATAAAATTAAGATACCCTAATGAAAGCTAGTGTTTAAGTGTATCAGTTTTGTTCATCTGACTCTTCTATTAAAAGGCAGATACTTTTTTTTTTTCTTGAGGAAGATGAGCCCTGAGCTAACACCTGCCACCAATCCTCCTCCTTTTGCTGAGAAGACTGGCCCTGAGCTAACATCCGTGCCCATCTTCCTCTACTTTATATGTGGGATGCCTACCACAGCATGGCTTGTCAAGCAGTGCCATGTCTGCACCCGGGATCCAAACCAGCAAACCCCAGGCTGCCGAAGCGGAATGTTCGAAACTAGCTGCTATGCCACCAGGCCGGCCCCAAAAGGCAGACAGTTTTTAATCTGAGATATCTGTCTGTAAAGTGGTAATGAACTAGGTAAGTTAATTTTTTTAAATCTTCAAGGGATGTAACAGAATTTATAAACAATCAACTTTCCTGAATTCTTTAAGTAGAAATTATCTCCCTCCCACTGATAGTATAAAGTAGGCACTTAATAAATATTTACTGCATAAACTGCTAAAACATTTCATTTTAATCCTCATGGTACTTATTACATTCTGACTTGTACAAAATTTGTTTTCTTGCCTTGAGTCTCCTAAGAGATTCTAAATTCCTTGCTTAGTACTCCTTCCAATCCCATATCTTTCCTGGGCACACAGTCTGTCACTTCCCTGAACTATTCTCTCATCCCCCGCTCTCCAGCTCTTAAACCATTTCTAAACTTATCTCCACTGAGCTAAGAGACTCCTTTCTGGACACCCCTGCAGCACTGCATCAAATCAACCTGACAGTAACTCTCCAGTTTCTCAAAACTGGAGACATGAGGAGATGAAGGCAAAAAAAATAGTAAAAAAAAAAAAAAAAGATGCTACCGAAAAGGGAACCCAAAGATTTGAAAATTCAATTATAATAAAGATTTATTTACACAGATACCAGTTAAATGCTTTTCTTAGGATTAACCTATGTGTTTGTGCACGGATTTAGAAAAAAGAATTTGTGAAAGAGTATTCCTTCAACATTTCTGAAATAAACAAACAAAAATAATACTTAAATTAAAAAATAAAAAGTCAAGTATGGTTAAAAGAACCCAAGGAAAATCTTTCAGAAACTCCTTGCTTTTATTAAATATTCCTAAAATTTTGATGACCTATAAATATTGGATAAACACATATGCTCTCTACTAGCCTAGTGAATAGACGTGAAGAACATAAAAACATCACTAAGGAATCTTCCATGCAAACTGCCTCCAGGGCATATCAGTAGATGATAAGATGTCCTCAGAACAGGGAACACGTGAGATGAAGAACAAAGCCACTGCTCTTCAGCCTGAGAGGCTCTTTTGCGCACGGTTTTCCCTGGTTAAGACGATTCCCCTCAGGGAAATTTCCCTCCACAGCTCTTTCCAACTGGTGCCCTACTCAACAGCCCAGTAACAGCTCCAGGCCCCTCCAAATCACCCACAGCACCCAGTGCTTCCCTCAAGCACATTTAATACACCATATTGGGTCACCCGATGGTGTCTGTGTCTCCCACAGATGTGTCTCGTGCCTTTTTCTCTATCCCTAGCACAAGGCCTAGCACATATGGTTCACACTCCATATATGTTTGCAAAATCAATGAGCAAACAAATAATCAAAGAGAAAATAGTGGTTCTACTCACCTTCCTAGATCAGAATACTAAACAGATTCTTGCTTCAACCCAGTGTTTTCATTTGGGAAAATAGTACTAGTCAAATTATGAATGCCACCTGAAAAGCAGGTGCCGCTCTACAAAGAAAAGCTGATAAGAGCCTTTGCAGAACCGTTGCTAACGTAAATACATGAACAATTTGTAAGTGAATATTTGGGAAAGTTAGCTCTTTGTAAATAACATTTGCTATGGACTGACTTTGTGCACTTTCTAGATAATAATAGCTAATATTTATGGAGTACTTGTAATGTGCCATGCACTGTTCTAAATGCTTTATCTGTTTTATCTCCTTTAATCCTCACAACCATCCTCTGAGATAATTCTATTATTATCCTCATTTTGCAGATAAGAAACTGCAGATTTACTTAACCCACTCACTAAATCATGTTAACTGAATCCAGAAAGTGAAGATGACAATTCCCAATCTTGAGAGAAGGATGAGATCAAAGATTACGTAATTATACCAGAAACTAGACATCAAGCACTGGGTTTCTGTGACAGTGTTTGCTTACGACTAACTGCATACACCATAAAGCCTCTACGTCCTGCTACAATCTTAAACAATTTACAGTATTTTTATAAACATCATCAGTATAATTCTATCTACAAAGCTTATTCATAAATACTAGACAGAAAATAAAAGGATTAGTAAAGTTGTTAACATACGGCTACATTATCAAATATCCAATATCAGTATCTACCAATAACACCATCTTAAACACGTAAGATCAAACTAGCAGGTTAAGTGTTTGACAATGAATCTGGACCACAAACCATAACTATTATTTAGCACCTCTAATAAAGAATGCACTATAAGAACAGCTTTTATGAACACATTATACTCTTTTTCTATGGTTTCATACATTTTTATAAAAATCACACACGCTGTAAAATAATAAAATGTGGTTTTTACACTGCTTTGTTTTCTTTAATGATACATGCTCATTGCAAACCGATAAAATCATAAAAACAAATTCAAACAAGAAAATATTCAACAGAGATTACCACTACTGACATTTTAGTGAACACCCCTCCAGATATTTCTTATGCACATATAGTTAGCATAGGTATAAAATTTTGAATAAATAGGATCATTCTAAACACAAAGTTTTGTGATCCCCCTCTGAGATGGAAAACATGGCTTAGGCACTTTGCCATCTCAATGATTATAAATCTTTATCATCATTTTTAAAATCCTTTCTAGAACAGTGATTCTCACTGCTTAAAATTGTGGAGAGACTTCTAAGAGCTTCTGTGTGTGTGCTAATATCAATTAATATTTACCATTTTAGAAATTACAATTTAGAAAATTTTAAATATTTATTAATTCATTTAAAATAACAATAAATCATTACTTATTAACCTAAATGCTGCATTTTTATTAAAAAAAAAGATTTTTGTGAGAAGATTGATACTGTTTTATATTTTTGTAAATCTCTTTAATGTCTGATTTAAGAGTGGGCAGCTGGATTCTTTTATCTGTTTCTGTATCCAGTCGGCTCAAGACGTTGCTTTAGTTGAAGTGTACGAAGAAAGTCCAGCCTCACACAAATATATATAAGTGGAAAAGGGATTTTAAGAGCCTTTCAGAAAATTGTGAATATTCTCTTTTGAAACTATCCTCCAATCCAACAAGTGATCATTTCTTAAACGTTTGTTACAATGTGAAACCTGAAACTCTATCAGTGAACTTACTATACTCTGATTAAAATCCATTTCTTCATCATGCACTTTGAATGGATCATTCACCAATGCACGACTTCATTCATAACTCATGCATTGGTCTTTTGGGAAATAGCAGTTCACTGAGTTATACAAATGTTGACAGTGACACATATTATTAAATATCATCAAAATAACACATTTGTTAATATCACCACTAGTCCCATCAGAAATATTTAGTATTAGCAAGCTCACAGTGATAAATACAAGTTTTTCCAAAATTCTCAATACAGTTAGTTGCTTTCCTTGAAGTAGCAAGATCACTTTGTCCATTTTTGAGAAAACATCTGCCAAACACCCAGGACTGACTAACCATTTTTTGGTGGGAGTCATTCTTTCAAGTAAAAATGGTGTTCCATGGAAAAAGTGACTAGTTACGCTCATAATTTGTATTAGTTTTCTGTTGCTGCCCCAACAAATTACCACAAACTTAATTTATGGCCTTACAGTTCTGCAGGTCAGAGGTCCAGTACGAGTCTCACCAGTGTAAAGTCATGGCGCTGGCAGACTGCGTTCCTTATTGGAGTCTCTAGGAGAGAATCCATTTCCTTATGGTGGTAGAACTGAGGACTGTTTTCTTTCTGGCTATCAGCTGAGGGTTGTTCCTAACTTCTAGAGGGCATCTGCATTCCTTGGAATATAGCCCTTTCCTCCATCTACAAAGCCAACCAAAGTGGGTGAAGTCCTTCTCATATCACATCTCTATGACCTCTTCTGTCTTCCTCTTCCCCTTTTATAGACTCATGTGATTACGTTAGGCCACCTAGATTATCCAGGATAAGCTCCCCATCTCAAGATCTTTAACCTTAATCACATCTGGAAAGTCACTTTTGCCATGTAAGGTTAATATACTCACAGGTTCCTTGGATTATAGCATGGACATATTTAGGGCGCCATTATTCTGCCTACCACACAACTCATTCAATTGCACAAATGCTGTTCCTCTAGACAACCACTGTATTTGCATACATAGTACCCATTTTGTCCCATATACTAGAAACATGTGTTCTCAAGGGTCAAAATTTAATAAACTGATTAATTTCTACTGATCCATCAAGGACATTCTTAAGTAGATATGGCGTTTCTTTTTTAAAACTGTTAGTTCTTAGTGGTGAAGAATACAGTAACTACTTGTAGAGTTTGGTACCACCATCTCGATTTGTGCTAAGGCACCAGCAGTTTTATTTACCATTGCTTTTGTACCAGCAGTACACATGTCAACATAGTGACAAGAACACATAACACTTTCACATTCTGATGAAAACAGTTGTGCTTAAGTATCTCACTTAAGTATCTCAGGAAACCCCAGACTTCTGCCACCATATTTGAGAACCATGGTGGTAGAGAATTCCACCAAGTCCACAGTAATAAAGTATTATAGCATTGACCTAAGTTATCTCCACTGCATTCAATTATCTGCTAAACCTATGGACATATAGGTTATCACCAAATTTTAATGCCTTCCAAAATTGTTCAAACTGGCTCTAATATCAGCTCTCCAATTTACTGGCTGTGTGGCCTTATACAAATTTATTATTAACTTCTCTAAAACTTTAGTCTTGTGTGTGTCTGTATAAAATGATTTAATGATACCTACCTCAAATGACCGTTGTAAGAGTGAAATAAGAGAGTATACATGCTTGGCATATAAGAAGTGCTCACTAAATGGTAGCCATTCTTGCTCACCACTTATTCTCAGTTCAAATGTTTTCATATATTTTTTTACTTGACAGACAGAGTGCAATATTCCAGACTCCTCTTGTAAAACAGGTTGGCAATATGCTAACTTGAATCCTATCTTAATGACAGCTAGAACCATATGATGTATTGCCAGGAGGACTCACTCTACAGACTAGACATGCTTCTGTCAATTACCTACCCTGCAGCCACGTGAACTATAAACAACCTTGAAAGGAGATTTAGGAAACAGACAAAAGCATTAATCACACTATTTATGCTTCGTATTAAACTTAAGTCACAATCACATCTGTTTCCTATGTATTTTTATTTATTTCAGAGGCTTCAATTAGGGTTTTTTCTTTCTTGCTTGCTTCTTAGGAAAAGCACTGTATGTAAAAACACACTAGTTTGTAGAAAAGCTTAGTTTTTACCTCACTGCTATATTTCCAGAGTTGGTTTTTATTTTTTTAATACTGTAGATTATGGCAGTTAGACTAAATAAACACTATAGAATTAAAAAATCATATTTTGACTAATTAAATCACTTCATAATTTTTAGGAAATCATGTGATCAATTCAGGCATAGCAATTGTTGCAATTTATAAACCCAATTTTAAAAATCCAATCAATTATGTTAAAATGTGATTGGCTTCTGAACACCAATTCTAGGCATCAAGACAATTGTGTCAGATATAGCCAAGCATCAGCAGAAAATGTGGGCAGAAAAGGTCTGAAAGTTAACAATTAAAACACAGAAGACTGTGGGAAATTATCAGCAAATCAGAAGTCTGGGGTCCCAGAAGACACAGAAAGAATAAGTCCAGAAGACAAGCGATTAAGCTAAAAACTTAAAATGAAAAGGTCAAAACAGAGATTAAATGGAAAGCCAAGTCTCAGTGGTCAAAAGGTCCAGTACCCAGGAGATCAGGTACAAGTCTACATCCAGAATGATGAGGATACGGAATCAACTAAGACAGGGCTTTCTCTCACTAGCCCAACCCCGGGGCTCAAGAGTGTTTTTAAAGGTGCTATTAATTTCTGATACCAGGGGACTCATTTATTGCCACCTTCAGCAATCTGCATTCCCCTTTGGCATTCCCATCTCATTTACTAATCATAGTGGCAGTCCCAGAGTTGAAATGCAATCAGTAAAAGTGAACTAGAATCTAACATTCTGCCTTTCTAACAGTAGTTCCTCAAGGCTTGGAGTGAAAGCTTAAGGATGCTGCACATGAACTTCAAAGAGATTTACAGCAGACCTCAAGGTATATGAGTCAGCAATTGTCAAAAGACAAAAATCTCATCTTTCTCCTCTTCTTGGTTTGTCAGAATCATTGTGTGTATGTACGTGTGTGTGGATAGATAGGGAAAGAGGGAGAGAGATGGGTAGATAGGTAGACAGGCAGATAAAACATACATTATCTTTGGATATACATCCAAGGAAAGCTTTCACAAGTTCCTCCTTCCACATCTAGTCACCTACCTGCATCTGTGCCTTTATACTCTGCCTTGTCTCCTGATACTGTGAATAAACACGCTGTTAGCTAAGGCCACCATCCACACACACACAACTTGAACATCACATGCCATTGTCTTTTGCATACTTAAGGACACTGCTATAACAATTCTCCCCTCTCTCTTCTGCATCAATTTTTCCTTCTCTACTTTATCTTCCTCATCAGTTTACAAACATGCTGCTGTTTTCCTTCCATCCTAAAAGAATTCTCTAGCTACCTGCCAATTCTCTCCTCCGGTCACAGTTAAACTCCTTGCAAGAGTTGCCTCCACTCACTGTCTCTAATTTCTCTCCTCGCTTTCCTTCTTGAACCCACATCAGTCAGGCAATTGCTCCCCCCATCCCATCAAAACAGATGGTATGATTGCCACATTGCTAAATCCTGTGGTTAAATCTCAGTTCTCCTCTTTCTAGACCCATCGGAAGCACTTGCAGATAGGATCATTTCCTCCCCTTCGGAATACTTTCTTCCAGACACCACACTGTCTTAGTTCTTCTCCACTTACCTGGCTCTCCTTTTTCCATCTCCTTGGCTTATTCCTTCTTGTCTTCCACAACTCTAACCCTTGGAGCTACCCAGGGCTCAGTGACTGGTCCTCTCCTCTTTTCTATTTACACTTACTCCATTAGTATTTTCATCCAGCCTGGCAGCGTACAAGCCCCTACACTGTCTGATTCCCACCACCTCTCTGAGCTCATCTCCTATCACTCTCCCCTCACTCAGTCTGCTCCAGCCCGATGCCCTCCTTAATGTTCCTTCAACAGACCAGTAGGCTTCCTCCTCAGGTCCATGACGTTCCTGTCCCTCTCGCTCACCTCCTTTAGACCATTACTCAACTGTCATCTTCTCAGTGAGAATTCCAATGGCCATACTCCCTAAAACTAATTCTTTCTTCTCTCTCTCTCTCTTTCTCTCCTTCCTTCCTCTCTTAGCCCTCTTTCTGCAAAATTTTTCTCCTTAGCCCTTATTACTGTTTAACATACTATATATTTTACTTTATCTTTTCAACATCTGTTTTCCCACGCTAAAATGTAAGCCCTGTGAAACCAAAGATTTTCAACAGATATTTGTCAAATAAACATATAAATATTTGTTGAATTAGTTAACCAAAGACCAGATTTAAAAATGCACACATAATGACCACAAAGCTTGTCATATTTGACCAAACAGTATGTCCCAAATATCACCATAAATATCAGCATATTCTTCTTCACACTTTATTTCTACTTTATTACCAGAATTCATTCTCCATCATGTTCCTAAGATGATCATTTCCTACAGTTTCATTTATTCTCTAAGAATCTTAATCCAAAAACATAAGAAAAGGTCCCTGCAGCAGACAATCCACTTTGAATTTAATGGCACTTGTAAAACCACTTAGTTTAAGTTCTTTCATGTGCTTCTTTCCACTTCAATATCTCACTGTCTGTACATCTATCTATCTTCTCATCCTTTCCTCTAACACTGAAGATGTCTCTCTTCCCTTCTCTAGAGCGAATCCTTCCTCTTTACTGAGCCTCTAATCCATCTCCGCTGCACAGAGACTTCAAATTTTACAATATACCCTCTTCTTTAACACCTCCAATCATTTCTGCCCTATGGGCTTCATCTCTTTTGAAATCATAAAAATATAATAAAAATTTACATATAAATGAAATATATAAAAATGTATAAAATTTTAAATTTAAAAAATATACAAAGGCACATGCACGTGTGCGTACACACACACACACACAGCCTGTGTTTGATCTTACTGCTACGCTTAGTTTTGTTTTTCCTTCCCTTTGCTGCCAATCTCTGAACATGAAATGGATAGCCATTTCTTAGGCACTGCTGAAACCCTTGCCTTCTTGGTTTTGACCCCATTCTACTAAGCTGAACTCCGGAATGTTACACCTAACCACCTTTTTACTAGCACAATTAATATTTTCTCGGTTTTTAGTATTTACATAACAAACATTATATACGGCTTATGGTATGCCAGGCCCTGTTCCAACCATTTTACAAGTATGAATTGATGGATATCTTTTGCTGTACTGGGTCCATCAGATAATATACTACCCACTACTGCCCATTTGGCTTGCTATGCACAGGCCAGGTCTACAAACTGTAGACTTTCCAATAGCTTACAAAGTACTTTCCAACTAATTTCAAGTTGACTCTTACAATTTCTTTATGAGGAAGCCAGGACAAGTATAATTAAAGAAGTAAACACAAGTCTACTGTCATCTCAGACACATTTATTTTGAGCTCAAATTCATACTACCATATTACTTTCTTACTTATTAACCCAGATTTAGCAGAACCATAGTTTAAATTCCACAAATTTTGGATCTTGCCAGGGACCTTATGAATTCTAAAAAAGAAATATCATTATTAAACACAAGATATCATCAAAGCATGGAGGTAAATGAAAAGAATAATGGTAATTTGGGCTGTGTATTCAATCAGCTTGCCAGATGTTTCAGCCATGATAGCTTAAAAAAAAAAAATAAGGAAAATACAGAAAAGAAAAAAAAGAGAGTGCTCAGAGAGAACCACCACTTACATGCCAAATACTTGCTAGAATATATTATAAATAACACAAATAATTATATTTCATGTTTCAATTACAATAGAGGCCAGATTTGCCAGGCAATCTTTAAAAAAATTAAAAAGTATGTAGCTATTTTTGTTTGGTTCACATTTTACTTCACAGTATAAATCACAAATCAAATATGCTCTTCCCGATGACTCTGAGCACGAGAAGCAACGTTGCTGTGCTTTCAATACACTAACAGACTTTGAGTGAAAGGGAAACAACAGTAAGAACAGGACTGTATCCAATTAAGTTCATTCGACAAACATTTATTGAGCAGATTCGGCAGAGCCCACAGTAGAGGGAAAAAATCACTGCCTTTAAAAAGATTGCATCCAGGATAGAAGTTACCAAGTGCAAATACAAAGAACCATTTGTAGTCAAACTATAGGCACTAAATACAGAAAGTCTGCGTGTAGAAGTGTGTGAATTAAAAAATGAGTTTATCGAATTTCAATATATTTTCTGAAAGAACATTGCCATTCCTCTAAGTGTTAAAGTTGTTCTGTGAGGGAAATTTAAGGACGAAAGTAGAAGATGCCTGAAATCCAAAGAGATGGGAGCCCAGCAGGCGCATGTCCTGGTCTGGACCTACTCAGCAGTGGATACGGTCAGGCCAGAAAAGGATACATCTACTGCTGCTTCTCCGCAATGGCTCCTCATGAGAGGCCGCGGCTCCTAACTCGGTGGAGTATCTGAACAGGAATGATGTGTAAAATGCTGACTTCAAACTAGAAGGCCACCTTCACGTACTTCTTTTGTAAGTGAGGAATGAAGTTCACAGGTCAGAATATGAAATGTATCCCTCCAACACTATAATAAAATATCTGACCTGTATACTATCAAAGGCCATTTATACAGACGCCTTGTAGTACTTGATGAGTTACTGGAAATAGCAAACCCATAAACAGTTTACAAGGTTCACAACCCACTAGAGAAAAAAAGTGACACCTTGGTACGTATCACGGCTCTGGAACCAGTTAATTTTTATGTTCCTTCCATTTTAATAGGTTGGCTTGTTTAAACTTCTTCATTTATACACAGCATTAGGTTGGGGTTTTTTTGCTTTTGCGAGGAAGATTAGCCCTGAGCTAACATCTGTGCCAATCTTCCCCCACTTTGTATGTGGGATGCCTCCACAGCATGGCTGATGAGTGGAGTAGGTCCACACTCGAGGTCCGAACCTGCAAACCTGGACCACCCAAGCGGAGCACGCGGAACTTTAACCACTCAGCCACGGGGCCAGCCCCAGGATCAGGTTGTTTTTGCAACGCACTGGCTCTGGACTTCCCGACAGAGCACCTCATTGGTCTCATGACCTGCTATTAATGTAGTTCTTGATTTCAAGCAGTGTTTTCGACAGGGTTATTTCATATGCTTATAATTTATGTAAAAGGTGAATGCTTCATCCAGTTTCTTTCATCTCAAGCATCAAATCTCACACCTTCAGAGGTGTAGAAAAATCTCGGTACAACCTCACAGACAGTTCCACTGACTATACTAAAACAATAAAGCACATTTGTCTTCCAGGCATGAATGCTGTTAATGGACTTTCTGTCTCAAGCTTTTATCACCTCAACAGCTGTTTCAAAGGAAGGGTAATTGACCTAAGGGTACCACTGCTCAGAGGTCTAAAACATTTTCAGATCTTGTTGACTATGTTTTAAAAAGATAAAGTTCAAGTTCACCTGCAGAGACAAACCTTCCTGAAGCAAGAGCTTTGAGCAATCTGACCTTATCTCACCAGAGAAAAAAGCAAAGAATCTTAAATAAGAAGGAAGGGAGGATACTCTAAACATTTTTATGTTTTTTTCTAAAAGAGGCCTATTTATTTGCTTCACAGTAATGATTTCCATTTAGGGAAAATTTTACAAGTTTGTCATCTAATTATTTATCAATAGATAAACCCAATAACTAATGTCTGATTGCAATTTCTACAATTCAAAAATATGAATACTAAAAAGAAAAAATTAAACAATAACGATGAAATGGAGAAACAGAAGATCATAACATAGAGTTGGGGAAAATAACAAAAACAAGTAATCATATTCCTTTACATTTATTTATAGCATAATTAAGATACAATGTTCTGAGTACTTAGGTTTTTCTTTTCCTACAATGTTGAAAAAACATTCTGGTCAAGGAATAGATAAATTTTCAGATCAGAAGAGATTCAGAAGGTTTACCCATACAAGGATTTTGGAGAAGTTATTTAAAGATATGCTTGAGCAAAACAAAAGAGTAAAATAAGAAACAGGAAGTCATGGGATCTGGGAAACAGTGAATCGAAGCCTGAGGGCTGTGCCACAGACAACGGTGCCATCAGTCCCAACTGAAACAGGACAACAGGGCTCTGGCTGAGGAGCATTTAAGAAATGAAGGGTTTCATGGATTAGTTAGTAAGAATGAGATGTCAGAAAAATTTAAAGATACAATTAAAGCAGAAAAGGCAAGAAAAAATTGGTAGAGACTCCAGGAAAAGAAAAAAAAAGGCTGTAAAACAAAAGATGTAAAATTACGGCACACTCACACTTTAGTGAATATTTACAGAATCACAATAGCATAACCTGTTACTAATGATCAAATTTTAAAATCAACCTACAAACAAAGCATGAAATTAATTATGGGCACATCACAATATCAATTTTAACAACATAAAAAAAAGTACGGATACCATAAACCAGAAATTGGGAGTAGAAGAAAAGAGATAAAAGCAAAGGTGGTAGAATTGACATAGAAATTTTAAGAGATGCTGTCTATAGCTGATAGAAGAGGAAATTGAGATAACAGGTAGAAGACCTGAGAAGAGTAATAGAACTATTTTAGTGAGGAAAGGGAAGGAGAGGTAGACAGAGTCAGTCTACAACTTTGGCAGGACCAGTTTCCCTTTCTTCTTCTTCTTCTTCTTCTTTTTTTTTTTTTTTTTTTTTGCTGAAGAAGACTAGCCCTGAGCTAACATCTGTTGCCAATCTTCCTCTTTTTTTGCTTGGGGAAGATTAGCCCCGAGCTAACATCTGTGCCAATCTTCCTCCACTTTATACATGGGTTGCCAGCACAGTTTGGCTGACAAATGGTGTAGATTCACGCCCAGGACACAAACCTGTGAACCTGGGCCACCAAAGTACAGTGTGCCAAACTCAACCACTACACCACGTGACCAGCCCCAAGACCAGTTTCTTTTTTGATTTCAGTTTTGGTTTGGTTTTGTTTTGGACTTGGTTTCTTTGAAATGTATCCATAAGCAAACCAAGACCTTCCCCAGAAAACATGGTCCACATGGGTAGTATCATAATCTACCCAAGCTACCTAAACCCCAAAACCTAGGAACTATCTTACTGTACTGGATTTAAGATAGCTTCAGATTCTTTGTAGTTTTCTCATTGAGAGGTGAGGGCTACTTGCCTCCTCTTGAATCAGGGCTTGCCTTTTGACAAACAGAATGTAACTGAAGTAACATTTTGGGGTTTCCAAGCCCAGGTACTAAGAAGGCCTGGTTGCCATTGCTTCCATACTCTGAAAAAAAAGCCAGCAGCTATGTAAGAAGTCAGACTGCCCATGAGACCACCATGCTATGCGGAGGCCCAAACTAACAATGTAAAGAGGCCATATAGATAAAAAGAGCTGCTTAGCCAGGCTGCAGATGTTTCAACCAGCCAACTGAGGCTCAAGACATGAGAGTGAAGAAGCCACTACGGATGTTCCAGTCCCAGCAGATGCTATGTGGAGTAGAGATAAGCTGTTCTCACTAAGGAGAACCCAAATTGCAAGGTAGCGAGTAAATAAATGTTGCCATTTGAAGCCACTAAGCTTGAGCGTGGCTCACTCTGCAATAAGCAATGCAAAAATCAGTATCTAGAATAAAGGTGTGCCATAACAAAAACATAAAATATGTCACATTGGCTTTGGGAGTGAGCACCACGTGGAGGCCTCAGGGAGACTGCCAGTGAGAACTGAAAGGGCAGTGAGGAAACTGCAACTGAAGGCTGGAGAAAAGGGGACATGAGTTGTATACTGGCAAAACAACAAGTCAAACTGTTATTTGCAGTAATGTACACAACAGAAAGAGAATCTAATGAACTTGTGGATCAGGTTAAGGAGATTCCAGACAGAAAGCTAAAAGTGCTACTGACTTCTTTCAGCTGCTGTGATAAGGTACAGGAGAAGCAAGATAAGCTAAGAAGAAACTGTTCTAGTTTCAAGAAGAAATTAGAGGAAAGATAAAGGATGCATGACTTTTTGAGTCCCACGGTAAAACTGCCTCTCGTCTGCAGTCTTTTTCAGCAAAAGACTCTCAAAGTTAAAAATAGTCTCATAGTCTCTGGGCAAAGACCAAAACCCGGCTCTGCCAGTAAAATTGGCCTCAGGATAAATAGCAAAAAAGTAAGACTCTTTTTGAAAACCTCAAAGATCTGAGGACCCGCCTCCTAGACTCTCTCAGCTACAGAAAGGGGCTTCTAAGACTCCTAAGGTGCTGTCCCACAGCAATCTGACAGCCAGACTAAAGTAGAGAAGGGCCAATCCATTTCAAAGATATTTCTGAGTATGACTTTTGTCCAACAGAATAGACCATAATTTGATATAAAGGAAACTCTCAGAAATTTTGGAAGTTGTGCCAGCTTGGACTACAATGAAATGAGACATTCCAAAACAAAAAGAGGCCTCTGGGACCCCAAATTTCTATGGGCAGGAAGCAGGCTGAAAAATCTATTCAGCTGCAAACACAGTCATTTCTCATTAGAAAGAAAAGATGATGTGGGCCGGCCCTGTGGTGCAGTGGTTAAGTGTGCACATTCCACTTCGGCAGCCCAGGGTTCGCTAGTTCAGATCCCGGGTGTGGACATGGCACTGCTTGGCAAGCCATGCTGTGGTAGGTGTCCCACACATAAAGTAGAGGAAGATGGGTACAATGTTAGATCAGGGCCAGTTTTCCTCAGCAAAAAGAGGAGAATTTGCAGCAGTTAGCTCAGGGCTAATCTTCCTCAAAAAAAAAAAGAAAAAGAAAGAAAGGAAAGATGACACAGAGGGTGGAGCCAAGAACTACAGAAAACCATTCCCAGTGAGAACTGGACCCTAATCAAGGTGTGTTCTCTGCCCCCAGAAGAGAGGGGAGTTGGCTAGATTTCATAATTGCTATGGACCAGTGCCTGTTATATAGCTCTGTAACCCACTCTCACACATCCCTTTTGAACTGAGTGCCTACTGTGCTTATCTTGTCCCTATCTTCCCATTTCATATTGGAGAGGGGAACCAGATAACTTCTCCTTTTAGCTCACAGGTCTCTGAACCTTAGAAATCACATCCAATACACTTCATCTGAACCTAGACATGATTTATTGAATGAAATTCTCGTATTTGAGTCTGAACCTGATGCTGTGATGGGATGAGACTGCTGGGAGTCTCAGGAGTGAGTAAGTGTATTTTCCCTGTGAAAGAACGTAAGTTATTTGTGGCCAGAGGGCAGATTGTGGTGAATTAACTGTGTCCTTAAATTCTTTGATGGGGGCTATTTTCCCTCATCTTAAATCTGGTCTGACCTTGTGACTACTATGACCAATAGAATGTAGGAGAAATAAAGTTCTGGGATTTCTGCACCCACGTATTATGAAGGCCTTCAGCTTCTATTTTTGTACTCTGAAGAAAAGCCAGTTACCACGTAAGAAGTCAGATTACAATGAGACTGACATACTGGGAGGAAGCTAAAGCAGCCATGTGGAGATACAACAAAGAAAGAGATTCCCGATCCGCCTCTAAATGACACACTGATCCCAACAGAGGCACCAGACAATGAAGAAGCAATCCTGAAAATTCTAGCTTTATCAGACACGACATGGAGTAGGGAGCTATTGTCACTAAAGCCTGCCTGAACTGCAGAATAGTGAGCAACTAAACAATAGCTGTTGGTTCAAGCCACTAATTGGTAAGGTGATTTGTTATGCACCCTAGAAAATCAAAACACCTAATTTCTCACTCTCCGCTCACCCTCACCTACCACCAAAATACGAATGACCATTAAATTCTATGTCTCTACCTCCTTAATATTCCTGTAACAAATCAACCCTTCTCCTCACTCCCACTGTTTATATTCAGTCTCACCATTTTTTGAACAGACCACGCCACTGGCTTCCTAACGTCACCAATTCACCACCACCCTGGACACAACCCATTCTCCAAATTACAAAGTTTCCTTTTTAAATGCAAATCTAATGTCATGCCTGTGCTTAAAATCATCATTACCTCTCCATCACACACAGGATAATCCCTCAGCAGGGCATATAAAGCCCTCCACGATTTGGCTTCAGATCACCTCTTCAGCTTCATGTCCCATCATCTCCCACAGGCAATAAGAACTCCAGAAAAAGAAGAAGTCTAGTATGAAAAATCCAAGACTAGGGTCTGGAATGTAGATGCATATATGCTGCTATTAATGAACCCTATGAACTCGGGCAAGTCACTTTAAACAGACTTGAGTTTCCTTTACATACAACATTAGTGTTAGACAAGAACTAGATGATTTCCTGATTTCTCATCCATCTCTAATAGGCTGTAATTCTCAAAATGCTTTTTAGAAATTAGTCAGAAAAGAAGGAAAATATGTTTCAAAGGGGAAGTTATACATACCATCCTTCTCTCTGGCCCCAGCCGACCCTCATGAGTGTCATGAGACCTGCTTGAGAGCTTGTCTCCAAGATCAGCTACCCTTATCTGTTCTTAATGCCCCCCCTTTCTTCCTCGAAAGTCATATTATCTTCATAAACCCCAAGCTGCCTTCTCATGATGGCTCCCATGAAGGTGGGGGCAAGTGGGGGTGAGGGGAGGTTACCTGCTGTAATCTGCATGTAAGAGATATTTATAAGCCAGATACTTCCCAGGCAAGGACTACCTCTGCAAACGTTTTCAGTCAGTACACAATACTAAATGATCTCAGCATTAGGCAGCTTTTTTAATAGCTGAAAGTAAAGTATAATCAGAAAGAACACAGCACTTCACCTTCAGAAGCACGGTAAATTCTTTTCTATCAAGAGGTATGTACAAAATTTTAAAATACAATCCTCTGGCAAGGAGAATGTCTCTTCTTAGCAATAATTAACAGAATTTACCAATTAGCATGCATTTTCTCACCCACAGAATGCAGCAAGTTTATTTTCCAGATAATGAAGATGTTTTTGGTTGGGATTTAAAAATTTTTTTTAGCTACTGGAAAATAAAGGCAAGAAGTTCAAACTAGTTTTAGAATGTGTCTATCAACCTCAAAATCATAAAAACAACTACATTGTAAACTCCATGAAGACAGGCACTGTTTCCATCCTGGAGACTAGAATATTTGTCAAATTAATGAACAAATTAATGAAAAGGTATTACTCAAATCATGAAAATCTGTAGACTTTTGCCCAAATGAAGACTTCAAATTAAAATTCTGGTGAGCATCTCCTAAAACGTGTAGATCTTGAGCTCTTCCTCCTCCATATTACAAAGCTATTTAAACCAAGCTGTGTGTACTCTGTAGGATGTGTAACAGTCAGCCAAGGGTGTCCCAAAATCAAGGATATACATGGCATGCGTTCCAGCAGAACCAGTCTTACTCATAGCTTGGCGGGAAGGGGTTAAATAATTTTACTTGTAAGCAATTTCAAACAATTTTTATATTAAAATAAATAAGATGTATTATAGAATAGACTAAAATCTGCATTTATTCTTAATATATAGCAAAGCTTCAGAGTAATTTAGAGCTTGTGGCAGACTGCAAGGCTTTCACCCCCAGTCTCGCGAGGTGCACACCTTCACTGTCCTCTGCCTTTAAGCTTTGGTTGAAAAATTCAAAAAGGACTGAATAGAACATTTCACAGAATATTTCACCATTCTTTCACTACAAGAGCCAACCATTTATATAATAATGACTGGAGTATAATACATACTTCCATTCTCAGGTAATAGCTTCAAAGAAAAGGATAGAATATTTAAAGTTGAAATTTCTAATCACATTCCCCATTTAAAATGTCATTTGCCTACCTCGGTCCATTGGTTTTACTGAGTAATAAAACTTTTATTTTAAAAACTATTTTCTATGTGATCTTCCATCCTTAGTAAACACACACACACACACACACACACACACACACACACACACACACGAGGATCATGATCTGTGATGAAAAGATTTCTAACAATATAACAAGTCATGTCACATACGCATTTTAAACCCAGATGAGCGCAGAATAAAGGGTAAAATTTACAAAGAATGTAAAAGTGAGAGAGCTACAGGAGGCTTTTTGTATGTAAAAACATACACTGCCTAAGCACAAAAGAGGAAAATGGAACTCACGGAGAGGTAAAGCTATACACACACAAAGCGTCTGAACTTCTGTCCCGGCCAAAATAAGAAGGAGCTGTGAAGCATGCTAGCCATCATGCTCCGGGTGAATGAGTTCCACAAGCCAGTTTCACAGTATGCCTGGCATCTGCAGTCACGAGGAAAGAACATGCAGCCCCTGTACTCCAGGGCCCCTCTCTTAAGGACTGACTGTTCCAGGCAAGCAGGTCCAAAATAAACCAAATCAGGAGACTGAACTGCTTTTCACCCATGGGTGATGACCTACTCCTGTACGTGGCCAGGCATCATAGATTCATGGTCAATGCCTTTTTAATTCCTCATCTTCCACCACGTCCTCAGCTTCGCATCATGACTCATTTTGTTTTTCAGAGAAAAGTTTATGGGCTCCTCTGGTAGGGGAGAGAGAGCATTAAAGTAACTATTGGCTCTAATTTCATAGGTAGTAATAAAATCACTTGCTAACTACTAGTTTTTCATCACTACTAAACAAAATGTTATTATATTGTTATTGATTACTTATATTGCGTAAACCATGTTCTAAATGATTTTGTGATTTTTTGCATATTACCAAATGGATACAAAACTCACTAATTTTGATCTGGTAGATACCTTAATGAATAAAGGGAAGAAGTGTAAATAATTTTGTTAAACACTCCAACATTCCCAAAATTCACATGCTGCTACAAAATAATTAACACATATACAAAGAAAATGATCTACTGCTTACCATTATTTTTATATTTTCTTATGTACAAATTTCTATTACATTATATTTTATCATAATAAATTATACTTTTTTCTTCTTCCTAGTTGCACTACAGCATCGTGATAAAAGAGTACACATGAAGTTGACTATTTCATCTCTTTTTGTGTTTATTACATATTTATTTATATTTATTTATTTATTTACATATTTATTTATATTTATTACATATTATTACATAAAAGTTTTGTGTTTACTAGTTAAACAGTTCAAGCAAATTGACAAGAACAACAGATTCAAGTTTGACTGACGATGTGAACAGATAATTCTTAAGAAAAGCAGTAAAATAAAAATAAGGGAGAGATATTTAAATTCAAAAATAATTAAAGAAATACAGATTAAATCAAGAAGATGCTAGTTTTGGAAAAGATTATAAAACAAAAGATTATACACAATGCTGGAGAGGGTTCAGCGAAATCTCTACATTTATCTAAATCATTTTTTTAATTTCTCTAAATTCATTTTTTATGACACCTAAAGGGAAATCATGTAGTTAAAAATGGACCAACAGCAGAAATATGTCCATCTGCTGTCCCTCCTCCCATGCTCAGAAGTGGGGGCCACACTTGTCTACCAGCTGTTGCCGCTCCTCCATGTCACCAGAGCCATGCAATTGATTTGACAGCTGTCGAATGACTTCTAGGTACTGGCACATCTCTTTAGGCTAGAGAGAGAGAAGGGCAAACCATTTGGGGAGGGCTGTCATTCTTCCTGATATCTTTCTTATGTATAAGCCAACATCTAATACCCTTATGAACACAAAAAGGGAGAATTCAGCTCATTAAATTCTCATCTATATGGAGAGAAGACCATAAACTATTAGGTGAAAAAATCAAGTTGCAGAATAATATAAATAGTATGATATAATTTTTATAAAAAGATACACTAGACACTCCTTTAATAAAGCATATATATGCATTTTTTTAAGTCAAGATGGATATGCATCAGTCTCATTTCCTGACGGGAAGGAGAATTAACAGGGAAGTTGTTTTTGTGTTTTTTACTATTTATACTTTTATAATCATCTTTATTATTACAAAAAAACGTTTTAACAGATAATATAGAAAAGCTTCAAGCCAAAAACTCATTTATTTAAAGAGTCAAATTAAGCATAATATACAAAACTATGCACAGTTCCAAAGAATAAACCAAAAAAAGGAAGTTTCAATAATCTCAAGCATTACATACCACGATTACAATCCTTCACTTACCTTTTAAGAACGTAAATGCCATTTTTGTGTGTTTTGTTCTTTTTTTGATTGAAATTAAATGTAGCTGTCTACATTCCTTGCACATCTCTCTCCCCCAGCTATCATTATTTTAAGAAGGATCTTCATTACAGCTCTAACACCAACGAGGGATACTGGTTTCGCAGGCATAATTGAATTAGTTCACTCAGGCCTTTCAAACAGCTGCAGTGTCTAAAAGCATCCAACTGTGAGGGCGATATGCCCACATGTTCCTCTGCTTTTTAACAAGCTGATTTGATACACATATCTCAAGAGAATTTGTTAAGAAATCCATCCAAGAGCCCAACCCAGAAATGTACCACCAATCATTCTGACAGCCATTCAGAGTGAACACGGTGCTCCTTATAATTATATTATTTACGTACCTTACTTAGTTCCAAAATCACTGGCCTCACCTGGATTTGAAAAATGGCACAGGTGTTCAAACTTCTACCCAACTCAACTTCTTTGAGTTAAAGCATTGCAAGCCTTTGTTAAAACACAAATAAATATGCTGTCTTGAACAGAGAGCACATTTTATGCCTTTTTCTTTCATTTCTCTCTCAGTACAACTTTATCACACTTTACGTGGCAAAACGGAGTCCCAAGGAAATGAAACACGGGAAGGTAAGTGCTGATGAGGAGGGAAAGAATCAGGAAGGATCTAGCACATCACAAGAGATGGCTCAAGGCAACCAGAAGCAGCTTCAAAAGAATACAGGGCCTTGAGGGAATTCATTTTTGTAAGATGGATAGTTCTATTTACTAAGGTTTTTAAGGTTTCTAGGAGGGTAGAATAAACAAAAGTGATTTATTAGAGAAACAGAGAGTTGAGCAAAGATCAGACAGTTTTCCCCCATATCAGATTGGAAAGGTCCTGCATGACAAGACACCATCTCATATATGTGGTTTGTTTACCCACAAGCAAGGATTAGGGTAGTTTAGGGTTGGAAAAGGAATCTATGGCTATGGACTTCCGGGTCACAAGCTCAGCACCTATGGGACAATGAAGGGCCTAGAGCACTCGCTCAGGTGCATGTAGAGTCTGAGCAACCCAATCATCAATATCCTAGCGAGACTGGAAACTTAACATGATAGTTACGTTTCATTTCACAAGTTCTTAATGAGTTGAGGCAGGTAAAGAAGCTGAACTGCTGACCAGGCTTCAGACGTGTTTCTGACCTGCAGGTGTAAGGAGGGGAAACTGTGCATCCAGGCCCCCTGGATGTCAACACTGGTGAGTGGGTCCTAGTTATAAATTCTAGCTCACTCTCCTTCAAGCGGTCATTCATCTCTCTGCACTTCTATTTATCCGACAAACGTTTGTGAGGGTGTTAACTCAGGCCAGGGCCTGTGCAGGGTGCTGGATTTAGAAAGATTAAGGAGCCAGGGGCTTTTCCCTCAAGGATATTTAAATCTCCAGAAGAATATCTTCTCTTTCTGCCAGACTAATTCCTTCCAAATCTCTTCCTCAAATTGTCCAGAAAAATGACACTTGTGAATTCTAGAAAGATGGCAGAAGCAACGGGAGCAGAGTTTTTGAATCTTCCAAAACCTCCACATAAAAACAGAACAACTGATATCAAAACCAAAACACATGGACTACGTCCACAGCACAATTAGATGAGGAAGTCTCCTTTTGAATCCCAAAATACAAATGGTTTGGTAAAAGACTTGCACTATCTCCGTATCTCTGAGGAAAGAAGGAAAGGGAAGCAACCGGGTGAGTAAGAGCCAGGAGAACGGGAGACTCCAGAGCAACAGACAGGGACTCGCTGTGGAGCCTGGCTGGCCAATCGGAGAGCAGCAGCTGAAACTGGAAGATTGCTGTCCACTCCAGCAACAGGTGAGCGAGAGGGGCCCATGGCCAACTCTGAAGGTCTGAACTCTTGAAAGTGCTCCCCCAGGACTCACATTTGAGATAGGAACCCAGCCTGACGAGAAACTGCTGGGCATGGCGCCAACTTGAGCAGGAGAGGAAAAACTGAGAAAAAGGAAAGAGAAGGTCCAAAGAGAAAGAGGAGAACAAGCCACAAAATCTCAGAAAATAAGCTACTATATTTTTTAACAGCCTATGAGTATATAATTTACATATCATAAATTCTCTGGGTTTTGGTATATTCATAAAGTTGTGCAACCAACACCATTACCCAATCTTAGAAGATTTTCAGCATCCCAAACAGAAATCTTGTACCTATTACCAGCTACACCTCCATACCCCTGACCTTCCTCTCCTTCCCTCAGTCCGGGGAACAACTAATCCATTTTCTCTATATATAGTTTTGACTATTTTGAACAGTTTATATAAATGGTGTCATGCAATATGTGGTCTTTTGTGACAGGGTTCTTTCACTTGGCACTTTTTGAGATTCATCTATACAGTAGCATGTATTAGTTATTTTAAGCTTCATTCCTTTTTATTGCCAAATAATATACCACTCACAGAAATGCCACATTTTGTTCACCATTCATCACTTGATGGACATCTAGACTGTTTCCAGCTTTTGGCTATTATGAATAATGCTGCTATAAACATTCATGTACAAGCTTTAGATGCAGTTATGTGTTCATTTCTCTTGGGTAGGTACTTAGGAGTAGAATTGCTGAGTCGTATGGTAACTCTCTGCTTAACCTTTTGAGGAACTGCCTGTTTTCCACTGCAAGAGGCTGCATTCCACCAACAGTGTATGAGGGCTCCAATTCCTTGCTTCTTCATCAGCACTTGTTATTGTCTATCTTTTTTATTATAGCTGTTCCAGTGAGTGTCAGGTAGCATCTTGTGGTTTTGATTTGCATTTATCTAATGACAAATGACGTTGAGCATCTTTTTATGTGCTTACTGGCCATTTGCATATCTTCTCAGGAAAATGTCATTCAAATATTTTGCCCATTTTTAAAGTGGATTGTCTTTATTATTGAGTTGTAAGAATTCTTTATACATTCTGGTTACAAGTACCTTTAAATATATGATTGGCAAATATTTTCTCACATTCTATGGGTTGTCGTATCACTTCCTTGATGGTAAAAGCACACAAGTTTGTAATTTTAATCAAGTCCAACTTACCAATTTTCTCTTTTGACTTTTGTACTTTAGGGGTCATATCTAAAAACCACTGACTAATGAAAAGTCATGAAGATCTGATCCCATGTTTTCTTCAAAGAGTTTTATAGTTTTAACTCTTACATTTAGATCTATGATCCACTTTATGTTATTTTTTGGATATAGTATAAAGTAAGGTACAAAGTCACCATTTTGCATACGGATGCACAGCTTTTCTGGCACCAATTGTTGGAAAGATAATTATTTCCATATTGAATTGTCTTGGCACCCTTGTCAAAAGTCAACTGACCAAAAATCTAAGCATATATTTCTTGACTTGGAATTTTGTTCCATAGACCTCCATGTCCATCTCTTTGTGAAGACCACACTGCCCTCATTACCGGAGGTTTGTAGTAAATTTTGAAACTGATAAGTGTGAGTCCTCCAACTTTGTATTTTTCAAGATTGTTTTGAGATTTCCGGATCCCTTGACTTTCTACATGAATTTTAGGATCAGGTTATCAATCTCTGCAAAAAAGCCAGCTGGGATCCTGATAGAGATTGTATTGAATCTGCAGATCAACTTAAGGATGCCATTTTAACAATATTAATTTTTCCAATCCATGAACATGGACAACTTTCCATTTATTAGACCTTCTTTATTGTTTTTCAATGACATCTTGTAGTTTTTAGCACACAAGTCTTGCACTTCTTTTTGTTAAATTTATTTCTAAGTATTTTATTCTTTTGATGCTACTGTAAATGTAATTGTTTTATTAATATCATTTGTGGCTTGTTTATTGCCAGATGGAAATTTCAGGTCTTAGTCATTTCACCCAGAGCAAACTCTACATACATACATATACATATACACACAGATATTAAAATATCATTTCTTCAGAAAAAGCTATTGATCAGTTACCAGTCTTACACTCAAGAAAACTTTTACTGAAAGTTATACTTTGAATATACAAATGTGTGTGGTATGTATTCTTCTAAGGCTAGGAACGCACATACAGAATTTTACCAACGTTCATATCACAGTGACGGCTGGTTATGGGCAATTTTTTCCCTCTTGGCTCAATTTGTTTTTAAATTTTTTCTATAACAAACATGTAGAACTTTTTTCTAATTTTAAATTTTTATTCAGGTTTTTTTAAATGTGTTTTCACTTCTGTTCAGGAATGTTGTCATCTGCCTCAATTTAATACTAGGGAAATAGTGACTGGGTCCACAATTATTTCGTTATTCCACTTCAGTAGTCTCAGCAAACATTTGATTCTTTTCCAGAATAGAGTTATTCAAAAATACTCATTAGGTTTGGTTTTTTTCCTTCAAAATACTCTTGTTGATAGATAATTTAAAGTAATTGGGGCCCTCTTGAATTTTCACAAGTTAGTTTAGCTCGCTCCAATTTGAAGTGCACAGTTTGATTCCGATCGATCGTTGAAGTTTCATAGTAAAACAAAATCCCAAATATAATTTTAAGGAACAAAACTACAAATGTCTTTAATAAAGACATTTATTAAAGACTGCTGCCTACAAAGACCTTCAAAGACATAACAAATGTTCTCTGCAATCCCAGCTTCTCTTTAGACATTTACGTAACTTCATTTAATAAATTTTGCAAACCCTTATCTAGATAGCTAAAGAAGTTCCTCCTAATCTTAGGAAGTTAAGATACGAGTGTCAATTTGAACTTGTCCTGCTATATCACCTCTGTAGGAAATGAATCTTAATGCAAAACTTTTAAATCTTCTGATCCAGAAGATATAAAGAAACTTCACAGAAGATATAAAGGATTTACTCAGCTTCAGGATTTTTAAATTTATTCACCAAATTCATGTTCATTTCTTTCATCCTGATTTGCCACAGACCTAAAACTCAGTTGCCTATTTTGTCCAAAGGAAATAACAATTCTCTCAGCGTATTACTGTGAGGTTTAAATAAGCTAATAAATGAAGCTCTTAACACAGTATATACTCATGATAATCACTCCATAAATGGTAGCCATTTTCATCATGTTCTATTTCAAAGCTTTTCTATATTACGCTCATCTACTCCTTTCATATTAAAAGTTCCTATGCTTTTAGTCTGTCCTCCTTTATGGTATGCCTAAACCACACCCACTGTAATGTGTATAGTAATCCAGGTGCAGACATACCCCAGTATTATAGAGATGATAGGACAATGTGTCTTCTTCTGTCTCCTTCTCCTTAGCTGACTCTTAAATATTGCAACCCATAACCCTAATGAATTATGCCCCAAATAAACTAGGAGCCAATGAAGTCTAGAGGTCAAAACTATAAATAAACTCCACACGTTCTATATTTGCTTAAGAAGATGGGTCATGGCACACCACTATGTGATCTATATTTGGTTACCAAAAAATTAAACACAATTTTTTTTTCAGAGATACTGCATGGAAATTAAAAGTGAAAACACCTTAGAAATACTGAGGGGGAAAATTCACAACCTACATTCTAAGAATAGATATAAAATATTTCAACCAATCTCAAATCTCACATGCCAGACATTTCACATAGACCATGAATCCAAGTGACAAAAGCTTTATCAGGCCAAAGAGATAAAGAAACTAAAGTATCCTAACATTGTGCCACATATTTTAAAACAAATGATTTAAATTATCTTCTCCACAACTGTTCTTTTGCTTTACTAAGACTAAAAGGCAAGCATATGGTAAATATGACAATAATTTAAATTCTAATGCAGATAATTAGAGTAAAATAAAATACAAAATACCATTCTTTCCAGCTTTTCAGTGTAATGTAATGAAATGGAACTAGTTACCACTTGGTATGAAATAGGAGGTCGTGTGTAAAACCCAACTGCTATTATCAATATTATAATTGATATAACTATATATCAATATATATAATGATATATCAATAAAGGTCTCTGCCTCATGAGGCCTTTAGGATCCCTCTCAAAACCATAAACATTTGGAGGAAAGGACTTTTCCAAAATGCTTCAGTGGCAGGGACCATTTGACCAAAGTGTTTCAAAAGAACAATATTAAAATTGTTGTATAAAGTTGTAATAACAGACCCTACTTATGAGTTGAGCAACCACAGGATGCATACAGAGTCCTTTAAGACCCTTTGGGCTCAAAAAGCACTACCTCCATTTGCAAATTAACCTTACTTAATAAATTTTCATAAGGCTAAGGAAGAATCAATCACCTTGCCTGGGTATATTTTCAGTTTTTGACATGAGATAGGGAAGATTCTAGGCCTAGGTAAATGGAAAATCTTCACTGAGTTCTGGATGATGCCATGAAAATAGCTGACTTTATTAAATAAAGACTAATTCACTCTGTAGAAAGTCTCAATAAAGAGCACATAAATCTCCATCTACACATAGAAATCCACGGGCATGGCAGAGGAAGAGTTCTCAACAAAGTGAACCAAAAGGTGAATTGCCTACAAAGTCAAACTGAGAAGTCCAGACTACATCCTTTAAGCATGAGGAACCACCCATTCAAAGTTTTTTAGTATATTGAAATAACGGAAGTACTTTAGGAACGTTAATCTCACCATGAGCTAGGTCAATAAAAATGTGTGTGTGTGTGTGTGTACGCATAGCAAAGGTATAGAGGGAGTGTTGGTGTGCGAGTGTAGTCTGTGTGGGTGTGTGACAGCGGAAGACAAAATAGAGGAAGTTAGACTAATTAGGATGCTATGTCAATAATCCAGATATAAGGTGATCCAGCTTTGGACTAAGGATTTGGAAGTGGAAAGGAAGAAATGCATACAAAGGCTATTCAAAGTCAACAGTGTGAAGATTGTTTGAATATAGGTGTGGAAAGAAAGAAAATCAAAGGTAAAATATAAAGCTTGAGGTTAGGTCACTGAATTATTACCATAAACTGAAAGGAGGATGTCAGGAGAAATACTAAGACTTAAAAAAATGAATTGATTTTAGATACACTGAGTTTAGAGTGACATAAGACATCCAATCATAGGCAGCACTGGTGGCAAAGATGTAAAGATTTCCAATGGCCCCAAGACCACAAAAAATGGGTGACACTAGTAAAAGTATTGAATTGATGAATTTCCATTACAGGTGATTAAGCTGTCTGCAAATACAAGTTTATCAAACCATTTATACATAGGCACACCATTTGAGAGTACTTCTAATACCAGCATTGATGTTCCTTTGGGATTAAATGTCCTTGTGAACACATAAATATAAATAACAGACTACCAAATGTGCTTCTGGCAAAGAGTGATAAGTGTGTATCACATTAATAACACAAAAACTGATTCATTGTTTGAATTTATTTAGGGCTTTAGCCTTTTCAAGTATTTTCCTTAGATTAACTGCCTTTCTTTACAATGATTCTGTGAGGAAGACCACACAATTTGTTTGGATCAAGGATATAAAGGCTGGCCTAGACAGAGAGGAAAATTTGTTAGATTAAAAAGTTTTTCACTTGATCACCACCTGATATTTTATAGTTATGTACAAAACCACCTGAACCAAAAATAATCTTAACTTTTAACTCATGTTATTTCTGGCAACAATATGAGGTACTCCATCATAGAATTAAAAAGACAACAGCTCACATAAATATCAAGCTCCTCGTGAACCGTGAAATTCAAGGGTCAAGGGAGTTAGTGATATGACTCACCAGGAATTTTGCAATATACTTGGATTCAACGCTGAAATTAGGAAGCATTTTACTTGTAGAAAGCAAACTCACAAAGAAGTTTAACAAATACTTAGTACAAAGCCTTGATCCAGAAATTAAAATGCCTACTCTTCGAAATACTGTGGTATCCTTTGCTTTATTATCTTCTACTGTAAGAAGCAGAATTTGTACAGATAAAAAGTAATCACTGGTTCATTAGTAGTGACAAATGCACCATACTAAAGTAAAATTTTAAAAATAGGGGAACCTGGGCATGGGGTGTATAGAACTTCTCTGGACTATCTTTGTCAATTTTCTGCAAATCTGAAATTATTCTAAACTTAAGTTTCTTTTTAAAAAGAGTAATCACTGTGCTTGTTTTCTTTTTAATTAAAGATCACATTTTGCTTAATTTCATAAACCAAACATCTATTCAATAAACATGGATTGAACAAATGGGTGCTCAGCTCTGTGGGATTTACCAAGATGAGTAAGACCTGATGACAGAGATGTCATCTCTCTTTAATTTCCAAGCTCCCACACTCAAGGAGCTTAATGTCCAGGACAGAAGAAATAAGACCTAGGACCCTGAAAGAGCAGTACGTGAAAGTCATAAAGCCACTTTTTCCCCCTTCTCAAGCACCCCTGTAAACCTAATCTGCCAGGCTAAATCTTCCTCTGGTCCTGGATTAAATCTAAGCTAGGTCCCACAGTTGTGTGACAGGTGTTAGATAATAAAAAGTCCCTAAAATAGCCTCAGTCCAGTAATTAAATACCAGTCCATATAAAAACCAAACTCTGGACTTCTTTCAAAAGCAGAGCATTGCCCTCCCCTGGCTCAGGCTGGGGTGGGACGGCAGGCTCTGCTCCCTCTCTTCACTTGGCCAGCAGATCTCCCCAGTCCCCTACCCACTGATGAGCAGTTGCTTCTGACCCCCTTAGGAAAGGTAAAGGGGCTGAGAAAGTCATAACCACCCTGCAAATATCTGATTGCTTTGCTGTGCAGATGCTCAAAGCTGACTGCTCCATCCACAGGTGGGGCTCCTACCCGACGCTTGACAAGCATGAATGCACCTTCTCTGGATAGTCACTTACAGTTCCACAGAATACCTCCGGGCCACTGTCACTGGGAAACAGTTACTTCCCAACCGCTGTCCTCTACTCTCTGCCACTGGCTGTATCAACCAGCTTTTTCCTCTTAGATTTCTCTGGCATGACTAACACACAGTCCCCTCTGTTCCCCAAGCTCCCGGGCACATATATCAGGCTCTCTTTGCCACCCTCTCACTGGGATGGGGCTCACAGCACACTAGCCAAATCACCTCCCTCTTATTTCCAAATCTCCTTTCAGCCTTGCCAGCCTCATTTACAGGCTGAAGGTGGGTGCTGAGCCAGCATCCTCAAACCTTATTCCGTACCCCGTCCTTAGCAAGTCCTGCTTAGGAGGTGTGGCACTGCATTTTGGACCATGAGAGTGATGGGCACTTAGGACCTCAGCTCAAACCGAATCCCATTTTATCACCCTGTTGAAACTATAAGGCTAAATAAAAAACAAGAGCTATGAAAATAAAAACATTTATGATTTCAGAATAGGACGCTTCTTCTAGCTTAGGGAATTGGGAAAGGCTTGATCAAAGGCCTGGCTTTCGGGCCAGACCTTAAACTTGTGGCGAACAGGAGTAGGTGAAGATGAGCAGAGGAAGAGGGGCACATCCACTGAAGGCTACAGCCTCCTTTAGGGGCTCAATTGTGGCTTTTTTTTTTTCAGATAAGTAAGAATTAATATATGAGAACGTATTTTAACTGATAGTATTTATTCTTACTCCAATGATTCACGTGTTACCAGCCCTTATAAATAAATGCCCCAGATGGCTGCTGGGTTTGTCCAACTTTTAGTTCCAACTCTGCTGCTCATTGGCAGATAACCTCAGAAATCAGATAGAGCTGGGTTCAAATCTTGCCAGTTAGTAGTTTGGTGACCTTGAGTAAGTCACATAATCTCTTCCACATCTGTCAATGTGATAATAACACTAACACCATAGGGCTACTGCCCAAATTAAATGGACATATGTATAAATCAAAGTATACAGGATATATGGGACCGGCCCCGTGGCCAAGTGATTAAGTTCTCGCGCTCCACTGCGGCAGCCCAGGGTTTCGCCGGTTCGGATCCTGGGCGAGGACATGGCACCGCTCATCAAGCCATGCTGAGGCAGCAACCCACAACTAGAAGGACCCACAACTAAAAATACACAACTACGTACCAGGGGGCTTTCAGGAGAAAAAGGAAAAATAAAATCTTTAAAAAAAAAAAATAGTATACAGGATATAATAAATTCCCTATATATGTTGACTACTGTATTTTTATTATTGTTATCATCATTATCGTTAAAGATATTAAAAATTACATATTTCTCCTGGAATCATAAAATGTTAGACCTGGCAAGGACTGACTTGAAAATCTTCTAGTAGGATTCATTGGAAATTAAGTCAATCTAATCTCCGAATTTTTTAATTCAATCAGTGTTCGAGTGCTTTTTTGTCACTGTCAATACTGGGCCCCAAGATATAGTGTTGAGGATGCCATAATATTTATCCTTACAGTCTACTGGGAAGTGAGATTGTTAAGTCATAAGTAAAGGCGTGAAAAGACCAATCTACATGAGAATCCAGATGGAGGGACAATAACTTTTCATGCCAGAAAGGGAATGGATCTGTGACAGTTACATGGGACAAGTGGCATCCGAGCTGGACCCTAAAAGATAAGTAGGAATCTGCCAGGTGAACAAGGGTAGAAAAGAATTCCTAGGAAAGGAAAAATCATAAGCAATGCAAGACATACATTTGGCTATCAGGCCAAAACTTCTTGTTAATTAATCCAAGAAGTGGCCCCTTAAATGTTTCAAAGAAATTTGTGCTTTTAAAGTAGAATACTTGTGTGGTTGCCAGAGGCAGAGGCTGGGGGATGGGCAATACGGGTGAAGGAGGTCCAAAGGTACAAACTTCGGGTTATAAAATAAATAAATCATGGGGAATGTACTGAATGGCAACTATAGTTAATAACACTGTACGGCATATTCGAAAGTTGCTAAGAGAGCAGATCTTAAAAGTTCTCAGCACGAGAAAAAAAGATCTGTAACTATATACGGTGACGGATGTTAACTAGACATTGTGGTGATCATTTCACAATATATACAAACATTGAATCATTATTTTGTACACCTGAAACTAATATAATGTTGTAGTCAATTACACCCCAATATAAATAAGTAAATAAATAAATGAACTAGAATACTTGCTATCGAAATAAATATTTTCTGGACAGTATTTCAAGCAATGTTTAAGTGAAAAATATAGGTAACATGAACACACAGTCCTACACAAATAATTGTTAATAATTTGTCTCAGAAAGGTCAGTTCTGATAAACACTTGTCTTCAAAAGTTTGTCTTTCCTCCATTTTTGAATTCACGGATATTCTAAAAACTTCAAGTGCTGTATATGAATTATGCTTTTTTTCTACTCCCTACACGCCCTCTACACAAGTGCCCACATTTGCCCTGTTTCTATCAGTGCAGCAGATCTAGTGGCGCTAAAGGTGGATCAGAGATGGAGTCAGGATGAAGGCAGCCACCTACATGTGGGGCCATTTGGGTGGTTTCCTGTAGCTATTCATTCTCTCTCCCTCTCTCTGTCCCTCTCGCCCCCCTCACTCTCTCTCGCATGCACAAATGGGTATTATAGTGAGAAATAACTCAAGGCACTTTTACAGTAATTCAAGTTTGAATATGATCTTTATTTAAGGAGCCCCTTTACTCTGTGCCTGGGTTTACAATTCCCTCAGATAATTGCTTAAGAAAGTTTTGCTGGAGCTTATTTTGCTGGTCAAGTTCTACTGCAATCTAAGAGGTATTTTTAAAGCAATCATCTGGCCTCTTCACAGTTCTGCCCTCTTCCCATTCCACTCCTGGAGGAAAAAAAAAAGCTGTTGAAGTTTTATTCAACATTCTCACACCCTATTCCTAGGACCGATACCTGAAAATGCATATATCTAGTTAAGAATGCAGATTTTACCAACTTTTTAGACTTAGTAGTAGTCTACTATCAGCTTTAAGAAAATATAGACTAAAGGAAGGCAAATATCTTAGTTCAGATTAAGCACACCCCAAAGTTATACAGAAAAAGCTATTAAAAATAATATTAAATAAGAAAAAATATTCTTCCAAATATGCTAATAAGAGTGTTTCTTAAAATGCAATAGGAGAAGAATGAGAACCACATGGCAGTAAAAGGGTTTATAACAATTTACGGTCTTCCAAAGATGGAGCTGAAGCGGGCATTGCACATTAACTGTGCTCCCCCAACCATCCCCATCTTATGGGTGTTGGTACATTCAGGACTCACAAATTTCATTAACTCCAAAAATCTTTACTGAGTGCTTACAATGTGCACGGCACCATGCTAAATGCTATAGGGAAGATAAAAATAAATTACATGATATAGTGGCTCTCCACAGGGGTGACAAGATACATGCAAATAACCACAGAATACCAAATACGATAAGCAGTAAAAGAACACTGTGCCTCTAGCAGAGACTACAGTTTCTGGAATGATCAGAAGACCTCATGCAGGAAGAGGCATTTGAGGTAGATTTTAAAGAGCGGGATTCCACTGGGCAGAAATGGAAAGAACACTGCATTAACCAACAGAGAAAGAGGAAAGGGAGGAATGTATTTGAAGAATGCAAGTAATACATTTTGGCAGAGAGAAAACAGGCCAAAGAAGGTCAGAGAGCCTGGATCGGGGAAATTCCTCAGTGGCAAACTAAGAAGTTAGACGCTGAAAACTCCCGGAAGGGGTGGGGACAGAGCAGTGGAAACCAGAATGGAAAAGAGACTTCTCTTATTTGAGAGACACTTGACCCCAGAGAAGTTCCAATGAATGAGGGCTGCAACTCCTCACCAGCGGTAGCTAACCTTCTAACGCCATGGCCTTTGCAAATTCAGAGAGTGGCAGAAGTAGTCAAATAGATGCATTACTCATGGTATGTAAATCCTAAGCACAGAATCAACATAAGTTTTGGTTTTTAAAAGGTTTGAATTTCTTTTTAGAATGCTGCTTAAGTAAGTAGTCAACAAAATCTATGTGTGGATCCTTCTTTCTGTAGTTTGAAACTACATGGGTCTCAGTTGGGGATTTGGTGAGGCAAATAAGCAAGAAATTTAGAAGTGCTTCAAGCAACCTGAAATGCAGATACCTCTATTTTCAAGAAGACAAGCAGGAATCATCACATGGCTATTAAAGCTTCCTGGAATATAACCAGAAATAAGAAAAATTTTCAAATAACCCCACATAAAAATGCCTTGTGAGACCCTTGTGAATTTGACTCAACCATAATTTAACAGGTTACATCTAATATAGTGGCGTATGCAGATGCCAGAGAGACAGGAAGAGAACAAACAGTAAAAGAAAACGTAAAAGCAGGAAATCATTCAGGAAGAAGAAGTGAACAAATTCTAGAGACGAAATGTAGCAAATATGAATTGAACGTGGCCTTTAGAAAACAAAACTTGAGAGAATACAAAATGCAAAGCAGTTATTAAAAGTAGGAATGATTTAAGCAGATTTACACCTAGTTATTATTAAGAGCCTGGCCTTTGACATTCTGATAGTCAACAAATAAAAACATCTTTCTTGGGGCCGGCTCCATGGCCGAGTGGTTAAGTTCGCGCGCTCCGCTGCTGCGGCCCAGGGTTCAGATCTTGGGCGCGGACACGGCACCGCTCGTCAGGCCACGTTGAGGCGGCATCCCACATCCCACAACTAAAAGGACCTGCAACTAAGATATACAACTATGCATGGGGGGGTTTGGGGAGATAAAGCAGAAAAAAAAAAAAGGAAGATTGGCAACAGTTGTTAGCTCAGGTGCCAATCAAAAAAGAAAATCTTTCTTCATTCAAGTTGTAGATGTTTAATTATCAACAGACACTCTACCTAGATATCCAAAATGAAGCACTAATAAAATCTTGGCAGCCTTTGCCACATTGGCTTTCCAAGCTTTTTTCAGAAAAGTGATAAATGGGAGCAACTGGGTGGCACGAGTACAGCACAGGTATTTGAGATGCTTCTGCAAATTTCTTGATGGCACAAATGATATCTCAGAATGGTGACAATAAAACAAACCACTTTCTTCACAAAGCCTTTTCTGACCCTTTTGGCCAAAGAAGATCTTTCCATCCTCAGAAACATCCCTGTAGTTGGTTTTGGTCTCTCCTCCCCATTTCCAGTCTCTCTAACTGTATAATTTTATCCTCCAACTGAGTTCACAAAAGTCCCTGAGGATAGGAGTTGGGTCACACTCATCTTTGCAATCCCTGAGGGTCTGGTATAGGGTCCTCAGGAATTTCTTGTTGAATTGAAAACACTGTTACTAAATTTTTCTTTGGAGTATATTTATACATGCTTTCCTGTTACAAAATGTTCTAAAACAAGGACTCCAGAATAACTATTTTTCCTAAGAACAATTACACTTCAAAGCAGCACCAATGGTTACTCTATTGGTTGTGTGTAGAGTCTTGGAAGAAAAACATGATATGAATCAGCATATCATAGACTAGACAAAGAAAACTTCTCTAACAAATTATGTTTTTAATAAAACAATTATAGGCTTTTAAAAAACACATGCCTCATTTCCTTTAACATCAAAAACAACTAAGGAAGTACTTTGAAAGTGACAATTTTCTTAGTAAAAAACAAACATATTCTAAATCTATAAAAGATATTTGTTCTAAAGTTAATTATTGGGACTTAGCTTAATCACTGATATTGGGATGAATCAACCACTTATGTTCTTTGTCCTTCCATCTCATCAAATATTCCACAAAGACATTTTCTGGCCCCCACTGGTACAAGGGGTACAAAGATTGTGCACTGAAATGCACATTTAGTAAGCTAAATGCTGTTTTTGTCACCGGTTGTAATACACACAGAGCTTATTCCAAGGGGCTGATGTTGCTGATCCAAATTGTGAAATACTGAGCAAAGATGGGTCCATCTGCTCCCTGACCTGACCTCATGGAGTTCCCCGGGATGCTGTCTGAAAAATACACTGTTAAAAAAAAAATCAGAATAATTCAGGCCTGAACTTAGGAGACCACTGATTCTGTGACAGTCACAGAATGACATTAGACTGTCCTTTCTTTCTCATAACCAAGATGAAAGGCTGTAATACACAACTCCAGATACTATTTCATTTATCTCCATCTTAAAATACCCTTTGTGAAGCACAGTACCTTTGTGTCAGGCAAAGATTCATTAATCATTTCAAATGGAAAATTAATTAATTTTGGAATCAGAAGTTCATTTTAAAATATTAAGAACTTCTATAAATTTTTCATCATCAAAGAAAATTCTTTTGGGGCCGGCCCCATGATCAAGTGGTTGGGTTCATATGCTCCACTTCAGCAGCCTGGGGTTTTGCTGGTTCGGATCCTGGGCATGGACATGGCACTGCTCATCAGGCTATGCTGAGGCAGCGTCCCACATGCCACAACCCGAAGGACCCACAACTAGAATACACCAGTACGTACCGGGGGGCTTGGGGAGAAGAAGAAAAAGAAAAAAAGATTGGCAACAGATGTTAGCTCAGAGGTCAATCTTAAAAAAATAAAATAAATATAAAAAACAGAAAAAATTCTTTCAAAAATTCAATGCTTTACAACATGTAAATCTATCTTTTTAAAAACTGTTGTACTTCTGTTATATGTTTATTAAATTACTTTTCACAACTGTGCCAGAAAAACTGTGAAAAGGATCTTCTCTGCGCATTTATGTTAAATGTAACACCAATGTGATGTGCCTTCCAATAAAAATAGTCACTGAGAAAAAGATTACTTTTTTCTAATAAAAATGGGGACTTAGGGGTGAAAAAGTCCTCAAAGCATTTCTAAACATCACAAAATATTTTGGAAAGCTTTAATTTGATAATTTGTCTATACAAGCAAAATAGAGAATTCAATCAAGTATCCAGCTATATTTGGATTTTAAAATGGATTTTTGCCTTAGTTTTCCATTAGTTTACATGTCTAGCCACCACCTGTTTACCAATTCTCCTTCAGTTTCCCTTATAGTTTCTATTCAAATTAAACTTCAAAAAATCAGGCTAGGCCAGGCTGGCCCGGTGGCAGAGTAGTTAAGTGGGCACACTACACTTCGGCAGCCCGGGGTTCGCTGGTTTGGATCCCATGCTGTGGTAGATGTCCCACATATAAAGTGGAGGAAGATGGGCACGGATGTTAGCTCAGGACCAGTCTTCCTCAGCAAAAAAAAGAGGAGGATTGGCAGCAGATGTTAGCTTAGGACTAATCTTCCTCAAAAAAAAAAAAAAATCAGGCCAATTTTAGAGCTGCATCCCCTACTAATTAGGCTAAATTACCAATTGACAGAGAGAGCATTTTAGAATGGCATTATACCAGAGCTAATCTTGGCAGGGAGAGTTTCAAAAAGCAACAGCACTCTAAATTAGAACTATAAACATTAGCCCAAAGTAATCATAAACTAGATCTAAATAGACAGCTGGCATTGCCCTCAGTCAACAGAAAGTTGCTACAGTCTTACTGTAATACATCTACATTAATGTTTAATTTATACAGATATGTATATATTTAAGCGTTTCCTCTCTGTTTAAAGCTAACTGGTAAGTTTTAGGGAAATTTCTCAGCAAATTTCCATATAATTTATTTCCAAAAGAAATGGCATAATAACATGTATATTTTTCCCCTGGTTATTACAGCAGTAAAAATACAGGGAAACACTGTTTTTCACAAGAGATGCTTTGTTGGGACTCAGATCTTGCTACAGAAGTTGTAATTTAAGAAAGAGAGAGAGTTTTCTCTTAAAACTGGAAAAAAAAAAAAAAGGAGAGAGACATTAAAGCCGTAGAAGGAAAGGAGGAGGTGAATAACGAAGTTGGAGGGGGAACAAACCCAAGCAGATGAAGACATCCATCAATTCCGGATGTTAATTACTCTACCAATTCCAGGTACTGAAGCCTGGGCACGGAAGCCTTTTCTATGAGACTAGAAGCAAAAACTTCCCTGATCCAGCAACTCCACAGCGACTTTGTCTGTTTAATCTCCATTTGATGGCCTTTCTAGTATAATTCCTTGGGGGAGGGGGGGCTTCTTTGCTATATTTTTATACCACAGGTTTTATTCTCTTTCAATAAAAATTAATTTTAAGAAATTATGGATGAAGAACGGCTCCAAGAAAACTGTCATTTAATGAATTTTAAATCTTTTAATTATATTAGACTTTTTGTAACTGCCTCTGTAAAAAATCATTTTAGATAATGCTTAAATCAAATCATCTTTCAAACTAACACGAGTGATTCCTATAACTAAATGATTTCACAGGAAGCACGCACACAGCTAAGAACTGGGAGGAGGTTAGACTTTTTATTATGACTGGCTTCTGCTAACTCTGTGATTCTAGACATGTTAGGATAAATGTATACACTAGATCAAATAATGCTTCCTCTTATTCAGCTCAACTTCAAATTCCTTTCCTAGCAACACTGGGATAAGATTCTAGGAAGTACTCAGCCATGGGTTCAACATCTTACCTGATAGGGCAAAAGCCCACACAGGCTTGGAAGCAGCCTTGCACAATCCAAGGTCTGGTAATAACCACAAAAGGCTTTTGATGTCCAAAAACTACGTGAAAGGGAAAACATTCCCAGATCAAAAATCTTTAAACAAAAGTAGAAAGAGTGACTATCTACAAAACACTAACTTTTAACTACCCATGTATATCAACATTATTAAAACAGAATTCTAAGGGGAGCTCATCAACCTTACACTACTGGGGCCCCACTTTGAAGCTGGAGGCTGGCGACTTGTGTATTTAGACCTCACCGGGCACTTACCCTTAGTCCTACAATCACTCTCTTGAATTATTCATAAACATCGCTCTCCTTCACTAGATTTAGAAGACCCTGCAAGGGCTGGGACCACTGGTCTCACTCATCTTTGCACCTGCCATAGCATTTACCACAGTGCTTTATTCACTAAGTGAAAAATCTTTAAAACATACATTTCTGTTCTCTTTTGTTCTGTGTTGCTTAGAGAAGCAAAAAGAAAATGCTAAATTACTTTTCTCAGAATAATTAATTTAGCAAATTATCATCAATTTCTGATATACTTTGGGAAACTCTCCTCTAACAATTTATCGGCAGGAAGAAGGGCTGAAATAAGGAATAGACTGTGAAAGTATGCACCATAAAAATGAAGTCAGGAAGCAAGAATGTAATACTTGGTATTAAACAATATAAAACTTGGTTTTTAATACCTGGTATTCTCTACAAGTATAGAAACTTACAGGGAAAATAAAAGGCAGCCTTTACTAAGGGTGTGTGTGGGGGCATTAGCCAGCATGCCCCTTTAACGGCCATGTGTCCTTGAGGCTTCTTATCTGGGCTACACGCCAACACTCACGATGATAGCTGTCCTGAGCTTGGCTGACCCAGCTGCTTTCTTGTGGGATAATTGGCACAAAGACCCTCAAGGTCTCCAGAAGGAGTTGGGGGCTCCGGTCCTTGGAATGCAGGTCATACAGGGATGATCCCCCTTGGCAAGCATGCAGCCTTTGTTCCTCTGCCTACTTAAGCAAGCTTCTCTCAGGGGTGGTAGCAGGTGCACCATGCTGTCCAGCCAGCCACCACTGGACCTTCCCTGTAAGTAACTCCCAATAAACCCACGTCTCGTTCGCTGTCTCCAGGTCTTTTCTTTGGTCTCTCGGCAACCGATCCCACACTGCTCGCCCAGATGGGCGTGTGGCAGAACAGCGTGCTTCAGTACTGTGGGGTTTGTTTGTTCATTAGGGTTTGGGAGGGGTTTTTTGTAGGGGAGGGCAAGGGATAAAGCACACAAAGCTGATACGTTACATCTCATCTTCATCTCCATCTCAAGGGACAGATCTCAAACAGATATCTGCTTTTGTACATTCTACACCAAGGTCTGATGTAAACTACAAAATCAGACTTTTAAGGAAAAAAATTTGAAAATTTACCTATGAAAATTTTCATATGTTTTGCATACCCCTCCAGCAGGTTTCTGGTCCACTCTTCTTTTTTTCAATCATCTATATAATAGTAAACATTGGAAAACCGGTATGGTAATCTGAATCTGTACTAGATTTATTTTTCTAGAAAAACAAACAAGTCAGGAATTAATGTATAATAGTTTCATTTAGCTCTTATGAATAAAAACAATACTCTCAGAAGCTAACTCACTCTATATACAGAATCAAGGGACAGAACACAACAGAAATGAAAATATAATAGACAAATGCGGGACCATTTTCTTCCAAAATGGATTCTGACAATACAGTTCCCTGAATTAATTCTTCGTCCATTTTGAAATGGAATCATACTGCATGTGAAGCAGTATTACAAAAGTCTTTGCCTTCTTGGACAAAGCTCATCACAAACATCTTCAGGGCAGATTGAGGGAGAGGTAAACAGGAGAACGCATATGGAACAGGACTTCCGGGGCGTGTTTCTAAAACAGAGCGATCTAGGGTTAGCCCAGGGCTTTCAAGATCTCTGGTCTGACCTTGACCACCTAAGCCTTCAGGGCTTGACAAATATGGTGCTATTTGCCAGGACTTCCTTGCCCGGACATTTATATTTCTATCAGATAAGAAAGTCTATACAATTTTTCTTTAAAAAAAATCCTGGATAAAATAAAAGGCATTAATTTAAAGGAGACCCCAAATGCTTTTTAAATTTATTTATGTAGAACTGCTATTAAAAGAGAAAGGAGATGGCCGGTCTCATGGCCAAGTGGTTAAATTTGTGCCCTCCAGTTCAGGGACCCAGGGTTCCATGGTTCGGATCCTGGGCACAGACCTATGCACTGCTCACCAAGCCACGTTGTGGCAGCATCCTACATAGAAGAACTAGAACGACCTACAGCTAGGATATACAACTACGAACTGGGGCTTTGGGGAGGGAAAAAAAAAAGGAGGAAGATTGGCAACAGAAGTTAGCTCAAAGCCAATCTTCCTCACCAAAAAGCATAAGAAAGAGACAGAGAAAGGAAAGAAAAAGGGAAAAAAAAATCTGGGGCAAATTAGAAAAAAATGAAGGAAACAAAACTTTGGGAGGTGATTAGGTCATGAAGGTGGAGCCCTCATGAATGAAATTAGTGCCGTTAGAGACCCAGAGATCTCCCTCATCCCTTCTGCCATGTGAGGTTATACCTAGAAGATGGCCATCCATGAACTAGGAAATGGATCCCCCCAGACAATGAACCTGCCACCTTGATCTTGCACTTCCCAACCTCGAGACCGTGAGAAAAAGATTTCTGTTGTTTATAAGTCCCCTAGTCTATGCTATTTTTGTTTCAGCACCCAAACAGACTAAGATAACACTGAAATGCAAAGAGGAACTTAGAAAAACCTCAGTCTGAGAACCCATATGACTTCAGAGCACAGAGTCCTGAAGAACTTGAATAGAATGAGCAGAATTTTAAGTTAATTTTTCAATCTACATAATAAAGTATTCCCAAAAACACTCATATGGAAAAGGAGAAAAACCAGAGTTAGTCCACATCGAATGAGCAAGATTGGATAAAGGTATTTCACTCTAAATTTCCAACAAGGAATGAGCAGGACAATTTATTCATTTACAATTGCAAGCACCCTCATGAACACAATAAAAGAAAATTATGACAAACACACAGGACAGTTAAGAGTCCAAGCTTCCACAAAATATTCTCATAGCATCTGTTGCTATTTCTCACCATAGATTTACCCTGTAATTGGAAATAACAAAATTTACTCTGTAATCTGGATGAAGAGATGACAAAAATTAGACTTTAAGTTGGAAGACATTCCTTTCTCACTGGGAAATACACATGGCTTTAAAGGCTGACAACTTTCTACTCTGAAAATCAGAGTTTAGTTTAGCATTGTTTTGTTGCTTCAAAATTAAATAAACGGGATTTTGTGAATTCTCAATTAAACAGACCATTTTTCAAAAGAATCCACATTGCTCCTTCACCCCATTCCGACTGAGCACATGCTCCAAAATCTCTTATTTCTTATCGTCCCGTCTTCTTTCCAGACAGAACCAAAGGGTCACTACTCCAATTCAGAAAGTGGAACGAGACACTGGCATAACTGAGAAAGAGACCATTACAAGGCCTTCTCTTGTTATGTGTTGTTGCTTTACTCCAGTTTAGTACTCCAGCTCATCAGGGGACAGATGGAGAAATCACCACTTACCAAATGTTTACGATACATGCAGATGGCTGTTTCTGTTTTGAATCTTCCATTCTTTCATGTCCCATTTGATCTGTGTGGATATGAACACTTGCTTCCCTAAGGCTTTTTCCTGTGCAATGAGGGCTCCTCTGGCACAGCACCTCACTCTCTCTCCACCCACTGCTCCCTTTAATATGTCCCATGTGGCTCCATCCTGGGTGTGTTTGCCCACACTTGCCTTCCCACACCACTCCCCACAATCCTGCCACCGTAACTGAGAAAATCTTTGCTGGTTCTCATTCAAAGACATGGTAAACCAAAGCCTTGTAGCATGAAATGAGACGGACGCAAACTCAGCTCCTGAGGGAACCCCAGCAAATGAACACGCACAGCAAGCTTCAGCTAAGCTCTTTCTGGTGCTGTCCCAGAGAGAATAAAGGGAAAGGAGGCTGTAATGGGCTTTACAACAGCTTTCCTAAATATTTCTAAACAACCAATTACAGAAGACGATCTAGAAATTATAAGTGATGGAATTTGCTAGTAGATTTGTAGAAGCTACTAATAATATATACAAATTATTATGAGCAATCTGAGTGTAGGCTTTGTTTCTATGCAATTTTCAGTCTTGAGAACTCTGAGGAAACAGGAGTAGGACTATAGGAAACTTTTCTGTACATTTTCTAACTTTTTTAAATGATCATCACTCTACTATCAGAGTTAGGCAACAACTGTAATGATAAAAATAAATAAAAAGGAATTCTACATTGCATTCTTGTCACCAAAGATCTTTATTAAGGAACTATTTGCACATAGTTGAGAAGTAGGCATACCCTTGCCTTGTCATTCAGTGAATTAAACAAACAATTATTAAGTATCTACAATGTGCCTGTATTTGTATTGGTACTAAAGGTTCATACTATTTACACTCTAGGAATAGAATATAGTAGGAGACATACACTTGTACACAAAGAAATTTCAAAATAAAGTATTAAGAAAACAGTATTGAGGGTCCAGCCCAATGGCATAGTGGTTAAGTTCACACACTCCACTTCAGTGGTCCAGGGTTTGCGGGTTTGAATCCCAGGCACGGACTTACACACTGCTCATCAAGCCATGCTGTGAAGGCATCCCACATACAAAATAGAGGAAGACTGGCACAGATGTTAGCTCAGGGCTGATCTTCCTCACGAAAAAAAAAAATCGACAGAGAGAGAGAGAGCAGTATTGAGAGGAACCATGAAAAGAGAAAGGTAACTCAGCTCAGTCTGAGGGCTCAGAATGGACTTTTTAGAAGAATTGAATTTGCTTGAACCAAGCCTATAGGATGAGCAAAATTTAGTCAACTGGAGTGGGAGAGAGAATTCCAGGCAAATCCCATATTCTCTGGCAAAAAATGGCAGAAATCCAACTCAAACTAACTTAAGCAAAGAGAACTCATTTTTGTGTAACCAGAAAGAGCCTGCGCAGAATAGGCTTTACAGACAGCTGAAACAAGGCACTCTCCATCTCAGCTCCCTGTGCGTTGGCTTTGTTCCCTCTTGGCTACAGGAGCACCCTTCCAGCTCTGTCACAGAAGATGGGCCCAAGTGCAAAACGTCCAAAGAAGAGCTCTCCTGGTTTGGCCCATTCCTGGAACAAGCACTGTGACCAAAGTGTAAGTGTACTAACTGCCCAGAAGAGGTTCCATGGAGCCAAGAGGAACTACGACTGCAAGCTTCACTAAAACCAAGGTTCTGAGGCATCAGTTTCCTGTAGCTGACTGTGGCCCTGAACAGACAAAACAGAAAAACCCAGGACACAATAGGAATGTCAACAATCACCCAGAGAGATGAAACACCATGGGTGAAGCAGAGAAGACTTTCATGGACGATAAAGAGGACCACATTCCCAGCACTCTGCTGGCACTACAGGGGAAGCTAAAGTTCAGCTGGTGAGGTATGGGCACTTATAGCCACTTTTAGATAAAAATGAAAATGGCACAAAGCAAGCAATTCAGAACGTGTAGTTAATACTTAGAATAACTATTTACAAGTAAACAAGCAGAAAAAGGTAACTAATAATTATTTTTGAGTCTCATATACTTTCTATATCCTCATAACCAAACCATATGGTAGGTATATTATCACCTTCATTTTACAGATGAGTAAACTGAGATTGAAGACTTAGCCTGTAAAGGACACATGGCAAGAAGTGGAGTCAGCAGTAAAAAATCATGCCTGTCTTACCACGGTGCGTATATTCTTTGCTTGCTGCCTCCCACAAGGATTAGCACAAATAACTGAAAAAATACCACACACTTAACTGCCTCCAATCTCACTTGCCATTACACGCCATTCCAAAAACTGAGTATCTTCTAGGCGTGAATTGCTTTCCTTGTCATTCCACAGTGACCCACATTTTGCTACTCATTCATCGTATCTATCTCAGGTGCCAGGGTCATTCCTCAGCCTATTCTCTCATCCACTATGGGGAACAAAGGAAGCCACTCCTGTCCACTGATCCAAAACAGTATCTGAACCATACAGCCCTTCTACGTAGTACTTTTAAGTATGTGTGGAAGTGGGGATATTTAAAAGAACTTACAGATTCTTTGCACAATCTGCTCCCACTTCTGTCATAATATTTTCATTCGAAGCAAGAAGACACAGAGAATGTAAGTCATAAAATAAAACAATCTACGTTCCCTTGTTAGGAAAGGAAAATGCAAGATTCTTTTCCCTTTTACAAACATTGAGGTGCATGAGTATAAGATAAAGGCAATGACCCAGTAAATAAATTACCTACAGGAGAGACAGATCCTTCCTCCCATAGTTGATTCCTATATTATACCACATATAATACTCATATAACTACATTATATTGACTCACATTATACTACAAGGTAAAAGAGACAATGGGAAATTGAAAAGCTTCAACCAGATAACTAAAAAATATTTCATATATAAGACTTTTAAAAATTTTAATAATGTAGATTCAACTTAAGAATATGAGAAGTTGTATATTTTTAAATCTATAGAATGAAAGAGTTCAGAGAATTTCACAGACCTAAAAATGGTTACCTTCGTTACTTCTAGTTATATTTACCATCTAAAGAGAAGAGGGAAGAAAAAAGTTCAACTGAAACACACATGATTACAACAACTAAAAGAAAAAAACACTGATGTCAGTGATATATTCCAAACATCTTGAAATAGAGACATAATGTGATTCCTTCATGATAACTTCAAAAGAAGACTTTATCAATAATAACTCTTTAAAAGGGGTCTCTGGGTCCCGGCCTGTGGCCCAGTGGTTAGGTTCACGTGCTCTGCTTTGGCAGCCCAGGGTCTCACCAGTCACCGGTTTGGATCCTAGGCATGGATCTACCACCGTTCATCAAGCCATGCTGAGGTGGTGTCCCACATGCCACAACTAGAAGGATCCACAACTAAAATATACAACTATGTACTGGGGGGCTTTGGAGAGAAGAAGGAAAAATAAAAATTTAAAAGGGGTTTCTAATTTGATCTTTACAACCTTTAAATATGAGATATTAAAATGCTAAGGCAAGCAATAATCTCTATCACAAAGACCTATGTTATTTCTATCGCTTACTTTAAAAACATGAGATAAAGTATTCCAATGCAACTAGTTTGAATATGTCACAAAATAGTGATCATATCTTATTCCTTATGCATTTGTACATCTATGTGAAGTTGCCAGGATGACCCTCTACTTGGCTGGCAAATCGGCATGTTCACTGGGGCTGGTGCTGAAGCTTTGGCCAGTCTGGTTGGGGCCAAGGAGGCATCACGTGTCATCAAGACACTACATGATAGGGACTAAGAAAGCAGCCAGCTTGATCACAAGATTTGTTACATTCAGGGAGATTACAAATATGTAAATATTTGAGGATGTAAATAGTTGATTATAAGGGGAGACAGGATTCTCACTGATGGAACATGAAATAACAAATTAAAATGAGAGTCTAGAATAATTTGTGGTGTTGGGTTGGAATTGGAAATATCAGTGTGAATGCGTGGTTAAATATAAATAGATAATTTTTAAAATAACATTAAAAACTCAGGCTTTTTAATATACAAGTAAGACAAATATATAGGCACAGAAATAGATGTAGATAAATGTGTATGCATGCTATAGACTGAATTGTGTGTCGTCGTCGTCCCCCCCACAAAAGTTAGTATGTTGAAGCTCTAACCTCCAATGTGATGGACACGGCCTTTGGAGGTGATTAGGCTTAGATGACATCACAAGGGTGGAGTCCTCACGATGCGATTAGCACCCTTAGAAGAAGAGAAAAGGGAGTGCACACTCTCATACTCTCACACTCTCTCTGTCTCTCTCTCTCTCTCTCTCTCACTCCCTCCACTATGTGAGGATACAGCAAATCAGGAAGAGGACTCTCACCAGACACCAAATCTGCCAGCACCTTGATCTTGGACTTCTTTGCCTCCAGAACTGTGAGAAATAAATGTCTATTGTTTAAGCCACCTAGTCTCTGGGATTCTGGGATAGCCACCCAAATTGACTAAGGCAACACATACTACATACATTTCACAAGTCTATCCACTGAGAGATCCTAGAAGCTATGACCCAGGAGCAATGAATACAACACCGTGTCCCGGTCTTGGTTTCTAAATACCATTTTCCACTACTAGAATCTGGGGCTTCTTGAAGAAAGGGCTGATTCTCAGGCTGGGGCAGGATAAGTATAAAATGAGCCCAAAACACGTTTATGTGCCAGAAGAAAGTGCTCAAAGAATGATGTGGGTATGTAAAAAGACACAGAAGTCAGTATAAAGGAGTTTCTAATGGCCAAATTTGGGACAATCTGACCTTCAAAATAATAATGACAGTAACAGATTATAGCCCATTGACCAAAACAGGAATTCACAAATCCACACTGATAGACAGATAGATAGATAGATAGATAGATAGATAGATAGATAGATAGATAGATAGATAAAGGGAATGCTCTACTTTATGTAGAATGTCAACCAATTCATGAAGATGGAATGGTGGAATCAAAAATTATCCTTTCACAACCATCACAGGAACAATAGATTTAGGTAAGATCATCAATGACCACTAAAGGGTAAAAGTTTAAAAAGTATCTCCTCACAAAATATATATTATTAAGTGACAAGTATAAAATTCTTATTAACTTTATCCTGGAGAAAGCTGGCAGACATCATCTTAAACAAGTAAAAAAAGTTAGCATCATCAATAATGAAACAAATCAACATCTCATGCCTCCTGATATGATGCACTGAGAAGGACATTCGTCTGTGGTATTCCTTCCAAAAATGCATAACCTGAATCTAATCATGAGGAAATATCAGTCAAACCCAAATTGAGAGATATCCTACAGAATAACTGGCCTATTCAAAATGCAGCTGTTGCTCTTTAAAAATGTCAAGGTAATAAAGAGAAGAAAAGACTAAAGAACTATTCCAGACTGAAGGAGACTAGAGAGACACTGGTCATGGACCCTGGGCCAATGAAGGACATTATGGAGATAACTGACGAAATCTGAACGTGGTCTGTGGATTAAATGGTAATAAGAGATCAACGTTAATTTCCCGATTGTGACGGTAGCAGTGTGGTTACATAACAGTGCCTTGTTTTTAGGAAAAGAAAAACACACATAGGTATTAATGGGTAGTGGGGCATGATATCTGCAAGTTACTCTCAAATAGTTTGAAAAAATCATAAAAATGTGTAAAAAAGTATGAAGAGAATTATAAGGCAAATTTGGCAAAAAGGCTAACAAATGGGAAATCTGAGCAAAGGAAATATGAACATCCTTCATAAGGTTCTTTTCCATAAGTCTGAATTTATTTCAAAACAAACAAAAAAGTTTTTTAAAAATCTACTTCAATTGGCTACCGTATACACATTCCCAAAGTCTAGTAGGAAACTTATTCCCTTAGAGTAAATTCCTTGAAATTATATTCTCATTATAGAAAATAAAGAATGTGGGATTATTTCTAGCTCCTCCACAAAACACCAACATACAGCTTTTCAGATGGGACACATTAAGTAACTAACGTCTTAAAAAGTCTGGCAGTTCTCCAGTGACTAACAGGCTCTCAGAGAACAGCTAACTCACCAGGAGCAGCCAATGTCTCCATAAAACAGAGCAGGCTGTTAAGTGTCCTGACCTTCGCAGTGAGAAGTCGCTGCTACTCACTGTGAACTATTTGAAGCTGCCTTAATCTGTCTGGTTACTGGTAGGGCCTACAGAGTAGAATTGTGCTTGAAATAAATAATAAACCTGTTCTTAAAAATCTTTTCTAAAAAATGTTAGAGAAAATATATCTGCAATTATTGCAATTTGGGGAAAATGTTGTTAGACTAGAAGATACTCAAAAAAGCTAAACTAATATGGGCAAAATATTTGCAGACTCTCCTATCACATCCCAATTTTCCAATGTCATAAATTTCTTGCCATCACTCTGCTTTATCCAATAATTAAAATGATGGTGACTTGCTCTTTCAAAAGATAACTTCTATCTTTTGAATTTTCATAGTTAAGCTTTCCTCTTGAAGTGGTACATAGTCCATTAATTAGATTTTCCTAGGAACTACTAGAAACTAATAACCAATAAAGAATAAAGCAAATAAGCATCTCTACTAATCTGATCACATTAAAAAAAATTCCAAATAATTAATTCAAGCAATGCTTATGCTCCGTTTTCTCTAGAAACATTTCACTAACTATGCGTTTGCATATTAGCTGCTCCTGAAATACCCACCTTAACGAAAGTTCTAGTTACTGGTAATGCCTTAAGATGGAAAAAGAAAGCTGCTCCATCCTAGATGTACAAAAAGAGGCAAATCAAAGCAACGTCCTGCAAAGTATCTGTCGTGTTAGGAAGCAGACCAACAAACTTGTCTCTAAATTCTGTAACAAAGGTAGGTCTAAAAAGCAAGAAATCCAAGGCCATGTAACACTGAAAATTCAAAATACAAACAGTAAAACATCCTGGAAAACTTTTACAATGTTAAGACTTTCATCCAGAAACATGGCATGTCTCTTCACTTATTCTTTGTAGCAGTTAAATGTCAAGCTCATCCACTACAGAGAAGCAGTGGCTAATCCAATTCCCTAAGACTCATATTTTAGAAAATGTAGAAATAGTTTCCTACAGCTATATACCTGTACAGTAAAAAGAGCATATGAGATAAAAATATTTATGGTTTAAGGTAATTTAAGTGGAGAGCTACATGTTTTCAGCACCAAATGTTCAATGCTCTATTTTATATATTATGTGCACCATATATTTTGAGAGCAAAGAACTTAGCTGCTGCAGATGAAGATAAGCTCAAGCAACATAACTATTAATGCTTCTCTTTAAAAGTTCTATAAATATGTTTGCCATAGAGAAAATCTCCAGAAAAACTCCCTTGTTCCTCATGCAAGAAGTAACTGCAATTTCTTGATGGAGACTTTGAGTGAAATTTGCCACAGCTAAACATCTTTATGCCAACCTTTATGTATAAATTTTGTTTCTTACAGTATCTATGCTGATTTTTATTCAGATAAGGTCAAGTACTATGATAAGATTTATAATTTTTACTTTTACCAGTTCACATTTAATACTTTTTCATCAGCCTGAATATGCTACTTCTGACTCTGTAAGACTAATATGCTTGATCTTTTAACCTTGTGTTCTTTCTCCAATGCAAATCATACTGCTCACTCAAAGATATTATATTAATTATACCAAATCATAAGGTTGTCTGGTTTGGAGAGTATTTAACAGAAACTAAAAACCACTGACTCTGTCTAAATCTTGGTATAAATACTTCACTTGCAGTTGCTTAGAACACATCTCTCAATCTATTGTTCTTTCTGTCAATTACTTTTATTTTTTTTGCTTACTGTTAGGAAAACAAGTAAGTTTTCAAGATTTTAATCAGTGTGCTAGGCAGAATAATGCTTCAAAGATGTCTGTGTCTTAATCCCCAATACTTTACATGGCAAAAGGGGCTTTACAGGTGTGATTAAATTAAGGATCTTAAGATGAGGAGATTATCCTGGATTATCCCAGTGGGACCAATGTAATCACAAGGGTCCTTATAAGGAAAGAGGGAGGCCAGGGAGTCAGAGAAGGAGATATAACAGATTTAACTGCGGAAACAGATGTCAGAGTGATGCAGTTACTGGAAGGGAGCCACAAGCCAAGGAATGCATGCAGCCTCCAGAAGCTGGAAAAGGCAAGGAACCTTTTCTCCTCTAGTGCATCCAGAAGGATGCAGCCCTGTCAACTTGACTTTAGTCTCATAAGACCTATGTCAGACTTCTGACTTCCAGACTGTAAGATAATAAACTTGCATTGTTTTAGGCCACTAAGTTTATGGCTATTTGTTACAGCAGCAATAGGAAACTAATACAGTCATTTTTATTAACGAATATAAGTTGTGTCAGTATGAAAATAACTGGAATATATACAACAGTCAAAACTTCTTGGAAAACAGTTTACTAAATGTTAAAATTAACATGTGACTTTAAATTGTATTTTTTACTAAAGGATTCTTGTATACTTAATGAGTATAATAATTATTTGGGACTCAGAGGACAGTATACAATCACTAGACAAGCATTTGTTGATCTACTATGTGTCAAACACTAGTATTTAAAAGATGAACAATTTAAATATATCAGGGCAGACATCCCCATCTTCAAGTAGTTCCCAAGAGTCATATAAGTGAATGAACATTTCTAACAAGGTGATAAGCACTTTGGGAACAAGAGAAGGGTATTTCAATTGGAGGTGGAGGGTACACAGATGAAATCGCTAAGTCTTCAAGGGGGAACAAGTCCCTTGATAAGTCGGAGGCTAAGCTGAGTCAGGTCATACTATGAAGTGAAAAGTAAGCCATGTGCAAAACTAGACTTCATCTTTCAAGTAATAAGAAACCAGATGGGAGTTTTAAGTAGTGATTCCCACAATTAATTTTTAGAATAAAAAAGCAGTGTGTGTGATGTGCAGGATGTAAAGACTAGAGTGAAAGCAAGGATTCCATATTGAAGACTGAACTTATATTTTTATCACCATATTTTAATATTAATTCCAAACATTCAGTAATCATTTACCCTCTATCAGACAGGTGCTTACTAAATGCTAGATGATAAAAAAAGAATAAGACACGATTAGCACCTTTGAGATACATAAAACTATAGCTTTGTATATACAACAATATACAAAATACATAAAACAAAAGGAGCTATCTCTGCTTTAGAGTACTCATCTAGAAACCATATTTTCAAGAGTAGGTACAAAGTTCACACCACAAGAAACCACAAATTAAGATGAAGAAACAATTATTATGTGCATACTTTTAAAAAATGCAATCTAATCAATTTCAAAAACAAAAATTAAGAGGGCTGGCCTGGTGGTGCAGCGGTTAAGTTCACACGTTCCACTTTGGCAGCCTGGGGTTCGGCAGTTCAGATCCTGAGTGTGGACCTACGCACAACTTATCAAGCCATGCTGTAGCATGCGTCCCACACATAAAGTAGACGAAGATAGGCACAGATGTTAGCTCAGGGCCAGTCTTCCTCAGCAAAAAGAAGGAGGATTGGCAGCAGATGTTAGCCCAGAGCTAAGCTTCCTCAAAAAAATTAAAAAATTTAAAATATTTAAAAATTAAAAATTAAGGAAATTGCATTCTTATAAAAAAATTCAAATAGCTCCTCCCCACTTTACAGGTACTTTAAAAGCATTATATTCTTAATATTTCTAAGAAGATTAAAAATACAGCACCTTATTTGCCACAGCCCACGAAGGTCTATGTAAACATGTGGATGGCATACAACATCCACTTTTTTGGAAAATTATGTTGTCATGACAATTTGAACTAACTTAAAATTGCAAGCTTTAACAGGATCAGTTAAATCCAGAAACACAATGACAAGTCTAGTCTTCCCCAATCCTGCCAGCAAAAATTAATCATTGTATTCTCTCTGCTCCCACTGCAGTTCCCCCTGAATTACAGCAGCCATCACAATCAGATCTGTACTGCAGTTTAACCATATATGTGTCTGTTTCACCCATAAGAAGACAGCCAGACTCTCTTACACATCTTTGTATCCAATGGTATGGTGTAGCTATACTCAATAGTTAAGGTCAGTCAATGGGTTGAAGAGAACTGAACTAAATGTACTTCATAATGATTAGTCATAATTTCCATTTTTAGGCTACTCAAATAATGATTTCAGAAAATACCTGGATAATTTATAAATATTATAATATATACTATATATGTAACTTTTTTGTACTTCCTCAATTATATAATGAGTAAACTCAAAACAAAAATGTCAGGTCTCAAAGAGGAGGAAGTGGTATTTAGCTTTTAGCAAATGCCATTTTATATTTAACCTCTTAAAATTTCAGTTTCTTTATCTGTGAAACAGGGTTAATAGTAAAACTTATCCACAGAATCATCCCAGAACTAAATAACATAAAATGTCCATTAGATAATCTAGCACATAAATCAATGTTCAATAAACATCAGTCACTGCAGTTGTTGTAATTAATGTTATTATTATTAAGATCCTAATGATCAACGGTAATAAAATATACCAATGCTAGAATATCCCAGAATAGAAAAGAAATGTTAGATCACTTACATTTGGTTCTGGAATATAGTCTAAAACTAACATTTAAATTTGAGTGTGACTGATTTGGGGGTGGGGGGGAGGTTGGAAATGAAGAAACGATCATGAAAGGTGACAGAAAAAAAACCCCAGAAAACAGTGCAGGCTCCCTAACCACCCGGGTTGAGAACTCTTCTCTGGGTCAGCGTGGTCTGTGCTAAAAATAGCATCACACTCCTGCCTGATGAAAAGCATCAGTGCCACAGACTGCTACATGTATCATTGCTCTGTTTACTTTTTGAAGTGTAGCATAGTTCCTCTGGGCTTATGTAATTAGTTACTTCAGTTTAGAAGCCCCTAGTTAAATGTGGGCAGACGGAAAAGTGAACACAGTCGCCAGGGTATATCACTGACAACTGTGTAACTGCTTTTTTCCCTACTGAGTTTAACCATCAAGAAATTAAAACACAAGACTTATACAGATTCTAAAGTTTACTAGAAGAACATAAAAATTAGAATTATAGATGCAAAGGCAGCTAGATTTGCCAGATATCCGGTTTCTAAACAGACAATGTTTGAGCTTTCCATTATGAATTTCTAAAGTGTTTCAGTATTTTGGTCATAATCATCTGCAAGTACTAAATACAGCATTACAGAAAATAAAAACATAATTACATATAAATCAAAGCACACTGCCAAGTGTGGGCAAGATCAGGTAAAAGGTTGGAAAAGTTCTCATCATCACGCGTCTAGAATACAGGGGAGCTGGCTTTCCCTATCAGAGAACAACAAAGCGCCTCTCGAACGCTGCTTTCCGGACACAAAGCTGAAGTCGCAAGTGAAGCAGCAGCAGGAAGATTCGTTCCACCTTCCCTTTTTCTACATCAGTGATTCTCAAGAAAGAGGAAAAAAATGTTTATCAGAATCACCAAGACCAGATATCCCCCTCTACCCCAACCCTGAGAGCTCCGTTTTGTACTTGCCAGGAAGCCCCGTCCCTACTCTGAATCACAGCCGTCAGCAGTTACAGAGACCAGGGAGAATGAGGCTGAAAGCCTGACGTGTCTTCACCTGCCTGGCCAAGCACTTCAGACTACCAACAACTCTGAAATCCAGGCAGTGGGAATTAGAAGATCATGGAGACAGGACAAGGGGGTAGCTTTCATAGTTTGCTGAAAGCATTTTATAAGCAGATAAACTAGGAAACACTAAACACTGGAAAAAAGCCAACACTCCTTAGAGTAACAGAGAACAAAGGCAAAGTAACCACTGATACTAGACATTCCCAAATGCTCAAGAAAATATATTCAGTTGTTGGGGGAAAGGTGGAAGAATGTAACTGGATAAATCAAATGATACTCCTTAATAAAAAAAATACTGTGAACATCAATTTAGATAAGAGAATAATACGTGCAAGAGAATAGAAAAAGGAAGCGCGTCAAAAGTTTAATAACTTCACATTGTAAACAAGAAATTAATTTTTGTTCATGTTTCATTTCCTTATTTTATTGAACACCTAGATGAAACACGGAACCTCGGGTTTAAAATAACTATAGTGTATTCCCCAGCTTTTCTGTAAGTCCCCTAAAGACTTACAAAACAACTCAAAGGAGAAAAAATAAACAAAATAAAATATCTCTGGCTCTAAGCTTGATCATTTTTCCCTGCAGTCTGTATGTTTGTTTATAAACCTAATTTCACATCTTGTGTCAGCATTGTGTTAATACATTACTTTATAATGTGAGTTAATTAAAACATGGGTTTTCACCTCTCTACTTTATATTTCAATATTGGAAGGAAATGATGTTGACAACCATTTATTGATTGCTTACCGTGAGCCTGGCAATTTCTAGGCCCTTTGTGTACACGATCCATCTAACCCTCACAACATCTCTGTGAATAGACACAATCATCTCTATTTTCCAAACAACACTTAAACAAAAAAATCACTTGCCCAAAATCACAGATAACCAACAGAAGAGCTAAGTGTTGGCCCCAGGACTATGTGAAGCCTGAAGTCAATGCTTTCCCCTCATACTGTATTGAAACTAATATTTTCTAATAACATTATGTAGCCACCAATGAATATAACCACATAGATAAGTGCCATTTCTCAATTTTAGATCTTTATAGCATTTGAAAGAATCTACAGGCATATATTGTACATTTCTGTATCCTATACAGCATACAGAACAATGCATGGCACTGTTCTTGAAAATGTTAAAGTTGTTATTGAATAATTAATATTTTCACATGCGTAGAACAGAATCCTTCCTCATCTGTATGATCCACTGGACTTCTTGTGGAGATCTGAACATGAACTAGCCATGGACCCAGAGCACATTATTTCCTCATTTGTGCCAAAAGGCATAAAAAGTCTGTTGTAATATTTTCCTCAGAAACCATTGTAAGGATCCAATGAGATAATATATGTAAAATGCTTTCTAAACTGTAAAATCCTCTATAAACTTAAGCACTAAAATCAGCAGTCTCACAATAATCACTCACCCAGAGTAACATTTAGTAGTGGTAACATTCATTTCATCTAATTTATGATCTACGATTGGTACAAAAACAAAGAAAAAATTCTGTATTGGTAAACTTAGAATTTACCAACATGCAGCATACAAGGGTACATTGACTGATGATACAAAATTTTTCAAGCCTAAATGGAATTTACCACCGCTTCCCAGCAAGTGTGAACAGATAAAAAGTTGTGAAATATTGCTGTCCTTTTACCATCATATTTATAATCTACTTCAATGACTGCTGATTCCATAAGCCTGATGAGGCAAAGACTAGGGACTTTTGTTTTTAAAAAATTATTTCAAGGTAATTCTGAGTCACAGCTGCTTTGAGAATCATTTCAGTAGCCTCTCCTTCATATTATTATTGCCCTTAATCAAATCTAAGATGTCATAGGTTGTAAGACACATCCAGACTGCGCAGATATTAAAAAGTGGGGAGAGAATATATATCTCAGAATTAAGGAAACATAGTTAAATTGAAGACTAGCGCTTTTATTTCAGGATAACCCTGAACACTAGGGGGCGCCCAAATAAGTAGTTCTGTGGCTGCGCTTGTGCGCTCTACACACCTCTGAACAGTCTACCGTTTAAAAAAGCATCAGAAATAAACTTTGCTCTGTTTGTATTTTTATAATCAGATTAGGTTTCTGTAACCATTTTTGCAGAAACACACTACAATACATTGATTGCATTAATTGTTGCGAAAATAAATGATCTTTTATAACACGATCAGCTGGTTGGGCTTGGAAAGATTTTTCTATACTTAAATTGTTCACAGCCCAGCCCTCTTATTATGTAACCTTGAGAAATCAGCACACTTCAGTGACTGCTGTTTCATCTGCGAAGAGAAAGCATGGGGGTAGATTATTTCTAAAATTCGCTCTAGGTTTAAAATCCTATTTCTATGTTTATTGTTTCTTACATGTAATCTTTACACCTCCAAACAGACAATCAATTCCTTAAAGATGAAGACCTTAAATAATTTTTTCCAGGATACACACACACACACTCACTCACTCTCTCACAAACACACACACACACAGAAGTGCCTGGTACAATCCTCGGCTGGGTCCCTGCCTGGCAAGCCCTGGCCTTTTCTTTTCACACTATCTGCTCTGTCACCTGAGATCCTCTCCTCTTGGAACATGGGCATGCATGCCCCTTCCTGTCCCACTCAGCATTTTCCAGAACTCTTCATCACAGCCTCAGTTCTGAGACAACAAATGCAAACATCTAGCACCAGCCCCTAATTTCTACTCTTCTGGTTCTTTTGACAATTTTGCAATTTCCTGTAGTAAATCTCTTCTTTATTTCAGAGCAGTATTTCTTCCCTGCACTGACACCTAACTAATGGAACATTCCATTAACATTGTTGACATATTCAAACAAAACACTGTGAAATGAGAATGTATCAGAATGTTTTACTTGGAATCATCAAAATGTCAGGACACCACTATATCACTGGCCATTAAGTCTTAAAGGACTATCTAATGTTAAAACAACAAATTATTTATGACATAAACATGTATGTTAATATTACATGTGTGTTATACTATATAATGTAAATATAACTGGCATGTTATTATAATCAGATATTATATACAGTTTTATATACGTAGTTCAAATATGTGAATGCATATGCATAATTCTTATCAAAGACTAATTTCACAAGCTGTGATGTGAGTGTCATTTTCACATTTTAGGAGTCATAACTGGAGCAACTTGTACAAAAGTTCATATAATCAGCTATATTTTCAAAGACTGATTTAGTTTGTTTTTAAAGGGGTGAGTAGTTTGCTAAAGTTTATTATTTACTAAACATCACCTGGGGAAGTGTTTTAGATTCACTTGAGAAATTATCTCTTCTTATTATTTTCTCATCAAAATATTTTGTTTCTTATGCAAAAAGCCTACTGATTTTGCATACCTTACAGCTTACATTTTAGCACTTCATCTATTTAGCCAAGAATCATTAATAAAATGTTTATTTTAATTAATATGTTCAATATAGAGCATAAAGGGCTCTTTACAAGATGAGAAATAGAATAAATGAATTCAGTAAAGTTGCAGGAAACAAAATCAACATACAAAAGTCAGCTGCATTTCTATACACTAACAACAAACTATCTGAAAAAAAACTTAAGAAATCCGATTTATAATAGGAGCTCCTCAAAATAAAATAATTAGGAATAAATGCAATGAAGTAGGTGAAAGACCTGTACAATGTAAACTATAAGACACTGATGAAAGAAACTGAAAACACAAATAAATGGAAAGATATTCCATGTTCTTGGATGAGAAGAATTAATATTGTTAAAATGTACATAGTACCCAAAGCAATCTAGAGAGTCAATGTATTCCCTATCAAAATTTCAATGGCATTTTTCACAGAAACAGAAAAAACAATCCTAAAGTTTGTGTGAAACCACAAATGACCCCAAAGAGCTGATGCAATCATAAGAAAGAACAACAAAGGTGGAAGTACCATGATTCCTGATTTGAATTATATTTCACTATATTACAAAGCTACAGTAAACGAAACAGTCTGGTACTGGCATAAAAACCAACATATAGACCAATGGAACAGAAGAGAGAGCCCAGAAATAAACCTGCGCCTCCATGGTCAACTAATCTTTGACGAGCACCAAAAACACACAGTGAGGAAAGAAAAGATTCTCCAACAAATGGTGTTGGGAAAACTGGACAGCCACAAGCAAAAGAATGAATTTTGACCCTTATCTTACACCACTCATAAAAATTAATCAAGATGGATTAAAAACTTAAACATAAGACCTGAAACTGTAAAATTCCTAGAAGAAAACATAGAAGAAAAGCTCCTTGACGTTGGTCTTGGCAACAATTAGTTGGATATAACACCAAAAGCACAAGAAACAAAAGCAAAAATAAACAAGTGAGACTACATCAAAATAAAAAGCTTCTGCACAGGAAAGGAAAACATCAAAAAATGAAAAGGCAAGCTATACAAGTGGAGAAAATATTTGCAAATCATGTATCTGATAAGACGTTAGTATCTAAAGTATATAAGGAACTCATACAACTCAATGGCAAAAAGACAATCCGAATAAAAAAATAGGCAGAGGCACTATGGAAAACAGTATACAGATTCCTCAAAAATTAAAAATAGAAATACTATATGACCCAACTATCCCACTACTGGGTATTTATCCGAAGAACTTAAAATCAACAATTCAGAGACTTATGCACCCCTATGTTCATTGCAGCATTATTCACAACAGCCAAGACATGGAAGCAACCCAAGTGCCCATCAACTGATGACTGGATAAAGAAGATGTGGTATATATATAGACTGGAATACTACTCAGCCATAAAAAAAGACAAAATCATCCCATTCACAGAAACATGGATAGACCTTGAGGGTATTATGTTAAGCGAAACAAGCCAGACAGAGAAAGACAACTGAAATTTCACACTGTTGTAAACTATTATGATCTCAATAAAAAAAAATGGACAGAGAACCTGAATTGACATTTTTCCAAAGAAGACATACAGGTGGCCAACAGATACATTGCATCAGGGAAATCCAAATCAAAACCACAATGAAATATGACCTCACATCTGTTAAAATGGCTATTATCAAAAAGACAAGAAATGACAAATATCAATGAGGATGTGGAGAAAAGGGAACCCTTGTGCACTGTTGTTGGGAATGTAAATTGGAACAGCTATTATGGAAAACAGGATGGAAGTTTCTCAATAAATTAAAAATACAACTACCATATGATCCAGAAATCCCACTTCTTAATACATATCCAAAGGAAGTGAAATTAGTAACCCAAAGAGATATTTGCATTCCCATGTTCATTGCAGCATTATTTACAATAGCCAAGATATGGAAACAACCTACCAACAGATAAATAGATAACGAAAATGTGATACATACGTTGATATCCATATACATATATGTTGATATCCATATACATACACACACAATGGAACGTTATTCAGCCATAAAACAGAAAGCAATCCTGCCATTTGTGACAATATGGATGAATCTGGAGGGCATTATGTTAAGTGAAATAAGGCAGACAGAAAAAAGACAAATACATTAAGGTATCACTTATATGTGGATCTAAAAATAAAAAATTGAACTCATAGAAAAAGAGACTAGAATGGTAGTTGCCACTGACCAGGGGGTGGGGGGAAATGGGGAGATGTTATGTTAGTCAAAGGGTACCAACTTTCAGATATAAGATGAATAAGTTCTGGGGATCTAATGTACAGCATGGTGACTATAGTTAATACTTTAACTTTGCGAAAAGAGAAGATCTGAAGCATTATCACCACACACACAAGAAAATAACTATGTAAGGTGATGGATGTGTTAACTTGATGGAGGTCTTCATTCCACAATGTATACATTTATTAAATCATCACATTGCACACTTTAAATATATACGATTTTATTTGTCAATTATACCTCAATACAACTGGAAAAAATAATAGATAGGAAATAAATTTTCACATAAATTCAATGTAACATTGCATCTGACTTGAAAGAAAGAGACCTGTGTCCCAAGTCATTCGTTCATGCATTTATTCAATAAGCTTTTACTACGCATTTACTCCATGCCAGACCCTGTACTAGGTGGTGAGAATACAACGATTAAAATAGTCCCTGTGGAGGAGTATCATCCCATAGCTCCTTTATTAATGACAAAGGATAAAAATTACCTTTAGATGGAAAGATCTGGCAAATATCACCTTAACCCAGTTATCAAATGCAGCATCACTAAAAACAGAACAAATGACATATGTGCCTTTTGGTGTGATGAAATGCAAAGAACACAATCTCACCTATATAGCATTCTTGTCATAATGTTTAACCTGAATCTAACAGGAGAAACAATCAAACAAAACCAGACTGGGCATTCTATCAGAAAACTGGCCTGCACTCTTCAAAACTATCAGTATTATGAAAGATAAAAGGCAGCAGGGGCTTTTCTAGATTAAAGGAGACTAAACAGCATGACAACCAAATGCAAGGCATGCTCCTTGATTGAGTCCTGGATTGGAGAAAATCAAGGAACATCTATAAAGGACATTTCGGGGACAACTGGGAAAATTTGAATACAGACTATATATACATAACTTTACTATATCAGTGTCAAATGTCTCCATTGTGATAACGATAGGGTGGTTGTGGAATGAATGAAAATGTCCTTATTTTTAAAAGATACATGCTGAAATAGCACAGCTACAACTTACTTTCAAATGGTTCAGCATTTAATAAAGGAGACAATACAAATGTCCCAAAATGTTAACCACTGGTGAATCTACATGAAGAGAATATCGTGGCCATGGTACAATTTTTCCCACCTTTTATAGACTTGAAATTTTTAAAAATAAAGTTTGGGGCAAAAGAGATATAGACCATGCCCATCAGCTTCTAGACTCATGTCACTATGTCATCATGGCCTTCAGTTTCCTCTTCTATAAAAATAAAGTAACAATAAGAATCCCTTTTTGTATTATATTAGAAAAAAGTGTTAATGATTATACCCAGTGCTTACACATAGGCACTGAAACTGGAACTCTCTTAAACTGCTAGTTGCACTATAAATTAGCAAAAGCTTTAGGAAAAGCAACTTGAACATAGGTGTCTAGAACCAATAAAACCTACTTTAATCCTTCCATACTTCCACTGTTGGTGATAAATTTCCCAAGTCTAAATAAGGAAATTTTTGCCTATAAATATTCCCCAGTTATTTCTAGGTTTGCTACCCACCAAGTCATTGACTAAAACAAGTTAACTTCTAACAATGTGCAATAGTTGTGTATCTTTGTGCACAATGAGGCTTATACTTTGTATCATCTATGCCTCATTACACAAACATAAAAAAGATTTTAGCTTTCAAACTATATTTCACTATTAACTGCAAAACATACCTGGCCCAATCAGGCTCCCATCCCCTTGGGACCTCTGACAAAGGGCTTCTTAAGGACTTCCTGCTGACCTCATGCTCTGCCTCTTTCTAGTTAAAAAATTAACTGGGCTAATTTGAGATCAAGCAAGTAGAAGTCAAATATTTGTGATTCTATTATATCTAAAATTCCTATCATGGCATCACAAAATAACATTGTGCCCTTAGCTTTTTTTGAAGGTTATTACAAAAGGAGTCATATTAAAATGCTTCAGTATCCACTGTAAAACTGTAATCACTCAACGTCACATCAAGCTCCAAATGAAAAACTGTTTCCTCTGAGGCGCTGGTGTTCTTCTCTGCTTTTTGATTGCTTATCAGATGTACCTTAATGCTCTGCTGCTGGGAAGCCTAAGTCAACTCTGACATTGAATAAAAATGACATTAACACTTGTAGATTCCACAGTAGCTTCCTTCTCCTTTCCTCGGTTCTGATCTTCCATTTCTATTTTTATTAGTAGTCTTTACTGGATGTCATTTCCAAGCCCTTTTTAGAAGGAGACCAGTATAAATAAGTTCAGTAAATAAAATTTAAAAGTACACATGGTCTCTGACTTATGATGGTTCCACTTACAATTTTTCGACTTTACGATGGAGTGAAAGCAATTTTCATTCAATAGAAACCGTGCTTCAAATACTGAATTTTGATCTTTCCCTGGGCTGGTGATATGCAGTACTATAGTCCCTCATGATGCTGGGTGGTGGCAGCAAGCCGAAGCTCCCGGTGAGCCACGCGATCACAAGGGCAGACAACCCATACGCTTACAACCATTCATACCCACACAACTATTCTATTTTTCATTTTCAGTACAGTATTCAATAAATTATATGAGATATTCAATACTTTATTATAAGATAGGCTTTGGGTTAGATGATTTTGCCCAACTGTAGGCTAATGTAAACATTCTGGGCACATTTAAGGTAGGCTACGCTAAGCCAACATTCGATAGGTTAGGTGTATTAAATGCATTTTCAACTTAACAATATTTTCAACTTATGATGGGTTTATCAGGACATAACTCCACTGTAAGTCAAGGAAGATCTGTACAACATAGAGGTGAAAACGTTTCGAACTAGACAGAGGTGATGGTTGCACATTATAAATGTAATAAATGCTACTAAACTGTACATTTTATTTAAAATAGTTAATTTTATGTTCTATAAATTTTATCTCAATAAAAAAAGTACAGCATAATCCCACCAAGTAGCAAATGGTTAGCAGCCAAACAACTGTATTACATTCCTCCCATTTTCATTATGGTGTGTGGAGAGAAAACAAATCTGAATGAATCTGTCCTCTGCTCTCTGTCTTGCTTCTACTTCTCTATGTTCTAGTATAATTTTCAACGGCTCGGTTTATGTTAAAAATCCTTCAACATTCTCTTAGGTCAGTGGTTTCCAAACCAACTTTTTTTTTTTTTTTGGCTTGAGGAAGATCAGCCCCGAGCTAACATCTGTGCCAAGTTTCCTCCATGTTATATGTGGGTCACTGCCACAGCATGGCTGACGAGTGGTGTAGGTCTGCACCGGGGAACCGAACCCGGGAACCTGGGCTGCCAAAGTAGAGCACAATAAACTTAATCACTATGCCACAGGGCCAGCCCCAAGACAATTCTTTATTTCAAAGGACATCTTTCATAGAACCCCAGGAGATAAATCAAATAAAACCAGCTGTTCTGGTTGAAGATGTTGAGGGAGAGGTCTAAGACCTCCAGACACTATCACCCTGGGGTTCCTCTTCAAGTTTCCCCAGCACACCAAGAGACCACATAGAAAGCTAAAAACAGACATCAGGAAGAGACAAAAGGATTTCACGTGACTTTTTTTTTTTAAAGATTTTATTTTTTTCCTTTTTCTCCCCAAAGCCCCCCGGTACATAGTTGTATATTCTTAGTTGTGGGTCCTTCTAGTTGTGGCATGTGGGACACCACCTCAGCATGGCTCAATGAGCAGCGCCATGTCTGCACCCAGGACTCAAACCGATGAAACACTGGGCTGCCTGCAGTGGAGAGCATGGACTTAACCACTCAGCCACAGGGTCGGCCCCTCATGCGACATTTCTAGATAACCACAACTAAAATGTTATCTTATCTCCTGTGATCCAGATAACTACTTCACTCCTCCACTTCACTCACAGATGAGGGACTGATGTCTTTTAAGATATAACATAGTTTAACATCCACGAGTTTTTCTGGTGAAAATTACTTGTGGCAATTTGTAAGAATTTTTATGGAACAATTATGCAAGGGAATGTGGTTAAAATTTAATACAAAAATTAATTGACAGGTTCTTAGAAAACTATGAAATAGAACTGAGTTTTCTATAAAGCACTTACTCATTTTTATTACTTTTATGCTACAGTTAATAAAGATTTCAAATATTCCCCCTCCTTTTTTTTTCCACCTGTTGCCAATTGTACTTTTTTTTTTTTCTCCCCAAAGCCCCAGTACATAGTTGTACATCCTAGTTGTAAGTCCTTCTAATTCTTCTATGTGAGATGCCACCACAGCATGGCCTGACGAGCAGTGTGTAGGTCCATACCCAGGATCTGAACCAGCAAACCTTGGGCCACTGAAGTGGAGAGCACAAACTTAACCACTCGGCCATGGGGCCAGCCCTCCCCCCACATTTTTTAATTGGTGTTTTAATTCAGCTTTGTCAGCCAATGTGGCAAATTTTAGACAGATTCATAATTCAAAATTCATAGTTTTGCATATACTCATACTTTTATAAAGATATGCTCATATCGTATTTTATAGTTTCTAAATACATGGAGCTTTCATATATTAATTCGGGTATTTTGGGTCATAAACTCCAATATTGTATCTTTATCTTCTATGGAGGAGGTACAAAAGCTAATCTGCTTTCCAATTTCCAGACAGACAATAGCAAATACTAAGTAATCCCAGGTGTTATAAACTGATTATAAAACATCTATAATAAATAGTGAGTTGACCTGGAAGAAACGATAAACACAAAAAGGTGCATAACAAATGTAAGCAACTAAAAAATAAAAACGCAGTTTAACCTCAAATAACTGGTCCATTGAAGGCAGTCAACAGGAAGGCAACACAAAACTAGTCAGAGTAAGACACAAAAGAGACTTACTTATTCAAAATTACATCCCATATTTAAGAATTAATTTACAGATCATCCAAAAATACAAAACTAATTCAAGTAGAATAACTTAAAATATCAATCATTAATTTATTTGCTTGACAAGAAATGGCCAAATGTCAAAACAGTTGTATCAGTTTTTTGGCTAAACATTCCTTTATATATATATATATATATTTATATACACACACACACAAATATAATAATATATACTTTATATACACATTAAATATAATATACATTGTATTTCTATTTAATATATAGTCATATGTATTACAAATATATTTATATAATATAAATAACATATTTAGTATTTTTACATATTTACTATAATATATAAAATATATAATAATACATATATTTACTATATATGTTACAAATAGGAGCCAACCTGGATGAAGATAGCCCTAGCTGTATGCTTGTAAGTGGCAGGAAAGTAACTACCTACTGATTCTTAAATATAGCACTTGATTACAGTGCAAATGTGCACATAATACCTGTTACTATTTTATAGAACACCTTTTATGTGCAAACACTTTGTAAGGTACTTTACTTTTTCTCTAATAATAGGATCTATTAGCTCCATTATACAGACAAGAAAACTGAAACTCAAAGTTAAGTGATTTACCCCAGGCCACAGAACTTGTGGAGAGTAAAGTTCTGAATCAAGAGCTCTTGATGCTCACTGCAATTCAAATGTGTTAAAGAAATGATGCATAGTTCAACTTCGCAGGACCTAATAAAATAAGACATACTATACTTTTAGGGAGAATTGAGGGTCAGTAATAAGAATTGGCTGGCTTCTAAACTCTTGGAATTTCCCAACTGATAGAAGCATCTTTGTTCTTCAGGGTAAGCCTCTGAGACCACACTCCATAGTTTATCCTAACGAGGTGACTCATACCCCTCAGAGAGTTCACGCTGCAAGAAGACTCACAAGAAAGACCAACCATATGATTAGAGGGCAGGGCTTCGTGGCATCATGTGCCCAAAGATTCAAGAAACTGCCTATGTAGTGAAGCCTCCAGAAGAACTCTAGACACTGAGGTTTGGGTGAGCTTCCCTGGCTGGCAATACTCCTTGGGTATCGTCACACATTGATGTTCGAGGAAGTAAATCGGACTACTGAACACTTAGAAGAAGAAAGTAAAGTTACCAATTTCATTCTTTCCATTTGTAATTTCCTGGAAAAAAGGCAAGTAACATATGTGTTTGTTAAAAGTTAAATAAATATCAAAGAGGCTACCAAAAGCTTAACACTAAAGTAGATGAATAGTATAAATAGTATAAAGTAAATGAATCAGCCATATTAAAATTTGATACATATATATTTTCAGGAATGTTGCTATTACATTAAATGAAGTATCCCTCTGGAGGAAAGATGGAAATTCTGACGGTACATAATAATGAAGAAAAGGAGAAAGTGCAAAAGAAATGAATGGCAACTATGGCCACCATGACGTAAGGTAGGGGCTCTATAAAGGTTTAACGAACCCATAGAATGACAATGATGAAAATATCGGCTTTGGTAAATTTCAGTCTTCTCTACCAAAACTAATCAAAATTTCAGGGAAACCATTTTCAAATGCAATTCTTATCGACTTGCACAAGTTTTATTCTTCATATCTTCAGTGTACATGGCACAAATCAGTCACAATAAATGACTTCTGAACTAATTAAATCTGATATTATATTGCTTTATGAATAGTGTAGACAAGGTTTTTGGGTATGATGTTTTTTGTTTCTAAATATCCTCCAGCACTGAGACGCATACTTAACCATAAGCTGGTTACAAGGTTTTGTTTTTTTTTGTGGCTATTCAAATCCAAATTCCCTAAGGATCTCTAACAAGCAACGCATTTCATATATCATAGCCTTTATTTTCAACATAATATTTAAATTATACAATTAAAACTTAAATTTGGATTTTTCACCAATTCATATTTTCCTCCCCAAACACTGCCACACAATTGAGACATATTTAAACCAAGTTATTCTTTCTTAACACAATATTAATTTTAAGTATAGTAATGCATATGCTTCTACTGGGAAGAAAAAACATTTCTATTTTAAAAGATTTTTATTTAATAATGTTGAAGAAGATAAATCATGTGTGGATCCTGGTATGTGGAATTGTCAACAATAAATAAAGCAAAAATGAAAATAAAAGGAGTATTTTAGGAAATACAATTATTTCTAACAATGCTTCATAAAATAAGTCTCAATTGTGATAAAAAAAAAGTATATAGTCTACTATTCCAAAATGTAGCTTAAACTACTGACTCACATCTACTTATATTATTTAGTAGGGTTCTTTCCAGGTTTAAAAGAAAAGATTGATACAAATGTTATCATAGAGGTTCCATTTTAAATTCCTCTAAATTCAAATTCTAAAGTCAAGATTTCTTCTACAGAATATAAAAATATGTGGAATTAAAGCTGCATACAAAAATGTCTTCCAACTTTTAACTAAAACTTTTATTTAAAACTAAAATATACTATCATTTCCAAAATTAAACAGAGATTCCATCTTGCTATATTTATTCAGCTTCTACAGAAAACACATAGTAGCTGCTAGACTTTATTAAACAATAGGCAGCTTCAAATTGGCAGGCTGCTTTTCAACAGAATTTATGGGGTAGAATCTGACATGCTGGTACAAGGCTGACTCTGGATACAGACAAGCAAGACCTAACAAGAGCCTGCAAGTCCCGGGTCCTTTATCCCAGGCTTTATAATGATTTGATCTTAAGGTACACAGTTTGCTTTAGAAATACTTTCTGTAAAGTACTTTACATAATTACATTGGAAACATCCTCAAATATAACCTTTTATAGTTATCAGATTCCTCTATCTAATCTCAAACTATTATTTCAAATTTGAAAATTAAGAACTCTCAAACACCGCATGATTTCACGCATATGTGGAAGATAAACAAACACATGGAGAAAGAGAACAGATTAGTGGTGACCAGAGGGGAAGAGGGTAGAGGGTCGGCAAAAGGTGTACATATGTATGGTGACAGATAAAAATTAGACTATTGGTGATGAGCACGATGCAATCTATACAGAAACTGATAAATAATAACATACACATGAAATTTCACAATATTATAAACCATTATGACCTCAATAAAATTTAAAAAATAAAAATAAATAAATTAGAGCAATTTGGGACCAGACCAACTACATCAGGTGAGTGATCAACAAATATTAAATTATTATATATCTATTTGAAAAAAACAATTTAGGGGGATGAGGAAATATATTTGCTATCTTGATTTTGGTCTTGGTTTCACCTGTGTATATACATGTCAAACCAATAAAATAGCATACTTTACATATGTGTAATTTATTGTACTTCAATTATAATTCAATAAATTTGAAGAAAAAAATTAAGTACTCTACTGGAAAAATGCAAATATGAACACATAAATGTTTTCCCTAATTAAATATGTGGCTACTCTTTTATCCACTTCTGATTCTTTTCAGAAAATATGAATTGGTGAAAAATTCGAATTTAAGTTTTAATTGTCTAATTTAGAGAAGTTAGGGAAAGTACAGACTGTTTCTATGTAACTAATCAAAAAGATCAAAATATTTGGTTTTCCTTCCTTCCCACCTTGTCTTTCAAACTACATGGCTCAATGAGAACTGTGAAGCTTTCTTAACCACCCTTCCCATCAAAGAGTTGATGAATTAACCCTTGTTCTCCCGTGGCCTCTGTAAAACATGCAGATCCCATGCAGCTACAGCCCACTGGCTACTAGGAGCTGGGGGCCCACCCTCCAGCCACAAAAGCATTATGTGTCCCCCTAGTTGAATCCTATGCTTATGAGTCTACTGTGTTTGTCCCCAGTCCTGTTTGTACTCACTACCCAGCTATTGCAATCGCATTCATGTAATTAAATGTAACGTAAACTGATCAAATGAGTTCCAAATGGGAAAAAAAAATGTATCCTACAAGACTAAGGCGAGTCACTAAAACAAAAAACTGTATCAAATCAAGTAGAGACGAAACAGCAATAAAGGAAAATGAGAAAAATTATAAGAACGTAGGATGACTTTGTACTCAGACCAATTCACAAGCATCTCATTCTGACTCCTCTTAAAAGAGTGATTTAGGCAAAAAAGGATACAAAGACTCCACTCTCACTAACTACTCATCTGCAAAGAGAGGTCCTTGACCTGGACCTACCTCAAAAGACTAGCAAATGGCTGGCTTAAAATGTTTAAGAAATTTGTCCTCTCTGATACTCTGCTTTAACCAAAATATTGATCCCCCAACTGCATATCTCGACTTGCCAAGTAAAGGGACTTCTCTAATATATATTTTTAGTCTGCTACTCACATAGGCTTTTTATAGAATATCTCATTTAAACCAACCGCATTACACCAAAAGAAAAAAAAAAGCCATGATTGCTTAAAATCTGTTTCACTACAAAGGTCAGAGCTAACGTGGAAGCCTGAACGTCTTGACTTCGGGGGTTTGGGACAGGCAATGATTTCTTTAAGAGGAAGCAAAAGCACGAACTATACCAGGAGCTTGATAAATTGGATTTCGTTAAAATTAAGAACTGCTATTTCACAAAAGACAAAAAAGAATGAAAAGGCAAGCAATACACTAGAAGAATATACTCACAATATATCCGAAAAAGACTCATGTCCAGAATAAATATATATATATATATATATACACACAAAACCTCCTATGAATCAACAGCAGAAAGACAAACAACCGATTTTTTTTTAAAGGGCAGAAGATTTGAACAGGCACTTCAAAAAAAAGAATATCCAAAAGTCATATGAAAAGGTGCTTAGCACATCATTAGTCATCTGGAAAATGCAAATTCAACCCTACAGATACCGCACACTCCCATATAAATGGCTAAAATGTAAGAACTGACAACACCAGACACTAGGCAGGAGGTACAGGTACTAGAACGGTCACACATCGCTGGTGGTATCGAACACTCGGGAAGCCTGTTTGGCAGTATCTGCTAAAGCCGAACAAACATCATCCTAAGATGCAACAATTCCACTCCTAGGAATAGACACAAGAGAAAGAATTGCCTTTGTGCACCCAAAGACATATGCAGAGACATCCATAGCAGTTTTATTCATAATAGCCCCAAACTGGGAAGAACACAAAGTCTGTCAACAGGAAAAGGGATAACTAAATTGTGGTATACCTACTGCAGCAATAAAAAAGGACACACTTCTGCTACATGCAACAAGATGAATACATCTGCTAGGCACAACTTTGCGTAAAAGAAGCCAGCCACAAAAGAGTACATGCTATGTGATTCTATTTATAGAAAGCTCAAGCACAAGCAAAACTCATTTATGGTGACAGAACTCAAGATAATGATTTCTGGAAGGGGAATGAGTATCTACTGGAAGACAGCACAAGACACGGTTCTGATAATGTTCCACGTTTTAATACGGACGGCGATCACATGGATATACATTTTACCTCAACTTAAGACTTAATCAACTAATTATTTATTAATTAATACACACAGACAGACCTTAGGGGCTAACCTCAGGGTTGCTGGACCTTGGCACTATTGATATTTGGGGCCAGTTAATTTTTTGTGAGAGGGTGTCCCGTGCGCTGCAGGATATTCAGCATTATCTGTGGCCTCTCTACCCACTAAGCGTCTGTAGCCCCCACAGTCCCAGTATGACAACAAAATATGTCCCCAGACATTGCCAAATGTTCCCTGGGGGATAAAATCCACCCCCTCTCCTATTCAGAACCGCTAGGTTTAACTCCTGGTCTAACTAGAAGATGTAGTAAATCTTTCTTATGACCTCTCAAAGTCTGAATCACAGCACGATCAGGCCATGACTTAGAAATTAAATACTAGAATCCTTGACCTAGAAGGACAGAAGGATTTAAAAGTCTTTCATTTGACACAAGAAATATTTAGCCAAGTCGCCTGATCTTAAGAAGTACTTGGGAGGCTTATGACCACGAATTCCCAGGTGATTTCCCTAGAAATTCAGTAGGTCTGGGGTGAGGCCTAGAAATCTATATTGTCTAACAGGCACCCGAGGTGATTTTTATAAACATGCAAGTCTGAGAACAGCAGTCTAAGACAGCTATATTTAATACATACACCTTAGGGAGAAAATCTTTTGACCACGTTGCATGACAAAAATCCTCAACATTTCCACAAGCATGATAAACAAGGCTTTCTTTTTTTTATCCCACGCTTAAAAAAGTAAAAGTCTACCAAAGTTGAAACGCTTGGTATAAGAACTATCTAATATTTCAAGAAAGATGGGCCAAGCAAGTGGCTGTGGCCTCCCCTTGGGGCCTAGGAGACTCACACCATCTCAGGATGACACGACCTTGCCTTTCAAACCAGAACAGTAGAAAGAAAAAGCAGTAGGTAAATTTAAACTGGGATCCTGTTTTCAATAAATGTTTCCGTCATTCTTTTACCTTAACAACCTCCCTGCTTACCTCCACCGCCACTCTATCTCTGTGACAATCAGCCCCTCCTGCAATTACCACTTTCCACAAGCCACCCTAATTACCAGCTCACTCCTTCAGCACACCTGCTCCCATCAGCAGGCCGGGACTGGTCACACTCAGTGACCACTCCAGTCCCAGTAGGAAGCAGACCATTTTTTTACCAGCCTAAGGCAAGTGCTGCCTTAGTTTCAAGGTCATCTTCTTCTCACCAGTTCTTTGTGCTCAATTCTCAACTGCCCTTCAAACTTCTCTGCTTTGCCCTTCTCCCAACACTGACCTGACACCAGGTAGTTCCCAGTTCCCTTTTGGCTAATCTGATTCCTGAGTTCTCACCTTTATCTTCTCCAAATGTATTTCCAATGGATTGTTTGCCTTCTCTTTCTATGGCTCCCTCATAAAGATGTGATTTTTATGCCTGGCCACTAAAATTTAATGATAACTACAGTAATGATAATAATAAATTGCTATCATGTGAGTGATTCCTTTGTTTGCAGGCATTATGCTAAATGCTTTATATCAATTATCTCACTTCTTTTTCATGATTCCTTCAGATAGGCGCTAATATTATTCCTACTTTATAGAAGAGGGAGAGACTTAGATTAAGTAATTGGCTAATTCTCCCAATTCCACCTAGTCTCTGTACTTTGGCACTGCTTTTTTTCCTTGCTTCTCCTCCTCCAAAATACATGCATATTCTCTATCCCACTTTCCTGTATCTCTCCTCATCTATACAAATATAGCGTCTTCTATCCGGTTCTCTATTGAGGACCTGTAAGCTCTGTGTTCTTTTTCTTAACACAGTGGTAATACCACCCCTTCTCTTTAATTATTTAACATTTTCCCTTTGAGTCTTTCCTCTTCCAAATGCAACATAAACCTCTGAAGACCCTGGTCAAATTTCACACTTCTTATACCCCCGGACATATAGCACAGTCCTACTCAGGAAGAAAACACTCAAAAACAAAAAATAAATGTATATTTTGTTGAAGTCATTTCAACAAAGCATATAATGAATGCTCAGTACATACGAGTCATTGTGCTAGATGCTAAAGATACAAAAGTGGTATGGTCTGTACTTTTAATGAGTTTAAAAACTAGTGGTGGGAAGAGGCTTGCAAACAAACAATAAGAATATTTGACAATTGCTGAAATAAGGTTATAGATAAGGAGTGCCAGAGCCCAGAGAAATGAGTAACTTTCAAAAAGGGGATGGGGTTGATAGAAAAGATTTTACAGGAAAAGAAGTAACTTATGAAGGGCGTTAGTAAAGATTAGGAGACCACACCAACATTAGAGGACATTCCCAACCAAAAGACCAGTGTGTAAAGACAAAGAGTGAAAGACCAGGTGGGCATGAGGAATGGCGGTAAATTGAGAAAGGCTAGAAGGCAAAGCTGGAGTACAGCATGGGAGAAGGGAGGAGGGGCAGACCTGAAGCCATGTTAAGGAGCTTGGGCATTCTCTGAGTAACTGGCCAGGGTATAAAAAGGAGAGAAACAAGGACTGAAATAAATGGGTGAGCCAAATTTACCCCATCAGTGACCGTAGAATCTTATAGACTGGACACAAGCATTACACAAAACTAGACCGCACCCTTTCATAAGGTGTTTACATAAATAGTCAACACGATTTTTCATCATCATCTTCAATACCATCACGATTACTCCAGCCACTAGCTTACAAAAGAGTGCCTCTAATATTCTACTGTATATTTGGGGACAACCGAGTGGCTGTGCTGCAGGAAGTAAGCAGCAAACCATCGGGAGCTCATATTCAGTTGACCACTTTTTTTTAACTTTTTTTTTACACCTCTTAGAATCTACAATAAAAAAAATGGCATAAAAGGAATGCAAGTAATGGCTTAAAAGATAAAAGCCTTAAAGACTATGCTTATTTGTTCCTCACCACATTCCAGAAAGGACTCCAAGTGAAGGAATGTCTGTGGATTTCTATTACCATATACTCTGAGCTCCCATTTCCACAGGTAATGAAACTATAAATTTCTTTAATACTACAGCTTCAAAAAATTACTAGGTGCTATAAACTTTGCAGCTCTACCAAGATGTTCTTTCAAAGTGGCATGATTAGATTTCTGAGCAACTTGGAAATCACCATGAAGCCATTTAAAAAAATTTTTTAACCTGATCAGACCCATAAATGCCACAATCTTTACAGAGAATGACAGAAAAACCACTGCCATTAAAATTTCCAGAGTTCTTCATTTCCTACATACAGGTAGATGTATTGACTTCAAAAAGTCTCAGATAGATGAAGAGTGACTTTTCATTAAAGAACAAAAACCTTAAGTGTTAATTATCTGTCATTTCTCTTCAAACCCTAGACCCTGAAACTTCCACATTCCTGGAGACTAAGTGCAGATCTCACGTCAGGGAATACGGAGCTCCCCAACAAATGTGTGTTCTCTCAACAGCTTCCCCGTATAATTAACGCATCTTGTAGAAATCGCTTAAACCTCTTATTCCCAGAGCTAACTCGTTAAACTTACACTTGATTAGCCTCAACCAACATCTGTTAATGGCCACGGTGGAGCTGATAACAATGGTGGTGACAAGGAAATTAAAACATTCTGACAACTACAAGATTCTCTTGGCTTCCACTGTCTAACACGTAACCAAAAATCATCCTCTAAAATCCTGTGCTGACACCATTATTATTTTTGTTTTGCCCAGGTCAACTATTTTTTAAATATAAAATCCAGTTCAATTATGGATAGCAGATTGAACCAGAGGAACAAACCCAAATGTGTCCACCGTTCTGAAGCTCAATATGATACCAAAGACAACGACCAAAGTGTATATTACTTCAAAAATAAATAAGCAAAGAATGTTCTATTTACATCGTGGTTTTTTCTGGGGAAGTCAAATTATAAACCTATCTCTTACTAGGTAGAAGAGCTGCTACGTTGCCTCCTTCTAGGACTAAATGTTCTCCTTCCACCACTCACAAACCTATGAGGGTAGAGACTGGAGGAAAAGAAGATACGGCAAAGCAGAGCTAAATTTCTCCCAAAATGCATGGAGCATCATTTTCCAAAGCTGTGAGACTCATTACCACCTTGGGCAAATTGCCTGTCTGCCAATGCAGCCCCAAATGACCTTAATTACATTAATTAGGGCAATTTCTTCCTTCACAGCATCTCATTGTTTGAAGGCTCTGTCTCAGCCTTGGAGCCAGTACCCTCCTTGGCTCAGCCCCATCACAGACATCTCATTTCCCCCACTGCTTATAACACTGCTCCTAATTACGCTTCAGTGTGTCCTTGACTCATTTTTTCTCCAAGACCCCTTCTCTCTCTCTGACGACAGATGGGTATTATGTAGCTTCCACAGAGCATGGGTAATAACGTCCCTGCAATGACTGCAGAACACAACCTTACGGTTAGAGGCTGATTTACAACCTGATTTCTCATAGAATTTACCCAGCTACCGATATGTAAAGTGATTTAACTGCTGTTTGTGACAAATGTTCTAATAACCATTAATCAAACACCTAAGCATTGGTAACTGTTAATAACACTCGAAATACTGCCAATGTGCCTGCAGTCAGAGACGGTGTTTTGACTGTCACTGTAGAAAGAAAACATGTCACAACAATTTGACCAGAGATGGTATAAAAAGCAGTGGTGTCATGACGGCAGCGGGGGCATTTTAACAGGACGGGGCTGTGGCTGCTCCTATGGGTCTCGCAGTTTCCTGAACTTAGGTTCCTGGAGTTGTAACCAAAAACCTGTACAGGAAGGGGCCTTGCATCCCCTAAGGCACCGTGTCTCCAAATCCAGGCTGCATACAAGTACCAAGCTGGCTGCACCCCAGTTACCCACTTTTACATAAATTCCCAGGTCCCACGCTGGAGATGCCAATTCAACACATCTGGGGAGGGGCCCAAAAATGAGCAGACATGTATACTCTTCTTAAACTCCCCACTATGTTCTGATGTGAAATCAAGTTGAAAAATACCCAATATTATCCTCTCCACCCCCTGCCAAGATTCTGATTTCACTGGCCCCAGTGTTGGTGAAAAGGGTTGCCAATGCTCTAGAAATCACAACTACTGATGGAAGGATGTCATCTCTCTCAGGTATCTTAGGTCAGGAAAAGAAAAAGTTTGCAAAGAACTGTGAACATCCAGCCCTCTCATTTTACAAATGAGAACTCTTGATTTAGCCCCTAAAACCTATTTCTCCCCCACTCCTCCAACCAGCCTTCCTCATATCTGTAAATGGTATCAAATCCACCCATTAGTAAAAAATCAGCAAACTTGGGCACCATCTTTAGCCGTCATCTCCACAAGAGGCTTTCCCGGACCCATCTCTTGCTTTTGGCTACAGGTGGCAGAAAACCCAACTCCACTCACATAAACTGAAAAAGTTGCAGGTAGGTGGTAATCAGGTTTGTTCCCATCACAGTTCAGGGAAGTTTTTTCCAGTTCTCTCAAGAGTGCTCTCCTCAGCTTCATCACCACTCTCGTAGTGAAACGACTATAACAGTTCCAGATATTAAGTTCACACACAACAACCTACGAGAAAACTTTCTCAGGAGCCCCAAGAAAACTTCTCTCCTCTTGCATTGGCACAAACTGAGATACAATCCTTGGGACCACTGGATCTCCAGGTACAAACTTATAAACTGGCTTGGGCCTGGATTCCTGAACAAATCAATGGCATTTCCCATCTTGGAGCTGGGGATGGGGCCAGCTTTCCTGCAGCCTATGGGTGAGTGGCAGAGGGAGAGAGAAAGGAAGAAAACATTAACATTTTATGAGGAAAAGAGAGCTGGAGAATCTGCTACATAATCCAATCTAGAGTAAGTTTCCTCTTTTTATTCTCTCAGAGCACCACATTCTTTGCCTTCACAGCCTTTATCATGATTTGAAATTGGATATTTGTGGATAGGCAGCTAACACTTACAGAGCACTTATTAGATGGCAGTGTTCTAAGTGCTTATATGAATGAATTCACTCAATCCTCACAACAACCGTATCGTCCCCATATTACAGAAGTGGAGATGAAGGTATGGAGGGGTGCTCCAGGGCCATGGAGCCCACGAGTGGTGGAGCTTTGAGTCCCAGCAATCAGACTCTAGAGCCCAGGTGCTCTTTATACTCCTCCACAAAACTATCAGACACATGAAGCAGGTAATGCATTTGTTTTATACCCCACTCCATATCAGCATCCAATACAGTACCAGGCACAGAGGAAACATTCAATTCACCTAATAACAGAACAAATGAATAGACAGAGAAGGAATGAACGAGGCAATGAACAAAGGAACAACTAGAAAAACCATGATCCAGATTAATAGACTGTTCACATTATACAATTAATTAGGGAAAAGTGGGGCCAAGACCTTCAATTTCCTGCATCCTGCCTGGCTTCTCTAGCTGGAGGTCTGTTACCTCTGTTCCATATGGTCACACCTGCATAGTCAATAATAAATGGTCTTTTCTCCTTCGAAAAGCTACCAAACAGCAAACAGAAACTCAAGCAGGAGTTAGTCACTTCTTTTGAGACAGAGCTTACATGAACACGTTCAAAACAGAGAATGATAGGAGTTAAGGATGGGATTTTCCTGTATTTACCCCACCTGCATTAGACAAGTGAACATTTTGTTCACTGAGAGTAAGAACCAAAAACTGAAAACATACAAAGCCCTTTGCAGTATCAGGTACAGAAGAAATTTTACAAACATTTTTTAAATCAACAATTTTTACTAAACTAAACAGTTCAAAGTCTCCACCAGATTTATGGAGATTAAGTACATGTAAAGCATTTGTTGTACTTCTCTTTCACAGTGGCAGCATGACTTTTAAAAATAGATCATCTGGAAAATTAAGTAGCTAAGGAAAAATTACAGGGCATACATGTGTCAGTTCCCACTGTCAATGTCCAAAATTAATTCTGCTCTCAGAAGAAAGATCATAGCAAAATCAGAGCAAACAATGTTTCCAGAGAAACTATTAATGGGTATAATCACATGCGCACAAAACCTATTAACCTGACTGGTTCCTAAGTAAATGGGTTAATGGAAACAGGGTAACTCTAATCCAATGCTAACGAATATCAACTCTCCTACTCACTATGTACATTACAGCTTGTCCCTCTACAGAAGAGACCCGTGAGTCTATCCTCCACTTTGGGAGTAAAAGAAAACAACCTTAGTAAATAAGCAAACATGTTATGAAACTATTTCCATGTTTGCCTTTGGCCTTAATAAGCAGCCATATTTTGCTGTTTTCAACAATGCAGCATCAGCAATATCTGTGTCTTCAAGCCAAGCTTAATAATGGAAAGCAGGTTTTCAAAGATCATTTCAATCATTAATAAAGGATGATGACAAAAACAGAGAAGTTCATTTAGAAAACACAGACTGCGGGGCCGGCCCTGTGGCCAAGTGGTTAAGCTCACACACCTGGCTTCAGTGGCCCATGATTTCACCAGTTCGGATCCTGGGTGTGGACATGGCACCACTCGTCAGGCCATGCTGAGGCGGCGTCCCACATAGCACAACGAGAGGCACTCACAACTACAATATACAACTATGTACCAGGGGGGCTTTGGGGAGAAGAAGGAAAAAAAGGATTGGCAACAGATGTTACCCCAAGGCCAATCTTAAAAGAAAGAAAACACCCACAGCTTCATCAATGGAGCAAAAGGGGTCCCCTACACCACACAAGGGATTGAACGCTGAAGAAATTGTGGAGACGCTCATAGGTAGACAGATTATGCCTGAAGGCAATGAGATACTGAGGAGAAAATGCCCTTTTTTGAGGAGAAGAGGAAGTGGCAGGGGGCCTTTATTTATAAAGGCAAATGACTGGTATTTTTAAATTTTTCCTGGAAAAATAAAGCCATCTTTCCATGTGTCATTTTTTCTTTAAAGTAGAACCTCAACCCACAGCAATACTGCACAGCATGAATACTATCTTACTTTGTAAGCTTGGTTCATGCCCCAGTGGCCAGTGAAAACTATCATCAACCCATCAACTGCTCTTATTATAAACATTAGATAAAATGAATACAAGGGAAGTAATTATTCTATTACAAGGGCATGCTGACTAAGCAAATAAAGAAATCCAGAATACAAATCCTACATCTTATTCTCAGTCAACAGTTCACTGCGGACATTGGCCAGAGTTTTTTTCTTTCCCAATCCCTAGTCTGACCCTGATGGATCTCCTCTCCATTTTCATTTCCCTTTTCAATGAAAAAAAACTGAGACACCTCTTAGGCCTTCTCTGTCCTTTTTAGGATAAGTCTTAAAAAACAGGGCCTGGCGCCAGCCCTGTGGCCAAGTGTTTAAGTTTGCGCACTCCACTTCGGCAGCCTGGGGTATTGCAGGTTTGGATCCTGGGCACGGACATGGCACTGCTCATCAAGCCATGCTGAGGCAGCATCCCACACAGCACAACCAGAGGCACTCACAACTAGAATATACAACTGTATACTGGGGGGCTTTGGGGAGAAAAAGAAGGAAAATAAAGAAAGATTGGCAACAGATGTTAGCTCAGGTGCGAATCTAAAAAAAAAAAGAGAAAACCAGGGCCCAAGACGGCACTGGCCCAGTGGTGTAGTGGTTAAGTTCGCATGCTCTGCTTCAGGGGCCGGGATTCACAGGTTTGGATCCCGGGCACAGACCTAGCACTGCTTATCAAGCCATGCTGTGGTGACATCTCACATAAAATAGAGGAAGACTGGCAACAGACATTAGCTCAGGGCCAATCTTCCTCTTGTTGCTTTAGGAAGATTGTCGCTGACCTAACACCTGTGCCAATCTTCCTCACACACACAAGAAAATTAGGGCCTACGAAAATGGTGCATTTTAGATTTGGGAGTAAAAACCTGCAGAAGCCATTCAAAGTATTACATAACTAAGCAGTCTTCCAAATGAGATCATGTGTGCATAGAGAAGCCTGAATAACTGAACTGAACTGAAACTGAAAAATAATCCACTTATTGCAAGGATATATTCACAACACCACTCTTGCTGATCATCTTCCAGATTCCTCAATGCTCGATTCACATTATTCAGAGAAAAGGCCCTGGAGATGCCTGTTCTCATGTTGGCAGCATTAGTAAACTTCCTGTGTTTTGATAGGAGGGAACAAAGTCCATCTCAAACTAGTCTATAAAATTTTTTCAGCAACTACATAATTTGCTTATTAAAAAATGCCTGCCTTATAATCCCATTCAATATTATCAGTATTATGTCTCTAAAATGTTTAACATTTATAACAAAAAAATAATATTGTGCAAACAATACAATCAACGCTTGTTAAAATTAATAACTTTGTCCTTGCCAAGAGACCTTAAACTCTCACCAGTGGATTTAAATTCCTTGAGGCCAGGGACCAATGCTTACTCCACTTAGCTCCAGTTTGTTGGAATGAACCCTTTTATAGAACTGGCTCCCCAGCCTACAACCATGAAGAGACAAGCTCTCTCTCTCCATGGAGCTGACATTCTAGGAGTGGTGACAGTACCTCCAGAAAGTGTTTAAAAAATTAATTTTAAATATGTAAGTGCCAAAAGGGAAACAAATAAAGGGCTGAGATGGAAGTGGAAAATTGGGATATCTACCTACTTTATTAGATAGAGGGTCACAGGGACCAATTTGAGGAAGTGACACATGAGTTAAGCAAAGAACTGAAACCTGAGAAAAAGCAAATCTATCAAAGAAAGGGAACCACACATGCCAAGGCTTTGAAGTCATCTAAGAGTTGGGCTTGTTTAAGGATGACTGAAATGTAGAAAGTGTGCTGGAGGGAAACAGTCGAAGACGAGACTGATGGGGGTGGAGTCATACAAGATCTCGTGAGAAGAAATTTGCCTATTACTCTGAGTCCAAAGGGAACCTGACCTGGTTTGTGTTTTACAAGGACCACTCCTAGTGCTCCATGGAAGATGCCGTGGATAGGAGGGCAAGAGTAGAGCAGGACAAAGAGTTGAGAAGTCTAATAGTCCCAGCAACAGATGATGGGGCTCAGACTCGGCTGGTGTTGTGGTGATGGAGAGATGTGGACACATTAAAATTAAGTTTTGGAACAGAATCAACATGACTTCCCTCAAGGGCTGAAACTGGGGAGTGAAAAGTAGGACTCAAATATAATTCCTGGCTTACTGGCATCAGCAACTACATATTCAAGTGCAGATGTCAAGTAAGCATTTAGATATTGAAAAAAGCTGGAGCTCAGAGGAGAGGGCTGAGCTACAGTGACAAATTTGGGAACCATCAAAAAAATTTTACAAAATGGGTGTTAGAAGTGCAGGTGGTTTGGAAACCCAGATCTGCTACTTGCTAGCTTGTGTCCTTAGGAAAAGTACAGACGTAGTTTTCTCACCTATAAAATGGGGATAGACATACCTATTTTTAACAGGATTGTCTACAGCAAAGGTCAGCAAACACTTTCTGTAAAGGGCCAGATAATAAAGATTTTGGGCTTGGTAGCCATGCAATCTCCGTGGAAAATACTCAATACTGCCATTGTAGCATGAAAGCAGCCATGGACAATATGTAAACAGATGAGTGGGGTTGTTTTCAATTAAAACTGTAATCACAAAAACAAAGGCCCCTTTACCGACCCATGGTCTAGAGCAGTAGTTATCTAAGTGTGGTCCTGGACCAGCAGCATCAGCATCACCTGGGAATTGTTAGAAATGCAAATTCTGGACTTCACCTCAGACTTGCGGAAGCAGAAACTCTGGGGGTGGGGGTCCAGTATCAGTAGTATAACAAACCCTGCCGGTGATGCATGCTAAAGAAAATAATATATATTGCTTAGAGATATTATTAATACCTATCTAGGGGCCAGCCCCACGGCATAGTGGTTAAGTTCAGCATGCTCTGCTTGCATGGCCCAGGTTCACAGGTTCAAATCCGGAGCACAGACCTATACCACTCGTCATGTTGTAGTGGCGAGCCATATTAAAATGAACAATTCAATTCCAAATATGTCTCCAACCTAACTTCCAATAGAAAGAAATGTTTAACACCAATTAAATTCCAGATCCCTAATGGCATATTAGCTATTAATTAATAGTCTCTATTGCTATGACTAACACATTTTATTTACATGAACATAAAATAAACAAATTTATCAAATGCTGTTGATTATTATAAGAGAATAATTTGACCAATGGAAAACATTTAACATCAATGAAGGAGGTTAAAATATAAAGGGGTGTCAAGAAATAGAATATAGTACCACCTGTTCTGATATTTCTTTAATATTGCTGTTAGAAAGTGGGCAGAGATCTGCCTTTTGAACCTGCTTCAAATTAGATAAAAGAATTGTGGATGAATATAGAGGAGTCGTGCCCACTACCACCACTAGACTATGTTCATGCTAACAGGCCTTTGCAAAATTCCATATAAAAACTAAAATAAAATCAGTACACAAGGGTTAACAGCCTTAGAAGGAGCCAACAGGAAAGTGCAAGGATGAGATACCAGATCATTTCTCAGAAAACGGAAGATCAACTTCTACAACTGGAAAGATATTCAATCAAGCAGATAGTGCACAATATTTAAAGAGTTAGGCAATTGGCTTTGGGTGGTCTTCAAAGTGAGCAACAGGATCAGGGCGGCCCAACACAGAGTAATGAGGTATCCCAACAAGCATAAAGAGCATGCTACTGGACATCTGAGGGGAAGAAATATTTGGAGAAGCAAGCAAGAAGGACATCAGTTTAATTTCAGGTAAATTCAGAAAAGTCTCTCTGGCTGCCCAGGTAACAAGAATTAAGCGGCTGAAACCAGGGCAAGAGGTGAATTGAATAAGCTGGGAGCCATTTAGGGCCTGAAAACAGATTTGCTTAGTGGTTTGTAAAAGCCCTAAGCCATAAACGTATTTGTCCAGATTATGTAACCTATTAGAGAAAACGCATATGAAGACACAATTATGACATATAAAAAGAAGATACAATTGTGAGATACAAAAGACTACTTGATGTGCTCAACCGGAAGCACTGTTTGACTTAGATCTGAAATTAGTGATAAACTACTCTCAGGTTATATAATATTGATTGTATAAAGCTCCATGGTTCTAACTCCGAGAATTTTACAAATTCACGTAAAATTTGCTGAATGAATGATTTCAGTTCCAAAGTGAAGACTATCCAACGGGTTAAGGGCATCCACAACATAAAAGAGCTGAAGCAGCAAATTTAGGCTTCTATATTTAGCCAGGAAGATACCATTACTTCGAGATCCTCTTTCCAACCCAACCTCTTACGAGAAATGAAACTTGGAAGAGATCAGTAACCTACAAAATAATAAGTCCCATATCCTTTTGGAGGGACTGCAGAAACCTGTGTCAAGATGGTCTGAAATTAAACCAACTAAAATTTTAATCCTATATTTTTTCCCTTTCTGTCATATGATCATAGATTATCAGGGACATATTAAATAACATCTGAAAGTTTAAACCCAAAGTTTTCCAAACTTATGGTGGTTCAGAATCCTTTTAAAGTTAAGTTAAAATGTTAATATAATTATTTTACTGTTACTTTGTCTAAATATGTTCACAAAAACCTAGATATAAGCTTCATATGCTTGTAGCCCTAGCTTTTAAACAATGCTGAAACCAAAACCAATTTACAAAATACCCACAAACACAAGTATAAAGCCAGTTACATTTAGACTAACAACTTAAATTCAATGTGATGAAAGATGCTACTTTCTAAAACAATATGACTATGGCACCGATGCTACAGCACAGACTCAGCATGTAGCTGTTACTATGAACCCTGTGTTTCTTTTTTTCTTTTTTGAACTGCTGTTCTCTATTTGAACTCCTGCAAAACCATACTTCATACATCAGGTCACTGGGCTTTATCTAATCTTAAAATTTACATATTCTTTTCTCTCTAACCCAAGGCAATTAAGATGGCTTGACTTGGTGCCAATGTTTCTTGCTTTATTGTATATGTTTTATAATGAAGATAAGATGCATTATTTTTATACTTTATAATTTTATACTTAATACCACATAATTATACACTTTTATATTATAATAAATACAGTTTAACATTTTATACATTATATTTTTTAAAACTTTATAATACTTATATACTTTATGATTCTATAAAATATATTCAAATGTATGATTGTACCTGTTCTTAAATACATATCCTAAAGAGTTTTCATTCTAAACTAAAGTAGTTATAAAATTACAAATAAATTCTCATAGTTTACTTCCTGGCCATTCCTAAGGACAGTACGAAAAAGATACACCAGAGGTCAGCTTCACCAGCCTGATGAATCATATAGACTTTTTATTTCCCATAAAAACAAAAGTACATACTGGCATAACTATATCAAATCATGCATTCAGCATTAATTCACCATTTTACAAATTAATAAGCATATTTAACTGTGGAGATTGTTAATATAAAACTGGGGAAAAGTAGACAAATACTGCATGACCTCACTTATATATGGACTCTAAAAGAGTCAAACTCCTCAATGCAGACGGTCGATTTATGCATTTGGTGCTTGCCAGGGGCTGGGGGATGGGAGAAATGGGGAGATGTTGGTCAAAGCTTACCAACTTTCAGTTATGCAGGATCAATAAATTCTGAAGATCTAATGTAGAAACAGCATGGTGACTATAGTTAATAATACTATACTATATATTTGAAGTGTGCTAAAAGAGTATATCTTAAGTTTTCTCACCATGCACAAAAAACAATAACCATGTGAGGTGATGGATATGTCTTTTAATCAGCTTGATTATGGTAATCCTTTCATTTGATAGGTATATCAAAACATGACATCATACCCTTAAATATATACAATTTTGATGTGTTAATTATACCTGAATAAGGTTGAAAAACAAACTAAAATAAACCTACTGTATTAAAAAAAACAGTGGGAAAAAGTGATAGCATAAAAGTTTATAACACTAACAATTAAAAACTAATTTTTCAACAATTGCATTGTAGAGTAGCAGGTTTAGAATCCGTCTGCCTGGACTGGAATCTGCTTCTTTTTCTTTTTTTTTTTTCTGCTTTTTCTCTCCAAATCCCCCCAGTACATAGTTGTATATTTTAGTTGTGGGTCCTTCTAGTTGTGGCATGTGGGATGCCACCTCAGCATGGCCTGATGAGTGGTGCCATGTCCGCGCCGAGGATTCAAACCGGCAAAACCCTGGACCACTGAAGCAGAGAGCAAGAACTTAACCACTCGGCCACAGGGCTGGCCCCTGGAATCTGCTTCTTTATTATAGGCCTTGTGTCCTTAGGGAAATAATTTAACCTATCTCAGTTTTCCCATCTATAAAATGAGGGGGATGCTGGTACATAGTTCACACAGTTATTGTGAAGATAAAATGTGATTCCTAATAAAAGCACTACAGGCAGTGCCATCACCAGCAAGAGCTCAATAAGTACTAGCTTTTAAGGAAATGCATTTAAAAAGTTACTCAGACAGACAAACTATGGTGTACAGTATCATTATAACCTTAAAGAAACAAGTCAATAACATCCTTAGTTGATGCCTCACAATGAGTTATTAAATTTGTGTTAATATTTTATGTAGACTATAATCAAAGCAAAATCCTTTTCCTGTATATTCTACTAAATTAAATTATAATTGATCTGTTACCTCATTTTACAAGGGGCTACATCTAAGTGACTGCATGTTGACTTGGTTCAGACATGCCAACATAGCCCAAAGGAAATGGGACTCTTCAACAACCATCTAGAGGACTTCAAAAAACAAACAAAGGCCCTGAGATTTAAAAAAAAGTTAACAGAATTGTTCGGATTAATTATTCAGACTGGCTGTCATCTTATTCACCAAATTGTCAACTCTCTATTTATTTTTGTCTGGTTTTCTTAATAGCTAGTATATCAAACATGCTGAATGCTGTTATTTCTCTGGATGCAAATAAAGCTTTAATGTTTGCAAAAACTTATCATAATTTAAAATTAGAATATATTCCTAAAAAGTCATTTATTTCATCTGCAGAACTTAAAACTTTTGCTTGAAAGGTAAAGTTTTCATTCAACATATGGATAGCCTTATGATGCCTAGCAGAATAATGTCTACATAGGGAAGAAGATACACACAGCTGTTAAGCTAGAAAATGAAGAGTTTCTTAAAAATCTACTGTAGTCAGATATTCCTCCTCATACTCACCTTGAACTTTCAAGTATGAGAACAACTGCAAAAACAACTAAGGGAACAGAAGTGGTCATATAACCAATCAAATGAACAAAATCATCGAGGGCAGTAGTTCTCAAGCTGTGGTCCCCAGGCCAGTAGTCTGAGCATCATCAGGGAACTTGTTAGCATCAGAAACTAAGGGTGGAAGAGGGTAGATTAGTCTGTTTTAACAAGCTCTCCTGTGATTCTGACACACACTCAAGTTCTTGAACCTCTGGCTTGTGATAAACAAGCTCTGATAATAAACAGCCTCAATCTTCATTATAATATTTCCTCACAACTGGGGGGCTCTGGGCACACATTTTTACCTTCCCCCAGATTCTGCAGTCAAGATTCTACCACGGAGCCAGGGCAAATTAGCCTCCACCTCAGATCAGGAGAAGGGGAGAGAACAAAAACGTGACCACAGCAAGCATGAAGAGAGAAAGACCTACTCATCCAGAATAGCACAAACTATGCAGAAAGCAGAGAGAGAAATGGGAAAACTTCCAGATTTCTATTTCTCTGATTTCCTGACTAGTACACTCCCAAAGCCACTGACCATGAACTACGCGGAAGAACTGAGAAATGACCCTCTTGAGATATATCAACAAAAATTAAGTTGAAAATTGCCTACCTGAATAAAGCTCAAAAAATACTAAATATTTTAAGAGGAACAAAAAACCTACAGATTTAGAGAACTTAGAATTGGAAAAAAACGGTATCAAGTTCATTTTTAATTTTAAGAACACAGTTTGTAAAATCTCTGAAAACACATTCTTGCGAGTTTCAAGAAATATATACAGAAACAAAATCAATGAAAATTATAGCAATCACGTTTTTTGTCTTTTAAATGATGGCTCATTCTATAATTACGAAATATAATTTTCATGTTGTTGAGTCTCATGCAAATATTAATTATCATCTTTAATCTAACAATATTTATAAACACTAACTATTGCTTTTTTAATATTGTAAAATATAAGAACATAAAACAATTTCTGCTTTTTAATAGGGAAATTGAGATAATGCCACACAGCCTCTTTCTGAAAGTAAAGATAAACATTTAAAGAATATTAGTGACCTACCCTAGATCTTAGGTAAAGAATCAGATATTTATGCCAGCGGGATTTTTAACATGAAGTTTTAACTCAACTTACACCGCTGGGATTTTTTAAAGTATCGTATGTAGAGTTAAGCACTTTTACTAGTTCAAATATCCAAGTTTGGCTGAAATGTGCCAAAGCTGACATTCCTTCTATGCAAGACTACACAGGCTTGAGTAAATGGGAACCAATCTACATTGGCATATATTTGATCTGGAACTGGTTTGTTTGCTCCCAAACTCACCTTTCTTTGCATCTGGGAGAAACAGCTCTTCATTAGCCCTTCTGGCTAGGTGCTTGCTCCTCCAGACACACATCCTTAAAAGTTGACTCTGACCCACCAGGCAGGTGTGGAGTCAGAAGGCACATCACCATGGCAACCCCCCACAACAGAGCAAAGCTACCAGCACAACACTCATATCTCTGAGGTCACATGTAGATCCACCCGAAAAGATGTGTGAATAGATATTCTGCAAAATATTATCACTGTATATATAGAAACCACAAACCTCCATCTCAGTGGCTTGGCATAAACACAAACTTGACCATTTAGCTATGGTCACCTATGTCCCGGTTTGCCCTAAACTGTCCAGGTTTATACTTGTTATGCTTGTCTAATTATTGGCAGTGCCCCTTTTCACAATAAAAATTGTCCTAGATTAAACAATAAATTATATGGCCATCCTACAGACAGGCCTATTTCAGAAAAGGGGTAGGCATGAGAGACAAACCAGAGGCCAGTTTGTTTGGGGATGTCTGCAGGCCTCCTGCTCTAGGCTACCTTCCATACTTCGTTCAGTGACTGTGGAAAACACCTAGTAGACTCTCGACAACAATTTTAAAATCCAACTAAATAATTCTCCACTTCAAATGTAGAACTCAGGGGCAAAGCAAACAGCAGGTCTTTTTCCTTCCTATTTCAAAGGTGCCCAGAACCATCCAGAGCTCTATTCTACCTAATGGACACTGCTAGACGGTAATAATGTGACGAATTCATCCCTTTAACAAGTTCAACTGCAGGATCATCACTTCTGGGAGTTTTACTTAAAAATTCTTCCCCAAAATGGTCCTAACTCCCCCTACTATGAGAGCCATATTGAGCGAATTCAGATGCTCAGAAGGAAACGTGACAAACAGCACACAGTGTCTGATGACTGCACTTCTCCACTCAACAATATTTATGCCTAAGATCCAAAGTCACAGCCCTTAGATCTCCGAAGCCAACCCTGAGATGTGTTTTGTTTGGCCCAGGTAGGAACTTAACTGTTTCAAGTATTTGCTAATACTTTAAAATGTGGACGCAAAGAAAAATCCAGATTTCCACCTTCTCTCAGGACATCAGAAGCTCCAGCAACACTAGACTTGTATTCTATTAATGCAGTTTCCAACTGGAGCTGAGTACCATCTTGAGAAAGGACACCCACCAACCAGTCCTCCAAGGTCCTCACTCAACCCTCTTCCCAGGCACTTGAGTTTATAACCCCTGATTTCTGGCTGGAGGTACTCCTTAGGCAGACAACATGTGGCCTTTCAAATTAACAATCCTCTGCCAGCGATTCTCTAGGTTTGAGGAAAACAGGAATACATATCTTTGGACCAAAGATTCAACTGGGAAATGGCAATAAGCAGGAAAAGTCAGGGGTTTTTTTCCTTCCACCAAAAAGCCATATGACTTCCACTGCTCCTACAGGACCAAAAGCAGGAAATGAGCCTAAGCCTGGTATCATTTGTAAAGTAATAGCACATTCAGCCTCTAACACCTAAATACAAAATGAAGGTAAACACAAGGGGATGTTTTTAGTTGACCTACCAATGAATCAACAGCCGCTGTTAAGAATTCAAGGTGCTGTAACCCATAAACAAACTCTGACCATCAATGAAATTAGCAATGATGTGTCATGTACCAGATCTAAAGAAAATAACTTTGACATAAAACACCAAGAATCATGAAACGTTCCCTAAAGTCCTGGGAAAATGCAATTTCTTCCTTCTTACTGACAGCACCAAAAAAATCTTAATAAAGATGGTGATGACTTCTAGAAATAAAGAGCATGTTGCACTCCAATTTCAACATAGGTGAAAGCTAAAAATAAAGTTTTGAACAAATAAGCATAAAATGAAATTCATTTTAAACATGATTAGGATCTTGAGATAATCTGCAATAAAGTATTTTACCACAGTGTAACAGTGGTCACATCAAATGGCTCTCTTCACAGTGGGAGTTCTGAGTGTTAGGACATTAAACTAGTTTACAAAGTAACTGACGAAATCTAAGACAATGAGCTTTTATTCTCTTCAATTCAGCTACAGGCCCTTTGTGAGAAACTATTGGACAAGCAGAAATGTTCAATTACCCCATACTAGAATAATAAATTAAGAAACAAATTAAAGCTTTATTTAATATAGGGTGTTTTTCTCATCTGAATACTAATTTCCCAGCTACCAAAAGGAACAACCACATGGGGCAACTGAGACTTTATTTATTTATATTTCGATAACACTTTTCCAAAGAATCTAAAGTACTTTGCAAACATTAAGTAATTATTTTTAGTATAGCATTTTGGGGTCTTTCGATATGGTAAACATCTTTTACACATTTTTCTTTTAAAGACAATTTTGTTTTCAAAGACACAATCACTGAGGTAAAGTTTTGTTTGGATTCCTCTCGCCGTTAGATAAAGGACTGCGTCTGCGTTTTAAGGAAGTGAAAATGCTCTGTTTGGTAACAGACACCTCGATTCAGTAAACTCTGGAGAAATGACATTAGAAAACAGATTTTGACCTCTTCTATGACCCTTAGTTTTAAATCACCTAAGTAGGTATGGATTCTGTCTCCAATTAGTGTTGTAAAAAAAAAAAAAAAAAATTTCTTTCCACTCAACATCTAAACGCAGATTCGTACTTTGCTGGTAATCTGACAAGGTCTATGAACTTCTTCCTAAGCCCCGCTCAGAAACAGCCTCCCAGACCCGAGACCTTCAGAAGCTGCTGTGACTAGGACGCGACCGTCCAAATGTGCAGGACCTAACCAAGACCGAGAGTGAGTTCGGGGCCTCTAAGAACCCAACCCTCTCCCGCGTCCCCTCTCACACACATGCACACACACGCGGACAAGGCCACGCATGCCATCTCTAGTCACACCCCCGACACCGCGATCCTCCGGGACAAGCGATCTTCCTAGGACGCGCCCTCTCCACAGTCGCTGGACCGCTCTCCGCCCCACCTCTCTCTCCCCTGCTCCCGCGGGTCGTGCGCTCCCTCCACCCTGCCCGCCCCCGAAGGCTCGCTCCCCGACTCCGGGTCAAAGCAGCCAGGGGAGTGGGCGCTCACGCGCGCCACGTGGAGGGCGCGCGCCAGCAGCCGGACCACAGTCGGTCCTCAACGTGATGTCCCAGCGCCTCCGACCCTGCTACTCCTCCCGGGTGCGCTGGACCCTCCCCCGCGCCTCCGAGCCGCCGTCTTGCCTGATTGGGGTCGGTGGCGCGGAAAACGTGACAGGCCATCTGCGACTCGGGGTCATCGGGTTGCGCCTTGATCAGGTAGGCAAAGTAGGTGAGGTCGTGGCTGTTGTGGATGAAGCGCGAGATGTGCTGCGCCTTGTGCTCGAAGATGAAGACGGCCGGGTTGGGCTGCGCGGCCGCGGGGCCGACGCCCCCCGCAGCCCCGGCGCCTGGCGCGGGGACGCAGCGCAGGAGCGGCGCGCTGAGCACCAGGAGCACCTCGCGGGCCGCCGGCGCCCCGCAGCCGCCCGCCTCGGGCTTCTGGCTGCGCCGGCGGATCTCGGCCATGAGCCAGGGCAGCATGGGCAGCGTGGTCCTGCGGTCCAGGCACGACCCTCCCACGTACCACAGTCGGAACCGCTTTTCGCCCGGCTTCCCGGGACCCGGCTGCGCAGGGGCGCCCGGCTCGGGCTCTAGGGGGTGCGGGAACGGCTCATCCTGAATGCAGCTGGGGGGCTCCATAACTCGCGTCTCCCGAAGGCACCGCGGCGGCGGGGCAGGCGCGCCGCGCCCCCAACTCCCGCGCTGAAGGCGCCGCCGAAACTGTGCCAACTGCCACCCCCGGCCCCTGCGCCCACCTCGGCGCAGCGCGCCCCTGCACTCGGCGCTTCAGCGGCCCAGCCCCATGCGGCACTTCCCCGGGCGGGCTCGGAGGCTCCGGCGGCGGGCACCCAGGGAGCGCCCGGCAGCCGAATAGCAGGAGAGGGCGGGTTACATCGGCATCCTCCTTTCTTGGGCGCGCGCCGAGGGGCTGAACTTCCCCCTTCCTCCGCCGCGGCTCCGCGCGCGCAGAGGACGGCGCCCAGGGCTCCGCGCCACCACCGCCGCCGCCGCCGCAGAACCGCTGCGGCCGCCGCGCTCGCCCGGGGCAGGACCCGGAGGCGGGGCGGGGAATAGGTCTGTGGGCGGGAGGGGGGACTTGGGGCGGAGCTGACTCCTACCAGGGTGACCGGCTGTCACCTGGAAGGTCGGGACCGCCGGGCTTCGGCGCGGTCAGTCCTTGGGAAGGGCCCGCGGGAACTATTCCGATGGAAAATAAAAACAAAACGTGGCCTCGCGGGGGCCGCTGCTCCTCCCGGCGCCGCAGCCCAGCCCGCTGCTCCTCCTCCAAGTGTTCCCGTCCCTCCCTCGCTCCTTCCTTCCTTCCAGGCTGCAGCTTTAATCCGGCTGCTACCCCGCCTTCCGTCCGGCGGGCGGAGAGCGTCGCCTATAAAAGCGTATCTGTGAAGTCGCCTCTCCGCCTCTTCCTCCGGCCGCTGTCCCAACCCGCCCCTGGGGCAGCAGTCCTGCGCCAGGCGCGGGCACTGCCCGAAGCAACTCGGCCTCTCTCGGGTCCCCAAGATCGCGGTCCCCTTCTAGGCGTCTCTGCTGCCCTCTGGAGAGGGGACCGCTCTTAATGGAGCTCCGGGATTTTTTTTTATTAATACTGTTTGCTTGGTTTCCATTTCCTCTAAAGGCTGCAAAATAATTTCTGAATCTTCTTTCCTTATAACCTCAAAAAATACTTGTTTTAAGTCAAAACATTAAAATAAAACCTTTTTAATTCCAATTTCACTTTAAAATATAACATTGTATGACAAACATAAATCTTCCTAGCTCTTAAAGCAGCCAACTTCTGAAAATATGAAGAAATTGCATTTTGTTTATTATATCCACTCAGTTTAGAGCTAGTATAGAGATTTCTCACTCTTTTATACATAGTAATGCATATTTCCAAGGAACTCAAAAACGTTATAGGGATAATCTGATTGTTCTAATTTTAAAACAGAGAACTAGAGAAATAATTGTTTTCCATTTTAGCAAATTGGACTGTCCTCTCTTTTTACTCTTATTGAATTATAATTAAGAATTTATAAGTAAAAATTAGATAAGAAGTAAACAAAATAAACGGGAAAGACACTGAAAGTTCCCAACTTTCTCCAGAGTGCCTACAGGAAGACGAAAACACGGGTTTCTCATTGTTTTTAGTTTAATGGTATTCCCCCTTTCTATAAGGCCCTGGGACTTTTTTTTTAATGCTATTTACGTAAGACCCCTATGATCAACTGCTGTTATAATTCCTATGCTGAATTTCTGGGTGCACCGTTATGCCTCTCTTGTAAATAAACATCTAAGCTCCAAGATGGAGACATTATTAATTTCTTAGGTTTAGTCATTTGGTTTAACCACGCCACCATACCTTTGTGCAAAACAGACCGATGTCTTCAAGAAGCAGTGAAGGGGCCCGCCCGTGGCTGAGTGGTTAAGTTTGCTCGCTTCTTGGCGGGATCCTGGGCGCGGACCTAGCCCCGCTGTCAGGCCATGCTGAGGCTGCGTCCCACGTAGGAGAACCAGAAGGTCCTACAACTATGTTCTGGGGCGTTTCCGGGAGAAGAAGAAGGAAAAAAAAGGAAGATGGGCAACAGATGTTAGCTCAGTGCCAATCTTGAAAAAAAAAAGAAACAGTGAAAAGTTCTCGGAATGTAGACTGAAACTTTCTAGAACCTTACCAGAAACTGTTATCAGATCCCATTTTCCTAGGAAGTGGAAGTCTTGTGGGTTCTACCAAATCAACAGCTCGGGACCTAGTATTGAATTTGGAGCCCCAGCAGGCCATTTCCTACTGGTAAAAGAAAGTTAAAGCAAGAAACAACTTTCACATTGATGGAAAAACAGAATCGTCTTTTATTACATGACATCCTAAGAGTGATCGCCTCCTGCTCTGGAATGTCCTTAGCCCTTTCTTTGTAACTTTTTTGTGATGTTTCTCTGACTATGCATTAATGAGCATCATCACTGTTTGCCAACTATCTGATCCTCTCTGCAGCCTGATACATGGGAAGATAGCTCTTCCCTGCTCTCTGAAAGTTAGGCGTGGTCACAAGACTTGTTTTGACAGTGAAATGAGAGCAGAAGTGACTTGGGTCACATCTTGAGTAGAAGCATTTCATCACCAGTAGTTGCCGCTCCAGCCCACTCTTGCTCTCCAGCCGGATCTTCCCCTCCAGCAGTGATCAGGGAAACAAGATGTCCACATGCAGGTTCCTGGTGATCAAAGCAGCCCAGAATGCTGAGCCAACACACAGAGGACAGCCATCCTGGAGAATCTCCCAGGCACACAGCTCACTTCTTTTGAGTGAGAAATAAACTTTTCTTCTGTTAAGCCACTGAGATTGTGGAGTTGTTCACTACCTTATTGTTAATCTATCCTATTCTGTCCAACAAAATTATTATACTATAGTATATATTGTGTCTTATATAACTTGTTTTATAATCATTTATACATTTGACTTATTACATGCATGAACTAGGTGGTAAACTATGCTATTAGTTTCTTCTCACCATTGTATCATCTGCAGAACCTTAGAGAATTGCATGCACATAAAAAGTGTTCAATTATATATTTGATCATTTGAATTTAGAAAAAGGTAAAAGGACAACATACAACCTTAAAACATTTGGTAGAATTGGCAGGTCTATGATGTTTACTAAATGATGGGCCAATAAATCAACCTCTGGCCCCCAACCCTTCCACTCTCAACCCCACCCTGCCCAAAAAAGAATATGCTCATGAAAAGCATTTCAACAATCTGTAAGAAATACCTTCTGAATAGACTTGTAGACACCTCTACCTATGATATCCAAAAGTGAATACTTATATTTAAAAGAAAAAAAGTGCTCCTCTAATATCTCAATCTACATTAATGGTGTCAGCATTAATTACAAGTTGTAACATCCAGTCAATTCCTAGTTAAAGAGGCCAGCCCCATGATTAAGTTTGCGCGCTCCCCTCTGGCGGCCCAGGATTTCGCTGGTTCAAATCCTGGGCACGGACATGGCACTGTTCATCAGGCCACGCTGAGGCGGCTTCCCACATGCCACAACTAGAAGGACTCACAACTAAAAATGCACAACTGTGTACAGGGTGGGGGAGTGGGCTTTGGGAGAAAAAGGAAAAATTTTAAAATCTTTAAAAAGAAAATCCTATTTAAAAAATTTATATTACATGAGAAATATAACGACCTGAGCTGGTGTAATGAGACCAGATGGGAGAGTTGTTACAATCTCTTCGCTTGTGTCCTTGCTTCCAAGCACAAGTGTGCTGTCTCTCTTTCTCTCTCTTCTTGCATCTCTCTCTGTGTCTCTCTCTCTTCCATGTTGTGCCCTCTCCTCAATATCTACTTTTCTTCCTTGCTTAAAAATCCCTAAATGAAGATACATTTCCTAAAGTTCCAAGCACAAATCTTTCTAGTCTTACATTTTCCGCTCCTCCCTCCCCTCCCACATCCAGACAATCTCTTCATTTCCAAATGTATGACAAGCTCATGTCTTTTTGAGCTTCATAGGCTTCTTCCTCTCCCTGATTGCTCTTGCTTCCTTCCACCCCACAATTTGAATTTCCCCCATCCTTAACTACTTGAATACTCATTCACTGGTCAAGAACCAACTCAGAAGTCATATCTTCTTTTTTTCCTTAAAGATTGGCACCTGAGCTAACAACTGTTGCCAATCTTTTTTTTTTTTTTTTGCCTGCTTTATCTCCCCAAATCCTCCCTGGTACATAGTTGTATATCTTAGTTGTAGGTCTTTCTAGTTGTGGCATGTGGGATGCCACCTCAACGTGGCCTGACGAGCCGTGCCATGTCCGCGCCCAGGATCTGAACCAGTGAAAGCCTGGGCCGCTACAGCGGAGCGCGCGAACTTAACCACTCGGCCACGAGGCCGACCCCAGAAGTTGTATCTTCTGTGAAGATATTTCTTACTTCCGCAGTCAGGGTTAGCGGCCCTCTCTTCTTTGCTTTTTTTTTTTTTTTCTTTTTGAGGAAGGTTAGCCCTGAGCTAACATCTGCCACCAATCCTCCTCTTTTTGCTGAGGAAAATTGGGCCTGAGCTAACATCCATGTCCATCTTCCTCTACTTTATATGTGGGACGCCTCCCACAGCATGGCTTGCCAAGCGGTGCCACGTCCACAGCCGGGATACGAACCAGTAAACCCCAGGCCACCGAAGCAGAACGTGCAAACTTAACCGCTGTGCCACCGGGCGGGCCCCTGCTCTCTTTTTTTATACATTCCACTAATATAGCTCTTATCACGTTCTTTATAATTATTAGGTGATTTGTCTGTGTCCCCACTACAAAGAGAGCATCTTGAAAGGAGGGATTATTTGTTTTGTGCCATGTTTTCTTCCAGCAGAAAGCAGGCAATAGGTTCTTAGTAATATTAAGTGAAGGAGTAAATTGAATTGAATAGATAGCAAAATAGAATTTAAGAAATTAATGATTAAGAGAAGAGTTTTAATATCACAGAGATGATATACCAAATGATTTAATTAGCTACTTTCAGGTAAACATACTAAATATATCCACCAACTAATTATAAAATACTAGAAAATAATAAAATGCCTCTCAAAAATTGTGATGGAGTTCTGACTGGAGATGGCATACAGAGCACAAGCATTTGTGACTGAATAGCATTTTGAGATAATAACAGGGCTTTCCCCCCTATTGTTCCTTGTTCCCTGTAACTGTCCCCCAGCCCAGGCAGCCAGGGCACTGCATCTCCGCTGCTCCAGGAAAAGGATGACACAGCAGAACACAGGTAACAGAAGAGCCCGTTCTTGGCTTTCAGGTTTCAAAACCTAAGGACCTGGCAAAGGCAAAAGATTTAGAAGATATGCTCTAAGACTCAGTTCCCCTTGCTCTAGATACTAAAGAAAGTTTTCCCAAACTGGAGAGATGGAGGCAAAGAGAAAGGGAATAAATAAGGGATGACTACTAGAAAACCAGATATACAATATGCGACGTTCAAGCCAGCAGAAGACTGATCTATCCAGAATGAAGAGGAAAGGGAATAAAAAGAAAAAAAGAAAGGAAGGGAAACAAAAGTAAAGTGTGATAAATAGAGAACTTAAACTAGTATGGGTAAAGTAACTCCAAATCGTAACTGTAATGTGTTAATTAGTTACTGTAACCAAGCAAAAGGTAAAGACTTAAAGATCCAAGAATATGTTCTGTACAGAATCACTTTTAAAATAAAAGGATATAGAAGCAGTGAAAATAAATAAATACAAGAAAATATATTAGGCATATATGAATGAAAAGAAAGCCAGGATAGTGGTTTCAGTATCAGATTAAATAGAATTTAAGGCTAATGAAAGAGGTTGTGAAGAAATATTTGCTGGTAAAAGTATTAAGAAAATGATGTTACTTTAAACACATATACACTAAATAAATTGCTCCCAAATACATAAAACAACAACTAAAAGAATGACAGGAGGGGTTGGCCCGGTGGTGCAGCGGTTAAGTGTACATGTTCCGCTTCGGTGGCCCAGGTTCACCGCTTCAGATCCTGGGTGTGGACATGACACCCCTTGGCAAGCCAAGCTGTGGCAGGCGTCCCACTTATAAAGTAGAGGAAGATGGGCACAGATGTTAGCTCAGAGCCAGTCTTCCTCAGCAAAAAGAGGAGGATTGGTGGCAGATGTTAGCTCAGGGCTAATCTTCCTCAAAAAGAAAAAAGAAAGAATAACAGGAAAAGTAAATACATGAATATTTTTAGTTGGTGACTTTAACAAATCATTCTCAGATACTATAAGATTAAAAAACTAAACATACTCAAATTTGTAAATTTCAATAATGTGATTTATGTTTAAATATATATGTGCATAGTGTACAAATGAATAGAGAATACAAAATTCTTATAGAGCCCCTGTGAAAGAAGCTAAACTTGACTATGCACTATGGGTTTCACTCGGGAAACCTATAAATTCCAAAGAATTGCTATCATATAGAACATGTTTTCTGATTATTATTCAAAGGAAGTTAGAAATGAAAAACATAAGTTTAAAAATCTATATATCTGGAAAGTAAAAGATATGGTATGGAATAATCCTGATTAAGAAGAAAATTATAGGGGCCAGCCCCGTGGCCTAGTGGTTAAGTTCGGCGCACTCTGCTTTAGTGGCCTGGGTTCAGTTCCCAGGCGCAGAGCTACACCACTCATCAGTGGCCATGCTGTGGCAGCAGCCACATACAAACTAGAGGAAGACTGCCACAGATTTTAGCTCAGGGTGCATCTACCTCAGCAAAAAAAAGAAAATTGTAAGACAAAATTTTAAATATATGGGATTAAATGATAAGAAAAGTAATTTTATGTCAAAACTTGTGGAATACAGGTAAATGTATTGATTAAAGTATGTTTATAAAAGTGAAAAAGAAAGAATGAATGGAAATAAATGAATTAAAAATTCAATTTAACAAGAAATAGAAAAAATGTCATGGAGAAACCCAAAGAAATAATAAAAGAGAAAGTAATACAGATAAGTCTAGAAATCAGGAAAATAAAGAATGGGAAAACAATAGAAAGGAATAGCAAATAATAATCTTTTTGTATCTATTGATTATCTATATTTCTTCTTGAAAGATTTGGTGCTCATATCTTTTGCCTATTTTTTTAAAATAGAGTCAAATTATAGAATCTCCCTGTACTAGAGATAGTAACATTTTGTCCAACATAAATTTCATATATTTTTCGCAGTTTATCATTATCTTTTTTAGACATAACAAAAAGAGAGGACACAAATTTTTTTTCGAATATTCATGGAATATTCAAAGAAATTAACCACACCTTGTTTTTTGACGTGATTTAGGATATCTAGACAAAAATTTAGGTAATTATTCATTTACTTCATCCCAAACATAGGTGCTACTTCTTAATGCTCCTGACAGATAAATAGATGGCAAAAATGATAAAAGTGCCATTCTTTTAGATTAGGAAATTGAGGCACAAAATAAGTGGGTAATGAGAATCATGTAGAAAACGAATGGAGCACACAGCAACTGATTGCAAACAAATGCACAGTGTTTGGCACAGAAAACGTCATTGATAAGTGTGCGGTGAATGAATGAATTTAAAGCTCTCTTGAATGCCAAAGAACAGAATCAGTTTTGGAAGTTAAAATTTTCTACAGAGGAAACAGATTTTTCTTCTACCATAAGGCTGGGATAATTTTACAATACCCATTTTTGTCTTACTGCATAATTCAGAAGTGCCTGGAGGGGTCTGAAAAACTCTGTTGCATAAAACCTATTTGAAGGATGAAAGGAAACAGAGTTAAAACAATCACTTATTTACTGCATGCTTTCAGGACAGACAGCCCCACATCAGTCAAGCTTATGAAATAAGCTACAAGTAACATTGTATATTTGAACGAGGATGCTAGTGTAGAGAGATTAAACACTTGCGCCACTATACACTCCTTTATCACTGGGTGAAACTTCACATTTGTGCTCTCCAGAATTATGTGGATTTACATTGATATTATTGAGTATTTTCTCTTGAACCTAATGAAAAGCTTTGTAACTGAAAGCAGTATCGATGCAGTAATAAAATTGTCTCCCTGTAAAAATGCTTCATGTTTAATTAAAATCTCTAATGGACCTTAAAAAGCTTAAAAATAAATCTATTTTAAATCTGTCATGGGTGAATTATTCCAAGTTTTGCTTGCTGATTTTTTTTTTTTTTTTTTGAGGAAGATTAGCCCTGAGCTAACATCTGCTGCCAATCCTCCTCTTTTTTGCCAAGGAAGACTGGCTCTGAGCCAACATCTGTGCCCACCTTCCTCTACTTTATCTGTGGGACACCTACCACAGCATGGCCCAACAAGCATTGCGTAGGTCCACACCCGGGATAAAAACTGGTGAACCCCGGGCCACCGAAGTGGAACGTGTGAACCCAACCACTGCAACACTGGGCCAGCCCCTGCTTGCTGATTTTAAAGTACACCATTAAAGCTACTAATATAATAGAAATTAAAATGAACAACTTTGCATGTAGTATTTTTAAACCAATAAGTGTTTTGAATAGGTACTATATGTAGATGGTACAAATTCAAAAGTTATCAAAAATATATATACAGTAAAATGTAAGTCTCCCATTACTTTTCCCAGCTACCCTTTTTTTTCTGGAAGCAGATATTGTTACAAGTTTGTTATGCATGGATCTAAAAATGAAATATTAATAGCCATAATTTGTTGAGTGCATACTCTGCTCCAAGAATCCTGAGAACCATCATATGAGATAAGTACTACCACTATCTTCATTTTACAGATGAGAAAACTGAGTCATACAGACATTAAGAATCTTTTTTAGGGGCCAGTCCCATGGTGTAGTGGTTAAGTTCATCTTGCTCCATTTCGGCAGCCTGGGTTCACAGGTTTGGATCTTGGGTGCTGACATATCCCACTCACCAACCACGCTGTGGTGGCAACCCACATTTAAAGTGGAGGAAGATTGGCACAAATGTTAGCTCAGAGCTAATCTTCCTCAGCAAAGAAAACAAAAATCTCACAACTAGAAGGACCCACAACTAAAATATACAACTATATACTGAGGGGGATTTGGGGAGAAAAAGCAGAAAAAGAAAAAAAAAGCTTTTTCAGGGTCACACTTTGTAGGTGTGAGAATTTTGCTTCAACCAAGGGCCACTGCTCATATTTGTACAGGTTATATTCAAATAGGTACTATACTAAAGAGAATAGTTAAGAAGAAACTAGCTGAACTAGAGTAATAGTTACTAGGGTAGTAGAAATTTGATAAAACTTACAACGAAAGACCCTTTAAGGGGTCTTTAGGAATTATGAATTACTGTATTTACTTATTCAGTAATATTTATTGAATATCTACTATGATCCAAGCACTGGAAACATACCATCTTCATGCAGCTTGTCCATTGAAGGATGCAGTCAAGTGAAAAGTAACTACAATGTGATGCAGTATCTAGAATTAGGATGGTGCCATATCAAAACTCTAAAGTACAGGAGATTGATTCTAGGACTATATGGTAGATGGGAAGGAAACTATTAGTGAGGGCCTAGAAACATAGCAAGAAAACTATATTACAGGATACTGGAAAAATGGTGAGGAAACTACTATAAAAAAATTAAAATGGCAAGAAACTGAAAAAATAGTGAGCAACATTATGTGGTGGTGAAAGTGCCACCTGCAGTAACTTGAAAGGTAATCCAGGGACCGGCCTGGTGGCACAGCGGTTAAGTGCACACGTTCTGCTTTGGCGGCCAGGGGTTCATCGGTCTGGATCCCAGGTGCGGACATGGCACCGCTTGCCAAGCCATGCTGTGGTAGGCATCCCACATATAAAGTAGAGGAAGATGGGCACAGATGTTAGCTCAGGGCCAGTCTTCCTCAGCAAAAAGAGGACGATTGGCAGCAGATGTTAGGTCAGATTTAGCTAAAAAAAAAAAAAAAAGATAATCTACCCAGTAACTTGATGGACTTTTGGATTTAAGCAAAGAGATATCCAAGCAGAAAATTGACAGTATCAGCTAATTTATACTAACTGAAGTATAAGGAACTCCAAGAAAGTGATGGATTTGGAAAAGAACTGGCAAATTTGTAAGCTGCATTTAGAGAGATTATAGAGGGGCTAGAATTTGCAAATCTGGAATATAACTATCTCTTACTGCCAGCTTCTCAGGCAAATAAAAGGTTCTCAAATTAAGACATGACCTAACGATAAAGATCAAATCAAAGGTAAGACATTTTCTATAAGTTATCTAAGGAATTTAACTTGGTCCTTTCTCAGCTGAACAAAATGGCTTCTTGACAGTTTAAAGATATAGTCCCACAGAAGTGTAATCCCAAAATAGCAGTAAGTCTGAAAAGAGATGCTTGTCTTGAAAACAATTGTGAGTTTGGCTTCTAAAATGTGGAGTGACTTTTAATATAACATATAGAAAGCCCCCAAAGTTCTTAAGGGAATTCTATTAGTACTGCTAACCTGAACTAACAAGGACCATGACTATTCAGCTTAGAAAGAGGTTTCTGGGCCCCTAACTTTAAACAGACAAGAACAGGCTGAGAAAGTTGCCCAAAGGGTGTACAGGGAGATGAATTGGAATTGGGCATTTGGAATTTGAAGCATCCGTAGGATATCAAGAGTAGTGAAATCAGAGGAGTTGAACACCTAATTCTAAAACTTAGGAGACAAATCTGGTTTAGAGATTTAAACTTGAGAGTCATTAGCACGTAATGAAAATGCAAAATTACAAATCTAAACTTTCAGCCTTGATTGAAATATAGGTGAAATCTTGGGACCCCCACATCACAGTGTTAGTCAGTGAGAATCCTTAATAGAAGCAGAAAATTGTTGACACAAGTGCTTTTGAGAATGCAAATCACTGGGCTAGTTTTACAACATTGTCCTATCAGGCAGGTTCCTGGAAAGAAAAAAAATTCACCCTAGATGGGTTCAAATTAAGACTTTCATGAAAGGAGTACTAGCAAAAGTGTGGACAGAACTGTTGGGACAAACACGGAATATCATGGCACTGAGAGACTGCAACCTTTCCTATCCCCAGAACTAAAAAGTCAAGCGTAGGAAACAGTGTTAATGGACCCAGTGGGAGGCACTGCCCAGCAGCACCTGTAGCTGCAGAGGACCCAGCTACAGCCAGAGATAGGCACTGGGGAGGGAGCCGGCAGAGAAGAAATGCCCTGGCCTTGCCATCTTCCTGTGTTATATCTCCTGCTGGTATACCTCCTACTGGGCAAGCCAAAGGAGCACAGGTAATACAGTCCTCAGAGGACAATGTCTCAAGGCGTAAATCGAGAGAGAAGGGCAGCAAACGTATCTGGACAAGCAAATGGAAAACAACTAGCACAGGTTTTAGGGTAAAGGAGAAGATTTAATAATATTTATAAACCAGATATCAAAAATGCACAAAGAATATACAGCACTAGCCTGGTGGCAAGAAGGCCATGTTCAATTTACATATACGGGTTCTGTATCTTATAAATGTGAATCTGGGGCAGGCCCCGTGGCGCAGTGGTTAAGTTCACGCGCTCTGCTTTGGCGGCCTGGGGTTTCGCTGGTTTCGTTTAGTTAGTTTTTAACTGGGAGAGACTACTGAGCATGATTAATTGCTATTGGGAAGAAACCAGTGGAGTGAAAGAAGTTGAATCTATAAAAGGGTAAAGAGTTAATCAATGAATGGACCAGGGTGTCTGTTACAAAGTAGATGCTCAATAAGTATTTATTAAATAAATGAGTAAATTCCTTAAGAAGGCGGGAAGGCATTAATCCAGAAACTATTTGAAGGAATTATCTGTAGACAAGAGGCAGGATATCTCCTCCATAAACAAGGCAAAAAGGATGAAATGAGTGTGAATTCAGGTCATTTGGTAGATGTGGTGTCAAGAATTTGGGAAAGTTCCAACAGATGACTTCTATTTTCTCTGTGAAATGGAAGATGAGATCATCTGAGGAAAATAAAAGAGGGATGGTAAATTGCAAGCACTGAGAAGTATGAAAAAGGTTTATGAAACAGTCTCTTGTGTTCTGAAAGGACGCTTCAGAGAAAAGCCTCTGTAAGCAGCTGCCAGCCTCCAATATGTGTGGTGGCTCGTGAAAGGGGTGGCAAGCATATACTCCCTGCTGGACCTCAGCACTGGATCAGATGAGCTCATCATCACCTGCCAGCTTTTCCTGTTCCTCCCTCACTTGAAACTCTAGGCCACAATCTTCAGGACTTATTTTCTCCTTTGTTGTCCTGGCATTGTTCCACCAGATTTGTGCATTCTTTTTCTTTTCTTTCTTTTTTATGGTTTATCTTCCCCAAATCCCCCCTGGTAGGTGGTTGTATATCTTAGTTGCAGGTCCTTCTAGTTGTGGCATGTGGGATGCCGCCTCAACATGGCCTGATGGGTGGTGCCATGTCCGCGCCCAGGATCTGAGCTGGTGAAACCCTGGGCCACCGCAGCAGAGCACAGGAACTTAAGCACTCAGCCACCGGGCTGGCCCCTGATTTGTACATTCTTATAGCTCCCTAGGAGTCCACAACCTTGGATAATTCTGCCTCCCTACCTGGACAATGTTTCATCGTTCCACTTTGAGGACATTTCTTATAGCTCATTACAATTCTGAGACCTGCCAACCCAGATACGGACCCTACCAGCAAGGCACCCACCAACCTTCAAAGAAGCAAACTGAAAATAAAGTATAAGAAATAGGGTAAGCCTACTTCATTATCCATTCAGTCCTTCCCACAGAGCTTGAGTCATCTTTGGGCAGAGAAGCAAGGGACACAGAAGCTTGCCCTTAAGCCCCCGCTTTAGCCTGCTTAACACCCTCCACTCTCCCAGGTGGCTGATGGTGGAAAGGACTTCTCCCTCTGTGAGGAGATCCCACTCAAAATCTATAGCAATTTGGCCTTAGCCTATGGCCTCAACAAGGAAACTCTATCAGGATATAAGATAGAAAGCCTAACACCCCTCTGAAAGAAAAAATAGTCATAACATAGGTGGTTTTGTTACAATACTCACAGGAACTCCCAAGTCTGTATAAGGATATATATTATAGTCCAAGACAAAAATCAAACAGACGAATGAATAAACTATATGTTGATTTTAGTTATTACCTAACCAATAAATGATATGTATATAAAGTATCTTTCACAAACTCTAGAGAATTTTAAGTCAATTCTCATCAAAATTTCAGAAGATGCAACACAAACTCATGAATAACGTATGCAGCTTCATAGAGGACTTTGCCAAAATAATTGATTATCTAGTAGTGAGATTACTTAAAAGAAAACACTGAAAAAGGTGGCCTTGGGAATTTATTTTAAGCAAATGGGTTGGGAGAAAGGTAAGAAACAAAAAATGATGGCTGAGAACTTGAACACTCCAACAAGGAATGGGACCACCTCTAAATTATACAGTTGCTAAATTTCCTCATCACTTTGCTCCACTATGTATGAAAAAAGTTATCTAGACCAGGCAATATTTCTTATGGTTATGGCTATAACTCTAGAGAAGAATTATTAATCTGTTTTGGATCATTAAACTCAATATGTACCTTTATGTAAAATTCCATTCTTCTCTCAGCTACCCATTATGATATTCTCTGTTTAAAATAATTCTCCCTTAAGGGATCCATTGTTTTCCTTAAAAAAAAAAAAAAAAAAAAGAAGCAGAGGCCAGTCTGGTGGCATAGTGGTTAATTTCACACACTCCACTTGGGTGGCCCAGGGTTCTCAGGTTCGGATCCTGGGCATGGACCTAGCACTGCTCGTCAAGCCATGCTGTGGCAGTATCCCACATAAAATAGAGGAAGACTGGCACAGGTGTTAGCTCAGCAACAATCTTCCACAAGCAAAAAGAGGAAGATTGGCAACAGATATTAGCTCAGGGCCAATCTTCCTCACCAAAAAAAAAAGAAAGAAAAAAAGGCAGCAAGAGGCAGATCTCTGAAAGAGGTTATATATATATATATATATATATATATATATATATATATTCTTATTACTTGGGAAAAACAACAGAAGAAGGAGTCTTGGAACAGGAAACCTAGAAAATCTATCTTATTGGACTTCCCCTCTTATAAAAGTGCATTTCCTTTTCATTTCCGCATATTTCATTTTCATTTCAAATGTATTTCATTTTCAAAATAAGCAATAGAAAAGAATTGTGGCCAAATCTCATGCAAAATCATTATAAGAAAAAGGAGAGAAAAGGACAGAATAAAATCCCCCCAAATCATGATGAAAACACTTCACAAAGAAATGCCAACAAAATGTTAAACTGTAAAATCTAATATTTCAAAATAAGCTAAAAGAAATTAAGAAAAGTATAGATGCTATGAAAGAATAACATAAGTCAGCATTAGTGGAACTTAAAAATGCCAAACCCAGAATCTGGGGTTATAAAGAAAGGAATCCAAGACCTTTCCTGACTTTTTCTCTGCCATCTCTTCCATCTGTCCCTTCACCATCAACTTGAGCCTGTTATTCTCTAGGCTAGTTTGCCTTGGCCCTGGCCCCCGGCAATGCTTCCATGCATAGCAGATTAAGCACATGATGGCTTTCATTGAGCAAGAAACCAATGGGAAAGCAGAAGAAATAGAGGAAAAGGCAAAGGAAAGATAAGAGGTTAAGCAAGATTATCTTGTGCAAACAAAAAGCCTGAAGATTACGGAATATTATGACAAGAAAGAAATGCAGATAGTGTAGAAGGAGGAAATTTCAGATTCAGGTTGATGAATCAAACAAGTGCAAATGTCCTCTGAGCCAGAAATGACCTTGTTACAGACCTAAGGGAAGCAAAGCAGACACTCAGCAAGGTGGTAAAGGATGCAACCAGGCACTGAGTGCTCATGGTGGCGTTGGTCCTCCAGGGTTCGTACTTGTTGCTATAGCCTCTAGTGGCTGTTCCTTGCAGGAGTCAAGACCTCTGGTAGAGGGTGAAATGCAGAAAGTGATCCCTATGTACAAAGTTGCCACCAAAAAAGATGCTAGTGTCTAAATTGATCAGGAGGCCTACCTGTCTGAGTACGTAGCTGGCAGTGTTAAAATCCATGGTGGAGATCACAAAATAAAGGTTTCCAAAACCTTAAAAAGCCAGCAAGATCTCATAGAAATGATGCCAGAAGTATGGTGAGCTTGGTGTGAATACCCACAGAAAGTTTTGAGGTTAAGCCTTTGGCAGGTGAAGCTTACTCCATTGCGGTATGACTATACTATGAAAGCATCCAATATGTGAAAAAACAAGATTTTCTGCATCACCTCCTCTTTGATGTCCTGATATTGCTCTATATTTATCCATGGTATGGCTCTTCTGTAGCTGTTGCCTTTGTCCTAATCATTAACATCAGGAGAAAGATTCAGGTTAGAGAGTTTTAAGTACCTTTAAGTTTCTGCTATTTTGATTGAATATATATGTGGCAAGCACTCATTATAGCAGTAGCAGCTTACTATTTGGGCCTAAGAGTTTTCCTCATATATAAATGTGCTTTATTTAGTAAAACAAAAAGTTTATAAGAGGAAAAAATGAGAGAACTCAGGAGGTAATTTTAAAATTTTTAAGGAAGCATAAACAAGAAGAAACATAAGAACAAATAAAAGCAACAAATAATGTCTTAACAGAAATAGAAGATTAAAAGGAGAAAAATGTTGGGACCTGCCCCATGGCCCAGTGGTTAAGTTCGTGTGCTCCACTTTCACAGCCTGGAGTTTCGCCAGTTCAGATCCTGGGCATGGGACATGGCACTGCTCATCAGGCCATGCCGAGGTGGCATCTCACATGGCACAACCAGAAGCACTTACAACTAGAATATACAACTATGTACTGACGGACTTTGGGGAGAAGAAGAAGGAAAAAAAAGAAGATTAGCAACAGATGTTAGCTCAGGTGCCAATCTGTAAAAAAAAAAAAAAAAAGAAGAATGTTAAAAACTCAAAAAGAAATGAAGAAAGAGGTGAAAAGGATTTGAGAGAAAGTGACAGATATAAAAGATAGTCAAAGAAGTTGCTACAGGGGCTGGCCCCATGGCCGAGTGGTTAAGTTCGCACACTTGGCATTGGTGGGCCAGGGTTCGCTGGTTTGGATCCTGGGCGCAGACCTACACATCACTCATCAGGCCATGCTCTGGTGGCATCCCACACAGAAGAACTGGAATGACCTACAACCAGGACATACAAAGATGTGCTGCGGCTTTGGGGAGGAAATTTAAAAAAGAGGAAGATTGGCAACAGATGTTAGCTCAGGGCCAATCTTCCTCAAAGAAAAAAAAAGTCCCTATATATGCATGCTAAAAGTATCCAAAGAAGAGAACTGAATCAATGGAACAGAACAAATATCAAAAGCCTATAATCCCAGAAAATTTTCATGAAGTAACAAAAAAATACTTGAAAATACATATTGAAAAGCACATATGTACCTAAAAATTGACCCAAAGTGACTGACACAATGGCTAGTAAAACTAACGAATTTTAAAGAAAAACTTTAAATATTTGTTTTGTATTTAGACCAGAAAAACCAAATCATGTACAAGGGAAATGATACCAAATTGTCATAAGATCTTTCTACAGCAGTCCTTTATGGTGGAAGATAATAGAGTGACATATTTGACACATTCAGGGGAAAAAAATATGACCTAAGCGTTTTATATCCATGCAAACTGATATTCAAGTATAAAGACCATACACAAACTGTTGTGAACCAAACTATTGTTGTTTCACAAAAATATCGTGAACATTCAAAATGTATAGAATCTCATGTGTGTACTTGTGCATGCAGAGAATTCAAATTCCCCCTTAAAAGGGACACTTACTACTCAGCTCTAGCCAGTTATTGATACTAAAGAATGTAGGCATAGAATTTTGGAGTCTTCCAATTTTTTTTTAAAGATTTTATTTTTCCTTTTTCTCCCCAAAGCCCCCCAGTACATAGTTGTATATTTTTAGTGGTGGGTCCTTCTATTTGTGGCATGTGGGACGCTGCCTCAGCGTGGCCTGATAAGTGGTGCCATGTCCACACCCAGGATCTGAACCAGCAAAACCCTGGGCCACCGAAGCGGAGCACGGGAACTTAATCACTCAGCCACAGGGCCGGCCCCTGGAGTCTTCCAATTTTTTGATGGACTCTCAAATTAAAAATAAAAACATTGTGGAGACGAAAACAGTATTTCTGCTGAACAACTACATGCGTGATCTCTTAAACTGAGGCTAAAGAAAACCACTTATTTATTTATTTAATATTCAGTTAGATTGTTTGAAGTTTTAACGAGTGCATAATTTATAATAAGGCATTTTAAAAAGATGACTGCTTGATTTTATTATTTTGCAACTTAATTCATATTTCACATTTAATAAAGCATAATTCCCGCCTTCAGTTGTACACCATGACTTGGGAGGGTTTTTCTTTTAATGTCTAGATTATTTATTCTGTTCATCTTAACATATCCCTCTGTCCTATCTTTTTGCCAATTTCTCTAAAAATGTTTTAAATATTTTAATCAAATTAATATTTCCAAATGATTTGAATGTAAAACTATTTTTGTTAGAGCTAAACAAGCATCTTTTACTGCCAGTATAATTATGGAACAAGCTGCTTACCAATTCATGTATCACTAATCAAAATATAAAAGGGACATCATCTGGCTCAAAGTATACTTTAATTAAGGTAGTGTGTATGATTTAGGTCAGCTGCGTGATAAAAATTGCTCTCTGATGTACCTTGGTCTCCCATCTTGGAGTAAGAACGAATATATTTGTAAATTAAAAATGCTAATGTCTTTCAATTCTTTATAAAACATGGTAAATTCCCAGGATTTTAAGCATTTATTATGGAAATTTTCACACAAATAAAAAAAGACAATGGTATAAAGAACCCAAATATACATATCACCCAATTCCAACAATGATTAATAAATGCTTAATCTTTCATTTACACCCCCAACCACTATCTAAGTGTTTCTGGGTGGGGAGAAGCTTTCCAGCTGATTCATACTCACCATATAGTTTGAAAACTACTACCACAAAATCTTATCTCCTCAGGGGCATGATCAGTTTCATTCATCTCAGGTATTGAGGTATTGGCTCTTGGTTTATGCTTGGTACAGAGAAGGCACCAAGTACATGACTGATGAAAGGTCAAATGTCTGTACTAGAAAGCAAGGGCTCTGCCCCCTGGCCCGCCCCCCTCCCCCAGCCATGGGTGGCATTTTTTAACTAGAAATGAAAAAGTCCCCTCTTTCCTCATCCCCAAAACTAAGCTACTTCTATAGTGTGAAAGGGTTTGCATATGTTGGAAAAAGACAGTAAACAGAGTCTGCTTCTCAGGATTCCTCATGTGCCCTGCCATTCCTTTGGGAACTATCTGTGGGCCAGAATGTTAATTTCTGTCTGAATTCCTCAAACCTGATGCCTGAATCCTCGTGGCTTAGAATCTGAAATCTCCCTACATCCTGTAGTTACGTTCTTGATGGTAACAGTTCTTTAATAGCACATCTTAAATATTCCCTTGCCCTTTCCCTTGGCGCAGAAATGTGAAACACAATAAGACATGTAAGTGCTTTTCTTAACAAATGTTCTTCATATACTGAAATGGTAACTAACCAGAGATTAATAGCTACTTTCTCCTAGGGCATTTGTAATTCAAAAGAACATAAATCAGGATGAAGTGGAGCTATGCAATCCATTATACTTAGTATTTCTGTGTGCTATGAAATGGTGGTGAAATCAACACCTAGAATATCCCTTTTATCAAATAAAAGCCAAATAAAATCAGCACGCTCATTGGAGAATGGCACATGAAATGGGAAAATTCCACGTAAATGGTGGCACACCTAAGTTTCTTCTTCAAATTTGAAAACTGCTAATATTTAAATCCTAAAATTCTTGATCAGTGAATTCTTGATCAGTATAGTAGAGTGTATAGGCTAAATTTATCCTAGCATCATTCATTTCATGAGAATTAATAAACTGTTAATATTAATGAACTAACACAAAAGCAGGTAATAGGTAAGAAGCGATATAGCAAGTTACCTCCGGAATTTTTAGACAAGTTGCATTATCGCTGTGCAGAGAAGAGTTAACATAGCAGTCCTGACTGCTTGTATTTAAAAAGCCATGCTTACAAAGTTGGCCCTTGGCTGCCATCTGGGAACTTGGATTTCAGGAGGGTTCCCACCATTAACTGATATGAGTGGCTCACTGTATCTAAACTGTGGGTATAAACAATATAATTTATGCAAATCCCTGCATCCCTTCTGGGAGTCTGAAATTTGAGTCCATGCCAGACAGGGGGTGCCTATATGATCAGGCTCCAATAAAAACCGAGTCTCTAATGAGCTTCCCTGGTTGGCAACATTTCACACAATTTGTCATAATGTGTTGCTTAAGGAATTAAGCACATCCTGTGTGACTCCCCTAGGAGAGGAATCTTGGAAGTGTGCATGTGCTTTACCAGGACTTAGCCCCATGTGTCTTTTCTTTTTGCTGGTTACGCTTCGTGTCCTTTCTCTGTAAGAAATCATAGCCATGTGTGTGACTATATGTTGAGTCCTATGAGTTCTTCTAATGAATTACCAAACCAAAGTGGTCTTGAGGACCCCAACACAAGCTTCTAACCTACTTTTAAAAGAATGACTTAATTTGAGGATTTTATGTTTGCACCCCAACGTAAGAAACGGCTTCTAGGGGCCCACCAGTGGCGCAGTGGTTAAGTGCACACATTCCACTTTGGTGGCCCGGGGTTCACAGGTTTGGATCCTGGGGGCAGACATGGCACCACTTGGCAAGCCCTGCTGTGATAGGCATCCCACATATAAAGTAGAGGAAGATGAGCACGGATGTGAGCTCAGGGCCGGTCTTCCTCAGCAAAAAGAGGAGGATTGGCAGTAGTTGTTAGCTCAGGGCTAATCTTCCTCAGAAAAAAAAAAAGAAAGAAATGGCTTCTAAATGCAACTCTAATGAAAATGTAGGGATCCCCTAAGCATTGTAAATCAAGAAATCTATGACAATTGACTGTAACTGTAACATGTCATGATTTTGATTACAATATTGTAAACAATGTTTAGAACCATGGATAAGAAATTCTCTTTTAGCTCTTGTCAGGATGTTCTCCAAGATGACATCTGACCCTTTGTAGAGTACCCTCTGAATTAGGCAGGACTCATGGGCAAAATTTGGATCTCTTTTGACTACGTTAGGCTTATCTTGAACTATAGGTTTTGCTTTTATCTTACGGTGACTCTAATGAGTGGTTGAGTGTTTTGTTTTTTGTTTTAACTTTAGAAAACAAATAGCCAAATGGCAGCCCAACCTGAACCACTGTACATGTGTTTCTCTGCACTGAATTCATTTTAGCTATACTATTTTCCTACTCATATTTTTAGGGTCCTAACTTCCACAGTGTTTTTCTAACTCTCTTGTTGTAGGTATTATTGCCAGACATTTCAGAACTTTTCAGATGAGCCAGTGTGGGAAGGAACTTTTCAGCTAAGCCATATAGGAAGGAAGAAAAGGAGGACTAAATCTGTTAACATGTCCAAAGAAAGATCAGTGAAAAAAAGGGCAGGCAGATAATATTGGAAAATGAGAGCCGAAGACTGAGAATTAGTCAATATATCACTAAGCACAACTGCATGAGGGGGAAGACTAGACTGACCAGCCGTCGGTTGTACTTGGGCCTGCTGGACAGATACACCTTAGGGAAGATGGGTGTATGGGGTTGCATAATTCCCCTTTCTCTGATTTCATGTTCAATGAGCTTCCTTCTGCTTTTCATTCCTCAAGGAGTGTTAATATGTTGTCCATGCTCACTGTGTTTTACATACGGTATTCAAGCTTCACAGCAACACTAGGAGCTGTTATCCTTATTTTACAGCTGAGGACATAGCTGGCCATTTCTGCCTGGGGCCGACCCTCTGGCCTCCAAATGTCCATGGGCTCTTCTCTTCCCAAACAAAGAAAACACAACATGTTTGTTTTGAACATGTAAAGTTTGAACTATGCAATGAACATGGGAGTGCAGATATCTCTTCGAATGAATCAATAGCAATGTAAAAAATGGCTCACATTTCTTATTTGCTAAGTGTTTAATTTGGAACAAGTAAATAGTAACTTCAGTCAGTTGAACATTTCATTGTGAAAACGTTTGTCGTAAAATAATTATTACCAAACTCTAGCATTTCAGAGTTTTAAAAACATTTTTTTCATTACTTATTTACTTCAACATAAATTTTAAAATCAGTCTATGTTGTATCAATCAATCTGTAGTTGTAAACATGGTAATATTACTAAAGTTTGTTCTGTCAAAAATAACAATAAGTAAGATATAGTAACATTTCTATATTTGGGAGATCCTTAGAGAATTTATATTATCAAGTAAAAGTGGTATTTTGCTTCATTTCAAATATTATATGTCTCTAATTTTAAGAGAGCCAGCAGTTTTAAATATGAAATAGTAAATTTTGCCACTTACTGCCCAAATAATGAAAAATAAAACAGAAAATTTACAAATTAAAAAAAAAATTCTATCAAAGTGCAGGATCTCCATTTGATGCCCAGTTGTCTCAGTCACATCCAAATATAGATCCATGTCGTACAGCCACTTATGAACGAAAGTCAACCTCTCTGCCCATCCCCTACCCAGTATACACTGGTGGAGCAGGGACAGGATAACACAAGTAGGACTCCCATTTGGAAACAGACGAATGGGAGACACAGCAGTCACTTGTCCACAGCAGTGATGAAGTCCTGCCAGGCAGGCATCGTGAAGACCTCCTGCTCAAAGTCACAGTTAACTCAATTTATTCAGTCTTCAAAATGGACAAATCTTCCACTCTACTATATTGTGTAATAGGCTGACCAGCTGATGTTTATCATTATGAGTTATTAAATATCTGACTTCCGCAAGCCCTGTGGAAATTGTCTTTTCACTACTATATCCTGTGATTAGCAAAATGGCACATCAGAGATGTTCAATAAATATTTTTTGAATGAACAAATGACATAACCATTACAGTCTACTTGGCCCTTATATATATTTTTTTTCAAAGATTTTTTGCATCTGAGCTAACAACTGTTGCCAATCTTTTTTTTTTTCCTGCTTTTTCTCCCCAAAGCCCCCCAATACATAGTTGTATACCTTTATTTGTGGGTCCTTCCAGTTGTGGCATGTAGGACACTGCCTCAACGTGGCCTGATGAGTGGTGCCATGTCTGCGCCCAGGATCCGAACCAGCAAAACCCTGGGCCGCTGAAGCGGAGCGCGCGAACCTAACTACTCGGTTACGGGGCCGGCTCCTGGCCCGTACATTTTTCAGTGTAAATTAATAAGTAGGAATTTTGAGTTCTATACCAGTCTTCAGCTGAATCTGGCAGCATGAATCATTCCTCCTGAGGCAAGATCACTGGCCTGATTGAGTTTCTTGACTTAGCTTAGCTCTGGGTGGTGAACTAGCAGACCCTCCTACATCATCCACAGCAAAATGCCATATATTAGAGGTTTTGTTGCTTGTTTGTTTGCTTGTCTTTACTTCAGAAGCACGGACTTGATACTAGATTAACAGTTTAATCATGGTCCTTGGTTTGTGGCATACCTTCATCATTGGTCTAAACATAGCTCTCTTTTATTTTATGTATTTATTTAATGATATAATAAATATCATGAACTTATCACTCAACCTGAAGAACTAAACATTACCAGCAATTCACATCTACTATGGGCTTCTCTTCTATCCTGCCCCTAACTTCTCCCTACCTTGTAGCCTGGAGGTAACCACTAATCTGGATTTTGCTTTTCATTCCCTTTATTTATTTTTTTATAAGTTTTTACATACACACACATATATTCCACATTATGTTACTAAGATCATTTATGGTATTGTGTGTACTTTTAGCTCGTTAATTTTCTCTCAGTAAAATATTCCATTGTGAAAACATACCACTATTTATTGATCAGTTCTCTTGTCCATGATCATTTGGGTTGTTGTTAAGTTTTTTGGTATTGTGAGCAGGAAACTATGAACATTCATGAAGATAAATGGGTAAGAGTTCTAGCAGTGGAATTACTGGGTCATAGGACATTCATAATTCAACTTTATAAGATAATCGAAATCATTTTCAAAAGTGCTTGGACCAATAAGTACTCCTTTCAGCAATATACGTTTCCATTGGTATTATCTACTTGTTTTCCTTAAAATTATATTTTGATTGGCCTGGAAATGCCAATTCTCTATGGAAATGCCAAAATATCTATGTTAGAATATATTTATCACATCACTTTGGAATGACTATACAAGAAAGGAAATTCTGCAATGCCAAACAATTTATTTCAGGTATGCAATAATGAATTTTATATTCACATTTGACAATGTGTAACATTGTTTAAACATAATTATCACTGATAGCTAGAAGAATCTTATTACTGTATAATTTCTTGTTTTCCTAATGGTTTTTCTTTGTTAGGTTTGACTAGAGCCTCTAGGAAGTCTTTAGCAACCTACCAGTCTCCTCTATATTCATACAATACTCTGTACACATCTTCATCTTAACACTTAGAGTAGAAACTATTTGTCCCCCAATATCTGTTCTTTCTTTCTTTCAGTTGTGGAACCTTTATTTAGGCATAGTTTTTCTAAGCTAAAGACTATAACTCCCAGCTTTCCTTGCAGGTAATTGTGGCCATATTACTGAGTATGGCCAATGGGAAGAGAGCAGAAGCGATGAGGGCAACTTCATGCTCATGCCCTTAAAGCATCCTTTCTAGTGGAATTTGGATGCAAAGTCAGGAATTGGCACAACCACCTTGAACCTATTAAGGAAAATGTACATTGAGAATAGTAGAGTGACAAGATAGAAGTGTAGGTCCTTGGGGCCAACCTGGTGGTGTAGTGGTTAAGTTCACATGCTTTGCTTCAGTGGCCTGGAGTTTGCTGGCTCAGATCCCAGCCACAGGGATTCCCCAGGCGTGGGCCTGCACACCACTCAACAAGCCCTGCTGTGGCAGGCGTCCCACATAGAAAATAGAGGAAGATGGGCACATATGTTAGCTCAGGGCCAATCTTCCTCAGCAAAAAGAGGAGGATGGGTGGCAGATGTTAGCTCAGGGCTAATCTTCCTCAAAAAAAAAGAAGTGTAGGGGCTGGCCCCATGGCCAAGTGGTTAAGTTCACCCACTCCACTGTAGGCAGCCCAGTGTTTTGTTGGTTCGAATCCTGGGTGCGGACATGGCACTGCTCATCAAATCACGCTGAGGCAGCATCCCACATGCCACAACTAGAAGGACCCACAACGAAGAATATACAACTATGTATGTACTGGGGGGCTTTGGGGAGAAAAATGAAAAAAATAAAATCTTTAACAACAACAAAAAAGAAGTGTAGATTCTTAATGTCTTCGAGTAGAACTGTCAGCTTGGACATAAGAAATAAGTCTGTCTCTCTAAACCATTGTCATTTTTGGATTTCTACTACAGCAGATGGACTGATATCCTAATACATAATTTGTACCCAAAAGTGAGATGCTGCTGTAATAAAACCTGCCACAGGAGGCATTGGCAGTCAGGCAACAGGTGGTGAGAACACTGTAGACTGGAACACTGGTGACTCTTATGCTACGGAAAACAGTTGGTAAAACTGTCACCATTTGGTACTTAAATTGCAGACTACATAGAGCCTATAGCTCTATGGCAGTGCCCCTCCACATATGTCCTATTGGCATTTTGGGTGGAGCAATTTTTTGTTGTTTAAGAACACCCTAGGCATTACAGGATGTCCAGCGTCCTTGCTCCCCTCCTCGCTCCATGAAATGCTAGTAGTAAGCCGCAGTCAATATAACAATCAAGACCTTCCCCCACACACTCCCTAATGTCCCTTATAGGAGCTGGACTTCCCCCAGACAAGAACACTGCACTAGAGGAAGTAGCTAGAAAAAATGTCCGAACATTGGTGTGTTGGCTCTTTCTTGCCACTTTTGGCAAAGTTCAGCAAGAGAGAGAAACTCAGCCTACGTTTATGTGCAGAGGTGGAGGGAACAGAGCTTTGGAAGGGAGGTTCTGTCTGTGGCTGGATGCAGAAGCTGCATGGGACTTTGGGATTGTCTTCCCTAGGAAGGATAAACATGTTCTGCCAGGGGAAAGAAGGGTGCCTATAGTTGGTGGACCAGGAAGAAGACTATGGCAATGATTGCCAGTTTTCCTCAGAGTCCATTTTTCCCTGTAGCATAGCAACAGAACTTTTAACTGGGCACCCAGCTACCTAGCTACAGACATTTTCTCATCTCCTGTGCAGTTGTGGCTACATGAATGAGTTCTAGCCAATGATGTGCACAGAATGAGATGTTTAACACCCAGGACATGAGTTTATATGGAAAAGTATGCCCTCCCCTTTCCCTTTCTCCCTTCTGCTGGTATGTAGGCCTGATGACAGAAATTGGAGCACCCATGTTTTTCATAAGTTGGAAACCACATGCTGAGGATGGTTGGTCAACTGCATAGAAGGAGCCTGGAGCTCTTGATGACTTCCAGAGGAAAGCCCCCATATCAACCATCTTATTTAGCCTAGCTCACTGGGAAGATACGTCCACATTCTTGCATCATTGATCTCATATATATTATTTTTCCCTGTTTGTTAGCTGGTTCAGGTTCAATTGTAAAATGAAGTGATAATAACATTAACTGAGTCCAGGTCATCACTCTCACCAATCCTAAAACATGAGCCCAGCTTTGTGTCTGACCTATCTCAGCAGCAGAACTTTTTCTTTCAGACTTCTAAATTTTTCCCCCAGTTCTACTGAGATATAATTGACATATAACATTGTATTAGTTTAAGGTATACAACATAATGATTTCATCTATGTATATACTGCAAAATGATTACAAGTTTAGTTAACATCCATCATCTCACATAGTTACAAATTTTTTTCTTGTGATGACAACTTTTAAGATCTGCTCTCTTAGCAACTTTCAAATATACAATATAGTATTGTTAACTATAGTCACTGTGCTATACATCAGACTTCTAAATTTTTAATGATCTCAAAATTTAAAATACAGAGCATACCTAGGACCCAGATCTTGGTTTCTAACACTATTGTCCAGTAAAAAGAACCAGGGCTCCTAGGAGAAATGGCTGATTCTAGAACTGGGGCAGGAAATATACAAGATAAGCCTGGAGCATTTTGTAGTATCAAGTATCAGAAAGTAGGGAAGTCCTCAAAAAAAGGAGGGAGTATGTCAAAGGGGCACAAGAGCCAAAGGAAAGAGCTCCCAATGGACATAGTTGGAAGAATTTCAGCAAAAAAAATTCTATTATAACCCCAAGTATAAAATAAATATCCATGAGTTCATACTGTTATAAAGAAATGAATGAATAAATTAATAATTGATAAGAAGAGACAAATCTCACCCTTAGAAGAATTCCAAATAAAATATGTAGATACTTCACTGTAAAAGAAGGGGAGCATAACTCCACACTCCTTCTCAGTGGGGAAACCTGACAAATGCTACTTCACCAGCTTATGATGGTCAACATCAGCAGTCACAAATCATATTGCTGGCATCTACCCTGGATACAATGTGAAGAAAATGGCACTTTATCTCTGTGACCTTCCTCCCAAATACTTATCACCACAGTCCAGAAAAACATCAGACAAATTGCAGTTGAAGCACATCCTGCACTATACCTGACCAGTACTCCTCAAAACTGTCAAGGTCAGTAAAAACAAGGAAAGTCTAAGAAAGTATCACAGACAAAAGGAGCTTAAGGAGATGTGACCACTAAAAATGTAATATGATGTCCTGGATGGGAGCCCATAAACATAAACATAAAAAGGCTATTAGGTACAAACAAAAGGAACCTAACGTATCAACATCGGTTCATCAGTTAGAACAAATGTAACACACTAATGCAAGATGTTAATTGGGGCAACTGGATGTGGGGTGTATGGGAACTCGCTGTACTATCTTCTGTAAATCTAAAACTTCTAAAGACTAGTTTATTTTTAAAAATCTAAGGTACACAGTATTTTTAAAAAATTGTTTGAAAAAAAAATTCTGCTTAAGTGCTTTCACAGACAAGGGACTAGCATATCTCAATCCCTTTAAGTAAACATGACTATTTTGCCTTCTTTCCACATACATCTTATGTTAACCTGTCTCTGTAGCAGAATATATGAAAATACATGGATTCTGCTTAATGAGCTCAGGGGTAATCTATTTCCTTTTGGAAACTAAAAGCTCATTAATACATTTTCAATTTGAGATTGAGTTATTTTCTAAGAGTTCGCATTTAAGTCCAGTGTTTGAAACTTGAAACACATTTCCCCACAGAAATGTTATTACAAACAGTGGTTAATTCCCAGGCCAGCCCAGTGAAGGTCATAAGACTCCTAATAGGCAAACATAGACATCTGCAATGACAACAGTATAAAACTCTATTATTTTTAAAACTTGTCTTTTAAATTCAAAAGATAAATTTAAACGTGCAATTTAAATTTATTCTAATCAAATCCATCACCCACAGTGTTTGAGCCAGGGGCTCACTTCGGGCCTCTTTGCATATAACCTTAAACTGTAAATGGGGGGGAGGAGGAGAGTGGAAGCTGTTAAACTCGGGTGGGTGGGAGATGGAGAGACCCTATGCACAGTTGGGGAAGGAAAGTATGTCGTTTTAACCCAGGTGGTGGGGGATGGGGAGGTGGTGTTCTACTTTGATTTCTGGGAGTACAATTTGGTGCCCCACAGGATAGAGGAAGGGAGAGAAAGGGGCTTTTGGCTTCTCATAATCCTAGAATCATGAATGTGCTACTATCCAAGAGGTGAGGAATAGGGTATGGCTGTGGGCAGTCAGTAAGCACAAATGAGCAGTCATCTAACTCTTCAAGCTGGCAAGATCTGAGCACACAGGTGGGCAGCAGCAGGCAGTGGACCTGGGCTCCTTACGTCAGTGAGCTACTTAGCAGAGGACAAAGACGCTGCATTCACACAGATCTGCAGAAATGCTGACACGGTGTGAAAAAGACATAAATTTCCAACGTGGAGGATCAGAAGAGGAAATGGAGGCAAGAGGCAGAAATGAAATTTCTCACAGTGGTGCCAATCAAAATGTTAGACCCAGCTGAGGTCATGATTTCTGTAGCACAGCTAGGCCTACATTTGCTTATTTCAGGTTTGTCCTGGTTTGGGGAGGAACTTCACAAATAACCCTGTTTCTAAACACTACACATTTGTTAAGTTAAAAGAAATAAGAAAACGTTATACTATAAAAAGAACTATACTTTTCAAAAGCACACTTAAAAACAAATATGTTTTTAAATCATGTATTTCCAAGTATTTTTAAAAACCATGAAACATTTTTATAATGCATCATAGACTTAAACAAAAAAAAATATTTGTATGGCTTTTCCTCTCCCTCACCAGATACCCTCTCCACCAATACTTACAACCTGCTAGGCACCCTTCTATACCTTTCCTAATTTTCCATTAAGTATTCCAATATATATGAACGCATTTTTACACTGTTTTGTAAAACATGACAATATGTACTGATATCTCAAAGGCAAATCCTAGCGGGTGTATGATATACTATAGCATAGATAAGCTAAATTTATGCAACCATTTCTTTATTGACAGGGATTGTTTCATTTTGCTTTTTGCCACTGGAAATGCTACGATAAAAATCTTCATGCATATATCTTGAGTTAGTCAAGTTTATGCTCACTTGCTGTTTTAACAAACACTCCAAAATTTCACCAGCTTATCACAGAAGTTTCTTTCTAGCTCACACCACTGTCCCATATGAGTCAGGCTGTTATTGTGAGGTTTGCCTCCCTTAGTGATTCAGGGATCCATCTTAGGATTTCGCTCAGTCCTTCATTTCCAGCAGCAAGGATGGGAAAGGGCTTGGAAGATGACAAGGAAAGATTTATGACAAAGACTGGGTGTGGACACTTCTGCCCAGTTTCCACTGGCTACAACCCAATCATGAGATCCCAACCTAACTACAAGGGAGGCTGGGAAATGCAATCTTCGTGTGTGCCCAGAGGAAATGGATAGGCATTTAGCCTATTTTGCCAAATATCTTTACATGTTGGTGACTTTATTCCAAAGGATGTATTTCTGCACTGAGATTTCTGGACTGTGAACTTTCTATATGATATGTGTGTGTGTGTGTGTGTGTGTGTGTTGTGTGTGTGATCACTTTGCAAACAGACCATTCATAACTCCTATTTCTGTCAGCAGAGTCAGAATACTCAGCACCATTCTTGCTCTTCTAAACCTCCCCTCTACAGGTGCTAAAAGACTAGAAAATCAATTGACCAGAGTCCGGTCTCAACAGAGTCCTGGTTTAACCTCCCCCAAAGATAGGCACTCTCATTGTGAAATTAAAAGGGTAAAGAAAGCAAGCAGCCTTTATTTCATTACACATGTTGACGGATGGCAGAAATGGCATGTACAGCGACTTCCAGGTGATATCCTGCATTGTGCAGAGATTACTGGCAGTGGTTTTCTCTGAAATCCCTGCTTTACTGGATTTTCTAAAATCCACCAATGATTTCTCCTGACTTGTTCCCTCCATCTTTCTGACAGTTTACAGTGAGCATCTCATTTCTTGTAGAAAATCTCTTCCTACTTGAAATATTTAAAGCAATTTGTTTTCCAGACCAAGAATTAACGTATACATCAGCTAACATTTGTCTTTTGTCTTTGTTTATGGCTCATTTTTTTCCACATATTTTTAATTCTTATATTTCAAATATACTTTTTATATTACGGCTGTGGAGTTGATGTCTTCTGAAGCCTTAGTTAATATAAATATTTTGTAAACCATTTAAGTTTTACCTTTTATCTTTAAGTCATTAATCCACCTGCAATTTACTTTTGTCTATGTTGTGACTGCTAGTATCATTTATTAAATAAACCATGTTTTCCCACCCAACTGAAATACCATCCTTGTCCCAGATGTCTTGATCTATTTCTAGGCCACCTAGTCTACTCCAGTGATCTATTTATTTATTTCTAAGCAATGTCATACAGTATTGATTGCTGTGGCTTTATAAGATACTTTAACAACTGGTTTATAAATTTAAATTCAATGGAGATCATCTAACACAATAACTTGTGCTACCAGGTTAACTCAGTTCTATATAGAACTCAAGTCAAAACTTCTTTTTCTATCTCTGTGCATGTATTTGAACTTTCTACAAATATTAATCACAGAAACAACTGACTGCTTGGCTAAAATAAGGGAGCAATGGTCAATCCTAACCTGGTTCCAAATGTCTGAGCCCACTCTTCTCAGTGATTGCTTTTATAAAAAGTGAATGTTATAAAATTGAATTTTTAATGTTATCCTAATCAAATACTACTTTTTCCATTTACATATATTTTATTAGAGGACTCCATATAAGATTTTATTTATAAAAGGGGGTACCATTACCAGTAAGTTTTAAAACTATTGTTCTAATACACAAACTTGTGTTGTCTTCAATATTACTCGACTATTTGTCTGATTTTTTTTTTAGTGAAATATAATTCACATACCACAGAAAGTGTCCAATTCAGTGGCTTTTGGTACATTCACAAGTTGTGCATCCATCACCACTATCTCGTTCCTGTTTGATTTTTAATTATTTAAAAAATGGAAAAACAAGAGTGCAATTTTCATTCAATAAATATCACTTGATCCTTATGCAGTTCTGTTGCAGAAAGTGAAGTCCACGATCTTAGAATGATGAGAGCAATTCATCAATGAAGTAATCAGTTTTCACACAGTTTCAATAATTGCGGCAATTTCCTTGAACTGTCTGTAGAAATTCTGGAGAGAAAGGGGAAAAATAACATTAATTCTGCTTTTAGAGGATATTTAAATAATTCTTTTAATTATATCTAACCACCAGAGGCTATATAACATATGTATTATGTTTGCATTTTTTTTCCTGCTTTTTCTCCCCAAATTCCCCCAGTATATAGTTGTGTATTTTAGCTGTGGGTCCTTCTAGTTATGCCATGTAGGACACTGCCTCAGCGTGGCCTGATGAGTGGTGCCATGTCCGCGCCCCGGATCCGAACCAGCGAAATCCTGGGCCGCCGAAGTGGAGCGTGCAAACTTAACCACTCGGCCACAGGACTGGCCCCGTAAGTTTGCATTTTAATGTTACATCCTCAACGATTATTATTGGAAAGTTACCACAGGAAACAAACCGGTGCAATTTGGTACTGCAAGCAAAAATACTATTGTAGAATTGAATAATTAGCTCATGACTAAACTTTTTAAAAGCACATGAGAAAGTTCTTTTGAGATCACACCAGAATGATTTATTAAAGACCCAGAACTGTCCTAGACAATCAAGATTAAAAAAAATAATAATAGGTTGGTTCCCAGACTTCGAATGACTTTTAGTCTAGTGAAAGACTGCATTTCAGGGTGATGGGGACCATCTTGTTTAAGATATGGGTTCAGTTAATAAGAGGGATCCAACACTGACAAGAGCTTATATGGTAGAAGCCTTTTCCTTTAAAATTGAGACGGTATGGTGGTTCTCCTGGAGAAATCATCTTCTTTTTTTAAGTCTCACATAAGAGAGAGATCAAACAAATTCTGTTTTCCTTTCTTCTCCTCTACCTGCTAGGAAGGAAGCTAGGAGGCAAATTTGAAACTTAACCTCAGCAATTAGGATACCCTCTAAGATTTACATCTTTTGTATTTTCCTTGTTAATTGGACTTAATTCTCTATTTTGCGGTTTAAGAGTACCTGTATTTTAATTTATATGTAAATTTGATATGGAATGAAGCAGAATGTAACTATTTCTTTAAAAATATATACTGGTGGGAGCCGGCCAGTGGCGCAGTGGTTAGGTTCACGTGTCCGCTTCAGCGGCCTGGAGTTCACAGGTTTGGATCCTGTAGTGGATCTACACACCACTCATCGAGCTGTGCTGTGGCAGCATTCCACATACAAAATAGAGGAAGACTGGCACAGATGTTACTCAGCGACAATCCTCCTCAAGCAAAAAATAGAGGAAGATTGGCAACAGATGTTGGCTTAACGCCAATATTCCTCACCCCGCCACCCCCCAAAAACAATATACATATATACACTGATGGTCAAAATTGTAATATTGAAATTTTTAGCTCTCAGTTCTATAATGTGACCCACAGGCTCTGTCTGCCTGGTTAGCTTTAAGCCATGTAAAAACTAAAAGGGTTGCCCCATTTGTGTTTTTTTTCCTATGAGAAAAAGAAATTTTTAGAGATGGAATCAGAGAGCACAGATGCTTCAGAGAAAAATAAGAATTAGACCAGGATTGTGAATTACAAAAAGGATTGAAACCTATATTCTCTTTTGAAATGGATTTGGTCCTTATACTCAGTTGAGGGCTACTAATATCACAATATACTACATTTAGTTCCTTTTAACTAAGTCCTAATTCCTTCCAAGACACTAATTAGCATTAACAATGTTGAATCTGTTACCATTATTTTTTGCTCTAAAGCAAAGATCCCTGTTTTAAATGAAAGAAGTCAAAGGGAAAGAAAATCCTTAAAATGTAATTTGTAAAATAGAACTACAATATAATCCAGCAATCCCACTTCTGGATATATGTCCAAAGGAAATAAAATCACTTTCTCAAAGAGACATATGCACTCCCATGTTCAATGAAGCGTTACTCACAGTAGCCGAGGTATGGAAACAACCTAAGTGTCTGTCGACAGCCAAATGGATAAAGAAAATGTGGTGTATATATATACACACAATAAAATACTATTCACCCTTAAAAAAGAAGGAAGTCCTGCTATTTTTGACAATATGGATGAACCTGGAGGACATTATGCTAAGTGAAATAGACCAGACACAGAAAGACAAATACTGTATGATCTCACTTATGTAGAATCTAAGAAAGTGCAACTCATCGTAACAGAGAGTAGACAGTGGTTACCAGGGCTGGGAGCTGGGGGAAAGGAGGAGAAGCAGGTCAAAAGGTACAAACTTTTAGTTATAAGATGAGTAAGTTCCAGAGACCTAACATATGACACGGTGACTACAGTTAATAATAAGGCATTGTATACTTGAAATTTGCTAGAGAGTAGATCTCAAGTGTTCTCACCACACACACACACACACACAAAGGTGACTATGTGAGATGATGGATATGTTAATTAGTTTGATTGTAATAATCATTTCACAATGTATACATACACCAAACATCACATTGTACACCTTAAATATATACAACTTTTATTTGTCAATTATATCTCAGTAAAACTTGAGGGGGGAAATATAGTTTGTAAAAGAAATCAAAAACATCCTAAGTGGCATATGAGAGGCTTTTCTTAAAAAGGAAACCTAGAAGCCATATATTCTTAGTGAGTTTTCCATTTCATTTACTATGGTTGCTTTTCTTAGAGTACTTGACTTTTCTTTTCATTTTTTTTTTAAGATTGGCACCTGAGCTAACATCTGTTACCAATCTTCCTTTTTTCCCCCTTCTTCTTCTTCTTCTCCCCAAAGTCCCCCAGTACATAGCTGCATATTCTAGTTGTAGGGCCACATGACTTTTCTTAGAGTATGAACTGCTGTGAGGATTCTTATCTACTCACTCACCAAAGGGATCAAAACAAATAAAAACAAAACTCTAAGGCCAGTTGAATTAGTGACAAAATACTTCCCTTTATGTACATTTAAAAGAAAACCTGATTTCCTGCCCACCCTCCCTTTTTTTTCCTTGGAAAAGAGGTGGAATGATAATATGGGTAACATGACTCAAGTCTACTGAGTTACTCAAATCTCTAGCTGATGAAACTAGTCATCAAGTGCTGGAGCTCTGATCTGCATTTTGTGAACGTCGTTAGTCAGAAAATAACACTGTTCAAAGGTAACATTCATTTAGCTTATCATTCTTGAATATTAAGCCTAAAAAGAATAGGAATAAAAGAGTTAAATGCAAAGGAAATATCCTTCCAAAGAAGATGAAAATTTCCTAAATATACTCGGAGAGGAATACTGTGAAAGTGATCTAATGTCAGAGGACACAAATTCAGCATAAAATACTGAAAATAATTTATCAAATTCCTAAAAAAACCAAATTCAGATCTTTTGTGTGTACTAATAAATGTAAAGCACATCGAAACAATTGTAAATAAAAGCAATTAAAATTTTCTCTTAAGAAAGATTTTATACATCTTTTTAAGCAGCAATTACAGAACAATGAACTAAAATTGAATGAGTTAAATCACAAACCTGAAACTGTGGAATTGTCATTTCAAAGGACTTGTTCTTTACTTGGCCTGAATGATCTGCCACTTTTAGCATCACTGCAACATAAGGATACTTAAGTGATCTGCAACTGTCCGAGCTCACAGCCATACCCAGTTTCCACTGAAAATCTATAAGCTGTAATGAAACAGGACAAAACAATACTTCAGCAATAACATTGCCTTGAATGCAGATATTTATTCAATTTTACTGCTCTCACATTCAACTTTTAGTTTCAACACTGGTCATAGTAAAAGAAAATATCTTCATTTTATTATTGCTAGGGGAGCAATCATCAAATGAAAATGAAGAGAGGCAATATGGGATATAAACAGAGTTGGAAAACAACATGGTCCATAATTACAAAAGTAAAAAAGTAAAAACAAAAATCTCCACCGGATGTGTAATGGAAGCAGAAGGAAGATGCAGCAGGCCTGGTTCTCCTTGCATTTGGCTCCTGCACTTAGGGGGCTCCAAGTGCTTTGGACCATCTCTTACCTCACTTTCCTGTTCCATACATGCCTTCCCCCATTCCACAACCCAAAAGTCCTAAAATGGAAGATGAGTTATATACCATCTTCACACTTGATGGAGGCACACACGGGAACCACTCCAGTTCTTTCCTCACCACAGTCCTCGACCTGAAACCTGACACTAGCATGACGACTGGGTGATTGGGTGGTTTTACATTTCATCACTGTTGATGACAGACACCTGCCAGGTCATGTGCTCTGCAGTTTACATGTATTAAATGCCTGACTGAATCATCATCACATTACAGGCTATTATTTCCATTTTGCAGATGACAAAACTGAATTTCAGAGAGCTTAGATAATATGCGCAAGGGCACACATTTCTGGAATCAGTATTGAAACTAAAGTCTGTTTGATTCCAAAGATTACATCCTTACTGACTACCGGCTGCCTCAGGACTTTTCAGCTAATTACTGTCGATGATTGTTCAGTGTTGCCATAGCATAAAACAGGATTGGATAATGCAGCTGCTAATACTGTCTCTAAAACATAAGACCACGAGTGGAGGAATTTTATGTCTTGTTTCCAAAGCTTAGGCAGGCACATAGTACATAGCAGCCACTCACAAAATACCCGTCTATTGACTGATACCTTTTGCTACCAAATTAACACTGATTGGGCAAAAGGCTTTGTTTGTTAATAAATTTCTTTTTATAAAAGATGGGATCAGTGTGAGCACCAAAATTTCCTCCTGTCTCAGACTGGCTTTGGACCAGTCAGGTACAGCATTAAGGCCAGGATGGTGCTGATAAAAGGTTAGTATCTTTAATAAGTAAAAAGATTGTATAGATAAATTTTAAGTAAAAGTTTCCCATACAAAAATAAAGGATAGTAGCTAACAAAAGAACTACAAATGGCTAGTAAACATATGAAAAGGAAATGGGTAAATACAAACTTAAACCACAATGAGATACCACTACACACCTACCAAAATGACAAAATTTTAAGTCCGACAATTCTGAGTATTGGCAAGGAAGGCTATGTTACATGCTGTTGATGGAAGTCTAAATTGGGCCAATCTTTTGGAAAACTGGTTTTACCTAGTAAAACTGAAGTTGCGCATATCCTGTGATCCAGTGATTCAATTACTAGGGATATAACTTAGAAAACCTTGTGTATACACACAGGATACATATACAAGAATGTTCCTAGTAGCTATATTTGTAATACCGCTAAACTATTAGGGATAGTAATAAAATGAATAAATGAAATGCTGTACAGCAATGAAAATGAATGAACTTCAGCTACACAACACCAAAAATGTTGAGAGAAATGTCAAAAGTTGTATGATTTCATTCACTTAAATGAGAGAAACAGGAAATACACTATTGTTTAGGGATGCATATACAGATGGCAAAACTACAGAGATGAAGGAATATGATTATCACAGAAGGATAATCATTACCTCAAGGAGGAGTGGAGTGGTTTGATGGTGGAAGGGTATGTGGTGGGCTTCTGGGGTACTGGTAATGCTCCATTTGTTGAGTTTTGATTGTGGTTACACAGATGTGTTCCCTTTTAAATTACTCATTTTTTTGTAACCATATGAGATGGAGGTTAACTAAATTTATTGTGGTAATCATTTTGCAATATATGTATGTGAAGTCATTATGCAGTACACCTTAAAGTTATACAGAGCTGTATGTCAAGTACATCTCAATAAAACTGGAAAAAAATAATTCATTAAACTGTCCATATGTTCTGCACTTCTTTGTATACATGTTATTTTGCACACAGTGGGGGGGAGGATATAAGTGAGTGAGTTTCACATTTCTGGCTGAAACAAGGAAAAAATTATTGTAGGCTAGGGTGATTAAGGGAAAGCTTTAGAGAATAACTTTAAGTTCAGTTTTGAAGAATAAACACAACTGAAATTGAGAGGAAAATGTGTCTTATTTATAGATTTCATAAATACACACCTGGCAAAGAATAAATGCTTAACAAACCATCAAGCTGAACCAACTAGAGATGAAAATAGTTTATATCTAGTTAAGGGGTAGACCATTTATCTGTCTTAAAGTAGAAGGCTCTTGGAAGGCTTATGGAAAATAAAGCTGACAAAAGTGACGAAGAGCACAATAATTCTTTGCAAATTGTATGTTTTCAAAGTATTCTCATATACTTTATCTTACTATGGAAAACATATCATGTAAGTCACTTAAACTTTTCCTGTAGGCAACAGGTACTCGATGAAAGTTTTTCAGTACAGAGAATGATATGAAAGTAGTGATTAAAAAATATTCATCTGGAGCCAGCCCTGATGGCCTAGTGGTTCAAGTTCTGCACTCTCCACTTTGGCGGCCGGGGTTCACTTCCCAGTATCACACCAGCCACCCATCAGTTACCATGGTGTGGCAGTGGCTCACGTAGAAGAACTAGGACTTACTACTAGGATATACAACCATGCTTGGGGCTTTGGGGAGAAAAAAAGGCGAGGGAAGGAGTGGCAACAGATGTTAGCTCAGGGCGAATCCTTTCCAGCAAAAAAAAAAAAAAAAATTCATGTGATGGCAGCAGAAGACAATAATGCAGGTATGAGCCAGGTAAGTGCCTGAACTAAGATGGTGACAATTAGGAATCAGCTGATCCTATAAAGAATGAATCACTAGGTCTAGAGGAGGCGTACATAGTCACGGGAGGTATCAAAGACAACTATAAAAATTTGAGCCCTGCTGACTGGGAGAATGCTGGTTATCACGTATCACTCAAGACTTTATATATTTAAAAGTCCGAAGATATTACCAAGCAGTGGTAAAGAATAGGAATATCTAAGTAGCAATGTTCAATAAGTGGCTAAAAATCCAAGAACAGAATTCAAGTAAGTTTACAATTAGAGACATAATTTTTATATCAGTTCAATGGTGATACCCAAAAATTTAACTGGACACTTCTTAAACTTATTCAGCCTGTACAACTCCTTGATGCAAGAAGGTCCATTTTTACTGTCCATAGTAAAATGAAAGAATAAACATTGCTTATAAGACTCAAAGTCTGAAATAAAACTCTGGATTATCTAGAATATTTCAAGCAGAAAAGCAATTAAGGAACACAATGTTGGAATTCACTGACCATTACAATGGTGAAACTCACAGGTGAGGTAATAGAGAGAGCAGCAATAAAGACATTTATTGTGCAAAGTTAGTTTTCATGGGTAAAAGAGAGCTGGGATTAGGTTTATGAGATGACAATTTCCCAAATTCTAAATGGAACATTTAAATGCAAATTAAAAGCAAACCTTCTAATAAGTGTGGTTTAGTCTTAAATAGAAATTAACTGCATAGGAGATTTTTAAAAGAAAAGAATAAAAAAAGAAAAAGCAAAAAAAATCAGAACAGTACATACTCATCACTCTGGAAAAATACTGAGAATGAAGTAATGTAGCCTCAAAATTCTTATAGAATGAAGAAAATTATTTAAAAAGGAAAACATGCAAAGAAAAAAAGCTAATAATTAAAAAAATATAAAAACTACCAGAAGTAAAACGAATACAAAGGAAAATAATCAGAAAGCAAATATAGATAAAAAGGTAAACAAAAAAATCAGCTGTACTCACATTAAAAATTAGTTGATAGGGTAGCTAAAATTATTTGTACCATAAAAACTGTCTATAAAGAAAAAAAAAGACCATTTCAGTTTAAATTTAATTTTTACTTTTCAACACACATGGGAGAAAATTAGAAAAATAATCATGCACAACTCCAGCATCCTAAAAACTATTTTCATATTCCTGTGTCCCCATCTAGTCTTTGTATGTAATTTTTATGTGTAGAATCACAAAATACACCCTTTTATGTTCTCTCTTTTTTAAATGACAGTTTTCAAATGGAAAGAATGTTAAGTGTTCTGCACACATTAATCTCTCTCAAAAGTGTCATGAGGAAAAGACTGATTAAACAACTCCTCCAAAGATACAAAACTAGGAGAGTTAGTAGTCAAAAACCAAATTTGTCTGACTCCATAATCCACACATTTTTCATTATACCTAGCTGCAACATGATTACTATTCAGAATTAAACTAAGTTCTACTAGGTTAAGAAAGTAGGCAGGTTAAGGATGGGGCAAGAATGTTTAGTATCTTCTCCATGCTGGACCTGAGCTGTCCAATACAGTAGCCACTAGTCAAATGTGACTATTTAAATTAATTAAAAATAAATTAAGAAGTCAATTCCTCAGTTGCACCAGCCATACTATCAACAGTCACATGTAGCTAGTACTACTATACTGGATAGCGCCAACACAGAACGTTTCTACCATCACAGCAAGTTCTACTGGACAGCACTGTACTACGTACTTTATATGTGTGGAAACTGATTACAGCATGAGTTATTAGCAAATTTCTACTTGAGAATTCATACCAGCTCTAGCCTAAGTGCACAACGTTTGCTAAGTCATTAGCCTTCCTCATCTTGTTTAATGGCACCTTCAATCCATACTTTGATTTTCTTCATAGCACTTATCATTATCTAAAGTTATCACGTTTATTTATTTATCACCTGTCTCCCCAAGGAAGTGCAAACGCCATGAGAGCAGGGGCATTATCAATCTAGTTTACTACTGAGTCTACTAGAACAGTATCCGGTACAAAGTGAATGTTCAAATAAGTATTTGTTGAACTAATATGCTTACAAGTTCTGGAGTATGTGGCAACTGGTCTCCAAAGATAGCTTCCAACAAGTAATGCCAGCCCTCCTGTCTGTACCTGTCACTCCACACATCAAGAAGTGGAGCATATTCTCCCTCTGCATGAATCTGAGCTGTCCCTGTGGTTGCTTTGACCATTAGAATATGGCAGAAGAAACATTCTGGAATCTTTGAGCCGAGGCCTTAGGAAAACTGGAAACCTCTGCTTCCTTCTTCATGGAATGCTGGCTCTTGGGACTCTCCCTCTTGGAACCCAGCCACCATGATGTCAGCAGCCACGTGAAGGAGAACCAAGTCACTCCAATTATCAGCGCTAGCTGAGCTCTCCACCCAAATCATCACCATGTGAGTGAGCCCTCTTCACTTCCAGCCCAATTAGGCTCCTCCATGACTGAAGCCCCAGCTGACATGATCAGGAGTACAAACTACTACCGGGATAAGCCCACTTAACCCACAGAATCATGAGAGAGAATTAAACAATTGCTTTAAGTCAGTAAGTTTTGGGTGGTTTATTATACAGCATCAGATAAAATTAAAGCAGGTCAAACACAATTAGCTGAAGATAACTTTGTCAATATACTTAATATGATATATGTCTTATCAAAAATGTATTCTCATGGGCCAGCCTGGTGGCGTAGTGGTTAGGTTCATGTGCTCCACTTCTGTAGCCTGAGGTTCACAGGTTCGGATCCTGGGTGTGGACCTACACACTGCTCATCAAACCATGCTGTGGCAGTGTCCCACATACAAAATAGAGGAAGACTGGCACAGGTCTTCCTCACCAAACAACAACAAAGTGTATTCTCATAACTATATAATCTGAAGTATACTAGTTTACAGAAATTTTAGCAAATATAAATAACCAAAAAAATCCATATTTTGTTAGTATTAATGCCTCCAGTAAAAATACAGAAGAAAGGCTTTCCCATTGAATACATTCACTACCAGTAAGTTTATAGCAACTGTCCTGCAACACCATATATTACCTTCCTTCAAAACTGTTTTTCATCCTCATTTCATTTCTATTGATGACCCCCATTTACCAAGTCACTCAGGTCTGAAACTTCAGTCCACTTTGATTTTCCTCTCTCCCATACTCAAAATATATATGAATTGCTAGGTACTCAAGATTTCAGCCAATGCTACTGACATTTATTCCCTTCTTCCCAATCTTGCTGTTACAAACCTACCCAGAGCCTTTTTAAAAATCTTGCCTTAGGGGCCAGCCTGGTGGCACAGTGATTGGGTTCCCATGTTCTGCTTTGGTGGCCCAGAGTTCGCCAGTTCGGATCCCAGCGTGGACCTATGCACCGTTTGTCAAGCCATGGTGTGGCAGGCATCCCACACATATAAGGTAGAGGAAGATGGGCACAGATGTTAGCTCAGGGCCAGTCTTCCTCAGCAAAAAGAGGATTGGTGGCAGATGTTAGCTCAGAGCTAATCTTCCAAAAAAAAAAAAATCTTGCTTTAAATTTTACTGCAGCCTCCTAACTAGTTTCTTGCCTATAGTCTTTCTCAGCTTCAATGCAGACTGTAGACTCAAAACGTTACTTACAGGGGCTGGCCCCGTGGCCGAGTGGTTAAGTCTGTGCGCTCTGCTGCAGGCGGCCCAGTGTTTCGTTGGTTCGAATCCTGGGCACGGACATGGCACTGCTCATCAAACCACGCTGAGGCAGCATCCCACATGCTACAACTAGAAGGACCCACAACTAAGAATATACAACTATGTACTGGGGGGCTTTGGGGAGAAAAAGGAAAAAATAAAATCTTTAAAAAAAAAAAAAAAAAACACGTTACTTACAAGTTAACCCAATCTAGTATCGCAGGTCAAAAACCTGTAATGTCTACTGCCTCATGAAGTAGTTACCAAACAGTCACCTAGAACTTAAGTCTCCTCACAGCATAGTCCCAAATAGCTTTCACACTTACACTCAAATTGGACTGCACTCCTTCTTTAAATTATCTTTCAGCCTCTACCCCTTTGCTCATGCTGCTCATTTCTCCTGGAATACAACTCTCAAATATCTATTTAAAATTCAAAACTCTCAAATTCTACCTGTTCTGTGAAGCCTTCCCTAGTTTACTCAACCTTTCTATGAATGTTCATGTCATTTCTTATGCCCTAGCACTTAGAGCATTCTTCCTTGCATAGCTGTCCTTGTGGATTTGTCTCCCTCCCCTACATGCACCAGACTGCAAACTCCTTGAGGGCAGTCCATATGTATTTATGTGACTTGTAGCACCAAACACAATACACCGAACATAAACAGCCATACATTTATGAACTACTCCATAAACTGTAGAAAAGTTTAAGTCATTATTTCTCATATGGGAAGAGGGAAAATGGCAATAGATATTCTAAGTCAATAAAACATCTTTCTTTTGACTTTTCCATAAAACTGGAAAGAAGGAAAGCAATCAAATGTGGCAACAATGAACAACCATTCATTTATGATAAGGAGTTCTAATTAGACATCTATAAAAGAAAATCAAGAATTACTTCAAAACAATGATTATAAATATCAGAATGTGAAGTAATGAATAATCTGTGCTGCTGGACAGGATAGCACTAAGATTTGTTAAATTTAACAAGCTCAGATTCTAAAGTCAGACAGACCTGAATTTGAATCTCAGCTCTGCTACCTTCTAACCAAGTGGCTTTGGACAAGGTACTTTGTCTCTATGCCCCAATATTCAGGAAGTATTTACTAAATAATGCTATGTTCTAGGCATTGGGGATATAAAAAAGAATAAAACAAAGTTCCTGACCCCAGGAACTTACATTCTAGTTGAGAAGACAGACAATAAACAAATAAATATATAATGAAGTTGTAATGTTATAAAAAGTGTTAAAAAAAAAAAAAAAGAAAAGAAAAAAAGCAGGATAAAGGGCTAGAGTGACCAGGAAGGCTGTGTAGATAGACCTCGGGGGAGACCTTTTTGAGGAGGTGGCTTTTGAATACAAAGAAACCTGAGTAAAGTGAAGGAAAAACCACATAGATATCTGAAGAAAAGAACTTTCAGGACAGAGGGTGTGCAGGGAACAACCGTAAGCCCATGCGGCTGGAGTGGCATGAGCTAGGGCAAGAGTGGTAAGAGATGAAGACTCCATTCTTGAAGGGTCCTTAGGCCAAGGTAAGTGTTTAAGACTTTTTTCTAGTGTGACAGGAATCTCTAAAAAGGTTTTAAGCAGGGAAAAGACCTCATCTAACTCAGACTGCGCTCCTCCAGACTGCTGCATAGGGCATTAAGTTCAAGAAGGAAAGTAAAGGGACTCAAGTGGCAGCCTATTACAGTGTCTAGGCGAGAGGATGGTAGCTCGACTGAGGTGGCAGAAACAGGAGGTGAATTTAGAGTATATTTTTAAAGGTAGAGGAAACAGTATGCTGATGGATTGTATGGGGGATGTGAACACTCACTAGACGTGTGGTGCCAATTAACCTTCCTAATTCATATACTGGTGAGAAATATTTAAAAGAAAAAAGATATAGCTCCAAAAAAATTCAAACTAATATAGCTATACCTGGTACATTTAAAAAGCATATACAACAAAGAAAAAAAGTCTTATAGGTGGGCAATGGATTTTTCCCCCTATAAAACTCCTGAAAATAAACAATCATTTTGTCTAGCAGTATATTAGAAAACACGTCATGAACTATGAATAAAAATGTTCAATTTAGGAGTTCCTGGAGGTGAAACTCTCAAAAGCTTGAGGGCTCCCTAATAACTGAGTGCCTGAGATTTTAACTCAAACTTGTCCACACTGAGCCTCCAGCAATTCGTCAATTACCATTTAGGTCTTCCTACCCCCACACTGGTTTTCACAGAGGTTTCTGTTCCAGGAAGTTATGATTCTCTGTATTCATCTGTCTCTGCAATTTTGGGAGCAGCAATTTGCCCTGTGGGCTCACTTCTCTGAGGCATCCAAGAAGAGTTGTTGATTTTTCAGTCTGCTCAGCTTTTTACTTGTTTTCAGGATGGAGTGATGACTTCCAAGCTCCTTACACACCTGATCAGAAACTGGAAGTCTATCACTTTTATAATTTTCTTCATAAAGGTTTAAAACATTTTTTATTAGATTTATTGCAAGGTACTTCGTGATTTCTTAATGTTGTAAATGACTTTTTTTAAAAAAGCACTTTTCAACTCTCTGTGTCTGAATATAGGAAAACAATTGAATCACTTTGCTAAATTCTCATATTAATTTTAATAATCTGTAAATTATCTTGACTTTTTCTATGTAAACAATCATATAACCTGTGAATGACTGTACAGACGGGCTGTGTTAACAGCCTCCAAAAATGTCCACATTCCAATCCCTGACACCTGTAAATATGCTCTTACATGACAAAACAAACTGCAGATATGACTAAATTAAGGATCTCAAGGTGGGGAGATTTTTCTGGGTTATCCAAGTGGGCCCAATATAATTACAAGAGTCCTTATAAGAGAGGGGCAGAAGGGACAGACTCAGAGAAGGCAATGTGATGATGGCAGCAGAAAGAGAAATGGTGACAGAGGCTGCAATGGTGTGCTCTGAAGATGGAAGTGGAGGCCACAAGCCAAGGAATGCAGGCAGCCTCCAAGCTGGAAAACACAAGGAAGCCGATTCTCGCCCAAAGTCTCCAGAAGGAACACAGTCCTGCCAACACCTTGATTTTAATCCCGCGACCAATTTCAGACTTCCACCCTTCAGAACTGCAAGATAAATTTGCTCCCCCTCCCTAAAAAAGATTTAATTTTTAAAACTCTATAATCTAGCATAATTCAGTTTCAGGATAACTTAAATAAACATGACAATGTAAGTGAATGGATACGATGATTTATGAGAGATTAATCAAAGTGCACTAACTCAATAACTGAGCAAAGCCAGAGAGGGGGTTGATTATGATCCCTCTGAATTTCCCCTACCACCCAGGAATCCTCAAAAGCAGCAGCAACATCAGCTGGGGACAGATGACAGCAGTCAACGGACATCTCTCCGCCCTGTACTCTCATTATTTCTTATCACAGCCCTTTCTTATATTTTGTACAGACCTGGGTAACTCCTGCCCTAAAATACTGTAGTTTTAGTACTCTTCTTCTGGGAAGTGTGTTATAAGTTATTTGTCTAAAGACAGTTTATTAGCTGAAACAGGGCAGGAACACTTGGAACAAAGATACAGGCCTAAGATAAAGTTAAAAATTCAAATTCTTAATCCCAGCATAAAAAGTATAGACATTGAAAGGTTAAAGAGGTATACCCTCCATCTTCAAAATAACTGTTTTTTAAAGACTAAGAAAATGTTTGCGGTGCTATCTTTGCAAACTTTAATTTCTTCTCTACATAGTTCACATTCTAAAATACCATGTACCTAGTGTCGCATAAACGACGCCTAGTCAAGAGAGAACAATACTTGGTCTGTACTCTATGGCCTGGAGTGGGTGGGGGAGATTAAATTACAAGGGCAGCGGCTACCATCTGAGGTGCAAAGTGGAAGGAGCAATGCAAGGTGGCGGGAGGAAAGTCACAGGCTCGCGGACACAGGCCTTGGACTTGGGGGAGAGGTGGGGAAGGCTCACGGCGGCATCGTCCGCGGCTGCCGGAGGCGGGAGGTGGGCCAGGTGCTGCCATCCTCCCCTTGCCCAGCCGAGGCCGGCTGAGGACGGGGCGGGGCGGCCACTCACTCACCTGGTTGGTGACCTGAAACGGAAGCAGAAAACACAATTTAGGGAGCGATCTTTCTTGCTCTAGGGGCCCGCTGTCCTGGCTCCTTCCAGGCCAGGACTTACCTCGGCCTTCGCATCCAGCGCAGGCTCTCTAGACCCCTCCATGGCAACGGTCCAGGGCTCTCATCATCGACTCAGGCGGACGCTTCCGGGGCCACCAACACTTCCGCTTCCTCTTCCCGCCCCTCGCGGCCCGGCGCACTCAGCGGACGTGGGGGGTGGCTGGAAACAAACGTCTTTTGTAACTCATCCTTATTCTCGACTAAACATCAGTTTTATGGAGCTACTCAGCAACAACAAAATTACTGTAGGGAAAAAGGTCAGAAGATTTGAGAGATACCTTGTGAAGGGGAGGACCGATTAACTTTAGGATGTCGCCTCCCCCTTCCTATGCTCTAGACGTGGACTCTTCCAGTCCACTGCCCACCGCGCTCTCTGCGCGAGCGCAAACTTGTGGCTGCGGGAGTAATTGATCCAAACCAAATTTGAAAGCTGCTGAGAACCACACCCCTTTCCCTGTAGAAGTTTGTCCCGCGAGGGAGATGTCTGTGGGAACTATACTTATGTGATTAGCTTTCCTCACTCGGCTTTACCTCACTGACGTAGCTGGGAGTGGGTTGGGATGCTTTTCTTTATCTCCGCTGCCACTGTCCTTATCCCCCTGGCCACTCCAGACCTCAACCTGACTACAATACTTTCCCATTTGGTCTTCCCACTTCCCTCCTACTCATCTCAAATCCATTCTACAGAGGATCCAAAGCGATTTTCTTTCCCGCCAACTTTTTATTTTGAAAAACTTGAATTTTTTTTCAGGAAAGTTGCAAAAATAGTTCAATGAATCCGTATACCCTTCAACTAGGTTCACCAACATTTTTACACATTTGCATTAACTCTAGGTACATACATAGTAATGATGACGCATCATGCCTAAATACTTGAGCATGTATCTCCCAAGAACAAAGGCATTCTCAGTAATCACAACAATCACACTCAGGAAATTTAATATTGATAAAATACTTTTATCTAACACATGGGCCAAATTCAAATTTCCTCAGTTGTCTCAACAATATTCTTTAAAACTGTTCCCTACCCTACCCACTACCAGAATCTAATCAAGAACCACCTGTTGAACTTACTGTGTCTCAGTCCCCTCTTGTCTGGAACTGCGCTGGGCAGGTGTTGGCAGGACAGCAATGATTCCTCACTGGAGGCTCTGTGGGAAAATCTGCTCTCGGTTGTTGGCAGAATTCAGTTCTATGCAGTTCCCATTTCCCTGCGGGCTTTTGGATGGGGCCTCTCAGATTCTAGAGGCCATCCACTTTCCTTGGCTTGTGGCCCCCTTTCTCCATCTTCAAAGCCATTAAAGACAGGTCAAGTCCTCATCACTCGTGGAATCACTCTGACCTCCTCTTCTGCACCATCTCTCCTCTGTCTTCTTCTTTCACCAAATCTCTCTGACTCTAGCTTGAGGAAATTCTCTGTTTTTAAGGTCTTGAATGATTAGATTAGGCATATCCAGGTAATCCAGGATTACCTCCCTATCTTAAGGTCCATAACCCTACTTACATATGCAAAGTCCCTTCGGAGCAGTACCTAGATTAGCGTTTGATTGGAAAACTAGAGGACAAGAATCTTGGGGGGAAGGGCATCTTTTAAAATTCTGCCTACCACAACAACCTTTATATGCCTGTTGGAGAATTACATGAGTTAATGCACAGAAAGCCCCTAGAACTGTGCCTGGCATGTAGCACCAGAATCTATGCCAAAAAATAGCCACTGACTCAAGTTCTAAATGTGTTAATTAGCTTGGGAACATAGTCCCTGAATGAATCAAATTATTTCTTGCCTATGGAAGTCTGATGAAAAGATGAGACACTGTGGTATATCCCACTGGTCAGTGTGGCAGCTCCATTTGTCAGGGACTATCTCTCTGTAGCCCTTGGCTGCCATCAGATTATGTTCCCTGGGGGGATTATGCTCCATGGAGTATTGTATACACATACACACGACAGGCACACACATGTGCACACACACATATATAAATCTTAACTGTATAAAAATGCTTCCAAAAGATGTATATTAAAAAGTTAACTTTTACATTTCTCTGTATTTTTCAGGCATTCCTTTTTTAAGTGTTTTTTTTTTATTTAAATTAGGGGGGCTGGCCTGGTGGTGCAGCGGTTAAGTTCACACATTCCGCTTCAGCGGCCTGGGGTTCGCTGGTTTGGATCCCGGGTGCGAACATGGCACTGCTTGGCAAGCCATGCTGTGGCAGGCATCCCACATATAAAGTGGAGGAAGATGGGCATGGATGTTAGCTCAGGGCCAGTCTTCCTCAGCAAAAATAGGAGGATTGGCAGCAGATGTTAGCTCAGGGCTAATTTTCCTCAAAAAAAAAAATTAAATTAGATATATGAATGTCCCTTTCCAAAAATCTATTGATCTAATTTGGGGAGAGTAAATGTCAGCAGTGTTTAGGCCAGTCTCTGCCAATTGTTACTTGGTCTTGTGCTTCTAACACTCCAACAAAATGTGATCAAATGCTTATTTGTTTTTAAGGTTGGCACCTGAGCTAACATCTATTGCCAATCTTCTTTTTTTCTTCTTCTTCTTCTCCCCAAAGCCCCCCAGTACATAGTTGTATATTCTAGTTGTGAGTCCTTCTGGTTGTGCTATGTGAGATGCTGCCTCAGCATGGCTTGACAAGTGGTGCCATGTCCACGCCCAGGATCCAAACTGGCGAAACCCTGGCTGGGCTGCTGAAGCAGAACACAGGAACTCAACCACTTGGCCACGGGGCCAGCCCCATCAACTGCTTATTTTTAATACTTCCTACACAAGCTTCACACTTGGAAAACATAGACTTCATGAATACAGAAAAATGCTAAAATTAAAGATACCCAGGCATAACTTTTGTTTTATTTATATTTACTTTTATCTGATGACATGTAGTAGGACATTTAAATCAGAAAATGCTTTTGGAGCTCTTACAATAAACCTACTGTCAGATGTGTAGGAGGATGTCCATAAAACTGTGGCATGAACTCCGATCTCACAAGAGTTATAGTGTATTAGAGAAAATAAAATTCAAATGAAGCAAGTAATACTTCAGTCTAAGCTTTTATTTTAGGGCTTTTTTGTGTTATAAATTCAACGCAAACTAGCCGGAGCAAAATAGCAGAAATTATTGTCTCAAAAGAGTGGGCTCTGAAATGTAGGGGTAGAGCCAGCTGCAAGAATATCACAGAACTCTGAGATGTGAAGAGCAAAAGGGCCCAATCTCTGTTTCTCTGCTGTGGTCTGGCCGTCTGTTTGTCTGTTGGCTTCATTCTCTTAGGCTTCTCCATGTGTCGCAGGGGAGAGGGGTGTGCTTATAGACATAAACTACCAGCATCTCTTGGGTCACAGCCTATGGCTTATGATCCAAGGGGAAAGAAGAAATTGCTCTTCCAAATCAGTTCTCAGAGAAGGACTCTGATTTCCCTGCTTGGGTCATATGCCCACCCCTTGGACCAATACTGGGTCTAGGATGATTCATTACTATTTTTTCCCCATGCCGCCTGTTGTGGCCACAAGAAGTAGAATTGTGTGATTGGCAGAGTCACTAACAGCAAATGGGGTGAGAAGATGTACCCAATAGCAGATAAAGATGAAGATGATGCCACAAAACTTGGATGAAAAGATGCTTGGGAAACAAAAACAATAGACGTCCACTAAGCACATTTACTATACTATATCATACTATACTATACCATACCATACCATTCCATATCACACTATATCATACTATACCATCAGTGGTTATGGTAGGCAGAATAATGGCCCCCCCAAAAGAGGCCAACTTCCAAATCCTCAGAATTTATGAATGCTAAATTACATGGCAAGGGGGATTAAGATTGTAGATGGGATTAAGTTTACTAATCAGTGGACCTCAAAATAAGATGTTCCTGGATTACCCAGGTAGGCCCAAGGTAATCTCAAGAGTCCCTAAATATAGAAGATGTTGGCAGAGAAGTTAGAGTCAGGGAGGAAGTGTCTGTGATACCCTGTGAGAGAGACTCATTCGGCCAGTGCGCTATGTGTTGCAGAATAAGTGTGATCACTGATCCTAGAATCACAGAGGTTTTCGAGCTTAAAGTAGAGTACACAAATTCTTAGCTTGTGGGCCAAATCTGGCCTACCTACATATTTAAAACAAAACAAACAGGGGCCGGCCCTGTGGCTGAGTGGTTAAGTGTTGCGCTCCACTTCGCTGGCCCAGGGTTTCACTGGTTCGGATCCTGGGCGGGACACGGCAGCGCTCGTCAGGCCACGCTGAGGAGGCATCCCACATAGCACAACCAGAGGCACTCACAACTAAAATATACAACTATGTACCAGGGGGCTTTGCGGACGAAAAGAAGAAAAGAAAAGAAAAAAAAAAAAGATTGGCAACAGATGTTAGCTCAGGTGCCAATCTTTGAAAACAAACAAACAAAACAAAACAAACTACAATGGAAACTGAATGACAGTGTATTTAGATAGGTTTTACATGTTCCAGTTTGTCACTCTCCCCACATTCTTCTTTCATTTCACCTGGCCAATTCACCTGAAACCTGCAAGACAGTTTTCAACCTTTGGCTTAAGGGGACCTTACAAGTTTCTTATAAAAGAGACATAAAAAAATGAGACCAGGGGCTGGCCCCGTGGCTGAGCAGTTAAGTTAGGTAAGGATTGGATATGTTCTTAAGTACTGCAAAATGGCTGTGTTTGGGGATGGTAGTTTGGCAATGAAACACAGGCTAACGCAGATGCCAGGGTACATACACACGCAGCAGAAAGACAGCTGCATACATTCCTAACAATGCAAGAGAGTGAGTAGTCATGGTGGTGTGCCAAGAGTGAGTTACAGGTGTATAGAGAAATTGCTCCCCACAGCCCTGGGGGAAAGCTGGTTGAGGCCTGAGCCTGGAAGATTCTCTAGGCTGGTTACGACTGTGACAACAGCCTTATTTGATTAAGTCAATGTCGTGCAAATACCAAATTTCATCAATTCTTAGATTCATATTTTTTCACGTTTAACAAGTGCACATTGCATCAGACTGCTTCTTACAGTGACAGGCAGCCAGGCAGCAGCTGTGACTCAGTTGTTCTTACAGCTGCATGCATGAAATTGGTCATAGCTGTTCAACACTTCTATTGAGTTAAGGGTGTTGTTGCTGTATACTTACTATGTTTAACTGCCATTTAAAATGTCTTTAAAAAGATTATGCTGTTATTTGGCACAACAAAAAGTTACCAGGTACGGAACTAGGCATGGAAAGAGAACAGAAGGTTATAAACTTGTATCAGTGAGGCAAATACGGGTTATTGAAGGAATGACCAAAATTCCATGTTTTCTTACAAAGCAAGCAAATAATTTACAATTCCTTAAAAAGGCGGATAGCCTTGCGCAGATAAAGCAAAACAGTTGCTTATTTCACTTCTAGGTTGGAGAAATTGAAAAATCCTTCAGAATATAAGAAAGAAATTTATGGGATGAGAGAGTAGTTTTTGAGTCACAGGTACTTTTGTTAAAACACCAAATATGAATTTGTCAAAAATTTCCTACTGTTTCTGAGTAGAAGCTGATGAATTTTCATTGGTTGGTGAAAAAATGAAATTATGAGTTTAGCAAAGTAGGAAATGGTGACAAACCCTGATATTCTTTGACAGCCATCAAAGCTGATCTGTCAATGTTAAAATTACTAAAAGTGCATGGGTTATATAAATAAGTGGCATGGCACTATCTTTAATTTAAAACTGTAAAATGATACTTAAGAATAAAATCTTCCCCAATGATGATAGTGTGCATACTCAAAAGAATGGATGTACAATGTTTGCATTGTACTGGCTAAAATAACATGGAATAGACTACTAGGAGCCCTACATATCTCACCATGCATGTTAGTTCTTAATGTAGCTCATAGACAGGTATCTCGATGGTTAAAGAATGAGGGAAAGTGTAGTTGATTTGGTTATTTTTGCTGGTGACATGCAATCCTTCAATGCTTCAGTCAAAAACAATTTAAAAACTATTCGCGGTTATTAGAAAAACATCTGTTGATGCCCTTGGGTAAAATCCAGAAATAACCAATACGCAAACTTGCATAATGGGTGTCAATGGCATGGAAGAAAATCCCAGAGACAATATTAGAGCACTCCTTTAAGAAAGACTAGGTCCTCAATGCTCTTGAAGGCCCAAGGGAAAAACATGGTCATTGGTGACTCTGCTTTGAAAACTATTCAGTAGAATTGGACCTTAATATGAAGACATTTTAGGAGTATATTAAATAATCATACTTGTATTTTTACATACATAATAAAAATGTATCTAAAAGTTCTTTCAAAGTTAAAAAATTCTGTTTATGAAGAAACATTGTGTAATGTTTTCATTGGAAGTTATTTTTCTTTCTTAAGGGTAAATAAAATTTGTGCATGTTACCATTAATGGCCTCTCAGATTTGATGAAATATGGTTATTATATTTTTCATCTGTATCATGTGGTGAAAATGTTGGGAAGCACTGGAATAGATAATAAATGTCGTAAGAGTTTTGAGGGGCCGGCTCCAGGGCCGAGTGGTTAAGTTCGCGTGCTCCGCTGCGGCGGCCCAGGGTTCGGATCCTGGGCGCGGACATGGCACCGCTTGTCAGGCCATGTTGAGGCGGCATCCCACATCCCACAACTAGAAGGACCTGCAACTAAGATATACAACTGTGTACGGAGGGGGGCGGGGGGGGGGGTTGGGGAGATAAAGTAGAAAAAAAAAAGATTGGCAACAGTCGTTAGCCCAGGTGCCAATCTTTAAAAAAAAAAAAAAGAGTTTTGAAAAAGAATTTTAGGATTGATCCAGAATGAAAAGACTATGAAGTAATAACCAATAACTACTTGAAAAGTGTTCAAGTTCATTAGTGATCAATAAAAATAAAATGAGATATCTTGACCTTCCAATAAGGTCTAGGATTTCTCTCTCGTAGGCTCCACTCTTGTGCTCCTCACTGTTACCTCTTTTTATTTATCCCCTCATTCTCATCCTCTCTCTTTCTTCCTCTTTCCTTCCCTCCTCCTCCAAACCTCCTCATATTCTTCTCTCACAAGAGAGGTTTACCAATGATCTCTTCTGGCTTGACCTCCTGCGGACTCTGATGCCCTTGAAGTCTCAGTCTCCAGTCTAAGTAGCTCATCAACGCTTTGACATTTTTCTGAATAGACAGTTCATTCCTAAGAGGAATTCTGGCATCTGCTGTTGCAACAATGTTTTTTTTACCTTGTTAAAACTGCATTTAGAAAGTTTATAGAACATATACTACACTAAAGACTCCCAATTCTCAAACTTCTACTCATGTCAGGACATATTTATTTTAAAGTCACTGTCCTGTATATAAGAAATGCTTAAACTGTTGACCCATATTTACCCCCGGAGTAATTTACAGCTTATTTACCTCTTTTTAGCCTCCTCCAACCCCCAGCTTATTTTCTGAGTACCAGACCCTAGCTTGTCGGCATCATTGCCGCTCTTGCTGCTTTCTTGCTTTGAAAAGAATTCTAGATCTGGCTGCAGGAAACCTAGTTTGAAGTCCCATTCGGCCACTTGTGCAACCTTGGTAAACAACTTAAACCCTCCAAGCCGCAGTTGCGAGCCGCAGTTCTGTTGTTTGAAATGTGGTGACATCTCTATCTTACCTGCCTACTTTACACTGTGGTCAGGATCAAATAAATATATGAGGGATGTCAAAGTTTCTATTAAGTGTAAAGCCTGAACCAAGTGTCAATAGATGTTATTGTTTCATTGCTAAAATAACACCTCACTTAGCTAACATAATGAAACAGTTCAGCAACAAGTTAAAGTTGCATTAATGTATACATTAAAAGTTTTTTGGAGGTAAAACTACACATTTTTATTTGGTTATTAGAATTTTGGGCAGGTGTATCAATTAGCGGGCTACTCCTTTTATTTTGATTATTAAAATTTGGGGCAGGTATAGCAATTAGCTGTTGCTGTGTGAACCCTCCTCCACCCCCAAATTTCCAATGTCATCCTACAAGCGAACATTTATTTAGCTTGCATGTCTGGGGGTTAGCAGTGGGTTAGTCCAGCTAGGCTGGGCTCAGCTGAGCGGGTTCTGCTATGCGCCATGTGTCTCTTACTCTCTTCCTGGGACCAGCAGGCTAGCCCATGTACGTTCTTCCCAAGGCTATGATAGAAGTGCAAGACAGCAAGCAGAAACACAAGCTTGTTAAGGCCCGGACTTCAAACTGACATACCATTATTTTTGCCCCATTTTATTGCTCAAAATAAGTCACAGGGATGAACTCAATGTCAAGGAGTGGGGAAATACACAGTTGATTCCATTATTTATGGTAGTTATGGAATATAAAGTCACCATGAACACTGAATTGGTAAATACTGAACCCCTGCTCCTAGAGGAAACACAGGTTCGTTTCCTGTGAGCTTCTGGTCACTTTTTCATCAACAGATCAATACATAACCCAATACATGTGTGTTTTTATTTGAAGACACCTCACTAATATATATTGTTGATTTATTAACACTGAACTCAGGGCCAACAGCACCATAACTCATGTCCAAAGGAACTTATCTAACACACATATTTTCTCTATGAGGCCCATCATAGCCTTTTTTCACTTAGGAACACGAGACAGCACATGAGTACAATGGTTGGGGCCATTCTATACAGTGAAATCACCAACAAAAAGCACAAAAATGCAAAAAATGTGGCATGAAATAGACTGCAAAAATGACACCTGTTTCCAGTATAAGACCTGAAACAAGACAGCAGAGCATTGCCTTGTTCAACCTCAGCTGGGAACTCAAATTTTTGCCACTCGGTGCACATCTGCAAATACCTGTGAAAGCACCAGAAGAGTATTGATTTGGGGGATACAAATAAATTTTAGCAAGTAGGTGTACTTGAAATGTAGTATCCATGAATAATGAGGATCAAGCCTACTTTGGCCCTTAGTGGAAAAAACTTCAATGTTATATGGAAAAGGATATGGATAAAGGGAGAGTTAACACATTGAGGGCAATAATGCAGACTCTTGGGCCCCATCTCAGACTTCTCGAATCAAAATCTGCATTTCAAATTCCCCAGGTGTTTGCATGCATATTCAAGTTTGAGAAGTATTGCCCTCAATACCATGGTAGGTACACCCACGCCAGAGGGTGGAAGTTAAACCCTACAAACATTAGAGTCTTACCACATCACTAACGTTTTTATGGGTCCAAAAGTCTGAGGCATGCTGGGACAACCTCTCTAAGGTGAAGGATAAGTTATTGCATCTTGTAATTCCTATTAATAGAGAAGAGACAGAGCATTTGGTGGGCCTCTTTGGCTTTTGGGGGTAACATATGCCACATCCGGGCATACAGCTCCAATGCATTTATTGGGTGACGTGATGGCTGCCACTTTGAATGGGTCCCTGATCAGGAGAGTGCTCTGCAGCAAGTGCATGCTGGAATGTAAGCTGCACTGTTATTTGGTCCTATGTCTTGGTAGATCCAACCGCGCTAGAGAGATCCATGGTGGATAAGGATGCGGTATGGAGTCCTAGGCAAGCCCTAACAAGAGAGTCAAAGTGCAGAACCTCAGGGTTCTGGAGCAAGGCCGTTCTTTTGACAGCAAGTGATTTAAAAAGCAGCCTTTGGCAAGCCACTGAGAGCCTGGCCACACAACTCAAGTGATTATGCAACTATAGCTGCCCATAAGGAGCTGGAGATTTCAGATTTACCAAGTCACAGTTAGGTGGGTATCGCGGCAATCTATCAGTTAGAAAAGGAGAAAGAGTAGTCATGGGATTGAAAATAACCTTGAAGGGTGAAGAACAGTGACTAGAAGAACATGAACGGGAGAGTTGGAAGTTCCCCAAGAAAGGCAAGCTCAGTATAATAAAGTTATCTTTTTCTTGCTCCCTAATCACTCCTCTCCCTGAATTCCTTCTCTTGGGTGCAGAGTAGTAATATGCACTCTACTCCAGGTCCAATCTCTGGAGTCATCACTGACAGTTCCTGCTTCATCAGAGGGATACCCCCTTAAAACAGTATCTCTTTAGTCTGTGTCTGCGTCTCCACCTCCATGGCTGCTGTCTTAAGTCCCTCATCATTTCCCTGTTGCAAATTTTCCACATAATTGACAAACCGGGTTTCTGCCTATCTGATTATCCCATTCATTCCTCAAATATTTTTTGAGCATCTACTATCTGTAAGGCACCGGGTTGGGCCTTGGGGAAACATTGTGAGGAATTAAAGACATTGCTGCAGGCCTCATGGAATTTACAGTCTCGTGGAGGAGAAAGACGAAAATCCTGCTTAAGATCCTTCCCTGGTTCCCTGCTGTTTTCAGGATGAAGCCCAGATGTCTCGACCTCCCTGTCCCTGCTTCTCTCTCCAGCATCACCTCTAACCACTGCCCCTTAATCTTGCAGGCTCTGCAGCTACAATACACAATTTCTCTTATTCTGAGCACCCGCCTTTCTGCCTAGCTAATGTTTACTGTCTCTCCAGGGTTCAGTCCATCTGTCCACGTTCTTCAGGAAGCCTTCTAGACACTCCCTTCCCTCTTGAGCTGCATTTCTCTGTAGTTTCACCACATTTCATGCTACCACTATCACATACGTATCACACTTTATTGGGATTTTCCGTTCTGTACACATCTACTCTATTGGTGAGCACAGCTTTGTGTAACCAACACTTAATGCAGTCTGATTTATAACAGGTACTTGTTTTCATCAAAGGGAACTGAGTAGATATGTAGAAATGCTCCCTACTCTTCAAGAGCAGACAAGGCCAACACATCACTTGTGACTCCTGATAAAGGATCATCTGGGGGGCACAACTCCCAGGCATTCTCTGGCCTTGGGGCCTCCTTCCTTCCTGGGCCCTCCCTCGCAGAATAAGACTCAGTCAACGCGCCCCCTAGCGCCTCCTGCTGACACTGCAGGAGTGGAAGGGCGCGGCGAACACGCGGTCCCAGACCCTGGAGCGGCGCATGCGTAGCACGCGAGCGCTCGGCTCGGATAGGAAGAGTCCAAGTGTGAGGGGAGCGGGCTGTGGATTCAGATTCTTTTTCGTTCTGCAATAGGAAGCGACTCCTATCCTTTTCCTCTTCGATCATATCTTAATTTAAAATGTAATGCTTGACGTGTGGCTCTGCAGGAAGCGAGAAAGGGGCTAGAGTGTTGTCAAACTCTTCTTCGTCCTTCAGCACCCCTCCCGGGGGCCGCGGGTTGGACGGTCCCAGGTCAGGGCGCGCGGGGGAGGAAGCGGCGGAGCCGGCGCCAGCGGCGGCTGTCAGAGCTGGAGAGGGGCCGGGCGGAGCGGCCATGGAGGGTCAGCGCTGGCTCCCGTTGGAGGCCAATCCCGAGGTGAGCGCAGCTCGGATCTCGGCCTGAGGACTCGGGCAGGGACGGAGGGAACCGGGCTGCCACAGCTAGTCCAGGGCAGTTTGTCTCTAAACCGTGTTCTCTGTTTCGTTTTCAGGTCACCAACCAGGTGAGTGAGGTGTCTGTCACTCGGGACCCCGGAGTCCTCCCTGCCCGCCTACACCTTCACGCTCCCTAGGAGTCTGGGATTTAATTCCGTGAGGGCCCTTCCTGCCCTGCTTCAGGCGGGGATGCCTCTTTTATGGCTGTCTCCCTGCCCACCTGGCTCCTGGAGATGCTTCCAGCTGCCTCAGCCCCTCTGTTTCCATTCCCTCGTCATCCTGTTTCTTGGGGTCTCTGAGGTTTGAGGGCCGTTCACCCTATATTCCTATTCCTCTTCCCTCTTCGTTTTGCCTCCTGTAGTGCCGATTCCATAATTTTCCCACCCCTGTACCTTCAGGGTGACTAATTTGCCTACACTACCTGACTCCAAGCTTTGTAAACTCGCCCACCCAGTCCTTGTAATTCCACCCACCGCCTGCACTATGAAATCATCTTCCAATCATCTTCTCTTGCCCCATCCAGTCACTTCTCTTCCCCGCCACACCCCCTTTCTCTTCCAGTCTCTTTAAACTGGAATTTAGTTGCTTTTCTGCCATAGAATTCTCAATATGATCATTTCCACGCTATTCTTTGCAACCTACAACCCTTAAAGTTCGTCCGAGTATCCGAGGTTTGAGTTTGGGGAGGGATGAGGGAACATCTCCCAGCCACTCGATTGAAAGAACAGTAAGTGCTACCAGGTATAAACTTTTGATTTCCTTAGGTGTATTTTGTCTTACCCTGTTTTTCATTCTTAACAGCTCGTTGACTTTTTACTGCCCTGCTAGTTTATCGTATGATACACTTTTCCCCCCATAATCTTCCTTCTCATCACCAAGGAATAATGATTCATCATATACTTAATTGATTTTTGGCTTTCAAAGCTTCTAGAAAATTCCTTATACAAAGAAAGTAGATAGAAATGCTTTATCTTAATATTGGCAGCAAACCCTTTATCTTCTCATTGAGGCTGATAAGCTTTGAAATGACTTCTTGCCCCACCTGTTGTCTCTTTAGTAATCTAGAAATGTGCAAAGCTTAAAGCCCAGCGTATATCTTTTATATTATTCCTGAGGCGGTGTTTCCTATAGATGTCAATTTTCTTTTGTTTCCCTCGCTTTGAAATTTGCTGGGTTTTTTTTGTCTTAAAGCATTTTGACCACTTTGCAAAGAGAAAAATCTTCAGGCCAAAGAAGTTAGTGTTTGCAAGTTCTAATTTAATGCCATAGGAAAGAGGCATATTTCTCTCAGACTTAATTTAAAACTATTTTTACATGTTTTGTGAAAAAAATGAATTTACCATTTATCTCAACTCTGTTCTTTTCCATTGAACTCTGTTCTTTCACCAGTACCACACTGTTTTGATTACTGTAGTTTTTTTTTTTTTTTGAGGAAGATTAGCCCTGAGCTAACATCTGCCGCCAATCCTCCTCTATTTGCTGAGGAAGACTGGCCCTCAGCTAACATCCGTGCCCATCTTCCTCTGCTTTATATGTGGGACGCCTGCCACAGCATGGCTTGCCAAGCGGTGCCATGTCCACACCCGGGATACAAACCATTGAACCCCGGGCCACCGAAGCAGAACATGCACACTTAACCGCTGTGCCACTGGGCCAGCCCCTGATTACTGTAGTTTTATAGTGAGTCTTGAAATCAAGTAGCATGAATCCTCCAACTTTGTTTTTTGGGTTTTTTTTTTAAGACTGGCCCTGAGCTAACATCTGTTGCCAATTTTCCTCTTTTTTTTTTCTCTCTCCAAAACCCCAGTACATAGTTGTATATCCTAGTTGTAAGTCCTTCTAGTTCTTCTATGTGGGATGCCACCACTGCGTGGCTAGATGAGCGGTGTGTAAGTCGGTGCCCAGGATCCAAACCAGTGAACCCTGGGCAACGGAAGCAGAGCACTTGAACTTAACCATTGCACCACCGGGCCAGCCACCCAACTTTTGTTCTTTTTTTGGAGTTGTTTAGACTATTTTAATTACTTTGCCTTTCCATATAAATTTTAGAATCAGTTTCTACAATTTGTGATTTTGATGGTGAATGTTTGTGGAAATCTATAGATATATTTTGGGGAAAATTAACATCTTAGTATTGAGTCTTGCAATCCATTAAGATGGTGCATCTCATCATTTACTTGGGTCTTCTTTGATTTCTTTTAACAGTGTTATGTAGTTTCAGCAGGTAGATCTTGCACATATTTTGTTAGATTTATACCAAAGTATTTAATGATTTTTGGTGCCATTGTAAATGATACTGTTTTTAAATTTCAGTTTCTAATTGTCCATTGCTGTGTATAGAAATACAATTGATTTTTATATGTTGACTTTGTATCCTGCTGCCTTGCTAAATTCACTTATTCTAGTGGCTTTTTTTTTTTTGTAGCTGCCTTGGGATTTTCTAAATAGACAGTCATATTCCCTGTAAATAGACTGTTTTATTTCTTCTTTTTCAATCTGTATGCCTTTTATTTCTTTTTCTTATTGCACCAGTTGAGACCTTCAATACAAAGTTGAATATGATGGGGACAGAGGACATCCTTGTTTTGTTCTGGCCTTTAGGGGGAAAACATTTCATCTTTCATTAGATATGTTAGTTGTAGGGTTTTGGTAGATGCTTTTTATCAGATAAGGAAGTTCCTATCTTTTCCTAGTTGCTGAGGGTTTTTATCATGAATCAGTGTTGAATTTTCTCAAATGACTTTTCTGCATCTCTTAAGATAATCATTTAAGGAAGAAAAACTACCAGTTTTACATAAACATAGAAGAAGGGGACAGTTCTCAACTCTTTTTATGGCCAGCATTACCAGACAAGCCATGATAAGAAAAACTGCCCATCACTATCCCTCAGGAACATGGATGTAAAAATCCTTAACAAAATATTAGGAAATAGAGTGCAGCAGTATGTAAAAAGGATAATGTGTCATGACCACGAGCTGTTTATCCTGGTATTACAAAGCTGGTTCACTATTTCAAAAGTCAGTCAGTGTAAATAACCATATCAACAGACTAAAGACAAAACTATTTAGATAGTATTTTTATTTGTTTTAGTAAGATGTAAGCTAATATAACTGAAAGCTTATGTTCTGTGATTCAGCTGGTATTTGACTTTATTCCTAAGTAATCTTGATAAACTATAAAACACATTTACTCATTAACATTAATTAAATAATATTTGGCGGACACCTTTTATAATACCAGGTATCTGAGCAGAAGCTACTTATACTTTGGTGATTAAAATATTCATGGTTTTCTGCTTTTCAATCCACTGGGAAGACAAACAATAAACAAGTTAGCAAAAAAATAAATTAGCAATTATTATAAGTGCAGTGAAAAAAATTAGCAGGGTACTGTGATGACACCGTCTGGGAAAACATAATAGGTTGGATGGTGACAGGAGGTCATTTTGAGGTGATGTAAACAGAGAAAAGATGTTATTAGTATATAATTGTACGCTATTTCTGACATGCTTTGGCATGGTTCAGTTTGTTTTAGATTTATTTATTAAAGAAGTAATGTACTTTTGGTGGGAGAATGGGCAAATATGTAAGAAGTGATTAGTTTTAACCAAAATTTTTGTGGTTGTTTCTTTATTCTCTCTGTGTTAGTGGCAGAACCAAGAATAGAAAATGAATAGAAATTTAATTAACTGACTTAGAATTTGGAGAATTAATAAATTAAGCCACAGATAAACCCCAACAACAATATCTATACTACCCTTTCTTATTTCATCAACTTAAAAGAATCATAGGCCTTTTACTTATCTTAATTTCACTGTTACCATTGGGTAGTTGCGTGTGTTATTATTGTACTCTTAGTTTGAGCAAATACTGTTTTATGTTCTAATGTTGCCTAGTTTCTATAAGAATGATCAACACATGTCTGCTATATGCAGATCATTATTAACCGTGAGACCTTAACTAGTATCCATGTATCTCAGTAAATGTGGTCAGCGTGATTTCTTTTGTTGGTGAATATGCTGTCAGTCCCTTCAAAGAATATTTTGTCATGCTACAGATAGAACTTAGAATAAAATCAGTTAAGTGATAGAAAAAATTTATTGAAAAATTTGAACTTCTATTTATATGTGCATTTAAAGAAGTAATAGCAGCTTGTAGCTGATGGAAAGTTACAGATAATTAAGCATCAGGAATGATAACCTTTTTAAAAAGTACAGTTTGTGATATGGACAATCATGACATGTCTTTTTATGACCATACTAGATTTTCATCTTGATTATGTTTTGTGACTTGAGTACAGTACAGCCACATTATGTGTATTTTAAATATTATTGTGTATTAGAACCAGTCATTTTTGATATGGAACCCCCCTAGAAATATTCCCAATTGTAATTTTATTGAAGAGGCAACATATTTTCTGGCGTGATGTATAATGTCCAAAGGAAAATAAATTTACTTTAAGATAACTATTTTATTTAGCTTCGATGCTTAGAGTTAGAAAAAGAGTTAGGGATCATATGCTGGGTTATTGCCATAAACATACAAAAATTCGCTAGTTAGTAGATCCTATCTTAGAAAAAACGCCTTGTTACCTTGTCCCCCTGTAGCTACTGCCTCATCTCTATTTCCCTCTTTATAAATATTCCGCAAAGAATTATTCATAGGAGCTGTTGCTACTTTCTCTGATTTCTCTGATTTTTTTCTGTGTTCACTCCTGTCTAGCTGCTTCTATCCTCACCATTTCAAGTAACTACTTTTGTCAGGTTTACTAATTACTTTTCCAGATCCAGTGATCTCCTATCTGTCACCATATTTCTTGACCTCTCAGCAACATTTGGTAGAGGAGCCCACTTCATCCTTCTTCAAAGTTTATCTTTTCTTGTCTTCTGTGATAATTCTGGTTTTCCTCCTGTTTCTATGACTGCTTCCTAGATTTGTCTTTGCTACATCATCTCCCAACTTCTAAGGAGTTCCTCGGAACTTTGTCCAAGACTGCTAATCTTTTTTATGTGCATTCTTTCCCTAGTGATGTTTTCTATCGTATAGCATTAACACTATCGATTGTCACATAATTGGTCCCCTGTTCCTCTAAGCCCTGACTTCTCACCAAATTGGAAACCTTTATTTTCAACTATTTCTTTGATATCTCCATTTGGATGTTTTATAGATACCTCAAACTTAACATGGCTGAAAAAGAAATCGTGATTTACATCCTATCACCTCTCCTCCAAACCCATTTCTTCCGCATCTTCCAAGGGCACCACCATTTATGCAATGCCTAAGTCAATGGCATTGATTCTTTCTCACAACTATGCAACTTTGAAGAGACCATACTGTAATGATTTGATTTCTTAGGTTTGAATCTCTGCTCTAAGACCATGGCAGTTACCTAACCTCTTTGTACCTCAGTTTCTTAGTTTGTTATAATCTCTTCTAATCTTAGAAAATTGTTGTAAAGATTAAACAAATTACTACATCTAAAGTATGTAAAACATTGTGTAAAACAAAGCACACACTTTGAATGTTAGCTATTTTTAGTATTCTTGTCTTTTCCTAACTTCTCACATCAATTGATCTGCAGTTCTTGTACATTCTTCTTTCAAAATGTATTCTAAATCTGGCCATTCTCTCCATTTCTACCACAACATCCCAAGCCACCATCACCCTTAATTTGGACAACCACAGTAGCCTCCTAACTAATTTTTCTGTTTCTCCCTTTACTTCCCTAAAATCTGTTCTTCATATACGTACACCCAAAATAGTTTTATAAAAATGCAGATCACATCTTGTGTCTCCCTGTGTAAAACACTGAAAGCACAAAATGGTTTTCCACTGCTTGTCCTTAGAATATAATTCAAGCTTCTTACAGTGGCCTGATGAGGAGGTATAGCCTACCTCTCTCCCATTCGTGCTGGGCTCCTGTCTTTGAATGCCAAACCAGGTCTTGATGTAGAGTCTTTGTACTTCCTCATCCTTTGCTTGAATTGTTCTTATCTGGGTTGTTTCATGGCTGGTTCTTTCTTGTCATTTCTTTCTTAACTCAGTCTCCTCCTCAGTGAGTCTTTCCTTGATTACACAGCTAAAATGCTGCTTTCCCCGCAAATCTGTGCTGACATCATGTCTTGTTTTATTTTCTTCCTAATAACTTACCACCTTGTGAAATGATGTTGGTTATGTATTTATCTGTTTGTTGTGTGTATCCTACCACTAGGATGCAAATTATATGAGAGCAAGGCCATGTCTGAAGTACTAAGAATGGTGCCTGGCCCATAGGATGCTCTCAACAAATAGTTATTGAATGGAAGAATGAATAAATCTTACATAGCTGCTTTCCTGCTCCAGAAAATCTTTCTCAAAATTATCTTTAATGTGGTCATGAATCTTTTACTTGAATATTTCAATGAGCAGCATTCTGTCTCATAAGGTGGTTTAATTTTTTATTGTAATTATGAAAATAATATAATTAGAAGAATTATATTTCTTTTTATTGAAAAAAAATCTGCTTGTCTATAACTACCTCCAGTTGTCCATCAGTCCTCCCATTGAAACCGTACAGAGTAAATCTAATTGCTCTTACATGATATTACTAAAAATATCTGGGATGAGGATCATAATAATTTAAGTCTTCTCTGAACATGCCCAGATTCTCCAGCTGGGATGTCTTCCAAAACCTTATCATTCCCGGTCACCTTCCCTTGAGCCTGCTTCTGTTTGTCATTGTCCTTCATAAAATAGGCTTCCCAGAGCTGATATCATATTCCACTCTGAATAATCTGTGTTGAATATAGTGGATTACATTATTCTGAATAATTCTTTTTTTTTAAAGCAGCCCAGCTTGCATCACTTTTGTTGACAATTGTGTATTGAGTCCATATGGAGCCTGCAGTGAAGTAAACTCTTTTTTTTCTTAATCTCCACATAAAATGTTTTCAGTATTTCCCCATTCTGTACTTAAATAATTTTATCTTTTTGTTTGTTTTGCTAAATCTCTATTAGAATTCATTTGGCTAGTTTCCAGGCTTTAAGAACCATTATTTTCTCATGTGACTATTTAGTTATTCTTCTAGTCCTGCATCTAGCAATTACTACTTGTATACTTTTACCAATGGTAATATCAAGCAATTGCTAGACAAGTATAATTCCTGTCATAACCCAAATCATTAATAAATAGTAACAAGGCAGAATTTGTTGTTGCCCTGAGCAGGCTGTTAAAGACTAGAGAAAGTGGCTTTAGAACAAATTTGAAAGGAAGGTGAATTTTATTTTTCAGTTTTTTTCTTTTTTAATTTATAGAATCAGGGTTTTTGTTATTTGACTATAATCTAAAGAATGAGGAGGAATACATTGTAAATTAGGGGCAGAAGCTAACAGTTTTTCAGATAGAAAACTCCAGTTGTGTGTGAGAAACCTGGAGGGAAGAAATGGTCGTAAACCCTTTGAGAACTTGAGTTCATTGTGGCTAAAGATAGAGAACAAAGTACAATAAACATACTTTAAGCAGTGGGAGATGAAGCTAGAAGAGTAAATAGGTAGCAGAACACCCAGAGCTTTGCATGTGGGTTCTGGGAGCGTGACCTTGAAAAATCATGTAACCTCCCAGACTCAGTTTTCTCATTTGTGAAAGGATGCAATAAAACCTGTCTTGCCAGGTGCAGTAAAGGTGAAGAGCATTAAAGCTCCTGGCATGGTTTCTGATACATGATACTCTTAAACAATATTTACAAGTAATTTAAAATATTCGTCGTTCAGTGGGAAATTTATCATTGGACCATAGAATAAAAAGGATAAGTTGACCAAGGTTCTTTTATGGGCATGTATTCTAATTTACTGATTATTTTTTTTGATTGGCCAAAATTTTAGAGGCATTGTGAAAATTATTGAGCTAATCAGTCAGAATTTTTTGTTATTTTCTTACCCAGTGTTTAGAGAAGCCGGAAGATGGGAATTAGAGGTTACAGAAGTCTCTTTTATTTGGCTTGATGCAAACAGGATGCTTCTACTTGTGTAGAGATAGCTTTGCAAATACATATGTAGAATACTTTTCTTTGTGAGTAGTCTGGAGAGGTTTTTTTGGTTTAGTTTTAAGACTTATTTTGGATCTTCTCCCGGTTTTGTAAATTTAAATAAAATACACATGTGTATCAGTTCTATAGATTTGTGTCTTAGAAATTACTCGTAACTCTTGTAAAAATAACACTTTTCAAAAATACTGGAAAATAGAAAGTTGAGTTCACACCACCCAAGCTAACTGCTGTTAATGTTTTAGAGAATTTCCTTCTAATCTTTCTCTATTTGCATATGATTATCAAACAAGTGGGGTTCTTTTTTTTTTTACTTATAAAAGTAGGACAGTTTCATGATTTAAAAAAAAGTGAGAGGTAAGAGTTGAAGACCCTTTTCCCACCCTTTCTCCACTTCCCAGAGGTAGTTACTATGAATAGCGGCTTTTATTCTTTTTATTCGTATGATGACTTCCTGTGTGAGTCTGACTCATAACAATCTGGAGTCAGAGGATGCAACCAATGACTTAATAGATATTAATGAATTGAACACCTTTATATCAATCTCACTTGAGTAGCAAATGAGTATAACGTTAAGGGAAAAGTATGATTCCAGTTAAAATGTACTCGTTTTTATATTTAACCTGCTATTTAATCATCGAGTTTGTTCTCAGTTTGATAGTAATTAGTCTCACTACAGTTGCTGCCTTTGGAAGTCGGTACTTTTTATACTCATTACCTTTGGCTGAAGTGAAGTAAGTTTGCAACTTATTTCACTGTGGTAAGGTACCAATTTTGGCCAGACCGTTTTTTCACTGAGATGTTTAACTGTTACTTTCAGTTTGTAGTACAGATGTGAAGTTACTGTTATGTGTACCATCTTGTTTTATAGCTTTAGAACAATACAGCTTTTGGGATACATAAAATTAACGAATTTAAATCCTCTTATCAGGGTTTATGATACTTTTCCTTGACAGTATGCCTTTTAGGGCCATCAATCCTGTGTAGGTAGTGTTTGGAGTTGATTAAGTGAATGCCTGATTTTTGATTTGGAGCCAAATATATCTTTCCTACTTCTTTAACTTGGCACAAGTAAAAACAAATATTTATTGGATATTCATTATAAACATAGCTTAACGGACGTATGTAGACATAAAGGTGGCTAGATTATCTATTAAAATAAAGATGTAATTTTTTTTTTTTTGCTGGGAAAGATTTGCCTTGAGCTAACGTCTGTTACTAATCTTCGTCTCTTTTTTTTTCCTCCCCAAAGCCCCAGTATGTAGTGTTTATTCTAGTTGTAGTTTTTGTTTTGTTTTAAAGATTTTATTTTTCCTTTTTCTCTCCAAAGCCCCCTGGTACATAGTCGTATATATTTTTAGTTGTGGGTCCCTCTAGTTGTGGCATGTGGGACGCTGCCTCAACATGGCTTGATGAGGGGTGCCATGTCCACGCCCAGGATCTCAACCAGCAAAACCCTGGGCCACCGAAGCGGAACGCACGAACTTAACCACTTGGCCACGGGGCTGGCCCCTTGTTGTAGGTCCTTTTAGTCCTTCTACATGAACTGCTGCCACAGCATGGCTACTGACAGACGAGTGGTGTGGTTCCACGTGCAAGAACCAAACCCACTGTGCTTAAGTGGAATGTGCTGAACTTTAACCACTAGGCCGTCAGGGCTGGCTCTAAAGGTAGAATCTTCAGTTCAACAAATGTAGCTTGAGTGTCTGTGGTTCCGCCAGATACAGTGCTAGACAATGGGCTTAAAAGATGAGTAAGACACAGTTCCTTCCCTTGACTTTGCAGTCATCTTTAATCCTTTTTGGTTTTCAAATAGAATTGAATATTGAGAGGTACAGACTAAGAATTTTGGAGAAAGTGGAGAAGGGAGAAGAAAGTAATTTGGAGTGCTTTACTGAACTTTATTAAAGTCTGGAATGATGAATATGAATCAGATGAAGGATAGGTATAATGTGGAGGAGTCTGTTGATTTCTCTGTTCCCAAACTGTTGTAGAGCATGTGACTTGATGAGCCTAAAAGATGTTGAGCTTATTCTACCAAGAGAAGCTTTTTAATTCATGGTGTTGGGAAAACTGTACAGCCACATGCAAAAGAATGAAAGTAGACCATTCCCTTACACCATGCACAAAAATCAACTCAAAATGGATTAAAAACTTGAATGTAAGACCCGAAACCATGAGACTTCTAGAAGAAAACATAGGCAGTACGCTCTATGACATTGGTCTGAGCAGCATATTTTCAAGTCCCATGTCTGACCAGGCAAGGGAAACAAAAGGAAAAATGAACAAATGGGACTACATCAAACTAAAAAGCTTCTGCACAGCAAAGGAAACCATGAACAAAATGAAAAGACAACCTAACAATTGGGAGAAGATATTTTCAAACCATATATCAGATAAGGGGTTAATATCCAAAATATACAAAGAACTCATACAGTTCAACAACAAAAAGCCAACAATACAATTAGAAAATGGGCAAAAGACCTGAACAGAGATTTCTCCAAAGAAATATACAGATGACCAACAGGCATATGAAAAGATGCTCAACATCATTAGCTATCAGGGAAATGCAAATCAAAAATTACAATGAGGTATCAGCTCACTCCGGTCAGAATGGCTATGTGGGGACTGGAATGGCCACCCCAAGATATGTCTCTTTGGCATGAGGACTATTTGAGGCTGGTTTCTTTGCAGACAGGAAAGCAACTAAAAAGTAGAACTAAATCTCTATCTGTAAAGGTGCTGGTTTCTTTGCAGACAGGAAAGCAACTAAAAAGTAGAACTAAATCTCTATCTGTAAAGGTGCCTCCCTCTCTGTACCAGGAAGGAGAAAGGAGATGACCTTCTCTCTACAAACTCTTAATCAACGCCAGAGGCAAGGACTTAAATCTGTATTTTATTGTGCTTGTCTGGTAACCTCCTGTAACTGACTTCCTTCCCCCTCCCAACGTTGGCATTTCTTTAAGGATTAAGCATCTTTCCTTAGGCTAGGAACTGATTACTGCGCTCACCTGTGATCACCCAGCTCAAGACAATAGACTTGCCTCCTGCTACGCCCTCAGAGATAGCAGACCACTATCTACTGTGTCCATCAAGCGCTGTTCGGACAGGGCAATCTTGTGACTGTTGTGGGAGGGACATTTCAGTCATATGTGAAATATCCTGTTTGGGGCTATATAACCACTCTGTGCACCCCACTCCTTCGGGAAGAAAGGCCCCGGGCCATGGTCCTCATAAAGCTTTGTTTAATTTTCTCTTGCTGTTCTATCTCATGTGAATTTAATTTGTTCTCGGGCCAGTCGAACCCACATTAGATAGAGGAAAAGTCTTCCTCCCCTACAGCTATAATTAACAAGACAGGAAACAACAAATGTTGGAGAGGGTGTGGTGAGAAGGGAACCCTTGTTCACTGCTGGTGGCAGTGCAAACTGGTGCAGCCACTATGGAAAGCAGTATGGCGTTTCCTCAGAAAGTTAAGGATAGATCTACCATATGATCCAGCTATTTCACTGCTGGGTATTTATCCAAAGAACTTGAAAATACAAAGGCATAAAGATACTTGCACCCCTGTGTTCATTGTGGCATTATACACAATAGCCAAGACATGGAAGCAACCTAGGTGCCCATCAAGGGACGAATGGATAAAGAAGATGTGGTATTTATACACGATGGACTACTACTCAGCCATAAGAAATGACAAAATCCGGCCATTTGTGACAACATGGATGGACCTTGAGTGTATTATGCTGAGTGAAATAAGTCAGAGGGAGAAAGTCAAGTACCATATGATCTCACTCACAAGTAGAAGATAAAAACGACAAAAAAAAAAAAAAACACACATAGCATTGGAGATTGGACTGGTGGTTACCATTGGGGAAGGGGAGAGGGGGGAGGGCAAGAGGGGTGATTAGGGTCACATGTGAGGGGATGCACTGTAATTAGTGTTCTGGTGGTGAACATGATGTAATGTACACAGAATTTGAAATATGATGTACATCCGAAAAAATTAAAATTAAAAAAAAAATTTAAAAAAAGAGAAAAAAAGAAAAATATCTAGAACCTTGTTTTTGACCAACCATGTTATCATTAAGTAGGCTTTCTTCTGTGCAGACAGAGCAATGGAGGGCTATGGAGAGTAGCTCTTTAAACAGGGTCTTGTCTTACAGAACCTGGCTGTGTGTGAGATGAATAATGCTGTTTATGTAACATGGCATAGTTTCCATTGGTTTCGGAAGACCTCATTTGATCATCAAAGTACATATGATCATTCTTCAGGAAGAAATACCCAAGACACCTTTTTATTTTTAAGTTTCAGATAATGTTAGATGAGTAGATACTATAATATACTCTTGAGGTAAGGTATAATGCATTTTTAATACAAATTTTTTTCCTCTGTTCCTTTTTTTCTATAATCTAAAACTTATTTTGTGATGGTGCACTTTTAAAAATTAGTGGCTTCATTCAGTATAGACATTTACTAAGAATTTATTGTGAAATTGATGTAATTCTCATTATTTTGTTTTTTCTTTCTCTTCTGCAATAGATTAGGGTCTGACATTTTATTTTCCTGTGAAATCTTAAGAGTTTCAAAAAACCACTAATTTTTTGTTATAGTTGTTTTGCCAGATGTAAGAGAGGCAATGAAGTTGAGTAGATTTCATTGTGTACTAGACATCAGGAAGCCAGTAGTTTACTTCTTATATCAAGCATTTTCTGGTGTTCACACAAGTCACTGGACTTTTTTGGCTTTGTATACTCTGTTCATTGATATAATTCATGATATCTATCTGTCTGATATCTATCTATCTTTAAAACTTAAGCATCATTTTTGGTAAGTAGGATAAATATTTTGATCTTGTACTAAAATAATTCTTTATTTACTAGAACTTAAATGCATCTCTTTAAAAATCAAGTGCTGGAAATGAGTTTAACGTATCAACCAAATCGACTGGTATGTGTTTGGTGAAGTCTTGACTTATGTTCAATCCCAAAGTAATGAACTTTGAAGAAAGGAATTTTGCTTACTGTATTATAAATTTTAAGTGTTTGTTAATTGATATAAATAGATGACCCTCTCTTCCCGTCGTATTCATGGAAACTTGCTTTACATCATTCTTATTGAACATCAGTAATATTTGTACCTCGCGTTCCCTTTTGTGTATTGGATACACAGTGCATACATGTTTTTTCCCTGTTAACGCTATACTGTTTTTTCATTCCTTTTACCAGTTTCTCAAACAATTAGGTCTACATCCTAACTGGCAGTTTGTTGATGTATATGGAATGGATCCTGAACTCCTTAGCATGGTTCCACGTCCAGTGTGCGCAGTGTTACTTCTCTTCCCTATTACAGAAAAGGTAATTGTTAAGTAAGATACAGTTTCCAGTAAATGCAAAGTTCTCTTTCAATGATGAATTAAAAATCTGATCTTCTTTAAGAACAGATAACTCCCCTCTTCCATAAATTGAGGAAATTTAGGAAGTGGGGACATCTTAAAAATCTCGTTTTATTGAAGAGATGATGTTTAGATTTTGATTTATAGATTGACAATAAAGCCCTGAGTTAGTCTTTTAAACTTGGGTAGTTTTTTTCCTTTATTAAATATGATTAGTTTGACTCAACTGTATTTTGATGTGACATTTAATCACATTTTGAAGTATATACTTTAGAAATGTTAAGTACTAGAATAATCTTAAATGTCTTAGAAAATTTATGAATAAAGAATATTCAAAATTTCAATATATAAAATATGGAAATTTTTTTCAACATATATGTAAAAAGAAATCTTTTTGGCTTGTTTTAAGGAAGTAGGTGTAGCTAATAACATGGATTAGATTATTTTCAGAATTAACTTGATTTGGGTGGGAGTCACTAAACTTAAATATAGTTTAATTGGCAGATTTAGAATGTGTTGGGTATTATAAAAAGCTATTCTTAGATTTCTGTATTTAAATTCAAATCCCTATATTTCAGGCCTTTCTTCTAGAATGATGTCCTGTAGATATATGTATTATGGAGCCAGAACTTTTAAGTTCATTTAAAAACATCTTTTGAGTCTATATCTTTCTGATTTTTATTTTTAAACTTAGAAACAATAGGATGAGCTCGGTAGTTGTAAAACATGAAGAAGTAAATGTTTGGGAAGAAATAAGCTGCTGGTAACTGGGCATATGCATGCTGAGGCCATCTTATTTTTGAGGAATAAACGGAGCCAAGTCTCAGAGAAATTAAGAATTAGGCTTTGCTCAGTTCTAGAAATTCCTGGATAATCTTCTTTATGCTAACAACTAATTAACTTCAGTTTAAGATAAAATGAAAAATACTGAAATATTTATCTGTTGTGTTTAAGCGTTCCACAAAACAAATAATTAAAGAAGGGATATTTCTTCATAAATGCTGTTTGTAATATTCATAGAAATTTAGAGTTAGGAATTTCTCAGTGGTTATCCAGTATTAGACTAAACTCCCACTTTTAGTGATGAGGTGGTGATTATTCTGAAATTTGAGCAAGGACAAACTCTTAAGTTTACTCTCTTGTAGTTCAGTGTTATTTTCACTCTTTTCCTTTTTTCTTTTTTTTCTGAAGAAGATTCACTCTGAGCTAACATCCGTGCCAGTCTTCCTCTATTTTTTAGTATGTGGCCCGTCAGCACAGCATGGCTGCTATCAGAATGGCATGGGTCTCCACCTGGGAACTGAACCCAGGCCACTGAAGTGGAGTGCACCAAACTTAACCACTACGCCACTGGGGCTGGCCCTTCACCGTTTTTGGTTACTAAAATAAGCCAATAGATAGCTATTCCAAGACCCTGACCGTAGGAAAAAGTGGAAAAACATCAGCCACTTAAAGCTTAAGCTTTCTTAGTTGGTATGATACAAATGTGAGTTTATGATCTGAATTGGAAATTTCCCAAACCATTGATTTTTAGGCCTATCCTTTTTTTCTTTTAAAGAATAAATGGGATTTGAGCTCCTTCATTTAGTGGGTCATCAGTATTAAAAAAAAAAAAAGAAAAAGCATGTTGGGGCCTGCCCCATGGTTAAGTTTGCATGCTCTGCTTTGGCGGCCTGGGGTTTCGCAGATTCACATCCTGGGTGTGGACATGGTACCGCTCATCAGGCCGTGCTGAGGTGGCGTCCCACATGGCAGAACTGGAAGGACCTACAACTAGAGAGTGTAACTGTGTACTGGGGGGCTTTGGGGAGAAGAAGAAAAAGGAGAAAGAAGATTGGCAACAGATGTTAGCTGAGGTGCCAATCTTTAAAAAAAAAAAAAGCGTATTATCCTTATCAATAGGACTTCTTCATTTAGTGGATCACCATTACTGAAAAGTACCTCATTGTGCCTATTGCTAGAAAGAACACAATTCTAAAGTATTTATATAAGTATTTCTACTTACTTATGTAAGGAAAGAATATAGTGGCACCTGCCACTTTGTGATGTCTCTTACAATTTGGTAGATCCTCATTTCAGCTCATAAGTGACATATTAAAGACACTCGAAGGATGTCTAGTGGATATTTTAGAGATACAAAGTGTTTTAGTCTCTGTTCTAATTTATAAACTGATTGTTGTTGCAAATAGCTTAAGCATTCTGATAGCAAAAGAACTGTCACAGATTCCTTATTACCCTTTAAAGTTAGTTATGGTGTTTTATTTATTTATCTATTTATTTGAGGAAGATTAGCCCTGAGCTAACATCTGCTGCCAATCCTTCTCTTTTTTTTTGCTGAGGAAGACTGGCCATGAGCTAACATCCGTGCCCATCTTCCTCTGCTTTATGTGTGGATGCCTACCACAGCATGGCTTGCCAAGTGGTGCCATGTCCGCACCCGGGATCCAAACCAGCAAACCCCGGGCCACTGATGCAGAATTTGCGCACTTAACTGCTGCACCACCAGGCCAGCCTGGCCCCTAGTTATGGTGTTTTAAATGTGTGGTTTATAGTAGTGCCTACCAGCCAATGAATCATACATGAAGAGGCTATAAATCTCTTTCTTTCTTTTTGTTATCTCTTGACCATGGGTTTTCACTTCGGTCTGCCATAATATCTTTTCCTTTTTTCCTATACTTGCTTTGTATCGTTTTAGGATTTTTTTCTAAATAGTAATTCTTGAAAAGCTATCAAATCTCACTTTGCTGTGTCAGCAAGGAACATTGATATTAAACAACAACAAACTAAACTGTAGACCCATGTAAACATTTCAGCATAAGACCTTACTATATTGAACCTTTAACAGTTTTTTTAGCAGTTGGACCTATAGGAATGAATTAATGGTTCAGAGTTTATTCTGAAAATCTTACTTAAAAATTTGATTTAGAAGCACATTCATAAAAATTACTTTTTAGGGCATAGATGCATTTGTTGTTAGAAGCAGCTTCTTAATTATGGGTTTTCTGTAGATATCATTATCATATCATTTGTTTCCTTTATTGCAAGGATGAGCAAACATTTTCTCTAAAGGGTCAGATAGCAAATATTTTTAACTCTACAGGCCTTACAGTCTCTGTTACAACTATTCAGCTTGGCCTTCCAGCATGAAAACAGCCATGGACAATACAAAAATAAAACTTTACTTATGAAAACAGGCAGTTGGCCAGATTTGCCCTGAAGGCTGTGGTTTGCTGACTCCCTACTCTATCTGAATCTGAAAATTATGGGAAACCAATAAACAAAACAATACAATCATCTTTCTACTCTCCCTCTCCTCCTTCTCATTATTTAACCTCTTTATTATTTTTAAGCTTTTTTTACAATTAGCAAAATGAGGCACAAAGACCTTAAGTAACTTACCAGTCATACAGCTAATAATGGCAGAGCCAGGATGTGGGCTCAGGCAGTCAGATGGAGAACCCACGATTTTGACATTCATTATTGTACCATATTGTTTTTACAACCAGTTGTTATAAGTAAGGGTGAATGTCTGTTATGAATATCATATGCTTATAAATACAGCGTGAATTTTGTTAACATAGTGTGATTTAACAATATAGAAATGCAAAAAATAGAAAGTAAAAACCCTCCGGTAATCTTTTGTCCCAGAGATAATCTCTAAGTTTTTGTATACCCTTTCAGACTTTTTGATGCATATGTAAATATTTTAAAAACATAAGTGAGAATCATATTAATATATACTGACCTATAACTACTCTGTAATAATGGACAGATTTCTAAGTCAGAATATATAAATCTACTTTATTCTTTTTAAAATGCTTTATAGTATTGCATTACGATATGCCATCATGTGTTAACCAAATCCCCATTGATGGAATTTAGAATTTTTCCAGTTTTGTGTTTGAGTCCTTTTTAATGTATTCTTTTCACATGTAGACTATTGACTTTTTTTTAATAGTATGAAGTATTCAGAACAGAAGAGGAGGAAAAAATAAAATCTCAGGGACAAGATGTTACATCATCAGTATATTTCATGAAGCAAACAATCAGCAATGCCTGTGGAACAATTGGACTGATCCATGCTATTGCCAACAATAAAGACAAGATGCACTTTGGTAAATAATTTTTCATGCCTGCTAGTTTCCTTCCCTAAGGTATAAGTTAACTTATTGAGCAGTAGGTAGTGCTCTAGTTCTTTCTTTCAACGTATTATATAAAGCATTTTCCTCCCTTCTCTTTTTTATAATGGGAATGTATATACTGTTAGAAGAAATAGTAATCCTTTACCTTCTTTTATATTTTTGATAAACAGAGATTTAACAAGCAAATGAGTCACTTAAGCCATATCATTTATCCCAATATTCTCATATTTCTAACCTCCCAGTGAAAGGATTTTATCTGAAAAGTAGTTAGCATACGTCTAGTGTTTTCGTATGTCAGTCTCTTTGAGATATCAAGTTTTTTCAATTTTATCTTCTTTAATGTTCTCAGAATCTGGATCAACCTTGAAAAAATTCCTGGAGGAGTCTGTGTCCATGAGCCCTGAAGAACGAGCCAGATACCTGGAGAACTATGACGTCGGTACCTTCTTTCTGTCTTGATCTCACACGTGGGCAAAGTTTTGTGAAGTTGTAGATTATATTTGGAGGTTTGTCTTGAAACTGTAGTGTTGAGCGATTATGAATTTGATCATACCATTAAAAAAGACCTTTTGTATTTTTCAGGTAACATTATCTGAAATATCCATAAATGTTGATAAATTGCCACTTTTTTTCTATGTCCAGAATTGAATGAGAGAAAAAAAAGCAGACTGATTTACAAATTTATAAGGTGTCTTTTGATTTCTTACCATTCCCTTTCTATAATAAATATATGCCTGGCAACAATCCTGTGTGTCTTTCACTGGGAATTTGGAACAAGGCTAAAAGCCAATGGCAAAAACAAGGGTTTAAACATAGATATTAGACTGTACTCTAGCTATTTTATCAATGTAATAATATTTTTGCATGTGGGAAGACACAGCTCACATAATCTAGTTTTAAATGATTGTATTATCTCACAGAATTGTTTTAGAATGGTATTTAAATTTTTTAGTTTTTTAAATAAATTCTTCTCTTGGAGGCTTTTTACCTTTTAGTAACACTGTTAAGAAGATTGTGAGTTCTTTGCAATTAGAACAATATGGTGTGCAAATTATTTGGCTAGAACAATGCCTTATGCAGAGTTTGTGCCCAATAAATTCATTAATTTGATTATGTTGTGTTAACATTCTAATATACTTTAAATTATTTTTTCTTTTTAAAACCTTCAGATTTCATAAGACATCTTTATTTTACATAAAAACAAAATAAACAACATAAAAGTCACCAGTAATCCCACCAATGAGAGGTAGCCACCATTAACATTTTTTATAGGAGTATAATGTATCTACACAATTTTTTAAAACAAAAATTTGATCATACTGTAATACTGTTTTATAACTTCCTTTTTTCACTTAACACAAACATATTACATGCCAGTAAGTATATATTTGACATTATCATTTAATGGCTGCATAGCTTTCCATTGTATAGTATTTTGTTTAACCAATAACTTCTTGTCAGAAATTCAATATTTTTCCCCTCTTTAAAAAAAACTATAAGGTATATCATTATAGCTAAATCTTTGCAAACATCCTTAACTGTGTACAATTATGTACAGGTATACGTAAATATATAAACTCCTAGAATAGAAATTGCTGGATCAAACAGTTTGCATGTTTTTAAGGCTCTGATACTTACTGCCAAATTGCCATTCATAGAGGTTGTACTTTCACCCGTAATTTACTACTTTGCCCATTTCTCTTCATCTTTGCTAATGGTAGGTATTGTAAGAGCATTTTTTTTTTAATTCAGGAAACTAAAATCTCTAGCTTCTGATAAGTGCATGCTTTTTGCTCCACATTTCTAAACTGCTGACTGAAGCTGCATGATTAAGCATAAATACAGCCAGAGCTGCTGAGGAGCATGTAACCTGGAGAAACAGATGAGATAAGCTGCTTCAGTCTCTATCTGTGAGATGCTTACTTTATTCTAGTCTCAGGTGAATAAAGTGTTAAATGTTAGTTCTAACAATTAAACAAGTTAAATGGCTCCCACTTACACCTGGAAATTACAAATAATGAGAAATTCAGTTTCCTGAGTCTTCAGAGATTTGTGGGTTGGAAAGTACAGCAATTCATTGGTTACTCAGAAATCACTGTTAAACATTTAGTATTATACTGTTCCTAAGTTTCCTCCAATTTGTTGTTTCTTAACAAGGCTTTAGATGTTAAAATTTAGCATTGTCGTTTTCATTTAAAAAGTTGGATATAGTTGTTTTTTCCTATTAATACCTTCTATTCTTATTACAGGCTATTCGAGTTACTCACGAGACCAGTGCCCATGAAGGTCAGACTGAGGTATTTCACATTTTTCAAAACTTTTCTTGCCATTTGTAAATTTAACCATAGTGTTATCATATGACATGTAGTTTTAAAAACTTACTTGGGCTTTTCTTTTCCTTCGAGGGAATTTGCTTATGTAAAAGTGGTCATGAAGTAGCACAGGAACATGTTTTGACAAACCGTTAACCTGCACTTTGATGTTGGCCGTCTCAGTTTCTCTAATCGTTTAGACAGATTGCGGATTGTGTGTGGTTTGCTTTTGCTAGCAGGTGATCTGCGTCTTCCCTATCAGATTCCTTTGATTTGCAAGTATTTTGAGAAAAATACCTGCCCTATAATACAGGTAGATAGCCTGGAGGATGTTCAAGAGTCTTTATCACGTCCAGCTTCCAAAAGCTGCGTCATTCTCTTTGCTCAGTAATTCTGTTCTGGGGCACCGTGGTGATGTTTACCATCTTTACTCTCTTAGCTAGTTCTTCGGCTAGGTCGCTTCTCCTGTTCTCTTGACTTTTTTTTTCATTCTATTGGTTTCCCTCTTTCCCTCCTTCCATTTCTTCTTTTCTTTCCCTTCAAACCTCATTCTCCCAGTCTTGTGGGAAGTTTATCGGAAGGTATTTCAGTCAAAATAAGTCGAATTTGGGGCCTGCCCCGTAGCCGAGTGGTTAAGTTCGTGCACTCTGCTTCAGTGGCCCAGGGTTTCGCCAGTTCCGATCCTGGACACGGACATGGCACCACTTGTCAGGTCACACTGAGGCGGCGTCCCACATGCCACAACTAGAAGGACCCACAACTAAAAATATACAACTATGTACCAGGGGGCTTTGGGGAGAAAAAGGAAAAATTAAAAAAATCTTTAAAAAAAAAAAGGTAGAATTTAATTAAAATCATTCACTGTATTTATAACACATTTAAATGTCAAACACCAAAGAATTAGAGATTTTCTTCTTTCTTATCTCATGTGTGACTTGAAACCGTATTTTTAATGTACGAAGATAATGTTGCCTTCATGCTTTAAAAATACCTGATTTAAAAACACTGATCTTAAATATTCCCACTATCTTCAAAAAAAAATTTTTTAAGGACAAAACAATTTGATGCTATGATATAACTGCAGTTTTTCATAGATTAAACTCGACAACTGTGAATGTTTATAATAAAACCATTCTTTCTCTCTCTCTCTCTCAGATTGGAAATTAATGAAATGCTCTGTTTTATGTATTGCTATATATGATCCTGAGCATATTCTTGATCTTCACTATGGTTTGCTTTTTTGTTTATAAATTTATAGTGTTAAAATTAGCAGTGATGATGATCAGCATGAGATTATTGTAAAATATGAAAATAATTATTTATAATAAAGCAATAAAATGCTTTAGTACATGTTTACTTTAAGAAAACTGTCTTTGCGATACCTCTTCTTGCCTCTTTTTCGGCACTTTATCCAAATTATGACTTAATATCTCTTTTTAGATGATGTTCACATCTCTTTTTCCCCAGACCTAAACTCTTGTTTTTTCTAATCTTAGATGCCTGTTAGACATCACCTGAATGACTACTGATATTTTGGAAGAAGCGGTCCTTGTTTGAGTTTATCTTTTGTCTTAAACTTTTTCTTACCTGTTTTTCCCCTCTTTCTTATAATGCCACCATACGTTTTCCTCACCATCACTAATCTAATATAAATTTGTTTAACTTCTTGCCTGGAAGATCAGCTTCTTATGGAGATTCTCAGTCTTTAATCTTTATTCTAATTCTCATTCATTTTTACACGGTTCTGCTGGATTACCTGTCCTGAAATGGCACCTGAATCATTTGGCTGCTCACATTTTTCTAGGGGTTCCCTAAGTGAGTCTCATGGTGAGGTGGAGGCAGAAGTTAGGATTTTCTGGATAGCATTTTCAAACTATACTCCCACAAAAATTAATCTCTTCTCCTGCTTTTGCATCTCCCAGAGTTGAGAATCACTGCTAGAGTGAGCTGTATTTTTTATATATATTATAGCTCTAAAGTTTTTTTGGGGTGAAGAAAAGTGTCTGAGAACTGTTCGTCAAGCATATGCAATAAATTTCAGCCTCTTTAGCCTAGCTGTATTCAAGGTTTTCCTAACCCTTGTCTTTCTAACTTTTCACCAGTGTTTTCTCTTTAAATATCCCTCACTTTATTGTTGCTATGCTTTACCTCTTGCAATTCCCACTTTCTCTCTTTTTTTTTAAAGATTTTATTTTTTTCCTTTTTCTCCCCAAAGCCCCCCAGTACATAGTTGTATATTCTTCCTTGTGGGTCCTTCTAGTTGTGGCATGTGGGACGCTGCCTCAGCGTGGTTTGATGAGCAGTGCCATGTCCGCGCCCAGGATTTGAACCAACGAAACACTGGGCCACCTGCAGCGGAGCGTGCGAACTTAACCACTCAGCCATGGGGCCAGCCCCCCGACTTTCTAAAACTATTCCTTCCCTCAATCTCTGCTTTTCTTAGTTTTGCCCATCCTTCAAGATTTTGCTTAAATACCCGTAAGCTTTTGCATGAAGCAGCCCATCCCTTCTATGGACTCTTTTATGTGACTCCAACTATTTGCATTTTAGCTGTTTATTTTATATTCTTTTTCATTTAAGATGTATATTTTTTCAAATTTTAACAGCTCTGAAATTAGGATGTATCTTTCAGTCAATGTCATAATTTACTTGGTGGTATCCCCTTAGTGGTACATAAAATAGTACATCTTATAACCAGCGGTGCCTTAGATTTGATGAAATGTGGTGTCATATCTTCCCTACTGTGGCTCTTAGAGCTAAGACTGGTGTCTGATTCATTTGGGCATGCTCCAAAGTATATAACACTGTTCCTTGCACATAGGCACGATGCATATTTATTAATTCACCAGAATTAACTCAGAACTATCCTAAGTGGTGTAAGAAGTAGGAAAAAAAAGGCTAAACCCTCGTTTTCTGTAGTTCCCTGAGTAAACAAAACATAGCCATTAGCCACTGTTCTTCAGTAGGCACTGTTAACATTTTGGGGAGGGTTCAGTTCTTTGTTACATGTGGCTGTTTTGTACATTTCAGGGTGAAATATAGATTATTGTATTCAAGTCACTATATGTTAGCGACTCTCAGTCACTGAGAAAACAAAAATTCATGCCATACATTTCCAGTCCAATATCAACCAGCTTAAAACTTCACCAGGGACTGTTTTTGTGATCATCTCATTTCCAGTTCATCTACCATCTATGGGCTTAAGAGTCTTGACGTATTGTCTCCATTGCTCTCTATATTCTAGCACATTGGTGTTTGTCAGTTCCTACAAACCACCTAGATCTTTTCCATTTGTATTAGTCTGCTTGGGCTGCCATACCACAATACCACAGACTGAGTGACTTGAACAACAGAAATTAATTTTTTCACGGTTCTGGAGGCTATGAATATCAAAGTGCCATCAAGATTGATTGCTGGTAAGGCCTGTCTTCCTGATTTGTAGACAGGTGCCTTCTCGTTTTGTCCTCACGTGGCTTTTCCTCTGGGCATGTGGAGAGTGAGAGAAATCTCTGGTGTCTCTTCCTCTTCATATGAGAACACCAGTCTATCAGATTAGGGCCCTATCCTTATGACCACATTTTACCTTAAATACCTCCTTAAAATCCCTCTCTCTGAATACAGTCACATTTGGGTTTAGGGCTTCAAAATATGAATTTGAGGGGAACACAGTTCAGCCCATAACACCATCTTTGTGCTTTCTAACAAGCCAGTACTCTTCCAGATATACTCCCCTCTTTGCATATGTGGTCCCTTCTCATCCTTTAGGTCTCACCTTGAAAGTCGTTTTTCAGAGAGACTTTCTTTCATCACTGTTAAGTAGGTCCACCTCTGTGAATATTCTGTCATAAAATCCTGTTTATTTTCTTCCTGGCACTTTTTAATAATCTACAGCTTTGTTTTTTGTTTGTTTATTTATTCTGTTTGTTTACAAGACTGTGAGTCCCATGAGGGCATGGGCCTTTTTTGTCACATTCACCTTGAATCTCCAGGACAGTGCTTGGCACATATAGGCATTTATGAGAAATTACGTAGTACAAAAGTAAGGAGCACGGGATGTAGGTTGTATACTGTCTCCATTGTTTAGTAGCCTGGGCAAGATACTTTCCTCAGCATAAAATGAAGATAATAGCATCTACCTTATGGGATTGCTGTGAAGATTAGTGAGTTAATCATATAAAGTGCTTAGAATAGTGCCTGGCATTTTAATGGACCTTCAGTAAATATTAGGTGGTAAATTTTATTTTACTAGGCATTCAGAAAAATGAATATGAACGGCAGGGGATGAAGTTGAAATAATAGGGTGAAGCCAGATCAAGGGGAGGCTTGGATTTTGTAGACAACAAGGAGCCACCAAAGATGGTGTGTTTAGTGTTCAGCATATTGAGTTTAGGGTGAGTTTATGGGTCATCTGTGTAGAAGTTGGGTATGGAGTCTAAAGCTCTGGGGAGATATCTGCAGTCTTTTGTATTTGGGTAGTAGTTAGAACCTTGAGAATTCTCTAGAGGGAGAGAATAGTGGTGTACGCCAATAAATCCCTGGGGCACGTAGGTGTTAAAGGAGTGGGGAGAGGAAGAAGAGCCAGTAATAACAGTGCAGCAGTAATGGCAGTTGTCACTGACATCGCTGACACTCTCTGACAGAACCTTTTCATGGGAATGGAGTAGGCAGGAGCCTATTGCATGCAGAGATTTGTAGACTAGATGAGAAATTAGTAAGATGAGCCACCAAAATACAGTAGTCTTTTTAGAAGATTGGCTGTGCCATGCTGCCATAGAGTAATTGTTTATTTGTATGTTTTTTCCCATCCCACCATGCTTGTTCCGCAGACTTTGGCTAATCCAGAAATTTGGACAGTAGCCCCACCTCACTTATGCTTCATTAACCTATACCAAAATTTATTGCTTTCATTTGTCACTTAAGATGGGGAGGATAGAACAACAGCAGTGGGATATTAGGAAATTAAATTGTTTTTTAAATTATGAACAAATATCAGTGGTAGAATAATGGAAGCAAATATGCAAGTCAAATGTGAAGGCAAGAAAAAAAAAATCCAAAAGGGTATTTTATTTGCTTTCAGACTCCACTTTTATTTCAAATTGACACTTATCTAAAAAGTAATTTTTAAAGTTTGTGATTTATCCATGTTAATCCAGGAGCCAGCCTAGATATGAGTAGAAATCTGCTGATGATTTATTGTTTTTTTAACTTTTTACGGAATGATTAAATTTATTATACTGCTCAGGACTCTCCATTGCAAATTTATAGTAATAATGAAAAATAATAGAAACTGGCATGATTGTTTTATTTATATTTTTAAATAAATATACCGGTATGGAAAATACAGCAAATAATGCTTTTAGCGTTTATGTTGATTTACTTTGAATCTTTTTTGAGTTCATTTTTAAAATGATCAAGATCAAACAATTTTGTGGGAACTTTTTTCTTAACATTTTTTCAAGAAAATTTTCTTGTTTCGTTAAAACCTCTTCATAAATAGTTCTTCATGGCTGTATACTCTCATGTGAATGTACCATAATTTACTTGCCAGTTTCCTTAACTTTTGATGTTTAGATTGTTTTCAGTTTTTCAAGGTAAAAATCTAACTTCATTGAATATCTTTGTTTATCCATTTATTCATTCTAGGTTCTTTCTTTAAGAGAGTTTCTTATAGGTAGAATTACCTTGAGTCAAAGGGATGAACATTTCTAAGGTTCTTGTGACAGAATGTGAAAATGTCTTTCTTTCCTTTGGTCAATCAGGTAACCTGTGTGAGCACCTACTATGTCAGGTACTGTGCTAGGAGCTACATATACAAAGATGAATCATACAGAGTTTGTGTCTTCAAGGATCTTTTACTTCAGTGGAGAGAGCCTCAAAAATAGTCCTTGCCAGCATTGAATTCTATTTTTAAATTTTGGCTTTTTTGATACAGGGAAATAATATGTTTGACTGCTAATGATCATTCAAAGATCTTTTGTAAAAATTTATGAAATGAATTTAAATTGTGAAATTAATTTGTAATTACGCCGCATAACGACGATTTGGTCAGCGATGAACTGCATATCCAACAGTGGTCCCATAGGATTAGTACCACGTAGTCTAGGTGTGTGGTAGGCTGTACCACCTAGGTTTGTGTAAGTGCACTCTAATGGTCACACGACGACGAAATTGCCTAATGATGCATTGCTCAGGATGTATCACCGTTGTTAAGCAATGCATGCCTATATTTTACAATGAAATATGTAATCTATTTTGGTTTGTGTTGTCCTATAAGAAAAAGTTTGTTTGACTATTGGGTAAGCAATGGGTAAATTCTGATTTCAAGTATATATTCATATATCTTTATACAGAATTTAAACATAAACTATGCACATGTATATATATAGTTGGCTTTTTTGGCCCAATCCAGACTGTCAGTGGCGGGCGGAAAAAGTGTCAAGTTTCACTTTCATTAGATGTATAAGTGTAGTTTGCATGGCTTCCTTTTACTCTGAAGTATAGTTTTTAGTTGTTTTTATTTATTTATTTTTTTGAGGAAGATTAGCCCTGAGCTAATATCCCCCACCAATCCTCCTCTTTTAGCTGAGGAAGACTGACCCTGAGCTAACATCTGTGCCCAACTTCCTCTGTTTTATATGTGAGATGCCTGTCACAGCATGGCTTGATAAGTGGTATATAGGTCTGTGCCCACAATCTGAACCAGCGAACCTCAGGCCATTGAAGCAGAGCATGCAAACTTAACCACTACTCCACTGTGCTGGCCCCTAGTTTTTAGTTATTTTGATTGTGAGAATTACAAGGAGTTAAGATTACTCACATTTGTTTTCCTTCTTTAGAGATTTATTTTCTTCTTTCCTTGACTTTTAAAGAACTGAAGGTATTAGGAAGAAACTTCTTGCATAATGTACAACTTAAGTTCCTGATTATCTTGGAGCAATCAGATGGAAACAGTAAATGGGTCTGTGATGAAAATGTATCATGCATTTTAAGCTGTATAGTCCAGTTTTGTCAAGAAAGCTGAAATTACAACTTTCTGATCTTTCCTTTTTTTTCATTTACTTTCCATACTCCATTTTCTTTTTTCCATTCCAACAAGACTTAAGATAGATCTTTTTTGGGCATCTTCATTTTCTTTCATTCTTAAAATTGAGAAAAGTTCTGGAACTTCCATCCTAGCTCCTTATACTTTTGCCTTTCTCTTCTGTCTTTGTTTTTTATTTTATTTTTTTAATTTTATTTATTTTTTTTCCGAGGAAGATTAGCCCTGAGCTAACTACCGCCAGTCCTCCTCTTTTTGCTGAGGAATCCTGGCCCTGAGCTAACATCCATGCCCATCTTCCTTTACTTTATATGTGGGACACCTACCACAGCATGGCATGCCAAGCAGTGCCATGTCGGCACCTGGGATCTGAACCAGTGAACCCCGGGCCGCTGAGAAGAGGAACGTGCGCACTTAACCGCTGTGCCACCGGGCCGGCCCCTGTCTTTGTTTTTATTGTTGTCATTTCTTCCGCATATCAGTCCCCGAATAGAGGCATGTTTAGAGAGTATGAGTGGAGTTGAACAGGACAGCTGAGTTTGAAGGAGGGAGTGCAAATTAGGATTAGTCATAGTGGGGAAAATATTATTGAAATAGTTATTTTTGTCCCTCTATTTTCAAGCACTGACACTGTGTCTCTATGTATGTAGTCAGTTATTCTTTATCAAATATTCCAAAAAAAATAAATGATATATAAATTGATTAAATTAGTTGTGGAAAGGGTAAGAATTTGGTTGTTACTCCTGCCTGTTTACACTTTTTTTTTCCCCTTTTTTAGGTTAACAAGTGTTTTGTCCGAAAATGGATCAAAATAGATTTTTAAATTCTTTCTTTCTTCAGCTTTTTCTTCTTTTGGTTGTTTTTACCCCCACTATCAGTTTACTCTTCCAGGTCTGACTAGATGTAACTCTTCTGTCTAAAAATGTCTTCAGCAATAACGATAAAGTGGAGGTTGTGTTTGGGGATGGTGGGTTTTTCTGTTTGTTTTGTTTTAAACCACAGCTTTCCAAAACAGAGGGTTATGTTGGGATTTAAGATTTTTTTATTTGTAGTAAATGAGAATCTTATTTGTGGCTACTCTCAAATTGTAAAAAAAAAAAAAAAAAAAGAATTTCTTGGATTTAGTTTGGTCAGCTTAACAATGGTAAGCTTGAGTTTAATGTAACATGTAGAGATATAGGTCGTTATATTAATAGTGATTTCTGACATGGAGAATTGTAAATGGAAGTGAGAAAACATAATTATTAAACCAGTAGGAGAAAAAAACCTTTCAAGACTATCTTGAAATCTGTGGGCATCTTGATTTATTAGATGAGCAAAATGAAGAAATTCGCCGTTATCCAGATTTTCCGTAGAACATGTAGTGGTATTTTGTGTATTTTGATGTCTGGCCCACGCACGTTTCGCTTTGACTTCTTTGCCGACTGAACGTGGATGCCCTGTAGGAAAGTTTGCATCTTTTGCATGAATCTGGTTTTACATTCCTATTTTAAATTTGAACCTTAAATTTACTGTAATCCAATGTATTGTACTGCAGTTTACTTGAAAATCTACAGAAATCCATTGAGAATTAATTTATAATTTTCATTTTAAACTTTTAAAGTTTTACTTATGTGTTCATATTCCCATACATGTGCACACACATGTCCTTATACATGTATACACACACATTTATAATTTTACTTCTTTTCACAGTATTTGGCAGCCTAGAGAAATTCCTAATTCTTTTCCTTTCCACGTGCCGTTTTTTAGACCCAGTAGTATTTCTAAAGTCTGAAGGAACATGCCATATTTTGAAAATAACTTAAATTTAATTGTCATGATCGAGTGCATATTTTTTCAGCAGGTCAATAAAAGGAATCATGATTTCTAATGATCACGTAATGAGAAGCTAAAATTCTTTTAGAAAGTTGAATTTCATTCTTTTCAGTATTTTATTTCCATTTCTACCCTTTAAAGGGGAGCAGGTATTGCAAGGAAAATGCACATTGTTCTCTACTGGAGATCCACAAATATTGTAGGTTCTCAAGCCAAAAGAGTCTCAGGGCCCATCTGGTGGTGCAGTGGTTAAGTTCACACCTTCCACTTGGGCGGCCCGGGGTTCGCTGGTTTGAATCCCCCGTGTGGACCAATACTCTGCTTCTCCGGCCATGCTGCGGCAGGCGTCCCACATATAAAGTAGAGGAAGATAGGCACAGATGTTAGCTCAGGGCCAGTCTTCTTCAGCAAAAAGAGGAGGATTGGCAGTGGATGTTAGCTCAGGGCTAATCTTCCTCAAAAAGAAAAAAAATATGCTCACCATGAGATACTTAGCATTGCTGGAAACTCTGGGCTTCATTTTTGTGTGCTACAGTGTCAGTTTGACTACTCTTAAGTGTCGTTTATGAGTGAATACAATGGAAATTGAGGTGTTATCAGTTTCTAAATATTCTCATCTTCTTAGTTCTCACTGCTTTTGAAAGTATGTCTGCTATCTTATTATAGGGATGGTTACCATTTCCTGAATGCATCTTACTTGGTGAGCGTTATACTAAGCACTGTATGTACCATACTCTGATCTTCTCAATTCGTTAAGGTAGATATTACCCCATTTTACAGACTGGAAGACTAAGAAGTTACTAACTTGTCCAGGGTCACACAGCTAGTAAGTACTGCCCATGCTCTTAAGGCAACAAAATGTTTAGATAAATCAAAATTGCTAAAACAAATAAAAATCAAGAAAGTGAGGTTTTTAAAATTAAAAATTTTTTGTCCTAAAAACAGAGTTAGACATGGCTATTAATTTAATGCAAATATGTAATGAATTACAAATGACTCTTCATAGTTGTGCTGAATACTTTGTCCGTCGTTGCCCTTATATCTAAGTTAGCTCTTATTCAGGAGCAGATTTTTCCTTAAAATAAACATAAAGTCTTACCCATAAACCAACCACAGTCTTTTGGTAATCATGTTATGTATATTTTGGAAAACAGTAATTATTTTAAGTATCTACCAGCTAATGATCCCTTTATGTTCAGGAAATTACATGGTTATAATGATATTTTTCTTAATAACAGGATGCTCATTTAAATGAGAAAATGTTTTGGATGTAAGCCAAAATCTACTTACTTTATTTTAGCGTTTTAGAATAATTTAGATTTAAGCGCTAAGAAACCTACCAAACTCTTGATTTCTTAATAGAGAAATACTTTTAGGCTGAGCCTTTGCCCACTTTTTAAAAGGTCTGTATTATTTCTTTTTAACCTTTACAGCGTTTCTAATTCTTTGGTTGTTAAATAGTTGAAAGGGTAATCTCTTCATTTTTCATACACGTAGAGACATGTACGTTAGCTGAATGAACAGTAATTTGGCTTTTTAGAATGATACACTCCCTCCCCGCCACCTTTTTATTGAAGGTTTGAATCATTTCTTTTTAGCCATCATGGCATTTCTAATTTTTTGGTTATTATTAAACAGTTTAAAGAGTGGTTTACTCTTTTTTTCACATACAAAGTGACATGCACTGTAAAGGAAAAGTAATTTGTCCTTGTAGGATCTGGGTATTTTGTTTTTTGGGTTTTTTTGAACGAGTTATAAGTTTGAAAAATACAAAGATTTGAATTGTTTGGGGAATGTAGACAGGGATAGTAATAGATTTGCCTCTATGAATCAGTTGAATTATTGACACTTGATGGGTGGGTGGCTTTGTGTGTGATGAAAACAGTGAAATTGGAGCCAGGAGTCATGGGTTCTGCCTCTGGCTTTGACAGTCGCTAGTTATATGGCTCTGGGCAAATCAACTAAGTCCCTGTTCTTCTAAAAACCCCAACACTTGTGTGATGTTTATGGACTGTATTCATGTAGGTCACTCTGTGTTTTTGTTTGTTTGTTTTTTAACTCTGAGAGCATTTAAGTCAGAATCAGAATGTTTAAAAATCTCTTGAAATGAATATCTATCCTTAATTCCTTCATGCAAAAATAATTTATTAAATTCCTTAGAGTTCTTTCTGAAGAGCAAAATGTTTAATCTGCTTTTAAAATTCCCAGTGTTTCTGGAAAGCCTCTTCTAGGTTTTTCTAAACTATAATGAAGAGATAGGTGTATATTACATGTAACGTGCTGTGTATGAAGACACATTATATTGTTGCAGTACCCACATAGTAAGAAAAGAGGGTACAGGTTCAGTGTTAATGTTCTGGCAAACATTGATGTTATTAATAATTTTAATGAAATACATAATTTTTAGCAATTTTGGATTCCAGTACCAGAACTGAAAAACTGAGGAAGTGAGTTCTTTACTCAGACACTCTAGAAAGTGAGCTCTTTATTAAGACTCTTCTGAAAGACTCAAGAATAAACTGTAGATATTTGATCTTTTCCAGTTAGTATGGAAAACAATGTGAAAAATTGGATATTTTGTCTCAAGATGCAGCTCACAGTTTAAATTTTCATATTTGAAAGCAAGGCTAACTTAGTTACTTAAGCAATTGCGTTGACAGCTAACACTGTGAAAATTTTGAAGTTTGGTGTGTGTGTCTTTGATCTTTGTAATTCTAAGAAGAAAGCCTACGAATTTTAAGATTCCTTGATAGTCGACTGCATATCAAAGTGTTTTCATCTCTTGAAATGGTATTACTAGAAAGTCTTTTCCTGAATTATATAAAATTGCACTGGAATTGAAAATATATATGATACATACTTTTATGTCTGTATTATGAGTTAAATTATTTTTACAAATTGTACAGTTGGAGAAAATATGTATGGTGTACATTTAACATTACGAGACACGGAGACAGAAAACCTTTCTGGGAGAAGGGAACAGATAAAACCACTCCTTTGGGGGAAAGGCAGGAAACTCCTCTGAGAGAAATCAATGGAGGAGAGAAGGGTCCCTTAGAAAACCTTGTCCTTGATGTCTAAGGACAAACAGCCTACATATGTGGAGGCTGAACAAGATTAACAAAGAATGCCTCAACCTTATCACCATTAGACCAGCAAGCACCCATAAACAAGTGTCGAAGCAGTCAGGTGGGCTAAGAACATGGAGAGAGACCTCTGAGGCATAAGCTCTGTGAAAAAGCTGAAAGCTTGAGCGGAACAAGAACATTGAAAGAGAAAGCATCCAGCAACCCAGCTCCTACCCCAAGCACAAGGTAACGAGAGATGAATTTTAAGCTGGTGAGTTGCTGAGGGTAACGATGGCCAAAACAAAACCCAAATAGCACAACTCCTAACTAGATTGACTCAACTCCACACACTAAAGGCCTAGCAGAAGAAGAGGCATGCCAGTTGTCAGGCATAAATATCATTTATCTCAGTCTCTGTGCTCCTACACAAGATGTGTGGCTTTTAAACAAAAATTATAAGATGAAGAAGGCAAGAAAAAAACAGCACACTGCCATGAGACAAAGCAATTAACAGAATAAGACTCAGATGTGATCTATATGTTGGAACTGTCAGATGCAATTTAAAATAACTATGATTAATATGTTAAAGACTCAAGTAAAAAGGTGGGCAACATGTACCAACAAATATCAACAGAGGGTTGGAAACTGTAAGAAAGAATCAAATGGAAATGCTAATCATGAAAAACATGGTACTAGAGATGAAGACTGCCTTTAATAGGTTCACCAGTAGATTCAACAAAGTTGAGAAAAGAATCAGTAAATGTCAAGATAAATGGCTAAAAATTTACCCAAACTGAACCACAAAAATAAAAAATTGTGGGGAAACAAAACAACCAAAAACCCCAGAGCATCAAAGAGCTGTGGGGCAATTTCAAATGATCTAATACGTGAAAGCAGAATCCCAGAAAGAAAAGAGAGAGGTGGGAGTGAGGAGCAGGCATACAACAGAAAAAATATGTGGACAGCTCATGGCAAACTATTTTGCAAAAAATAAAGGACATCAACCACAGCTTCAGGAGAATCAGAGAGTACTATCCTCCAAAAAACACACACATACACTGAGATACGTAATATTCAAACTTCTGAAAAGCAAAGATAAATAGAAAATGTTCAATGCAGCCAGAGAAAGAGAGGCATTAGATACAGAGGAACAAAGGTGAGATTACAGCGGACGTCTCATTGAAATTATTCAAGCAAGAAAAATGGAATGCTATTTTTAAAGTGCTGAAAGAATTCAATGGAACAAAAATGCCTTTCAAAAATAAGGGCGAAATAAAGACTCTGAGAGAAACAAAAACTGAGGGAATTCGTTACTAGCTTACCTGCACTACAACGTGGATCTACACAAAAATTGGAGGGCACTGGAAATGGAACAAGTGAAGGTAAATATAAAATAAGTTTTGTTCTTTTTAAAATTACTCTAAAAGATAATTGACTGTCTAAAGAAAAAGTAGTAACCATGTATTATAAATTTGTAGAATATATAAAAACAAAATGTGTGGCAATAGTACAAAGGATGGGAGGAAGAAATTGGGGTAACACTGCTGTAAGATTCTTACACTACATATGAAGTGGTGTAATATTTGAAGGCACACTGTGACTAAAGATGTGTATTGTAAATCCTAGGACAGTTACTGAAAAGGTAAAAAGCAGTATGAACAATAAGACAATAGTACAGATAACATGGAATCATAAAAATAATCCAAAGAAAGGCAGAAAAGGAACAAAGAACAGATAGAAAAAATAGAGAACTGGCAAGATGATAGATTTTAATACAACTATATTAATAATTAAATGAAATTAATAAAATGTAAATGGCCTAAATGTAAACATACAAATTGAAGGAAAGATTATCATATTAGTGAAAAAGCAAGACTCAAATATATGCTGTCTACAAGAAAGTCACTTTAAATATAAAGACATGGAAAGATTAAAAGAATGAGAAAAGATAACACAGTGCAAGCACCAATCAAAAGAAACCTGGAATAGCTATATTAACATTAGATGAAATAGACTTCAGAACAAGGAATATTACCAGTGATAAAGAAGGACATTACATAAGGGTAATGAAGTAAATTTACCAAGAAAACATAACATACGTATGAGTTTATGTTTGCAGCTAAAAATAGAGCCTCTAAATATATGAGGCAAATACTGATAAAACTGAAGGGAGAAGTAGACAAATCCACAATTTAAGTTGGAGATTTCAGCACTACTCTCAGTAACTGGTAGAACAAGTAGACACAGAAAATTAGTAAGAATATAGAAGACCTGAGCAGTGTTTTCAAACAACTTGGCCTTACTGACGTTTGTGGAAAACTATTCAACAATAGCTGAATGTCTTTTCAAGTGCACATGGGATGTTCACCAGCATAGAACATATTCTGGATCAGAAAATAAACCTTAACAAAATTTTTAAGAAATTAAATCACACAAAGAATGTTTTCTGACCATAATGGAATTAAATTAAAAATCAGTAACAGGGGCTGGCCCCGTGGCTGAGTGGCTAAGTTGGCATGCTCCACTTCGGCGGCCCAGGGTTTTGCTGGTTCAGATTCTGGGCATGGACATGGCACCACTCATGAGGTCATGCTGAGGTGGCATCCCACGTGCCACAACTAGAAAGACACACAGCTGAAAACATACAATTATGTACTGGGGGGCTTTGGGGAGAAAAAGGAAAAATTTAAAAAAATAAAAATAAAAAAATCAGTAACAGAAAAAATATCTGGAAAATCCCCAAATATTTAGAAGTTAAATAACACACTTCTAAGAGCTCATGGATCAAAGAGGAGGTCACAAAGGATATTAAAAAAACATTTTGAATTGAGTGGAAAATTTAATAATGTATCAAAATTTACAAGTTGCAATTAAAGCAAGGATTAGAGAAAAAATCTATAACATTAAATGCTTATAGTAGAAAAGAAAAAGCAGGGGCTAGAGAAAAATCTATAGCATTAAATGCTTATGGTAGAAAAGAAAAAAGCCTTCAAGTCAATGGCCTAAGTTTTTACCTGAAGGTAGCAAAAGAAGAGCAAGCAGAAGGAAGAAATAATCAAGAAAAAAGTGAAAAATCAATCAAATCATTATTGTACTGGAGGTCCTAGCCAATAGAGTAAGGCAAAGAAAGAAATAAAAGGTATATGGATTAGAAAGGAAGAAAGAAAAATGTCTGTTCACAGAGAGCATGATTTTTTAATATAGAAAACTATTTATTAAAAAACAGAGGGGCCAGCCCAGTGGCACAGTGGTTAAGTTTGCACATTCTGCTTTGCAGCCCAGGGTTTGCCGGTTCAGATCCCAGGCACGGACCTATGCACTGCTTATCAAGCCATGCTGTGGCAGGTGTCCCACATATAAAATGGAGGAAGATGGGCACAGATGTTAGCCCAGGGCCAGTCTTCCTCAGCAAAAAGTGGAGCATTGGCAGTGCATGTTAGCTCAGGGCTAATCTTCCTTGGGGAAAGAAAAATGGGAGAAGGGGATTGTGTGTTAATGTCATAAAAGACAAAGACTGCTGGAAGTGTTCCAGGTTAAAGGATACTAAAGAGACAATGACAAGTAAATTCAACACCTGCTGCTAGATTAGATCCTGAGGGAAAATGCTACAAAAGATGTGAATAGATCAACTGACAAAATTAAAATATGGATGAAGGATGAGACAAAAGTATTATATCTATAAAATGATGAAAGTAGTAAAAGTATTATATCAATATAAAATTATGGAAGTGATAACTGTTGTTATGTAAGAAAGTTCTCAGTCTTAGGAAATACTGAAGTATTTAGGAGTAAAAGGCCATGATATATGTAACATATCCTCGGATGGTTTAGGAAAATAATTATGTAGAGAGAGGAAGAGAGAGAGTGTTAGTGCAAATGATAAAGCAAATTAAGAATAAAATGTTGTAGGCAAATCTACGTGTTTCCAGTACTATTTTTGTTTCTGTAACCCTTTTTAAGTTTGAAATTTTTCCCCCAAAACAAAAGTTTTAAAAAAGGTTCTTCAAAAGTGGCCAAAGAAGAGGGCCATCGTATTTGAAGTTGGAAATTGTTTTTCTCACAGTAAGCAACCATGAGGGATGAGGTAATGTCTGCCTCCAGAACAAAGAGCGGGTTTGCTTACTGCTTACTATAAAACATCAGTTTCCCCAGCTCAATATTCCTCTCCTCTAATGCAGCCTGCTGTGTGTGCAGCCATCTGCCTGGCCCCCTGTGTTGCACTCATGTGAATTGACACAATCACACTGATGACCATGCTCCTTGTTGTGCTATGAGTAAAGTGCTTTTTCTCTGACCCAGGAGTCTCAGGTCTTCTGCCAGCACCCGTGAAAAAGTAACAGGCTGACTTTTTAGGTTGAAAGGGTAAAATCAAATCCCAGACCTGATCGTCTAGTCTTCAGAACATGTCCTACTTCTTCCTATTTCTGTTCTTTTTCTCACGCCGTATTCTTTGCCGGGAATACCATTCCCATATCACCTGCCCAAACCTTATACGTTCTTTCGCTGTACACCTTCAGTTCTACTTTTGGCTTAGAAATCTCTCCCTCCCCAGATTCTTAGAAAATTTTTGTTTTCTCCATTACTCATTAGTTACCGCTTTCTCCCTCTCCATTTATTCCATTTCTTTCTCTTCTTCGAGCATTTCCCTTTTCCTTTTCCCCATTCTTTCCTTCCCTTTCTTCTCTTGTTTAAATTTAATCAGATTGAATATGACAAACTTCTGATTAGACTATGTCTATGAGAACAATTCATTATATACACCTTTGTTCCCATATAGAGCCAAGTGTAGGATTCATTTATGTACCTTCACGCACCACATAAGGACATTTCAGTCAACAATGGACTGCATATATAGCAGTGGTCTCATAAGATTAGTACCATATAGCTTAGGTGTGTGGTAGGGTACGCCATCTGGGTTTGTGTAAGTAGACTCTATGAGGTTCACACAATGACAAAATCACCTAATGACATATTTCTCAGAATGTGTCCCTGGCATTAAGGGACACACGACTGTATTTCTGGTCGACTGATTCTTAATATGAGCAGCTGAAGTGTTCACCAACATGTTTTTTAAACTCTCATCAGTTAGTGTATTGTTTGCATAGATTGAAAGTACTAAATAGGGTCATAGAATTTTTAGGGTTGAAAGAGTGTTAGAAATCATTCAGGGGAAAACCCCTTCATTTTCCTAAAGAGGATAGGTCATGGTTAGCGAAATCCAGTATCACTAAGCAAGGACTTAATATCTCTGTACTTATTGCTTCATCTTACTATGGTTATAAGTGATTATAATTTTGTTGTACTGCTTTAAATTAAATTTTTTATTTCATGTACTGCTTTTACTTATTGGAGGTATAATTATAAAATTATCATTTGGATTACCATTAATAAATTAGTTATTGTAAGCATGTACATTCATGGAAACTTGGGTCAGATTTGGCTTTTGTGGTACAATAGTTTTCAAAAGGGCAACTCTCAAAATATCTAATTTTCAGAGGATTACTCCTATCCTCATTAAAATATGGTCTAATAATTAGTGATAACTAATAATTAATAATAATAATTAGATACTAATCTAATAAATTAGTGTTACAATCTTTCTCTTGACCACTTAACCTATACACCATAGTGATTAGGATCTTTGGATTCTAGAACTAAATTTCCTGTGTTTGAATCCCAGCCCCGCCACTTGCTGGCAGTGTGACCTCGGTTATCTTACTTAACCTCTATGTTCTCTGATTCCTCTGTTGTAAGTGGGAATAATTATAATACCTAACTCATGGGTTACTGGGAGGTTAAATGAATTCGTACATGTAAAGTGCTTAAAAGAGTACCTGACACAAAATAAGTGATATGTGTTTTAACTGATACTATTGTTTACTAAAAGATGGCTAATAGGCCATGATAGTTTCCATTTAACTTGTCCGCTTACATAAGAGGATAGTTTATACAAGTCATCAGCTTCAGAGGGATTTATTTTACTCTTCTTTATATTTTGAAGGTTTTTCCTTTAGAGCTTATTTGCTCTAAGGAGTTCTTTTCACCAGTGCCTGTCACATACAGTTTTCTTCTACACATTATTCTTTGTGTGTTTTGTATGTGTTAGATGTTTTGTGGGTGTTCATTTTTAAAAAACAATTTGATTTAATAAGTCCATTTTAGTGGCTTTTAAATAATCAATTCCATGAGTCTGTGCTATGCAAATGAGGATATGTAAATATTTTAGATGTGCACTTACAGAAGCTATGGTATATAACCTTATACCTTGGTTATATATTTCCACTTTACCCGCTTCTAACCAATATTCGTTTACGATCCTTTTCTAGATTATGGTTGATTAAAAGTACTAGGCCATATAAATACAAGTATGACCATACGTTGCTTTTAAGAATAAATCATCATCCAGTAACGTGGTCTAAGTAAAATGTTCTCTTTTTTAATTGTGTAGTCCTCCTCGCCATCCTCATCACAGCCTCATTCTAGCCACTGCAGAACGAAGGCCTCATCATTGTGTCACCATGCATCCCTGCCCTGGGTCAAACGTAACCATGTAGGCCCTGCAAAAGCTACCAGTCCATCTCTCCGTCTTCGTCGCTGGCGACCCTTCTTACGCCTACCATCTTTGGGTCTCCATTCTGTTGTAAGTGTAGTCAATCTTCCATCTCTTCTTCCAGTGACAAGGGCAGTCCATTTTTTTCCTTAAACTTCTTCAATCTTCAAAGTGCTGTTCTCTTGGTTCACTCAACCATTAGCTATTTCTCCCCCAATAAGATTGCAAGCATACCTCTATGCTTTGCAGTCTAGCTTGACTTTCACCAGTGCCTTGGTGAACATCCATCTTTCCACTCCATATCCTGCCAACATAAGGGTGCCTGCCTTTTGATGAGTACTGATCGACATTCATGATAATGTTTAAGTTCCTCTCTGTTATTGAAGTGAATATGTATTCTCTTACCTTTCATCTTTCCAATTTCATTTAGTTGACTTAGGTCAACAAATGCTGTGTACCTTCCAAGTTCTTTGCCATCTCTTACTTTATTTTTTTTCATGTTTCTAAATGTGTCTAAACATGACTTTAGCCTCTTGTCATGCTCTGGGGTCACTTTACTTACTCTATCCTTAATCTAATCCTTCATGGTGTAGGGTGTTTCATCTAAGCTATTTTATTCCCTGAGGTGGCTCAGGTACTTGGTTTAATCTTGAACCAATCTTCCCTGCCTATTCAGTTTCTAAAGATCTTTTCCAAGTAGGAGGTGAAGATTTTCTCCTTGTGAATTGATGTAGGCTTCCCTTAAATTTTATCAATTCTCCTTCTTAGGTTGATAATATTGGCAAACTATTAAAAAGTATATTTGTTCTTGTAATCTTGCTAATTATCTTAAATGTTGAGATTGACAAAGGAATTCTGGTAATTCTCATAATTGAAATAAACTGCAGGATTAGGCAGCTATAGCTCTTGTCTTTCATATTTAGACTGTTAATAGCAATGACCGTGATTTGGTAGAGCTTACCTAGAAATGCTATATCTGAAAGATTTGGTATATGCCATGTATTTATAAGAAACTTGACACTTCTGTAAATCATCAGAACTTTTGAAGCCAGAGGAAGTCTGATTGCACATACATTTAATGTTTAAAAAAAATTAAAATTTGGCGTCAAACATTCTTTCCTCCCCCTGATTTACTCTTCTAGAGCTATGCTCAAACTATCAAGTGGAGCCTTGGCAGTTTTCCTTAAACATCTGCTTCCACCAAATATCAGTATGGTCATCAAAATAGCTTTTCATTTGTGCTGAGTATCAATAAACTAGTGTCTCTCTGTTTCATTATCCTCGTTGGGTCACAACATTTTGTCATTTTTATTCATTTATCCATTTGATATTTGTTGCTTCCCTGCTATGCCATACACAATGTTTGGCACAGTAGGAGATATAAGGTGAATTAGATGATCAGAGTAAAACTCTAATTAGGTAAATTCTTGCTTGGGCACAATTGATTCTAAATACGAATAAATTCCTTTGTACTTAAAAATAGTCTAAATATAAATGAACATGTCATTAAAATGGGCATTTCCAGTTTTCTTTCTTTTTTTTTTTTGAGGAAGATTGGCCCTGAGCTAACATCCGTGCCCATTTTCCTCTACTTTATATGTGGGACACCTACCACAGCACGGCGTGCCAAGCAGTGCCGCGTCTGCACCTGGGATCCGAACTGGCAAACCCTGGGCCGCCAAAGTGAAACATGCACACTTAACTGCTGCGCCACCAGGCCGGGCCCTCTTTGTTTTTATATAATGTTGATCTTTGCTTCATATTAATTACATTGCTTTTTAGCTTCATAAATATTTTCATAGCTTAGTGGTTAAGAACATGGATTCTGGAACAGCAGTGCCTAAGTTTGAAACCAGATTCTATCACTTACTAGCTGTGTGGCCTAGAGCATGCTACTTAATGCTTCTGTGCCTCAGTTTTCTTGAGAATGAAATGAGTATAACTATATTAACTACCTCATAGGATTTATATGAGAATAGTGCCTGGTATATATTTAAGTGCCATACAATTATAGATTTATTAAACTATATTTTTTAATAATTCAAAACTTCTATTCAGTATTTAATTTCTGTCTAATTGATTTGTTATATCACTTTTTAATTTTTTGAGGTGATATGAAGTGTTGTCTTCTAAATTAGAGAACTTTGTAAAAAATAATATATAAAAATATAGGTAAGAATGATCCAATCTATTGCTTCTGGGTTTTGCCTTTTGTTTAGTTATTTATTGGTTATTTTTTGAAATGGAAGGCTTACTAGAAATTGCTTTTTATTTATTGTTCTTGTTTTTAGTGGAATAATTTTTACACAATTGGATAATTGCAGATTTCAGACTCTCAGACTAATTGAAGTTAACCAAAGAAACAGGCTCATAATAAGTACTGAGGTTTTGTGAAAGGCTTAGAAGTTTTGAGCTTTACTTATCTTTTTAATGCTTTGAAGGCTTTTCATGCCTTCTTTAGAGTTTTATATTTTTAGTGTGCACTTTTGGATAAAAGGTACAATGATTCACAATTTTGAGCACTAGATTTAGTGATTTCTTACATTTGTGATAATATGGTATTAATATTGTAATAATACATAATGTTTATTTAGCACTTAATAATTTACAAAGTACTTGCATGCCTTTCGTTTAAACCTCAAAACAGCTAAGAAACCCAGTGCTCACAGGGATTGGGTCCATGTTCACGTCTCTGACTCTAATTGTACTGCTTTTACCTCCAGCACGGTTGTATTTGCCAACAAAATATGCAAAATAGAAGCTGTAAGATGTATTATTCTTAAGAGATGGTGTTAAAATAATTAATAGTTTTTGAATGCGTAATAGCTTAAAAGATTTAAGACACTTGATATCCTATTGGAGAATTATGTCTTAAAGTGAATAAAACAAGAGAGACCCTTTCCTCTTTGGTTAAAGAATTCTTTATAGTATTTTTGTTATAGAATTGAATTTATAGTTTGTAGAATTGCCTAGGTTTAACTTTGAAAAATTGAATTATCTTCTGGTCGTTGGTAAAATGAGGATATTGGATTGAGTGATCACTGTTTTTTATTCTCTCACCAGGAAAGTAAGGGACTTCATTATCACTATATTTAAGTATTTGGAGAAGTATCATGTTCAAGAGGGATTAGACTTTTTCTAAGATGACGGAAAATACTGGGGGATATACTTTCACCTCAGTGTGAGGGATAACTAGCAAAACTGTCCAAAGATGGAATGGACTGCCTCAAAACTTACTGGCGGTTCCTTGTTGTTGGAGGGGCCACCACAAGATGGGGCTACCTGGAAAGGAGTCTGGTGTTAGAGCAACAGTGTGAAACTAGGTAACTTTGAATCCTACCAACTGTGGAATTCTTTAGTTCTAAATTGAAGTTAGGAAAAGCTAGTTTGCCACATCTGTTTATGTTGCAATTCTCTCGTTTATAATTTGAGGGAGATGATCTCTGAAGAATAATGTGAGATTAGATGAGTTACTCTATCTGTAATTGTTTCAGAAGCATTCAGTAAATTCAAGATAATAATGTTTATTCTGTACCTTTCAATTTCTGCATCTGGAAACTTCATATTACAACTAGTTAAAATTTTATAGTTACTTGAGGGTGGAAAAAAGTATAAATTCTAGAGTTAAGATACTATTGTGTTACTTACAGGATGTTAAATCACATAAAATATAATTTGACTTATGCCTCTTTAAAACTTTTGCCTCTAAAATTTGCACTTGTATTTCATAGTGATTGCATTTCATTTCAAATCATCTAGATTTAATATATAGCTAACACATATGAGTATTAACTGTGTAGTTACTGCATATTATAGACAGTGCCAGTTAATCGTATGTTGACTTTGCGTGAGTTATTTGAATGTCTAAGAGATGTAGCATATATTGCTCAGGAAAATTAAATTTAGTAAGCTAAAAAACCCTAATTATAGTTTTAATTTCAAATAGTTCACTAAGAAAGCCAGAGAAAAATAGGCTACAGTTTATTGTACTTTAATTTGCTCGTATCTTCTCCTCCCCCGCCCCCCTGCCTTAATCTTTTGGGCTATTTTTTCATTTTTAAACTTTTTGAATCTAGGGTGAATAAAGGTATTTATTTTATTCTATTTGTACTGCATTATTCAAAAAATGATTTATCAAGATCAAGTCATTAAGGGAAGAACTCACTTTCTTGACGTCTTAAAATTTAACTTGAAAAGAATTTCTTTAACTCTGTTTATGCTATCATTAAATTTCAACGAATCTTTCCAGGCATTCATTTCATTCAGCAAGCACGAATTGTGCATCTACTATGTACCAGGTATTGTGCTAGGAGCTTGGGGCTTCTAAAAGGTGAACAAAATGTTAGGTTTTTAGATCAGTTGAGGTGAAGAAAGATGTGCTTTTAGTCAATGTTTTCCTTGTTCACGCGTGAGCATGATGTGACAAATGTAGGCATGTTCACTCTTTGTCCACCACATCAAAGATTGAGCCTTGGCTTATGTTGGATAAATGTTCTCTCATGTCATCTGATGTTATTTGTATGTGTTTACATGTGCTTGATGGTTTGTTTGACTACTAGCGTATGTGATGTGTATTTCCTCTCCTGTCCCAGGCCCCGAGTCCAGATGAAAAGGTAGACCTTCATTTCATTGCGTTAGTTCACGTGGATGGGCATCTCTATGAATTAGGTAAGAACTATCTTAATTTATGCTGGGGAGAGAAATGCTAAATGGGAAAGTCTGTATTTATGATAAATGGGACTGTTGATATTTATTGTGCTTCCTTCATTCGATTAGCCCATAACATTGAGTTGGCATAATGAAAGTTTTCCATTTAAGATTTTTTACTAGAAAGAAGAAAATTTTTTTTGATGTTCAAGTAGCTTGTAATTCAAGAATGTTTACATACTACCTCTGCATTTTAGCAAAGCAAGAAAGCAAAAATCATTATAGGAAATTCCTGTAAATCACTTCAGCAACCTTTACTAAATTGTTGAGTGAATTATCATCAACATCTGGATGAACCATCTTGATCCTGAAACTACTTTTAAAAGATAGTGTAATAATAGTGTAATATTCATAATCACTAGTTTCTGTATTCAGTAATGAGTATCACTAGTTTTCCAGGCTTTTGTACTATCCCTTTGTATTGCATCTGATCTTTTAAAAGACTTTACAGGAGTCTGTGTTTTCTGGCACCAGTCCCTAAAGCATGTGTCAAAGTACCCGTGATTAATTACTTGGTATTTTGGCTCATACTAGCAGTTATTTTTTTACAAGTTTAACTATAGGTGGACTATTTTAGGGACAACTTGGAAGAGATCCTCATAATTTTAATTGATTTATTCGGACAGAAGAAACTTCTTATGATTCTTTCATAATTGGTATATAGTACTTAAGAGTCCTTCTTGTCATTCTCCATGAGACCTTCCTTGAGTTAAAAAGGCAAAATAAACAAAGAAGCAAAAGTCCTGGTCAGTTTCTAGATACTTAGTTCTCTTCTCATTTTCTGTCTGTATATGAACTTGCCACTTTCATTTTTCTTAAAGGCAGGAAGAGTTCTGAAAGGACTCAGATTGTGACTATAAATGTGGTCTGTAAAATTTAGATGGGTTTTTTTGTTTGGAATATGGCAACAGAATCATATACCTTATTAAAAAGAAATGGCTCTATTAAAGGGGACAAGGAAAGGAAAGAACATATTATTTATAGAAATGGACGGTCTACAACAGTAGAGAGATTTGAGTAGGAATCAAGCTAAAATGAAAAGAAGGCATTGTTCTGGGAGTATGTAACAGACCTGCAGAGCAATTTGGAAGATATACTCTGCTAATTCAGCCTATAAAATCTACATAGAGGTAAGATGTAATAGTGATGGGGATTTCGAATGTCAGACTGATTGTTAAAAGCTGAGTTTCTACTCTGAATTTTGAATAATAAGGAATAACTGGTAGAAGTAGAAGTTAAGAGTGTGCTGAGACTTACCAGACACATTCTCTTGACTTCAACAAAGTAGATTTATGAAAGGTGAAAGAACTGATAAATACAGTCCATAACCAGAGACTGTAAAAGTACTGGTGACTTTGAGAATGAGAGACTTAATAACAGAACAAACAATAGCATCTAAAAGATGTTTAGGAAAAAAATCTCTATCTCAATGAGATTAAAGAGTTGTCTAAAAAACTCAGTTTGACTGGTTAGCTAGCTCTCTGTGCTCAGAGCAGTAGATGGAAAGCCATGTATCAAGAGTAACCTACATATGAAGAATGATTCTCTTTTATAGCATGCCAAGATCAACAGAAAAAGATTTTTAAATTGGTTTAAAGTAAGAACATCAGAAAAGAAAGGCAGAACTACTGAGGTCTTGTTTGGTTTGGGTATCCTTTAGCAAGAAGAATTATCAATATGGCTGATAGATAATTAGAGCCCTTTGGGAATTACATTCTTTAAATGAGTTTAAAGAATTTCAGAGTTCTAAGGATAAGCCATAATCTTTGAGATGTCACGGAGAACCGGGATAAGTACAAGACAAATGAAGATGGGCAGTTGCTGATTCATTGCAAAGGAAATTGACAGTAACTCTGATGCGGATTCCTAATAAATTCAAAAAGAATGTTGAACAAGGGGAGTGTTGAGCTAGTGAATAGAAAACAGTGGATAAAAGAACAGCATACGGTTTTTAAGAAAAAAAAAATCGCTTCTTAAGTAACCTTATTTTTAAAAATATGATTGTAGACGTGGTGCAAGGTAATTTCTACAAGACATTTATTAAACAAAGGATAGTGGTAGTCTTTAATATATTCCTTCTGTTCTAAATTGTAGGGTTAACTGATGAAAGGGACTGAGTTATTGATCTTTTTGTCATCACGGTTTCCTTTTCCTTAGGGCTTCATGTAGTTCCCAGCATATGTAGAGGGGTGGAAGTATATATTTTTAAATAGATGTAATTACTCTTTATGGATAAATTAAAGCAAAGGGGTTTGGAAGTGAGTTCAGAACTGATTGACCCATCAGATTAAAAACCTGTTAAGCAAATTATTGTCTACCTGAAATAACAGAAATACTTTGAAACATACAAACATTTTTATTTTGAAATAATTTTGAATTTTTATAAATATTAGGGAAATTATATACAGAGTTCCCATAAACCTTTTACTCAGATTCCATAGATTATTGAAAATAAGTTGCAGGCCTGATGCCCCATTATCCTGTAATACTTCTGTATGTATTTCCTCAAAAGAAGTAGATACTCTCCTATGTAACTACAATATGACTATCAAAATCAGGCAGTTAACATTGTTGATCCAGTATTACTGTCGAATCCACAGACCCTACTCAGATTTTGCTGATTTCACAGTGATGTCCTATCTAATAGGTTCAGAATCCAGTCCAGGATTGTGTGTTGCATTTAGTTGTCATGTTTCTTTGTCTCCTTTAATCTGGAATGGTTTCTCAATCTATTCTTGTCTTTCATATCTTTGATATTTATTTTTAAGAGTACAGGCCAGTGACTTGGAGATTATCCTTCAATTTGAGTTGTCTGATATTTCCTCATGATTTCTACATTTTTGGCACATACACCATAGACGTGATGCTGTGACCTTCTCAGTGCATCCTTTCAGGAGGCATGTGATGTCAATTTGTCTCATTATTGGTGGTGCTAACTTTTATCACTTGGTTTAGATATATCTGCATGGTTTCTCTATTATAAAGTTAATTAATAACTATGTTATATTTATTAATAAATAATGAATAAATATTTACCAGAAGATACTTCAAGACTGTGTAACTATACAGTTTCTCACTAAGCCTTTGTCTATCAGATTTAGCATCCGTTGATAATTCTTGACTGAATTGATTATCACTATGATGGTTGCCAAATGGTAATTTAAAAAAAATTTCCTCTAACATGAGAAGGTTTCCTTTTCTGGCTATTTATTCATTCATCCATTCATGCTAGAATGGACTCATGGATTTATATTTTACTCAAAAGGTTGCAATTCATTATTATCATTTGTTTTGATGGTCAAATTGGTCCAGACTAGGCCTTGAAGGGAACCCTTTTTTCCTCTTGATCTGTCACTGTCACTCTGAGCGCTTTCTAACTTTCAGGGGGAACAAGATGTTCCACGCTCATCTTTTGTTTTTCCTGCTCCAGCCCTCTGTTCAGTTACCTCTCCAAAGAGCCCTGGTACCTTTTAGTGAAAAATGGTATTTAGAACCAACTTCTGGGTGCTAGAGTGCTCTTTGCTACTAAGATATTGTTGCCTCTATGTCCTCTCAGAGGACAAAACTAGGAAATATTTGTATGTATTATATAAATATTCTCATACACACGTATGTAAATATGGGTATACATGCACACACAATCATATCTGTTTATCTGTATGTTAAAAGCATTCGTTGGGGCTGGCCCTGTGGCCGAGTGGTTAAGTTTGTGCACTCCGCTTCAGCGGCCCGGGGTTTTGCCACTTTGGATCCTGGGTGCAGACATGGCATTGCTCATCAGGCCATGCTGAGACAGCATCCCACATAGCACAGCCAGAGGCACTCACAACTAGAATCTACAACTATGTACTGGGGGACTTTGGGAAGAAAAGTAAGAAGAAGAAGAAAAAGATTGGCAACAGATGTCAGGTCAGGTGTCAATCTTTAAAAAAAGTAAAATTAAAAGAAAGAAGCATTCATTTACATCAACACTTCTTTTTCTTTTTTTTTCCTGAGGAAGATTTGCTCTGAGCTAACATCTGTGCTAGTCTTCCTCTTTTTGCTTGAGGAAGATTCGCCCTGAGCTAACATCTGTGCCAGTCTTCCTCTATTTTGTATGTGGGTCACTGCCACAGCATTGCCGCTGCCAAGATGTAGATCCACGCCTGGGAGCCAAACCCAGGCCGCCAAAGCAGAGCGTGCTGAACGTAACCACTAGGCCATGGGGCTAACCCTTACATCAACACTTCTAATTCCATCTAATAGTATACAGTTTATTCTAGTGTTCTTCTCCATTATCTTCCAGGTATTTTCTGATTTACTCATTCCCTTTGCATATAAACAAGCTCTTGGCTACTCCAGCGTAACGCTCAGTTGCAGACACACTGCTCCCTGACCCCACCTGGCCCACTGATCCTGGCCCGGCCCAGGCAGAGCAACAGCCCTTCAGAGTAGGTAGCTCCGTTCTTCGTGGTATTGTGCAGATTCCAGCTGCCTCAGCCTCTTTGAGCTCTGCTCTCCTTCCCCTCAGCTCACTGAGACTGCTGTGCTCTGCTTCGGTTTCCCTTTCCTGCCCTGGCAGAAAGCTGGGACTACTCTTGGGCTCACCTACACTTCTGGGCTACCTGTTTCCCACTGTCTAAAAACCACTGTTTCAGGTATTTGTCCAGGTTTTTAGTTCTTTCCAGTCGGAGGCCTCATCAGGTACTAGTTATCCCATCCTGGCTGGAGGTGGAAGTGGCCTCAGTGTTATTTCTTGACTTCCCACATTGAAGATAAGGATTCAGCTTTCTTTTGTCACCCTCTTTCCTTACGCCTCCCTCCCAATCACAAAATACCTGTTTTTCTTTTTCTTCTTCTTCCAGTGTTGTCATAGTTGTTTATATAATTATGACCACAGAAACATTATTCTCAACTGAGCCATAATTAATGTACTTTTCTTTTTGACTTTTTTTATTTCTCCAGATTTAATAATCACCTCGTTTTGCTTTTTGCTCTGTTTGGTTAAATTCCCCTCATATTTTTCTTTAGAAGTAGTATCTATCAGCCTAAGTCTATCACTGTGTATGCATATTGATTCAAAAATTTTTATTATGTTAAGAAGCCTTGGAATTAAAGAGAAGGAATTGGAGCCGGCCCTGTGGCCGAGTGGTTGGGTTCGCACGCTCTGCTTCGCTGGTCCAGGGTTTCACCAGTTCAGATCCTAGGTGTGGACATGGCGCTGCTTGTGGGGCCATGCTGAGGTGGCGTCCCACACAGCACAGCCAGAGGCACTCACAACTAGAGCATACAGTTGTGTACTAGAGGGCTTTGGAAAGAAGAAAAAAGAGAGAAGGAATTACGTTTTATGGATTGACCTTGAAGTGCCACTTACAAGACATTTGAGATTGTAGCTTTGGATTTAGAGTATCAGTTAATTTTGGATTAGCATAAATTTATATAATTCTGGACTTTTTCATTTTTTCATAGTATTGAAAATATACTAGTTTGTTCAAGATGATTATAATTGTGGTTAATTATCTTTGGTGGTCAGTAGAATAATCCTGTTATTTAGATTGTTGGTCTATACTACTGCCTTGGTGTACACAATTAGTAGTAGTAATACATAAACCTTGTGGGTCCCTTTCATTGATATAAACGTGTCAGTCTTACTTAGGAGCTGTCTGATTTAGCTTTCAAAGTGAAGAAAGAATATTTTCATATTTCTGAGGGTAAAAACTGTGGTTGTAACTTTTAAAAAACTGATTAATTTTGCATATTCTTTTTAGGAAATTAAAGCTACTATATATTTCTAATAAATTATGTTTATGAAGATAATTAGGTTTTCAAACATGGAAGCAAGATTCTAATAACTTTTAACAGTAAAAAAATATTCCTAGAGGGGCCAGCCCCATGGCATAATGGTTAAGTTCGGTGTGCTGCACTTCGGCAGCCTGGGTTCTTGAGTTCGGATCCTGAGTGCAGACCTACATCACTTGTCAGCCATGCTGTGGTGACAACCCACATATAAAGTGGAGGTAGAGTGGCACAGATATTAACTCAAGGCTAATCTTCCTCAAGCAAAAAAAGAGGAAGATTGGCAACAGATGTTAGCTCAGGGCTAATCTTCCTCAGGAAAAAACAAAAAAAACCTCATAGGGAGAAGGACAATCTGTGTATGACTCCACTCATATGAGGAATTTAAAATTATGGACTAAGAACAGTTTAGTGGATACCAGGGGAAAGGTGGGGTGGGGGGTGGGCACAAAGGGTGAAATGGTGCACCTACAACATGAGTGACAAACATTAATGTACAACTGAAATTTCACAAGATTGTAACCTATCAATAACTCAATAAAAAAAAAACACCTCATAGGTAGCACATTTAAAATATTTGTTTTAGGATATTTTATTTTAAATATCTTTTAACTTTTGCCTCACTGTGGGAAAAGGGAAATGGAAGTTGAAAGTACATTATCTTGTACAAACAGCTAAACCTTCAACTGTTTGTCTGTTTTCCACAGATGGACGGAAACCATTTCCAATTAATCACGGGGAAACTAGTGATGAAACTTTATTAGAGGTAACAATAAAACTTGTTGGCCCACTTTGTGTTATTAATGTTCTTGTTATCTTTAAAACATCTCTAAAGATCACTTGTATAACATTTTCTCTGTGTTTGCATGCTTCCTTGTCCTTGCTTTCTTGAGAAAATTTAAAAAGAAAAATTTGAGTTAGTGTTAAAAACCAACAGCAAATAAAGAGATTTTCAGAGCTCTTTGTGTGAACAGGTATCAACTTTGAAAAAGACGTGAAAAGTATTGAAAGAGTTGCACATCATATTTCATTGAAGCCAAGATACTGTTTGTATCTTGATCCCGATTTGAGATTTTTAAATTTATGAACAAATTGTGTGGCTTAGAATCAATGAAATATGTAATTTTCAGGTTAAAAGTTTCTTAAAAGCATTTTAAGAAAGAACACTTACTGTATCTTATAGTTTTGTACTAAGTAAATTAGGCTACTAACCATTCACTTTTCTGATGTGCTTTGTTATTTTTCATTTGGAAAAAGAAGTCTGTAGAATAAAATCAGTATGAGTTAGGAAAATATGAAACACTTATTTATCATTTGTAAGTAAAACGCTTGTTTATCAACTGAAAAATTATACATTTTTTTTCTCTATAGGATGCCATAGAAGTTTGCAAGAAGTTTATGGAACGTGACCCTGATGAATTAAGATTCAATGCAATTGCTCTTTCTGCAGCATAGCTTGTCAATAATGGAAACACCAAATACTGTATTATTTGCAACAAAAATTAAATTTCTGCTGCCATACACTAACTCAAAAATTTTGATATTTTCATTAACTTGACTGATTAAACTTTATGTGAATTAAATTTTGACTTAATCCATGTTTTGTATTATTTTTGCCCAAAATTAAAGCTGCAGTTCTTTTCTTCCCTTTCTTTCTTGTGAAAGTTTTACTTCGTTTGATGACTAGCAATAGCTTTCTTATTCTCTTTAAAGTTAATGGGAGATTTTGTATTGAGACACAGGCACAGTTTCCCTCTGCAAAGTAATGACTATATATTATATCGTATGTGTTAACATATTTATTTAGGAAGTGTTTGTTGAGCATCTACTTCTAATGAGCTGTACACTGTTCTAGATGCTGGAGTTACAGCAGTGAACACTATCGACAAGTTCCTTAGTCATGGAGCTTATGTTCTTGTGAGAAGAGACAAATAAGAAATGTGTTAATAAGATATAAACCAATGATAGATGCTATGCAGAAAATTAAAGTCATATTTGTGTTAGAGAGTGACTGGGTGTGTCCTTTCGATTTTCTGGTCAGGGAAAGCTTCTATGAGGGGGTAACTTTGAAGTTGAGATCTGAATAGCAAAAAGTATCCGGTCATAGAAATGTGGTGGGGAAGAGTAGAGGGAATAATTAATGCACAGTCCCTAAAGCGGGGAAATCTCGCTGTGTTGTAGGACGAGAAAGAAAGTTCATGTGACCAGAGCATAGAAAGTAATGGGGAAAGGAGCAAGAGATGAGGTCAGCGAAGCAGGAGCTTAGTGACACAGGAATACAAGAAAAGGCATTTGGATTTATTGCAGGTGTGATGGTAAGCCATTGGAGGGCTTTCAAGGGTGACCTGGTTCAATTTTTAATTTAGAAGATCACTTGTGACTACTCTGTGGATAATATATTGGGAAGAGAGTTAAGAACAGAGGTAGACAGACTTGTGAGGAGCCCACTGCATTAGTTCAGTGAGAGGTGGTGATGGCTAGGTCTTAAAAGTAGTAGTAATTTAGAGAGAGGTATGTGAGCGAATTTAGGGTGTGTTCTGAAGAAGGAAGGGCTTTAGTTGAGTCTTAAAGGATAGGTGGAAGGCAGTGGAAAGGTGGAAGGTATTTGTAAAGCTGAGTCAAAACATGGTTGGTGTGACAGCACTGTCCTGTATTTTTTTTTGTGAGAGTATTGGTTACACAGGTATATACATTTATCAAAACTCATTGAATTGTTCATTTAAAATCTGTACTTCACCATATACTATACACTTTACCTCAAAAAAAAGGGTTGGAATGAGTATAGCAGTAAGGAGAAAGACCAGATTGGTCCAGAATGAAGTTCTGAACTGATAAAATTGAGTGTAGATGTTTATACATGATTCACTGAGTTAACACAGATTCCTTACACAGATTCGTTCTGTCATGTAAGTGGTATTTTAGAAAGAGTAATGGAGCAGTGGCTTGCAGAATGGATTAGATCGTTGTTATTCTCAGTGTAGTTACATCAGTATTACCTGGGAAGTTGTTAGAAATAAACAATTTCAGACCCCACCCTAGACTTGCTAAATCAGAACGTGAATTTTCAACAAGATCCCTGGGTGGTTCATATGCATATTAAGTTTGGAAAGCACTGTATTAGAAAAAATAGACCATAATGAGGGAGATCGCTTTGGAAGATATTTAAATTTACCACCATTCTATGGTGAAGAGGGCCTGAATGAAGTGATTTCAATAGGGATGAAGAAATAATCTGAAACAACTTGAAAAACTGTGTATGTGGGTGATGTTTTCATGATGCAATAACAACAACCAGTTCTACTCTGTTGTTAAGTTGTTTGCATCTTGCTCTCACGTCTATCTTGTATATTATCTTAAATATTTTAAATATTCCAAAACACTTTCATGCCTGTTGCCTTGCTGGATTTCTCTTACTGTATAATTTCTTAAGTCCTTAATCAGTGGCATCTCGCTGAGAATTTACATAGTTTCTCAGTTTGCTATGAAGAATGCTAACTTGGCAGACTGTTAATGAGCAAGAAGAGTTTGAGGTCAAGTACCTTTTGAAAACATTTGAAGTTTGAAAAAAAACCAGAACTCCTCAGAGCTTTTTTTAAAAAAATTATTCTATGTATTATGAATATCATTTTCTAAACATTTTATGGAGCAGCATTTAGGGCTAGCATTCCTTTGCACACACTTTTAGAGTGAGAGTCCCTTGTGGAATATACAACTTGAAAATTTTCTCTTGCTTCTCCCATCTTAGATTTATGTCTAGAATTTTAGTCCTTCAGCTGTATTTCCTGCAGTACTTTGTTTAGTCACTTTCTTAAATCTTGGCACTTAGTAGAAGAGATTAATGGTTAATTTTGTATGGAAACTTGTAGAGAGACACTAAGGGGGGTCAAATTGTGGGTCATTTCTGTATATTGCTGTTAATGACCATAATATATTTGGGGGAAACAATTAAAATAAGAACTGAAACTTTTAAGTGTTTTTGCTTGGTGCACTTTTGGGAATTGACTAAACATCACCTTTCACTGGGTATAATGGTTTGTTTTAAATTATTGTAAAAGAGGAACATTTATGAACTCCAAAATATTTAACCCGTAGTATTTACCATGTTCATTTGTGACTAAAGTTACCTGTATTATATGGTGAATTAAACATTAATATGTCTCAAAACTATCTTTAATTCTGTGTAGAAATTATTTAAACAAAGAAATAGGATTTAAATTTAGTTTCATTCCATCTTAAATCTGTTTGCAGTGCATATTATGTGAGCTTTGTAATTGGGTTGTATATAACCTTGTGAAAGGTGACATGAGTGGAGCCATATTAAAATAGAGTGGAGCAGCCTTTTCAGAGGAATTGCCTTCGCATGTCTTGTTTTCTTTATCTTCCAAAATGGACCAAACTGTCAACATTCCAAGAAGTCAGAAAGGACAAGAATATCCTGTTTGTAAGGACTGATGAAACTGGACTTTGCTGATGACTGAATCAGTAACCAATCAACGAAGTACAAGTCTAGCCTTTTACTGATGACCGAATCTCAAGCCAATCTGTGAAGTACAAACCTAGCCTTACCTCATCTAGCACCAATGAACTCTTCCTTAATACAGTTCACCTCATCCTTCCTTTTTCGCATAAAACCCCTGAGCCCCTCTCCTGTAATTGGGACACTAGTTCCTACCTGAAATCTGTGCTCCCCGAATTGCAATTCTTTGATCCCAAATAAACTCTTTGCCTCTTAAACTGATTTCTCTTTTTGCTGGTTGACAACGTACAGCCTGCTTTTTTCATTTAATGAAAACAATATAATTTAAGAGAGATTTTTAGCCATTAATGTTGCTCAATACTATAGCTTTCAAAAGAAGCATCTGCAGGCTTAAGATTCCTATATTGGTGCTTGTAAGAAAATTGTGAAGAGGCATATTTTCATCACTTTTTAAACTTCTCAATAGAAATTTATTTCTTTTAGGGAAAGCTTACATATATGTATATACACAACATATATATATATATTTGTGTATGTATGCATGTGTGTGTATATATATGCATTACCTGGGAACTAACAAGTATATGTACACACACACAAATGTGCATGTATATATGTACACACACACACTTGCACACATTCATACCTTGAATAGGCAAATAACTGGTCTAAATTTTCTGTGTATTATTTAAATCCTTGACTAAAGTTAAAGTAAAACCTCTTTGAAGAGGTTGTAAAGTTTTTCGAGCTAACTTAGAAGACTTTGTACACACACAATGTTTTTATCTTACAAGATTCTCTGCTAAGATATTAAAATGAGGTTCCTTGTGCTTTCAACAAAATTACTACTGAAAATCAAGTCGAATATACTGAGTTTTCAGATCGGAGAAATTGCCTTGTCATTTCTTTTGATTTCAAAATTTGACCTCTTAAGTGAAGGAACTTTGTGATGTAGAAGGTTCATCTTCAGGAAGGGCATTTTTTCCTTTGTGCCAACGGAGCCAGTTGATCAGACTAATCCACCATGCCTTAGTTTCCTGTATATTCCTGCTTGTTTGCTTTTCAATAAAAAGTTATTCTAAATTTTTCTCTGGACTTCTTTGTTTAGGATAGTGGTTCTGAACCTGTCTGTTGCTTCCACCTGCTTGATAGCTGGGAGTTCCCAGTGTGACATTTCCACAGTCCACATCTAGATGTTATAGGGAAGTTATATAGACAATAAAGGCTATATATTATAAGCATTATCTTATTGTCTAATTGATATGGTGGTTGAAAATCCCGGGTTTAGAGGCATTAAATGTGCATAACCTATACTGAAAGCTATTTTGCAAAATGGATTATTTAAAATGGTTGGAAATATATAATAAAGCCTTTCTAATCCACAAGACATACGAGTATAAATTGAATTATTTAAAATAAAAATCCATGTGGTCAAGAATAAATCCCGAATGATATGAATGACACATTTTAATTGATTCAAACCTGTGTCCTTTATCAATATGTAAACATAGATGGTATTTCAGTTATGTTCACTGGTGTGTCCTTCAAGAACTAAAGGATGAGATCTCTGTGTCCTGCACATGTTCTGTGACAACAAGATGAAACCAAATTGCTTGAGGCTTTGTTTGTATCCTAAACATAAATGACTTGAAACACATGCAAAGATTGTAAATTAGACTATTCTTTAAAAATGTCGTAAAACCTGTCTGCTGAAAAGTTGTGTTACCTACAGAGATTAACGACCTGTGGTAGAAGATGACAAAAGATTACATTTGACTTTTCCTTTAGGGCTAAGCAGTAGAAAGTTGTTTTTCTTTACTCTGCTATGAATACTGAGTATTTGAAGCCAGAAGTTCTTCCTGTCCGCCATCTCCACTATAGAAGTATACACATTTGATAACAGTGTACACAGGAAAGTTATGTTGTTTATATTTGTTACCATTGAGACCAAAGCATGCGATTTCATGGCCTGGGTATAATTTAAAAGATGCATCTTCTGAGAAACTGATTTCTTTTATAAACAAAATGCAAATGCTTTAAATATTTCTTTATTTTAATATAATAAGAATAATTGCTCTTATAGCTGTATTCTGGTAAGGCTTTATAATCAGGTACATATGAAGTATTCAAGATAAGAGCACAACAGTACTGATTTTAAGAACTTTAGAAAGTATGGCTTATGGGCAAAATAAACACAGGAAGAACGCTTAAAGCCAACTGTTCACCTTACTGTTTTAGTTTTTACCCTACTTTTCTCATTTTCAGAGGACAAGAGCATGCACCTCCGTTGCTTCAAGTGTTGCAGTAAAGGCTTTTAGTTTTTCAGGGCTGGTAGCCATCTACTGTTTCTTTACTGTGCATGGAATGCCTAGAGAAAGTGACATCATTAGCTAAATTAATGAACATAGGAGAGAAAATGTTTGGGTCAATTTATTCATATCCCTTCAATTTAATTCTATAGTTGATAGCTATGTAGACATTAGGGATTTGTTGAGAAACTGACCAAGATTTAAAATGGGATCCAGTTCTCAAACTTTTCCATCTCAGGAGTCCCTTAACATTCTTAAATATTATTGAGGAGCCCAGAGAGGTTTTTTTTAAGATTGGCCCTGAGCTATCATCTGTTGCCAATCTTCCTATTTTTTCCTTCTTCTCCCCGAAGCACCCCAGTACATAGTTGTATATTCTAGTTGTAGGTCCCTCTGGTTGTGCTATGTGGGACGCTGCCTCAGCATGGCCTGATGAGAGGTTCCAGTCCGCGCCCAGGATCCCAACTGGCGAAACCCTAGGCCACCAAAGCAGAGTGCACGAACTTAACCACTTAGCCACAGGGTCAGCCCCCAAGGGAGCTTTTGTAGGGGTTGTATCTGTTGATCTATGAATATTAGAGAGTAAAACAAATTTTAAGAATATTAATTCATTTAAAAATAAAAATAAACCCTTCACTTGTTAACACAAATAACATTTTTATAAAAATAACTATTTTCTTAAAAATGTTAGTGATAAGAGTAGCATTACTTTATATTTTTGCAAAATCTCTTTAACATTTGACTTACAGAAGACCACTGGATCCTCCTATCTGATAATCAGTTGAAAGTGCTTACTGGAATTGGCAATTTAGAGAGTCGGTGGTGATCTATGTCAAAATTTCGGAGAGAGTCACTTGAAGACAAGGACCATGTCTCTTGCACGCCGTTTTATCTTCAGTGTCTGGTACAGTGCTTGGCATATAGTAGGAGCCAGATGATATTCGGTAGGTAATTAAACTATACTGTAGTGGGTTGAGCCATGAACAGGAAGTGAAGATATGGATTCAGGGTGTAAAGGCACCTCCTTCAAGGCTCTTCGTTGAGAAAAGGAGAGAAATAAAGTCAGAGCTGGGTTGGGGGCAGGGTCAGCAGAGGGCTTTTAAAAGAGTATTCCTACGTGAGGAATGAAAAAAACAGCAGAGAGAAATTGAGAACACAGGAAAGAAATGAGATGATTGAGGGGCCTAAGTGAGGGGAAGACGTATATATCTAGAAGAGCATTTCAAACTTTAATGAGCACATGAAGTCCTAGATCTTGTTAAAATACAGATTCGATTCAGCCTTTAGGTGTGGGGCATTTCCAAACGAGCACCCAGGCTGCTGGTCTGAGGACCCCACTTTGAGTAGGGAGATTCCAGAACCCAGCTGAAGAGGGGAACCTTAGGCAGGAAGAGTGGCCACCTCTTCCACTGAATTTTTTTTTTTTTTTTTTGAGGAAGATTAGCCCTGAGCTAACATCTGCCGCCAAACCTCCTCTTTTTGCTGAGGAAGACTGGCCCTGAGATAACATCCGTGCCCATCTTCCTCTACTTTTTTATATGTGGGATGCCTACCACGGCATGGCTTGCCAAGAGGTGCCATGTCCGCACCCAGGCTCCGAACCGGTGAACCCCTGGACCTCTGAAGCAGAACGCACGAACATAACCACTGAGCCACCCAGGCAGCCCCAACTTCCACTGAATTTGGAGATCCTGGCTGATGGAAATTTTTAAGAGAGAAATTTTTTTCCGATATCCAATTAGTACCCTTTCCCACTAAGTGACTACCTTATGAGAATTTTTTCAATAGAAAACCTCTGGCCTCGGTAATGTAGAATTTCAGTGTTCTCACAGTGCTTGATTGATAGCATGATACTGAAGTTATGGCATAGTATATAGTGGTTCTATAAAAAAAAGATTCTTAAGATCTTTAACAATTACCTAAATGTCATTGCTTCATGAACAGAGCTCAGAATCCCAGTGTTAAAAATGGTTTGATTCTTGCCTCTGACTGAGCGATCTCAGGCAAACTATTAACACCTTAAGTAAAAGTATTCTCATGCAGGTTTTTTTGTTGAGAATTATAAATGTAATACATAAAAGCTAACATGCAAAAATGGTAGCTATTATTATCACAATCACCCCAAGAGTGCAATAAGCTGTATTGAATGTAATTTCCAAGTTTGTTTCATGAATCATCAGATTCACCTAGTTTTCTAAAGGATTTAAATAAGAAGATGGAATGAATAGATCACATTTCATTTCCATGTACAAGGGAACTGTGCATATTTCTCTGTGACTCGGAAATGGTTTAACTTTAAAAAATCTCAAAATAGCTGAAGTTAGCAGACATGCAATTTAGCAAGGATGATTGGAATTTTGGTCTTTCCTGTAATAATGCTATACCAAAGCATACTGCTCATTAGGAAAACATTTTTATCCGGATCTTTTACTCCTGAGGGCCAAGAATGCTGTTTTTCTTTTTGATAGCTACGTTTACAGAATCTAAAACACCCTCAGCAATTATTTCAACATTTCAAGTTATTATTACTATTTATGCTTCATTTATGGCTATTTGAATTTCGATTAATTTCAATATGGTGCTAGAGTGACAAAACAAGTTCGCATAAGTTCAATATATGGTTATGGTATAAACCAATTTCTTTTTCTTTTTTTCTTTTCTTTTAGGAAGATTAGCCCTGAGCTAACATCCATGCCCATTTCCTCTACTTTCCACGTGCGACGGCTGCCACAGCGTGGCTTGATAAGCAGTGCATAGGTCCACGCCTGGGATCCAAACTGGCGAACCCGGGCCGCTGAAGTGCAATGTGCAAACTTAACTGCTAAGACCTTGAGACAGCCTGTGGTATAAACCTATTTTAATTTTTATTACAACTGCTATGAAGAGAAGTAGGATATACAATATTTCCACCTTTTAAAGTTGGACTTCCTATCCTGAGAACAGACCTCTGAGCCCTGGAAATTCGGAGACAACTCATCAGTGCCCATGTCTGGGTGAGTGTGTTGACCGTACCTCCAGGGAGGGAGTCAGCAGCATAGAGGTAATATATTGTTCTTTGACTATTTCTATATTGTCACTTTGAAAGCTCTAAGGTATACTGTCACCATTTGGCTTTCTTCAGGAGCACTTGCAGAGGAAAAGAGGTGAGTAGGGGGTTAAGAAGTAAAATACTGCAAGTGAGATAAAATTAAGTCAGTTTTGCTGACCAGCCCCAGGTATATTTAACCTGAACTTTTATTGTCAGTAGCCACAGTATAGCAAATATTTAGCCCTCTATTATCAGTTTTGTAATCATTGTTGATCTCTCACACTGGTAGAATTTGCCTGTGTGGTGGAGGATAGTAAGATAGCATAAGGCCTGTTGTAGTTTATAAGGTGCTTTCGCATACAAGGTAGTAAGGACATGCGGAAATCTCTACCGAGCTTCTCAAAGCCAGTTTTAGTTTTGGTTTGCAGGCCCAGTGTTATTAAGATCCTGCTGGACTTTGCTTTGAAAAGCTTTTCCTCAGTCTTTTTCTAGATCTTGTAATTGTCTGTAAGTACTACCTTCATAACTCATGCTCCTGCTCTAGTCATGCCTTTGAGCGCTTTAAGAATGACAAGCCCAGGGATCCTTTCAAAGGAACCAAACTAGAAGTGGATGCTTGTGGTGGGTGTCATGTTGATTTATGACCACGCTCCTACTCTGATATTAGATCTATTCAACAGACATAGCAGTAAACATAGAGGATACTAATGTCTGATTTTGAAAAATTTAGTTATGTATAAGGAGAGTTTATTTTGTCCCATTACGTTGGCTGAATATGTCATGATACCAGTTAAAAACAGATCTGAAAATTAATAACTCTTGCTTGTTTGATTTAGCATCCAATAAACTTTTCTCTCGCCACTAGGGCTTAATGAACAAAACACCTCTTTGGTAAAGAATTCTTCTGGCATGAAATACTACTGTAAAAATTATTTTTTTACAATTCAAATGAAAGATTAATTTTATATTGCAATTATTTTGAAAATGATATGAAATTTCTACAAGCTCCTAGAAGAGCAAAAATAATGTTAAGTGTTTCTAAAATTTGAACTAAACTTAAAATATTCTTAGCATTTTTTTGCGCGTATGAAGAAGACTGGCCCTGAGCTAACATCTGTTGCCAATGTTCCTCTTTTTGCTTGAGGAAGATTGTTGCTGAGCTAACATCTGTGCCAATCCTCCTCTATTTTATGTTCTTAGCATTTTATTAGGTACATATTTATGTTTGACTTTTTTGGAACCAGCATTTATGTATCTTTGTGTCTCTCCTAGCAAACATAGTACCTTGGAACTCAGTAAATGTCCATCATTACACAATAAATATTTGTTGATTAGTTAATTTTCATTTTTCCCCATTTTAATGTTTTAGCTTTCCTAGTCATGAATTTTTCCACAGATATCAATTTGGAGATTAAAAGAAATTCTAGAAGGACTATTCCCGTTAAGGTAAAAAAATGTCTTGTAATTCCTAAGGCAGAACCAGAAAAGTCAAGTCACTTTTTAAATAATTAAATTGGTAATTTATTTTAGGTGTTGTCAAGTAAAATTTTTCTTTCAAAATGATGAAAAGCTTGGCTATTGAAGCTTACCAATTTAGATTTGTTTTTATATATGTTATAGGAAAATAAAAAATACTGAAAATCTGACCATGGTGTAATTAGGAATAAAACTTTGGAAAGTGAAGTGATGGGTGAATAACATTCTTCCTATAACATTTCACCACTAGGAGGATAAAGTCAGTTCATAAGTGCAGATGACACCCAGGTGTCTCTTGGGTATTCCTAAATCTTTGACCTTTTGGAGTTACATTTCCTTTAATTTCCAAATAGAATGCTTTGAATGACCATCCCAGGCTTCCCCAGCTATCTCCAGGGATACTCAAGAGCACACCAATTTCCAGCCATCTCTGGTTCAATTGTATTCTTTTGCTGAATTCTCAATTTCTACTTCAGTTTCTCATTGTGACAGACAGTGACCCTTCCTGGGTACCACTTTGCCTCAGGCCAGACATTAACATCCCCTCCAAGGCAACACTAACATAAAGTGACGTATCCAACTTTACTGAAGACCTCCACGCTTCAGGAAAGAATTAGAATATAGCAATGTCTACCCTGACCTTAAACGTATACTTTGAAGATAACTATTCTTGGAATCTAAAGCAAAAAAGGGAAACCCTTTGTGGGTATATCCAGCTTCCTGGCCTTTCTGCCCCACATCGAGGCCTGCTCTCATTTGTTGGAGAGAACACCTTTGATAAATATTATGCAGGGCCGATCTCCACCCTACTTTAAGAATATTTCACTCACTACCTACAGGAGAGGGTTTCACTCCAGGACTCAGACACCCTTAGATACATGAACACATTTTCCAAAGTGTGAGTTGCGGAGGAAGTGATGGGGTGGTGGTTAATATCTATAGCAGAACAATACAGGATGGCTGTTGGCATGATAAATGCTGTCTATGTTGAGGTTTCTGGGACAGTAAACATAACTTTTCTTACTCTTCCTGATGTCTGCTGATCTCCTCTGGCTGCCTTTGGATAAAACACACTCACACAAGATCTCCCAAGGTCAAACAATTATGCTCAGGGATCGAACAATCTAAGTCCATGCTAGTGGAGGGAAATGTGTCTCTAAAGTCACTCTATCTTTCAAAGAATTTTTCCTGTCCACAATCAGTAGCCTTTTACATTTTACACAGCAAAGTTTCAGGCTTTTTTAATGTTTCTGATTATCTAGACCGTGCCCAGCCGCCTATCTCTGAAAAAGTAAAATGGAGCTGATTATCATACTTCTTCCCATAGCAGAGCCATATAGCCCTAATCACTACCTTGAACTATTCAAAGATCCAGCAGAAGAAGCTATGTGTGTGTAATCTGTGGGGACATGTGTGGGTTTTTGTGTGTGTGTGTAGCCTTGATCATATCAAAGTCTTAGGCAGAGCTTCCTCTCCAGTTAACTGTCTCAGCAGGAAGAAATAGAGGTCTTCTCTTTCTGTCCTGAGAAAGCCCTAACCCTCAACATCATGCATTTATTTTTTTAAATTTCAGTTTTATAGAATTGAAATAGTTTGGCCTGACTGGTCTATTTCCGTCCACAGGAACCAAAGAAGTTTATACTAGAGTTATGGATGAAGCATTCCTAGTCGAAGAACGCCTGGGAGACTTTGACAGTTTACCTCAGAGACCATCTGGTTCTGTTCATGTTCCTTGTGAGCATTCTAAACTCATCCCCATGTTCAAGGAAACCCCATTACCTCGTTTCATACAGAACCTTCTGACTGAGCTGGGTCCAAGGCTGGCCTCTTCTGTGATTATTTCCAACTCTTGAGGGGAGCACCTGACCTGTCTCCACACTGACTGAGAATTCATGGCTCTGCGGGAACTCTGAAGAACAGCCAAGGGCTTCGTTTCACAGCTCTTTGTAAGGTTTCTTCACACATCATGAAAGGGAGAGGGACGTTTGTTAGAGATCACTGTGGTCTTACAACAGAGTCCCAGACTAGTATTAGGGGTAAACCTCGGAGCACAGTTTGGGTCTCGTGTTTCACAGCCCAGTCCATTTTGTAGTTTTTGAATCCTTTCCTTTTTGAAGCTAATATATTGTTGATATCCATATAGTATTCACAGAATAGAGAGAATGAAGGAGTTATGAAAAAAACCATAGTTTGAACTTTTAAAAATTTCCGATAATGGATGGGCTGTTTCCTTTGAGTCCAATTTCAAAATGTAAACAAAAATGGCTATTACAATTCTAAAGTATTAATGATACATGATACAGTAAACACAGTGCTTAGTTTTTTTCCTGCCTTTTTAGTAGAACGGTTTGAGCAGATAGTATGCTTGGTGCTCTTTTCAAGTAAACTTAATGAAAGATCAGGTAGAACTTCTCTTCCAAAGCATAAAAGTACAAAGAAAAAAATATGATTTAGAGAAATCTGGACTTGACTCTTTTTATCTTTGATTATCATTACTAAAGATATCCTTTTAGGGAAAACAGAGTTTATTTTACTCATTTCACTGGGCTTCAGGAAGAGGTTTAGTAAACACATGTTTTCTCTATCTTCTTTCCCAGAAGCCCCAATAGCTTTTTTTAAAGCTAATTCTAGGGTAAGTCTTTTTCATCTCACTGCTATCACTTAGAGAATTATAGTGTGGTTTTGCAATTCTGGCTAGAATGCAGGACCTTAACGAAAAAAAGACTTAGATTTTATGTGAAATAATTTGAGTTCAACGATAGGAAACTCTTCTATGTGTTAAACAAAAAAACAAACCCAAAACCGTTAAGATCTTTACAGTAGGAAGAAAATAACCAACTGCTCTTCAAATTATGGTGTTGGTCCCATGTTTTGAAAGTTACCATCTCAGTTGATCTCTTAATGAGATGTCTGTGCACACAGAGGCAAGGTCGATAAGAACCCAGGGCTTCTAGCCTATCCCTTCTTGGTTAGCCATCCAGCAGATTCAGAAGACAAATGGGGGACCCCTGCCTTCACCCACTGGGCTAACACTCAACACCATCCTCCGGCTGTGCAGAAAACCTCCTCAAGGTTGGTCTGCCTTTTGGGGGAGTGACAGAACATGGGACTCACCTTGTGTTTTCCCCTCTTCTGTTTCCTGGTGCATCTACATTCTCCCCTCTTATCTTCATTTCTTAATCATTATCTGCAACAATTTGGCTTCTTTTTTTCTCTCTGGCTTCCATTGCCAAAGACAGAATTGAACCTACCTGTTTGAATATCATTATGTAAGTACTGACAACATTGTAATCCTCTAATTACTAACCTTGAAGAATGTATTTTGCTGGGTAGAGATGGGATAATTAGGACTTTATCATTATACGTGTACTTTTTTTGTTTGCATGACTTTTATTTTTTCCTGCTTTATTGAACTATAATTGACATATAACATTGCGGAAGTTTACAGTGTACAACGTGATGATTTGATACACATATTATTGAGAAATGATTACTATAAGGATAGTTAACACCTCTAACACCTCACATAATTACCATATTTTCTTTTTGTGTGTGTGATGATAACACTTAAGATCTGCTCTCTTAGCAACTTTCAAATATATAATACAGTATTGTTAACTATAGTCACCATACCATACATTAGATCCCCAGAACTTAGTCATCTTATACCTGGAAGTTTGTACCTGTGACCAACATCTGCCCCTTCCTCACCTCTCTCCCCTCATCCCAGTGCCTGGCAACCCCTCTTATACTCTCTATTTCTATGAGTTTGGCTTTTTTAGATTTCACGTACAGGTGAGAACATACAGTACTAGTCTTTTTCTGTCTGACTTATTCCCCTTAACATAATGCCGTCAAGGTCCATCCACGGTGTCACAAATGGCAGGATTTCCTTCTTTTTTATGGCTGAATAATATCCTATTGTGTATATATATACACCACGTTTTCTTTATCCATTCATCTGTCAAATGGACACTTAGGTTGGTTCCATGTCTCAGCTATTATGAATAATGCTACAGTGAACTTGGGAGTCTAGATATCCCATTGAAATAGTGATTTAATTTTCTTTGGATATATATCCAGAAGTGGTATTGCTGGATCATATGGTAGTTCTATTTTTAATTTTTTGAGGAATCTCCATACTATTTGCCATAGTGGCTGCACTAATTTACATTTCCACCAACAGTGCACAAGGGTTCCCTTTTCTCCACCTGCTTGCTAACACTTATCTCTTGTCTTTTGGATAATAACCATTTTAACAGGTGTGAGGTGATATCTCATCGTGGTTTTGGTTTGCATTTCCCTAATGATCAGTATTGTTGAGCATCTTTTCATGTACCTCTTGGCCATTTGTCTGTGTTCTTTGGAAAAATGTCTATTCAGATCCTCTGCCTATTTTTAATCAGATTAGTTTTTTTCACTATTAAGTTGTATGAATTTCTTATATATTTTGGATATTAACCCCTTAATAGATAGGTGGTTTGCAAATATTTTCTCTCATTCTGTAGGTTGCCTTTTCATTTTGTTGATTGTTTCTTTTGCTGTGCAGAAGTTTTTTAGGTTGACGTAGTCCCACTTGTTTATTTTTTCTTTTGTTGCCCGTGCTTTCGCTATATCCAAAAACTTGTTGCCAAGACCAATGTCAAGGAGATTTTCCCCTGAGTTTTCTTCTGGGAGTTTTACTGTTTCAGGTATTATAATTAATCCATTTCAGGTTTTTTTCGTGAGTAGTGTAAAATAGGAGTTTGATTTCATTCTTTTGCATATGAATATCCAGTTTTTCCAACTCCATTTATTGACGAGACTATCTTTTCTCAATAAATATTCTTGGCTCCTTTGTCAAAAATTAGTTGACCAGGGGCCGGCCCGGTGTCCGAGTGGTTAAGTTCGTGAGCTCCACTTCAGTGGCCCAGGGTTTCGCCAGTTTGGATCCTGAACGCCGACATTGCACCACTCGTCAGGCCACGTTGAGGCGGTGTCCCACATGCCACAACTAGAAGGACCCACAAGTAAAATATACAACTATCTACTGGGGGGATTTGGGGAGAAAAAGCAGAAAAAAAAATTAGTTGACCATATATATGTGGGTTGATTTCCGGGTTCTCAATTCTGTCCCATTGGTCTATGTGTCTGTTTTTATGCCAGTACCATATTGTTTTGATTATTATAGCTTTGTAATAAAGTTTGTAATCAGAAGTGTGATGCCTCTTGCTTTGTTCTTTCTCAAGATTGCTTTGGCTATTCAGGGTCCTTTGTGGTTCCATAGAAATTTTAGGATTGTTTATATTCTATTTCCATGAAAAATACCATTGGAATTTTGATAGGCATTGTATTAAATCTGTAGATTGCTTTGGGTAGTATGGACATTTTAACAATATTAATTCTTCCAATCCAAGAACATGTGATATCTTTTAATTTATTTGTGTCTTCTTTAGTTTCTTTCATCAATGTCTTACAATTTTTAGTGGTCTTTCACTTCCTTCATTAAATTTATTCCTAAATATTTTATTTTTTTGGCTGCTATTGTAAATGGGATTTCTTTCTTAATTTCTCTTTCAGATAGTTTGTTGTTAGTGTATAGAAATGCAACTGATTTTTGGTATGTTGATTTTCTATTCTGCAACTGTACTGAATTATTTCATTAGTTCTAAATTTTTTGGTGGAATCTCTTGAATTTTCTCCATATAAGATCATATCATCTGAAAACAGAGACAATTTTCATTATATTTAATATATTTTTTTCATCTACCTTCTAGGAGCAACTCTTCCTGTTAATAAAGTGTTATATAAGCATGGGAAATATACATGCAATCCAGATGTTGGTTCTCTTTGAACCCACTAGGGGTGCCATGTTTTGGGAACCATAACTAACCACAGTGCAGAATTCAATTCTTTATTAGAAGAATTCTCACTGTACCTGTATGCTCTTCTTGCAATTCTTTCCAGTCACTAGTTCCCTTCTCTTTTATAATCTTTGCCTCAGACATCATTCAGCCCACTTCTCTCCCATCCCTGTCTCCTTTATAACACAGAATAACCTTTTTTCCCCAATTCACCTAACTCTTCTCTACTCTACCCCACCTGCTTGCTTCAAGAAACTTGGGCCTCGGGGCCAGCCCCATGGGTGAGTGGTTAAGTTTGTGTGCTCTGCTTCAGCGGCCCAGGGTTTGCCTGTTCAGATCTTGGGCATGGACCTAGCACCGCTCATCAAGCCATGCTGAGGCAGTATCCCACATAAAAGAACTAGAAGGACCTATAACCAGGATATACAACTATGCACTGGGGAGGAAAAAAAAAAAAGATTGGCAACAGATGTTAGCTGAGGGCCAATCTTTCAAAAAGAAAAAAAGCAATAGAAAAAAAAAAGAAACTTGGGCCTGAGTTACCCTTCTACTGTACCAAAGCATTAACTAACAAAGCCAGTCTCTCTGTGTAGAGCAGTTCTCAACTGGGGGTGATTCTGCCCCCAGGGACATTTGGAGACAGTTTTGGTTGTCATACCTACAGGTGTGCTACCAGCATCTAGTGGGTGGAGGCCAGGCCTGCTGTTAAACATCCTACAATGCACAAGAAAATCCCCATAACAAGAATTATCTGGCCCAAACTGTCAAAAGTACTTCTGCTGAGAAACCCTGCTGTAAAGAAATTCATATATTAGCTTCAGTCATCAATGGTATTTTCTACTCTGCTACTTTCAAAGTTTTATTACTTCTGTGCACTAGGAGTTATAAGTGTTACACACGCACACACTCCAGTCAATAAACAGTTGTTGAACACTAGATATATGTCAGGCACTGAGCCAGGCACTCTTAAACTGCTCATGGTTCTCTGAGGAAAATACATAGACCATATAATACCTTGTGAAAGGGACTATAATTACATAGAAAGAGATATCTAGCCTAGCCAGAATGACTTGCAAAGATTTTTTGGAGGATTCTGAGAAGGAAGAGGCCTGAGCTGAGCCTGGGAGAATAAGTAGGAGAAAGCCAGGCAAGAGAGGGAGAGAAGCACATTTCTCACAAAGGGAGAAACATGGGTCAAGACGTGGTTAGGAAGTGGGCAGGAGCAAATCCTGAAGGATGCCACTTAATGTGCTGGCAACATTCAGATGGTCCCTAAAGGCAACTGGGACTCCTTGAAGGAGGAGTTAATTGGGGGAATGTGTTGGAGGCGCGATAAGATTTACATTTTAGAAAAGCCATATGATTTCTGAAATCTAACTGAGACTAGTGAAGGCCTGACCTAAGGTAGTGGAGGTGGGGATGGAGAAGCGTGGCCAGTTGGAGGGATATTTAGGGGACAGAATAGACGGGACTGGGAATGGGGTGGACATGAGGGTGAGAGACAAGCAGTCCAGCATGAGCCTAAATTTTAGGCGTGGTATCATTTACCAAGTCAGGCAAGGCAAGAGGAGGATGAAGTTTGTGGGATGAGATAGGAAGTAAAATTTGGACATATCTTTGTGTCATACAAACTTTTTCATTTTTTGGTGAGCAAGATTGGCCCTGAGCTAACATCTGTTGCCAACCTTCCTCGTTTTGCCTGAGGAAGATTGTCGCTGAGCTAACATCTGTGCCAGTCTTCCTCTATTTTGTATGTGGGACACCACCGTACCATGGCCTGATGAGCGGTGTGGAGGTCCGAACCTAGGATCTGAACCTGTGAACCCCAGGCCTCCGAAGCAGAGAGTGCAAACTTAGCCTCTGGGCTCACCCCTAAACTTTTTCATTTATAAAAGTAATATATATATATATCTCTTGCAAAAAATCCTGTAAAGGAGAGAGAAATATAAAAATCTCCATTTGGAAATAGCCAGCATTAAAATTCAGGTGGTTTTTTTTTTTCCCAATATGTTCTATGTGGAAAATTTATACATTTTAAAGAAACAATCACAAATTAGGGTGCTTTATATATTGCTTTTTTTCACTTTGCTATGTATTTTTAAACATCTCCCTGTGTCACTGAATCTCCTTTTACATTTTAATGACTGCACAATATTTCAGTCTACGGGAGAACCATAATTTACCCCACCATCCCCTATTGTTGGAGGTTTAGATTGCTTAGGGATTCTCTTTTTCAAGAAATTATGCTTGTTGCCATCACAGTTTGAGTCCTCTAGAAGCTGAAAGATGGCATTTGAGGTGCAAGCTATTTATTAGGGATTGACCCCTGTGAAGCGAAGAGGGAAGAAGCAGGGAGCATCGAGGGAGAAGGTGAGCTATGACACTAGCCTGCAGCCTCAACAGACCCCATGTCCACGGAAAGGGCTCCTTAGAGTTTCCAGTATACAGTGGAAATGACTGGACTTCTATAACCTCAGGTCACTCAATCACCAGATGAGGCTGCTCTGGGAGGCCCATGACTTCAGGTGAGGCTGTGCTCAGCTGAGGCTGACCTCAAAGGGGCTGACAGTTGGAGGCTGTTGGCTAACCATGCTCCTTACCTAAAGGGAGGTTTGGTTAGTGCATCTCTGAGTCCACAGAAGATGCTCATTTTGTGCCTCTATTTTCGCTCGTATCCTTAGGGTTAATTCCCAGAAGTAGAATTGCTGCAATAGAACACGGGCATTAAAAAAATTTCAGTATTTGTTGCCAAATTACCTTCAAGAAAGATTGTACCACTGTCTCCCACTGACAGTTCATTTCATCACTAATGTATAAGAACATGACAATTGTACTGTTTAAATATTGAAAGGCACCTCAAATTCTTTTGGGAAATAAATAATATTCTTGATGTTTTATCGCTGTGAATTTCATTTTAAACTCCTAAGGCAGGTTACCTTTCTCCGCAGAGCTGTAAAAATCTTTCCAGAAGGATACAATACTCTAATGACTGACGTTAGCAGGCAAAGAATTGGATTTAGGTCTTCTGAGTCGCAAATTTGCAACACTAAAGAGACGGAAATGGCTGGTGCCTGAACTGACGTGAAACAGAGCTTGCAATACCCTACAGCTCTTTCTATGTGAGTATTTGAGCAAATAAATGAAATTCTCATTTATTAGGAAAAAAATCCATATTTGACACACTACTGTAAGAGAGAGACTAACGGGAAATAACCATCATTTATTAAGTGCCTACTCCAGGCCAAGCAATGCCCTGGGCTTTTACCTACACCATCATATTTAATTCTCACAACAACCCTTTGAAGTAGTTATCATCACCATATTTTTCAGATTAGGAAATTGAAACTCAGAATGTTTGGTAACTTGGTAATCTTAGGCATTCAGATTCCCAAGTCTGTGCACTTCCTACCATCCTGGGCTGCCACTCCCAATGCTATAAGCCAAGTTACATACAGTAGCTTTAAACAATATAGTTTATGTACATAGTAACTACAGTAAAAATAACCCTCATGAAGCTTGCAGAATGTCTGTCTTTCTACTGGACTGGAAATACATAGGATTCAGTGTCCAAAATGTTTTCATTTTTGTATCACTTATGACACCTAGCACTTGTAAAGCACTCATTAAATATTTAACAGAACAGGTCTTGAATAGCCAGGAAGAAATATCTTCCCAGTTTCTTTCATCCTCTGTCCTCATTTCGGGTTTGGCCTGATCCTAGTGTAGCCAGAAGGCAAAGAGATGATCCCGTGAACAGCCTCCCACTTGAGGAGGAACAACTGTCAGCTCCTCTAAACAGACCCACTGATTACAGACAGTGCCATTGAATGAAAATAAAACTAACTAAAAACCATCCTCTAGAAGTCACCCCAATCCAGAGGAAACCAGGGAAGTCTTCCTTCAGAAGAGTAAATGAGTTCTAATTCAGCCTTTAGATCTAATTTCCAGGTAACAGGAAATGCAGAGGAAAGAGAAACATGTGGAAGACACCATAAGAAGCCCTAAGATAAACCCAGAAGGCTGCCTGGTTTCTTTAACAAGACAATGCTATTCTAAAAAAAGGAGGAGGAGGGGGCGTGGAGAAGGAGGAGCCTATTCTAGGTTTAAAAAGATGTAACCAGACGCAATGCGTGGTCATTGTTTGGATTCTGGTCTAAGTCAGCTCTAAAAGACATTTTGGGATCAGTTGGGGGAATCTGGGTCTAGATTGGGTATTGATACTAATTGGGTATTGATACTAATTGGGTATTGATATCAATCTGTAATTGATACTAGGTGATTATTGCTAGCTTTAGGAAGGTGTGAAAATGGTAATATGGTTATGTAGAAAAGTGTCCTTTAATAAACCAGATATATATTGAAATATTTGGGGTGAAATATAATATCTACCTTTTCAGCAAAAAAGGTGAGGAAGTAAATAAGGCAAAATATAAACAATTGTTAAACATAGGCGCCAGGTTTTAGCTATTCGTATACTAGTGTCTCTGCTGTATGTTTATCGTTGTTTCTCATCATAAACGATCCACCATCATAGATTCATAGGAAAAAAAAATCAAACAATCATAGGAAAAAAAGGGGGGGTTGCTTCCTTTACAGGAATAAGAACCGATCTTTATCTTCCTCCAAAGGTGACGCCATCACCGTGTGGCCTGGATGGGACTTCAGGAGCATCGAGCGCGGTCCCAGGGAGCCTAGACAGACAAGCAGGTTCCTTTCTGGAGATCTGCTTTGTGTCTGAAAAGAACCCAGTAAGGCAACCCATGAACCTCCGACCCTCCCGCCCTGCGCACCTGCCCAGGGCCGCTGCGGATGCTGAATAATCTGGCACCTCACTGCCTCGAGTGTACCCAAACCACAAAGGGTGGAAGGTTTGACGCTCACGGGGGAGGTCGGTCAAATGGCCAGAACTGGGCGGAGTGGGCGAGGGGCGGGAGGAACGCAGGTCTCCTGAGCTCGAACCCTCGGCGGCAGGACGGGGCTGGAGCGGCAGGTACCCTCCGCCTCACCCACCTGGAAGCGGGGCGAGGCGGGGCGGGCCCAGGCTGGGGGAATGGGCGGCACGTGCCAAGGCCACTACCCTCACCTGCCGCCGGGAGGGCCCGGGCGGCCGCGGGGGGCGGGGGCTCGGGCTGGGGACGCCGCGTACCTGGCGGCGGGGCCCGCGCGCGGCGGGACGGCGGACTCGGCGGGAGCGGGAGCCGCGCGCTGCGGATTCGGACGGCAGGTGAGGGCGGCGGGCCTGCCGGGCGGGGCGGCTGCGCGTCTCGGCGGGCCGCGTCCCCAGCGGGGGAAGTTTCTTGGCCGGGAAAGGTGCAATTGTGTGCAGCTATTCCTGGTATGTCAGGCGGGCCGGGCGGCCGCGAGCCGAGAGGACGCCGCTTCCAGGGGCCCCGGGAAAGGGAAGGCGGCCAGGCGGGCGGAGGCGGGAAGGATGCGGGCGCGGGGGCGCATCCCCTCGGGGCGGGGCTGCGGGCCCTGCGGGCAGCGCGGGAGCGCGAGCGTGGCCTGGGCCACCGCCTCCTGGCGGACGGTGGCATCCCTTCGCCCAGACAGTCTGACCACAAAGGCGGCTGCGGTCCGGAGCCTCGGGGAGCCGCAGGGGGGCGGACGGAAGCGGCGACTCCGCGGCCGGGGTGGGCGGCAGGGTGACTGGGGCGGGGCCATTCCGGGAGGGCGGCGGCAGCGCTGCGACTTTTGAAGTCCAAACAGTTGTCCCGGCCGGTGCCGCGCGCCGCCTCTAGTCACCCTCTCCACCCCCGGCGCCCTGCCCGGCTGCCAGGTCCCCTCGGACCTGGGGTCGTTTTCAGGAGTTTAGAGAAAGCCAGGTCTTCAAGTTCTTGTAGGTGCGAAACCTTAGCAAGCTGCAGAGCGCAACAAAGGGAAAGGGCACCCGGGCGGCTTGCGGCCGGGGCAGGGGCCGGGGCGGCGGCCGAGTCGCGCGCGGGACCCCCGCCCCGCTGCGCACCCACCGCGTCTCTCTCTCCTCGTCTTGCCCTAGTCTTGAAGGGATGGAGGAGGCCGAGGCCGACTGCGCCGTAGCGTTCGCGGAGGCCCAGAGATGGGTGGAGGTGAGTGCCTTTAACTCCTCTCCTTTCCACGTGAGTTTGCGGCCTCGGGGCGGGCGTCGCGAGGTGCGGGCGGCCCGGCCACTCCGCGCTTTGGCGTCCTTCCAGGACCGTCGCGGGCGCGCAGCCGGCGGGTTTGCCTGTGCTGTTTTGGGGACTTAAGTTCTGCTTCTCCTTTAACGTCCGGCTAAGTTTAGCGCTGAGCTCTCTGCGACGGTCTCGCTGGCTCCCCCGGAACTCCTGGGCCAGGGCAGAGTCGAGCGCGGGCCCACCCGCGTTGGGGACCGCGCCTCCCTGTGGGCCAGCCCACGTTGGCACCCGAACTCCCGGGCTGTCTCTCTGCGGGGAAGAGCTGGCCCTGGGTCCTCTGGTGCGTGTCTTTGGCATGGGTACAAGTGGGAGTGCCTGACACAGGTCTGCACGGGCAGTGTATTAAGTGGATGTTCTGTGGGAGGGTGAGTGGAGGAGTTAGACACCTATGGCGCACCTGGAGAGATGCTTTCTCCCAGGCAGCATCCGGAGCCCAGGGCATGGGAGCCAGGGTTTGTACTTCTTCAAAGTCGACTTTGATGAGACTAAGATCTCCTAGGGTCATTCGCTGAAGGCTTGTTAATTTCCTAGTTGTGCCTCAGACGGTATCGTCCATTCGTTTCTTTCCGATTAAAAAGGAGATGCTCTCTTGGAGGTTTCTTCATCAACGCCTTAGAGTTACGTTTATCTGTAGAAGGTTAACACCAGGACTTTTAGCCGTTATTCAACTGTATGAAACGACTTTTTAAATGATGGTTAAGAAGTCTTCCCGGCAGATGTGAATCAGGAATAACTGCTTGTTAGAAAATTATTGCCGACACCAGCCTTGCAGTCATTTAGGAGTTATTGATGCCACGTGCTGGCTTTCTCAACGTATTTAAAAATAATTAGGCTTAACGTTTAGTCCATGGGAAAAACATGTTCAAGAATACCAAAGCAAACAGTGTTGAAAAAGAATTCATTTGTCCTTAAAGAAATAAATGTATATATGTGGAAAAAATAAAGAGCATAAACTTTAAATGTTGCATTTCTTACGCTAAAGGAATGTGAAACGTGAGTAGCATTATCCACTGGATAGTAGGGAGGGGGTCTAAGAAATCAGGTTTCGGTGTCTTTTTTGGGCTGAAACGTTAAGCTAGTCTGAAGGTGACTTAGGTGAGAGCGGAGGGCCTGGAGGGGGAGGGAGAAGAATAAACAGTGTATTTTGACTTGAAATGAGAGTGGAAAAATTCCAGCAATGTAGTTAAGAGAAATAACTTCCCCCATTCATAAACTTTGAAAAGTCAAGGCTTCCAAAGTAATTTTCCATTAAGAGTGTTTGTCCTGCATAATTTTAGAAGAGAAATTGAACTTTTTGCATTTGAGTGTTGGGCTGGAGGGAGGGAAAAGGGAAGAAATGTAGGGACATTTTTTGGTCATACATGGCTCCCGTGTGGAGTTTGTATCTGCGTGGTCTGTAATTGCTTCAGGAAATCTGTGAATATGGATGGATTCACACCTTTTTCTTTTTTAGTATGCACACTTTTAAAATCTAAAAATTCCTTGTTTGTTGTAGCTTGATCATAATTGCATGGGATTTCTGTGAGAAATTTGTATCTAACAAACTTGATGGAAGTGTTTTGTGGTAAAATATATCATAGAGCATCTTCCCACTCCCATGTCACCCCATCTAAGAGTGTCAGCAATGATTTGGCAACTCTCTACAGTGTTGTGTTCATCATTAGCAGAGAGCCAAATCTTTCTAAAGGCTTTGCCACATCATTTTAATCTAGTTAATGAAATAAAAATTAAGTGATTTTTTTCTAGTGCCACAGGGAGCAAGGCGTTACGTTCATTGAAGATATGTGAATAATTCACATATTCACATATACTTTGGGCATTTGAAGTGATAGCAGTGTGTTCACTCTTAGATTTAGTTTTTCAGTTAGTGTCCAAATTTGTCTGTCTACTTAGCTTTGCCTTTACAACCAAAGCACGTATTTTAAAATATTGTTCTTGCCAAAAGAAGCAGAACGAATGACTCTCATTGCCACAGCTTCTTAACTCTAAGAACCCCTAATTTGAAGATAAAATATTGATTCTAAAGTGTATTTTGTAAAGTATTTTGGAAATTGAGGAAGATTATAGTGTAAATCTTTCTCCTGCTTGGTAATATTCTTGCTCTGGTTTCCCTTTCTATCATACTTTCCTCTACGTATGTTGAAGCATAAGTGGGTCCTTCATGTATATGTGTATATATATGTATTATAATGTTATTTTATATAAAATGTATATTATGTATAAGCTACTGCCTTTATCCTCAGCTGCAGCTTTGAATAACCCAAGGTCAAGAAGCTCTAATAACCTTGTAAAACTTTGAATGATGACCACAGTCCATGTCAGTATGTCCTTGCCATTTCCGTTCTCCATCTCTTTTTTTTTTTTAAAGATTTTATTTTTTCCTTTTTCTCCCCAAAGCCCCCCAGTACATAGTTGTATATTCTTCGTTGTGGGTCCTTCTAGTTGTGGCATGTGGGACGCTGCCTCAGTGTGGTTTGATGAGCAGTGCCATGTCCCCGCCCAGGATTCGAACCAACGAAACACTGGGCCGCCTGCAGCGGAGCACGAGAACCCAACCACTCGGCCACGGGGCCAGCCCCTCCATCTGTCTTTTTAAACAGCTAATGTATTATTGCCACAACCAAAGTGAAAGTTTTATTTATTTTATTTTGGGAGAGGGGGGAGAAAGGGTGAATTGAGGGCTAGTGGTTGTTATTCTACCAATTACTATCATTTTATAACTCTTTTTTTTGTTTCTTTCAAATTGTTGTTGGATACTTAGGAGTGTATATGTACTTACTTCTGGTTAGTTTAATATTTCAATTCAAAACAAATGTAGGAATGCTACCCTCTAAGGTAATTCCATGTAATGATATTGGATTATTATCTGGTTGGAAATACTGTTTGGAATATTAATAATGTAGCAGAGCTGGTTTATGATTAAACATCGGTTTAGCCCAAATCATGTAATGGTCTGAAGGCAAGGCAGAGGGGAAGCTTGATTCCAGCAAGGTCGTGGAGGGGCTGATGAAGTGGTAGAAAGTACAGCCTGGACTCTAATTTTGGTCTTTTCTGCAGCACCTTTTCATTTTCTTACCTAATAGTTGCCTCTGTCTCTCTGTTTTGGGGCAGTAAAAAGCCTTGTAGTAAACAGACAGAATACCAATGAGATTGAAAACTGGGTATATGGCTCATTGCCTTGGTTGGTGACCAGGTTCCAGTCTGTGAGTTAATGTTGCTATCTAGGTTGAAGTTTAAATACAGTAGTAATTTTTACGGCTCACAGGCTAGCTTAAATCATTTGCCACGCATCTGCTCTTCCTCATATCTCTGGGTTTGATTCTTTTAGCATTGCTGTCACCCTGTAGAAGGACTGAAGGGATGCCAACTTGAGCTCAGGGCCAAGCCTGGCACCAGAATATGGATGCTTCCCTGGTTACTTCCCGTTGGTCTGTTTCTCCACCTGCCCCCTTTTATCCTTCAGGGGTGTGCTGGTCAGCCTCTTGGTTTACCTTGGGTGCTGCATTGTTAAAGCATTGCACTCTGTGGGTCTCCCGTTGATAACAGCAAAATAGTTCTAAGTGATTTCCCTCTTTCTCTGCAAACTGCACCCCTTCTACTAGAGGTTTCCAACCTGTGGTCTGGTGTGAAAGCGTTTGCTTGGTGCACATGAATCCTTAGTGTGGAGCGGTGTCGTCTGTCAACTAAATGAAGGTCTCATGGATTTGTCCTGTTGCTTTCCAAATGTGTGTAGAGTGATAAAAACATTCATTTGAAAGTGTTACTGAATTCGTAGAAGCATTTTGGGTAATGATATATAATTTCTGCTAACAGATATTAAACTTGAAAATACTATGATGGTAAAATTTGTTAAAATTTTTAACTGTTAGGAAGCGATTCTTATACTAGCTGTTGCAGCCAAAATAATTTTTTCAAAATATAAACGTGATTTTGTTAGTTCCTTGTTTTCTAGAAGTTGTGAAAAGCTTTAAAGTCCGTAATTCTTACATTATGCTGTGAAGCATAGCGTTCACAGCTCTTTACAATCTGGTCTCTACCTATATATCTGTCTTTTCGGGGTCATTTTCTCCATAACTATTTGCATAGTTGCCAGATAGCAGAGAGATTAAGAGCACAGTTTTGTGCATTACATATCTAGTACTTATTTTTCTTGTAAATGGGAGTTTGTACATCTTGACCGCCTTCATCCCATTCACGATGACTTCTGTGTGGTACATTTGAAAGCTGCTGGGAGAGTAGATTCTAAAAGTTCTCGTCACAAGGGAAAAAAAATTTGTGTGTAACTATATGAGGAGATGTATATTAACTAAGCTTTCTGTGGTGATTGTTTTGCAATATGTGCATGTGAAGTCATTATACGGCACCCCTTAAACTTCTACAGAGCTGTATGTCAATTATATCTCAATAAAACTGAAAAAAAAAAAAGTGCACAGTTTTGTAATCAAGTCATTGCTCTGGTCCTGGCTCTCTGCTGCTGAAATCCAGCAGGCCTCAGGATCTTCTTTGAACCTCCCATGGTGGTTGTGCTAGTTAAGTGAGTTGCTGACTGCAGAGCAGTTAGCGCTCCCTAATCCTTGCTTGCGTGTCCCCAGCGCAGGATGCTGTTTTCTCGTCTGCAGGCTATTGTGCTCGTTATTCCTTGCTTACCCGACACTCATGATGCCTCATCATTCCTCCACACTGGGGCTAAAGTCCACTTTTCTCTGAAGCCTTTTCTGAACCACCAAACCTCCACCCCCACCCATTCCTTCCTCTCCTGTATTGCTCATGTAGATCTTTCTTTTTGCACTCTGTGGTCTAAATCCGTCCGTTTTTTCCATATTAGACTATGAACTAACTGAGGGCAGGAACAGTATCTTATCTTTTGCTCGAGGACTTGGCGTGGTGCCTGGTAAATGCTTGTTGAATGAAAGGACAGTCTTTAAGGCTGTAGCTTTAGCAAAATTTAAAAGTAGGATTTTAAGGAGCAGAACTTCTTCCTTCTCCCAGTGGAAATTTGCTTCGGTATCTAAAGCTGAGTTCGTTGCTTGGCCAGTTGTTTGGCTGGGACCAGCAACAAGATGTGCCTTCATGTGCATGCCAGCATCTACTTGCCTATTTACTTAGCATTTCCTCCTCTGCTCCAACCTGGTTCCTGAGTCATGTCACTCTACTCCTGCCTTCTATTTAATGGTTTCCCTCATGGGGACTTGGATTCAGTCATTTTGTTATCCAAAAAAAATGCCTATTATATGCCTACTCTGTACTGGCACTTGTCGGGCTTATTGATTCAAATGCCAAATCTCAACCTCTTTTCTGGACCTCAAGAACAGAAGCACACCCCCTGAGGGGCAGACATGCAAATAAACCCGGCAGCGCCATCAGATAATTGCTATAATGGAAGTTTGCACAATGTGTAGTGATGGCATTTAGGGGGCAGCCTGAGTCTGCCCGGTGAGTCAGGCAAACTCACAGAGGAGGCTGGAGTGGGCCTAACACATCTGCCCAGGGGGCTGGGGCACTGTGGCTTTATAACTTGTGAGATCTTGAAGTCGCATACAGCACAACTTTCAGAAGTTGCTCAGAGTAGTTTATTTTTCCTCAGATAAGTTTACATGCAGTGAAAGGCACAGATTTTAAGTGTGCAGTTGCAGGAGTTTTGTCAAAGGTATATACCCATGTAACTGGCACCCTAATCAAGATATAGAACATTTTTTTTTAAGTAGTGTTTTTTATTTATCCTTTTTCTCCCCAAAGCCCCCCAGTGCATAGCTGCACATATTTTAGTTGTGGGGCCTTCTAGTTGTGGTACGTGGGACGCTGCCTCAGCGTGGCCTGATGAGCGGTGCCACATCTGCGCCCAGGGTTGGAACTGGCGAAACCCTGGGCTGCTGAAGCAGAGTACGCGAACCTAACCACTTGGCCACGGGGCTAGCCCCAAGATATAGGACGTGTTTATCACTCAAAAACGTTCCCTTCCAGAAGGACACATCAGTCTCCACCCCTCCTGTAGGCAGCCACTCTTCTGATTTCTGGCGTCATAGGTTTCTCAGGGTAGTTTTGAACAGCCATGAACTGTCTTGATTCAATATGTTTGTTTTTCTTTGTGCAGCATTTTACTATTTCTTGAACACAACCTCTTCATATGGTGAATAAGAAAGATCCTAGGACAGGAGGGATGGCAGGAGATGAGGGAGTTCCCAAAATCCTCTTGGGAAGGAACTGATACACACAAATAGGAACCAGGGCAGGGATGGCGTTAGAATAGCCTGACTCCAGGGAGTGTAAACAGATATGGCAAGGTATTTCCTGAGGAACTGGGAGTATTCCACCACAGTGTCAGTCATTCTGGATCCTTCCAATGTACTGATGCACTGAACGCTAGAAACGGACCTTTTCTTAAAGTAGGGGAAATTGCAAAGAGCTTGTACCTTTAATAAAACAGAGTGTCCTTGAACCAGTTAGAGAGGTGCACCCTCTGGGCCAAAAGGAATGAGTGATTTTTTGGTTCTTGATACACATCACCAAGTAACTCTCTGAAAGCTTCGTGCTAATTTGCAACTATGAACAGGGGTTGAGGGCTCCAGCTTCTCCATATTCTGGCCAGAATTGAGAATTGTCATTTGCATTTTCCTTCTAAATAAATAGATGAAAGAGGCGTGTTTTCTGCTTTTTCTCAGATCACTAATAATGTTAAACATTTATCGAACAGATGACTCATTGGGTTTCCTCCAGCGAGGAAGGATGAAACTGAAACAAGGAGGATTCTGTCTCCTCTACATGAGATCACAAAAGGCTTAGACGGCCCCTGGCCTGGTGAGGCGAGTCTCCAAGGTCGTAGGCATGGTAGGGCTGTTAAGGAAGTATCTCGTGTGTTGTCTTGTTTTTCTCTTTGGCTCGTTTGGAGATAGGCCTTTTGAGTTTTCAACAAAATTATGAGATGAAGAATGGAACAACTGGCCGTTTTGATTAAGCAGAGCACCTTAATGTCTCTTCAGCCATTTGTAAAGCACAGAAATTGTTAAAGCTTCTCCTTGACTGAGAGGGCTGATGTTCTGAGTGTGCGGCAGGGAGGATGCAGATTCCTCTAGTCCGTTTGGTTCTTGTCCTTCCATGCAGTGCTCTAGTGCGGTCTCTCTGGATGCCAAGAGTGCTTTGGCTAGTAAGGGACTGCTGATGGGACTGACCGTTTCCTTTTACCCCCCTTCCTTTTTAAACTGCTTCTCAACATACTAGTATTTGAGTTAGGGAAAAGCGCTAGTTTTGAGAATATTAGTTAAGAAAAACAAGCAGTATCGACAAATTTGCCTGACTCTTTTAGTTTGTAGAAAAGTAGACTTTGTAGGTGAACTATTTCATCTATTACCATCTGCACATTGAGTTGTCACTGCTGTTCCTGTGTCCTACCATCCCCGACAGAAAGTTCTCAAGTGCTTCTTGACTAAATTAGTGTTTTGTGTCCAATCAAGAGGTTGGCTTATTTAATTGATGTTTGCTGATCTCTGTAAGCCTGTTAACTGTCACAAATGTATTTGAGCCCTAGGAAATGATAAATTATGCATACCTGTGTTTATTCTTTAGTTTCGGAAGATAATTATTGGGTGCATTTCTTTAAAAACACTTTTGATGTGCTCAGAGCTCTTAATAAGGATAATAGCTGTCGTATATGCACAACTGTGCGAGAAGGTTTAACACACTCAGTCTGCCACTTTGCTCTGAGGAGATGGGTATTAGCAAATTCTATAGATGAGTCACATCACAGCCCCGTAAGCAGCCTTTCCAGACTGTAAAATCCTCCCTGGCAGGATGCTTGAAGACTGGTTCTAACTCCTGGGTACAGGATTCTCGGTTTGGTGCTTGAGTGCATGTAGGTGATGGTGCACAGTGCTAGACCTTGTGTCTTTAAGTACAGTGGGGATTGTCAAAAGGAGAGAGGTTAGAAAAAATTTTGTGTGGGTTCTGGGGGCAGAACTGGTAATAACTCGTCACAATGAGGCTTTTGACTCAAGTATTTTAAAGACCCTTCTATAAATAAGGAGCCTGTCCTACACTAGAATGGGCTGATTTGAATAATGAGTTATCTACTAATGAAGGTTTTACAAGAGAAAGTGATTGACAATGAAAACAACTAATATTTTTTTTCCACCTTGTGCGAGACGTGTGGTAGGTGCATTATACCCACATACCCTTATGATGAAAGACTCTTATTATCCAAGGGTGTTCTTTTCAGATGAGGAAAAAGGGGTGAGAGGTTTGCTCAAGGCTAGTAAGGGGAAGTTAGGGGTTTGGACCCAGGCACTTTGACTCCACAGCCTTACCTCTTAGTCTCTATGCTCTGGTGCCCAAGAGTGATGCTGGTTAGTAAATTGTAGTAAATCAGGAAGAGAATGGGCTCTCAGTCCTCATTCCATTGAAAGCTGTAAGATTAGCTAGTTTCCGTTGATGACAAGTCCTGCACACCCCAACACGTTCTATCTTGTGATGTTAGTGCCTGGAAAGCACATGACGATCAAGTATTAGATAAGCTGTGCAACTGCTGATAGCCACTCTTGAGCAATTGCATGCTTTAGATTTATATGTTCTGGTATATCTAAGTGGATGGATTAGTGCTCAATAAACCATTTAAAGTAATACGAAAGGTAAGCGTTTTTCTATGGTGACATTGAGTTATACTTTGAGCTAGAGTAGGAGATAAATTTAACTAGTTTCTTCTATAAGACAAATTTACAAAAGTATCAATTTCTTCTCTTATATGACCTATATTTCAGTAGTCCATGGCATGCCAAAAATTCTACACACTGTTATTGTACAGTGCTTAGAAATATATGTCATGTTTTTGATGAGGATACTTTCTAGTTAGTGTTTTAGACATCTAAGTACTGAAGCAAAGACCACAGTAGAAGATTTGTCTTCTTAACTTGATTAAAATTTGACTTAGATGAATGAGCTGGGAAGGAAATATCTGAATTCTTTTGTTAGACCACCATTTCATAACATCCAAAGGAAGGGCAGTCATTGCCAACCTCTGTATAAACTTTGATTCTGGAATCTCGTTAGACGTTAAAGTCTTTCATTCTACCTGAGGAAGGAGAAAATAAGCAAACATTTTGCCTTTACTTCTTGAGGAATATGTAATCGATTTGGAGCTTACCCTGTTGTCCAAGGAAAATATTGTCAATCTATCAACAGCGTCAGACACAGTTGGTCACACTTTCCTTCTTGAAATATTTCTTGCAATTGCCCTCTGGGTTTTTCTCCCATTTTACTTGATGTTTCTGATTTTCTTTCGCTGAATCGTCCTAATTATTTTGATCAGTAAATATTAGAGTGTCCCTGGGTTTATCTTCCCAAATGTTCTTTTTTGTCTACAATCTCTCTCTAGCAGATATTATTAAATAAATAGCTTTATACACCTTCTATATGCTAATGACTTCCATATTTGTATTCCTGACCCTGATGATGCTTCTAACCTCATATATATATATCTAGTCAAGATACTCAGTTGTGTGTCAAATAGGCACCTCACGCTTTGTTCAAAACAAAACACTTAGTTCCTTCCCCTCCCTACCACCTACCTACTCATCCCCCTAGTGTTTCCCTTCTTAGTAAATGGAACTGCCGTTCACCCACTTGCTCAAGTCCCCAACATTGAAGTCATTAGTAACTCTTGTTTTGATCATACTCCACGTCCAGTCTGTCAAGAAATCTGGCTTGCTATGTCTTCAAATATAACCAGAATCGGACTGCTTCTTGCCTCATCCACTATCAGCTCGCTGCTTCCAAAGTAACAGCCAGATTCCTTTTTAAAAATGTAAACCAGAAACTATACATCTGACTGTGCCCTCTGCTTCCCCCATGATGGCTATCCATTACATTTAGAGTAAAATCTGAATTTTTAAACCATGGTTTGTGGGGCCCCCCCATGACCTGTTCCCTGCTTGCCTCTCTCTTCTCTGCTCCCACTCTTCCTCTTGCTTATCATGCTCCAGTCATGCTGGCTTCCTGCTATTCCTCAAATGTGCAAAGAAGGTTTTTACTTCAGGGCTTTTGCGTTGTTCCTTCTGCGTGAGTACGTTTCCTTCACTTATTCAGGTCTCAGCTTAACTGATACTCTCCCCACCCCCATGTAATAACCCCTCTTGTCACTCCATAGTCTTGTATTTCATAGTACTTGTCATCACTTGCTTTTGTATATTTTTTTTCTTTGACTCTTACTCCCAGTAGAATATAAGTGCCTTATATGCAAGGGCTTAATTTGTTTTCAAGCCTTGAATAGCGTCAGGTATTTAGTAGGCACTCAATAAATATTCTGTTGGATAAATAAATGGATGGACGAACAAATGTCTTTTAATTCTTTGTACTTGAAATCTTTTTAACCCTCTCTTTTGACTGCCTTTCTGGCTGTGCTTCACTCAACAAGAGAAGTTGATTTTATTATATTAGATTTTTGTTTTGTTTTTCTTCAAGTTCAGTTCTAGATTGAGCAAGTTCAAAGCATGTTTTAAAAAAAGCGAGTTTAAACCATGAGAAATGGACTTTGTTCATCCTTGTAAAGAAGCAAAGGTAAGCAAATATCATAAGATAATAAACATCCCAGAAAATCTGAAGATGAGCCTTCTTAGCTGAATATCCTGCCCTGGGGACAGTACGTTATCGTGAAACTTAGGGATATTAGTCATGGAAAGGATCTCATGGTTCACGGATTGGGGTCCTCCAGCTTCAGCATTGACTGTATCCAGATGCTAATGGGAGACAGTGAAGTAGGAAATAGCTTTACCCTGTTTTGAAATAAAAGAAAATAATCAAAAATTTGAGAACAAGAACATTTCTCCCTTCTGCCCCAACTCAAACATCAGAGGCCTACCTCATGCTTTCAGAGTGCTCCACTTTATGCCAGTTTTTTCAGGAATCATTCTGAAATGGCACATAAAACTGAGCAGTGGAGGGGCTGGCCCCACGGCCGAGTGGTTAAGTTTGCATGCTCCCCATCAGTGGCCCAGGGCTTCACTGGTTTGGATCCTGGGCGCGGACATGGCACCTCTCATCAGTCCATGCTGAGGCAGCGTCCCACGTGCCACAACTAGAAGGACCCACAACTAAAATATACAACTATGTACTCGGGAGATTTAGGGAGAAAAAGCAGAAAAAACCCCCCAAGAAAAACTGAGTTTTGTTTAGAAATGAAGAGAAAAGGGAAGATGAAACTCCTTGTCTGTTTTGATGTAAAGTGAATTTCTCTTTACTTGTTTTTTCAATTATTCCTCCTAGCTGTCATATGGATTAAGTGATATTGTTCTTTTTATAAATACAATTTTTTTTTACAGATGAGAAAACAGTGGCTCAGAGAAGTTCAGTTTCTTTCCCAACACCACACAGCGAATACTGATGGAACCAGTATTTGAAATTAGATTTTTCTGACAGAAAAACTCAAGCTCTCAACCACTTCATTCACCTTCCTCTCCCTCTTTTATAGCTGTACCTACTCTTTTGGCATGTATGCACTCTGTTTTGCTATTAGCTATTTTGTATGTCTGCCTTTGCCTCTCTCATTTGTTCTTATTTCACTGTTGGAGCTAAGTTAAAAAGCATTGGAAAGTGCTTAGACTCAATATAAAATGTTGCGTAAATTCACACTAAGATGTGAAGAACTTCCTGCTGTTGGGATGTGATGGGCTTAGAGGCAGTGTATGTGGGGTAAGGAAGGGAATGGTGAAGGCACTTGCCATGGTGGTTCTTTCTGGGGCTTGTCATGACAGGGAGGAGACAGTCACAGGGCAGCATGGGAACCAAAGTGAACACATTGGACAACAAATCTGTAGGCAGTTTGAGGATGGGAAAAGCATTTGGAAGCTATTAGAGAAGGTCCTTCTTGAGCAGGACCAGAAAGATGATAAGTGGAAAGTAATGTGGAAGCCTTTTGAGATGAGTGGAGGTGATACTAGCATGAGCAGGAGTCCATTGGATTGTCTTGTTGGCAAGACAATGAAGCTAGTATTCTACTTAGTGTGGAAGGTACTTATTCAAAGGTAATGAGAATTGCAAAACCAAATTGTGGATAAAGGATTTGAAATTTTTCTGTAAATGCCTTGTCAGGTGGTCTTGGAACCCATGGGAGAGAATGGGTCAGTGGAGGAGAAAGGCCATATCCCATACGGCATCAAGGACTGAGCCTTGGGAATTATCTTCTGTTAAGAGAACAGGAAGAGCAAAGGGAGGTTGTGGTCAAGAAGCTAGGCAGAAGACGACGGATGTGTTAGGGATCCTAAGGGAAGCCTTGGTTCCGTGAAAGGTTGAGAGGAAAATGATTATCAATAGTGTTCAGGGCTAAAAGAAGTGATCAAGGGAAGAGAAAATGGGAACAAGGCCATTGAGTTTGGCAAGAGAACTGTCTCTCACATTTTGAAAGTACAGTTTTAGAGTGTTCGTGTGGGAGCCAAACCAAGCTGCAGAAGATCCTTCTAGAAAATCAGTATAGGGGCAGGTGTACCATGAGAGAAGAGGTAGGAAGAGGTACCAAGAAATCGATATTGTCTTTGTGTTAACAAAATCATTCCCTGCCCCAAGCATACATTATTGGGTAATATTTATATTTAATGGAAGTATACTCTAGGCCGACATGTCTGAAGGAATCATTGCGGTCTGCTGTACAAAGTACTAAAGTTGAAGCACACTACTATATTTTAGAAATCTGTGACCTTGATGTGCTAAAGATCATCTGGAAGTCACTTTAATCTGAATTTATTTTCTCTTTCCTAAACAGGGGTAATGTCTCTCCTGTCCCCAGCGGTTTAAGCTGACAGTAAGCTGGTGAAGATATTTTTAATGTTTAGAATAAATGTATCTTAATAGTTTTGATTTAGTGACTCTAAGAAATTTAAAGTCATATTAATCTGGAAACAGATGATAATAAGAAAGGAAATAAAACATTTCTAACTTTTAAATATAGATATAAATAGTCACCATGAAAGCGTACATTCTTGGCACATCATATCTTTGTTTCTTTTCTGTGTTCTAGCATCGTGTAGTGGCAAGAATGACAGGATTGGGGTAATACTGCATAGGCATAGCTCTTACATGGCCAGTCCCAGAGTAAAATGTGTGACGTGCACAAGACATGTAGCATTTCTCAGCCTCAATTCCCACAACTATAAAATGAGGATTGCAAGGTGGTGATGTGGTTTAGAAAAAACAATGTGGGATATATGTAGGTACTTAACAAATGGTAAGTGCCCATATTATTATTATTATTCTACTAAATCTGTGTATAATCAGAAAATAGATTATTAAATGATGACTTTTTTGTCTTTCTTGGAATCACTAATTTTTAAGGTTGTGTGCGTGTGTGTATTCCACAATGCAATTAGATAACTTGCTTTTTATTCTAACCTCTGATTTGTGAATATGGGTTTTTCTTAAGTTCCTTCTATATTGTTCTTAAGCTGTAATAAAAATCCTTTCATCTATGAGAAATCGAGGTTGGAATGAACAAATGCCTTACAAGTAATGGCTTCTGTTTCTTGAGGGTACTTCTGTCATCTTCTTCTCTCTATGGATCCTCGTGCTCATTTTAGCACTGCTTTGCCATCAGTTCTTTCCCATCAATGGAAGGATGGTCAACTTGCCTGAGACCTTTTAAATTGAAGGAAAAGAATTCCATATTTACCTCACTGTTGAAAATACTGGCATGTCCTTGTACTCACTGCTCCCTTCTGTTTCACTACTGTCTATTTGAAGTTTCAGATTTGAGCGTAGCATATGTAGAGGCAATATATTAAGTTTCTTCTTTTCATATAAATTGTTTTTTCAGATCTCTATACGTTACTGTTATCTCAATTATTCTTTGTTCTTTGTGCATCTTTTTGACCCTTTAAGTTACTTTTCGTGTTTCATGTGTCTTTGAGTCGTCTTATTAATTTAGCTTTTCTGAGGTATTCAATTTGGAAGAGGCAAGTGCAAGATATTTCGAAGAAGGAAGTTTTATGATGTCTTACTAAAAATGGGCCTAATGAGGTATTTTAGAAAAGAGAAGCTTTTATAGTTTCCATGAAGAAAGGAAATGCATTTTTAGATGTTTTATTCAAAGGATAAAGTTTATACAACTGCCTGTTTTTAAGCCAATTTGCAAACATTTTTAGACTTGGAAAATGCTTGTAAGTCCTGAAAGGTATAACTTGCCAAGTAGCTGATGCTTTTGAAATTTGGCCTTAGTTCTGGGAAAAGAATGTGGTTGACAGCCACACTGCAATTTACAGTAATCCTTTTTGTGTAAGGAAATGAATCTACTTGACTTAATACATTCCAGATGAGCTTCTGGCTCCTTGATGATTACCAAGTCACTTAAAATTCAGGTTTCATTATTCAAATTAGTTACAGCAGCCCTCTCTGTGCCTGTAACGGCCAACGTGATGTTAAAATTTTGTGTAAAACTGAAACACTTTTGGAGGCAAATTGTGTTTTGGGTGGGCCATTTTGAGGCACAAGCTTATGATGTGGCCAGTGCCTGAGCATTTGGTGTGATCTAGGACTAAAAAGTGTCAAACATCTCTCTTGTGTCTAGTCCAGGCCATAAGGAGATCAAGTTGAAGACCCACAAGGAAATTCTGCTAGTGCCATAAAGGAGAACTTTCTTGGAAGCCCACTTAAATATTTCTACTTACTTTTCAGTGGTTGCCCTTATCTGTAAGGGAATCTGGAAAATGTTTTTAGCTGGACACATCGCTGTTTCCAACAATATTGGGGTTCCATTGCTAAGGCAGAAGAGGTTGACAATGCAGTGTCTGACACACTTCTTTTCTTTCTTCTTTTTTTTTTTTGTTGAGGGAGATTGGCCCGGAGCTAACATCTGTGCCAATCTTCCTCTGTTTCGTATGTGGGATCCTGCCACCGCATGGCTGGATGACTGGTGTGTAGTTCTGTGCCCGGGATCCAAAGCCATGAATCCCGGGCCGCCGATGTGGGGCACATGAACTTAACCATTGTGCCACCGGCTGGCTTCTGCCACACTTATTTTCTATTTGTTCCTTTCTCATAGCATTTTGCTTTGTTATGATTGCAATCTAGTGTATTAGCTCTCTGAGGATGTTATATTACTATAGTTCTTTTTCTTGTTCCCTGCATTGTCTCTATTTCTTCCAAGTTCTTTTTCTGTTTGTTCCCTTTAGGCTTTGGACTCTTAAGTTGGAAGTTTCTTTTAAACTTCTGGTGATCCTTGACTGACTGCTCTCTGGATTTCCTACTGTCTCTGTGTACACAGTCATCTTCCTCTCTTTCTCACTACCCCTCTCCTACTCAAAGGACCTGTTGCCAGTAGACTCTGAGTCTTTTCTAGGGGAATTTGCCTGTCCCTTTGCATGTCCTGAAGTTGAAATTTCCTTCATTCTGCTGAGTCAGTTACCATTCTTCCATCTGCTTTTTGTCTTCCAAAGGTTTGTTCAAAGTACTCTTCTACCGTTGTCTCTTTTCTGAGTCCTTTTTTCCTTGTGGGTTAATGCTTTAAATTTCTATGCTGTGGTTTTGTTGGGGTTTTGGGAGGCAATGGAGAGAAATGTGCCGCCAGTTCTTTGTACTTAGCCAGAAGTCCAGTGTATGTATACATTTTAAACGTACATCATAGAATAAAAGATTAGAAATGCATGGATCGGATGAAGGGTACAATGATTACTGAGGTGTAATTTCACATATGTAAAATAAATGCCACCTTACTTAAATTTTTTAAAAACTCTACCTTATTATAAAATCGAATTGAGAGGGCTTTATATAAATCTGAAATCTACACACTGTAATGAGGCAAAATTTAAATCACAAAGGCAAAAAACTAAATCACAAATAGTGAATGCAGGACAGGTGGAAAATGAGCATAAGAAAGGTAAACTAAAGCCATAGATGAGGTACAGTTTCTGCTGTATGTTCCAATGTCTATGCTAGTAATGTGTCATAAACTTAATCGTTCTAGAAGTCAATTCAGACACAGAATCACCGCCCCATCCATGCCTTTCACAGCCCGGCTTTTGCACACACTCTTTCCTTCACCTGGGAAAAACTGAACAATACCTAACATGTAATAGATACTTAATAAATGAGTTTCTTTTCTTAAACCTCTGACAAAACTTGTTCCTTCAAGGGAAAAAAAGGAAGTTAACATATATTGAGTACCTCTGTTTCAGTCACTTCAAACAATTGCATTCTACAGGTAAGAAAACTGAAGATCAGATAGCCTAAGTAACCTGCCCAGGGAAGAGCAAGCTGTACACCCAGATCCTGGCTTCAGTCCTGGGGTCCTTTCTGCGACATCATAATTGCTTCCAATGATGCTCCTTCTGTGAATGTCTCCTTAAACAAGAACGACACTCCTGGGCACTTCACTTCTTATAATTTATCTGTCTTTGCTACAAGCTTTTCTTTTTTTGTTTTTTAGTTAATGAAGATGTAAGATTTATTTTTCTAGTTTTATTGAGATAAAATTGATGTATAACTTTGTTTTAGTTTAAGATGAACAACACGATCTGATATATGTACATATTGTGAAATGATCACCAAAATAAGTCTAGTTAACATCCATCACCTCACATAGTTACACATTTTTTTTCTTGTGATGAGAACTTTTAAGAGCTACTCTCTTAGCAGCTTTCAAATATACAACACAGTATTTATTAACTGTAGTCACCATGCTGTACCTTATGCCACAAACTTCTCGAGAGAGATACCAAGCTACCCAGGATGAACCAAGCCCAGTGCTTGGAGCCATGACAACGGCTCAGAAATTTCTGGAAAGAAAAAATGTTGAACGAGTTTAGTGATTTGCACGTAATACTGATACTATAAATTCTTATTGAGTGAGACATGAGACTTAGCGACTTAGACATGTAGCTTCTGGAAGGAAGAAATGCTGAGTAAGAGAAGGAAAGCCATCAGTATAACTGGAAGCAGTCTGTAATGACTCTGGTATTTTGTGGCTAACGGGAGTATACCCCAAGTCTCTGAGGACAAAGCCCATGGTTTTCTATTATTCTAGCAAATTTAGTCCTGCAATTCTGGCATCATTAGTCAGCAGATAATTCACAACTTGACCTTAGGAAAATGAGATGTAGATTGCACTAATCAGTTAATGCGTAGTGGTCTTAATTCTATTTGTTTAGTTATCATCTCACATCTTTTTTGCAACTCCTTTTGTTTGCATTTACGGTTCTTACAGCTCTCCCCAGTCTTTTCATGATTTCTGTCTTTTTATCGTTTTTTAGTAGTTGATATTTCTTTGAGGCCTCTGAACTTGGTAGAGGTGATGCTTCAGTTCATTGCTAATTTTTTGAAGTTCATGGATTATATGTAATTTTTGGTTACAAAAATGATTTTCTTTTTGGTATTGACTTGAATTTCCTGAGGTGCTTGTTTTTTGCTCAAGTTGTCACCTGGGTCCTCTAATAGCTCTAATTCATTAGGAGTCGGGAAGATTTTTGTTTGTCTTTCTTTGGCTGCTGGACCCCTGCAGGTATGTGGCTATTTTTCCTTGTCTCCTCATTGCAGCCCAGGTCCAGTTTCTGGGCTACCTTGTGTGCTGGAGGCTCAGTAGTTTCTGTCTATGTGGCGGCCAGTGACTCTGCAGGTGGCTCCTTGTTCTTTCTGGAGACACCAGCAGGAAAGTTCTCTGCTCTGAGGTTTCTTTATGCGCTTCTGCCCTTGTGTGGAGGGGGCATATTTCTACCTGGGGCTCTCATCCTGGGGCCGTGCAAACTGATACTGTTACTCCCTTAGGGATCCAGGTCTGTCTGTGCGTCCCTTGTCCCTGGGAGCCACTGTGGCCAGAGCCTCACCCTGGGGCTCTTCCACTGTTGGTCCTCCAGGTCTCGTGCTGAAGGGGAGATGGTCCTGCAGTAGCTCTCTTGTTTACTCTCTGGGGGCCAAACACCTTGCCTGGAACTCAGGGCCTGGGGGAGGTGTATGGCTTGGGTTTGAAGTTGGGAGAGGAAGGAAGGCTGCATTTTATATACTGCCACCTCCTGGTATATTTAAAAATGTTTTAGGCTTTCTATAGATTCACTATTAATATTTATCATGTTTTCGAGCATTTTTCCGGCACTTCAGAATGATTATTCACCTTTGAAATACGTTACAAAGTTTTTTTTGACTTCAGTATTTTTTAGCGCATAATAATGTTTTTACATTGCAAAAACTGCATTGTAAGATTTTCTCTTAAATTATGACTTTGGAGTAAATGCAGTCGTATTTTTTGTACTAAGAGGTTGTCATAGTTATGATTTCTGAGATGCCATCTTTAGCCTGTGGTTATAGACTATGGGACGTTTATAGTTAGAGCCAGTGGAGAGAAATCCTGGCCAACAAGTTTCGTTTGGACGTAAGATGTGTGGCTATTGGAAAGGTTACATCAATTCTGTTGGCTATGAAAGAGCTTAGTTCAAGACTGGCACGTTGGCAGCCTCTTTGAGGACCCGCCCTGTGAACTTAGACTTCACGATCCTCCTTTTCTCTTCTCTTCTTGAATCAACAGCCCAAGGATAAACCAGGCAACACTTTAATATTATACTGCTCTGTGTGAATTTTGGGCCAAAATGATAGTCTTATTTTTCTAGAGTATTAGTTCCCAACTAGAGGTGATTTTTGTTCCCCAGGTGACATTTGGGACTGTCTGGAGGCGTTTTTGGTGTCACCGCTCGGGTAGGGAGTACAACTGATTTCCAGTGGGTGGAGGTCAGCAATGCTGCTATCCATCCTACAGTTCACGAGGCAGCCCCCATAGCAAGCATTTGTGTGGCCCCAAATGCCAATAGTGCAGAAGTTGAGAAATCCTGTTCCTGAGTCTAGACTTTTTCTCCAAATATTTTTTGGCACAATGTAATTTTTAAAAATGTAATTGCACGTAGTACTTGAAAAGTTATACTTAATTATTATTTTGATTGTTTTTTTTCCTACAGGGAGCTGTGTGTTGGGAAATGGTAGTTGTAATTGTGTTATCAGAAATTGAGGAGCATGCACAGTTTACTGTGAGCAGCATGATGTTCTGGGTGCTGTTGGGGGAGCATAATGAGGAGAGTGTAGTTTATTCCAAAGGATTAGTTAATGAAATGAGGCAGTACGGTGAATCGGAATGATAAAATACAGTTGAAGTAGTATAATTATGGAGGAATATTCTCCAAGAGTCTAAGTAAAGAATGACACTGTCACATCTGAATCGTGCTTGATTCCTTAGTTGCGTCCTCTTGTATAAACCCAACTTTCTCTTGATCACTCAGCAGTTTTCTTGGACAGGTTAATGTGGATTATGAGGATAGGGAAGCTCGTGAATTGTGATATACATGTTACACCAAAGAAATACGAGGGAGATTTGATGTGACTGTTTCAAATAACTCCTCTATCACCTTTATTTGAGAAAAACAAATCTGTTACCACTTGTACCCTGATAATTTCAGTAGTATTGGTAGACAAGTAAATTTTATTAAATAAAAATAAAAATAATATCCTATTCACAGACACTTGTCATTGTTTGGAGATAGAAATTATTACTAAAGTTTTTGTCACCTGCAAGTAATCTTTATTAAGTATCATTTAAAAAAAAAGCTTTAGGGGGCCGGCCCGGTGGCATAGTGGTTAAGTTTGTGTGCTCTGCTTCGGTGGCCTGGTTCGCCACTGTGGATCCTGGGCACGGACCTACACACCACTCACCAAGCCATGCTGTGCCAGCATCCCACATTGAAGAACTAGAGTGACTTACAACTAGAATAAAGAACTACGTACTGGGGCTTTGGGGAGGAAAAAAAATAAAAATAAGCTTTAGTGAGCTTAAGCTTTGTCTTAATTTTTTCATGGACATTATATTTTGTTTATTATATAATGTTATATATAATATTATAATATATATATAATTATATTATAACACTATATAATGTTCTTTTAGTACATTTTCCTGTCCTTTTTTCTTTCTTTTTTTCTTTTTTTAAAGACTGGCACCTGAGCTAACATCTGTTGCAAATCTTTTTTTCTTTTTCTTTTCTTTTTCTCCCCAAAGCCCCCCAGTACATAGTTGTATATTTTAGTTGTAGGTCCTTCTAGTTCTGCTATGTGGGATGCCGCCTCAGCACGGCTTGATGAGTGGCGCTAGGTTGGAGCCCAGGAGCCGAATCAGTGAAACCCTGGGCCACTGAAGCAGAGAGCGCAGACTTAACCACTTGACCGCAGGCCGGCCCCCATTTCCTGTCCTTCTATTTTGCATCTCAGGTCTAGAGAATAGAATTAATGACACTTTTTAGTTCATGGTGTGTGCTCATGGTATACAAGAGCCCTTTGTATTATTTTTTTCTCCCTTTTATTCCCAATTCCTTTTTCCATGTAGGCAACCATTCTAATATGTTTGATCGGTCCATAACCTTTTGTGTCCTTATAAAATAGATGGTGTTTTTTTTGGGTGTGTATGTATGTATTATAAACTTACATGTTTTAGATCTCATTCTGTTTCTCTTTTCACTGAGCTTTGTTTTTGAAGAATTAACCATGTACACAAACAGTGCTGTGATAAACATCCTCAAACTTGTTAACCTGCGCAGTGGTATATACTCAGGAGAGAGATTGCTGGACCAGAGGATATATACACATTTATTTTCACCATTAACTACATGCCCTCCAGGAGGTCCCCAGAGCTACACACTTGCTAGTGCTGGATGAGAGTTTCCGTTTTCTTATGTTCTGTCCTCACGGTTATGGGTTGAATCATGCCCTCCCTGAAAGATAGGTTGAAATTTTAACACTCAGTACCTCAGATTGTGACCCGTATTTGGAAATAAGTCTTTAGGGTGGTAATCAAGTTAAAATGAGGTCATTAGAGTGTGCCCTAATCCAGTATGATTGGTATCCTTATAAGAATGGTAAATTTGGACACAAAGACAGACATGCACTGCGGGAAGACAGCCATGTGAAGATGGAGAATTGGAGTGATGTGTCTGCAGGCCAAGGATCCCAAAGATTGCCAGCAAACCACCAGAAACTGGCAAAGGTGAGGAAGGACCCTCTCCCTGCAGGTTTCAGAGGGAGCATGGCCTTGCCAACACCTTGATTTTGGACGACTTCATTTGAGAACTGTGAAACAATAGGTTTCTGCTATTCTAAGCCACTCAGTTTGTGGTACCTGTTACAGCAGCCCTAGCAAACTGGTATACTCATCATCACTGATATTATCTAGTTTGGTAATTTTTGCAGATCTCATGTGTGTAAAGTGTGCATGGTTGTACTGTGCATGTGTGTTTTACTGACACCAGCAGTCAATTTAATGATCCAGCAAAGAAACACCTGGAGCATAGTTCTGAAAGTCCTGGGCTATAGTCTTTGAAGAAAACACAAACTGTCAGATTTTATGATCCAGATCCGTGCTGAGTAGAAGGGAGGAAGAATACTCACCCACACAGTGAATCAGATTCTCCTGAGGGTGATGCAGTCACCTTCAAAGGCTGGCTCGTGTTGTTTTAATAGGCCTTTCTCTGATTGGTAGGTTGAGCATCTCTTCACATACCTGTTTGAGTTTCCACTTCAATGAATGGCCTTCTCTTATCATTTTTCCACTGGTTACTGGATTTCTTATTGTTTTCTTACCGATATGTTAAAGTTCTCTGTATACTTTAGATAGAATCCCTTGTTATATTTAGATGTTCCAAGAATCTTCTCTAAGCCTTCACCTATCTATTACAATGGTTCTGTGGTCTCCTTTCTTGAACAGAAATTATTTACTTTGATGTCATATTCATACATTCTTGTTTTACGGTTAAAAATTTTGTGGTTCATTAAACCATAAAGATATTCTTCTATATATCCTTCTGATACGTTTATAATTTCGCATTCACATTTGGGTTGTCAATCCATTTGGCTTTTCTGTTTGTACACGGTAAGAAGTAGTAGTCCACCTTTTACGGCACTGTTGTTTTTTCCTTCTGGTTTTCCTGGCAGCATATACTGAATAATCTGTTCCTTCCTTCTTTGCTACTTACTTGAACGTTTATGCAGATCCATATACACACAAGTCTGTTTTTGAGTTCTCTATTATTTATTTGTTTGTCTATTGCTGCACCAGTATCACTGTTTTTTATTGACGTTGAGGTATGTCACCTATCAGGTAGTATGAATCTCTTCTTTCCGCAGTCTTTCAAAATTGATTCACCTATTTGTAAACTTTTATTTTGCCATATAAAGTTTGGAATTAGAGAGTTTTTCAAATAATCCAGGTAGTATTTGATTGAAATTGCTTGAATTTCTAGATCAATTTGGGAAGAATTGGTATCTTTATCATGTTTTCTCCCATCTATGAACAGGGTATATTTCTTTATTTTCCAAGTCTTCTTTAATGTTGGTTTAATATATTTTTTAAAAATTATTTTATTGAGGTCATATTGGCTTATAACATTGTGTAAATTTCAGGTGTATGTTGTTATGTATCAATTTCTGTATAGACTGCATTGTGTTCACCACCAATAGTCTAGTTTTTATCTGTCACCATAGAAATGTACCCCTTTACGCCTTTAATATGTTTTTAAAGTTACAGATAAAGTTCTTATTAATGAGGTTAAATCTAGGAACTTCATAGTTTTTGTGGCTGCTCTCAATGGTATCTTATTCAGTTATGTCTTCTAATTGGTTAGTATAGAACTTTGTCTTCTATTGAGAAGTTTATCTTCAATTTGAGAACTCAAGTCTTGTTAATTCCACAGGTTGATTGATTTTTCTCTGTAGATCAAGTCATCTCCAAATAATGACAGCTTTGTCTCTTTGCTTCTAGTCTCATATTTTTTCTTCTCCTATTACATTGGTCAAGATCTCCAGCATTGTGTGGCATCTTTGACTTGTTCCTATCTTAGTAGGAATGCATCAAAGTTTCTCTTTTCAACTATTCTACTCTATGCTATAGTTCTTGGCCTATAGTGTTAAAAAAATCAATCTATGGGTACTTCTATCCCCGGTTTTGAGAGTATCATAATCAAATATTGAATTTTAATTTTAAAATTATGTGAATGTTTTTCTCTAATCTGTTCGTGTGGTAAAATTTACTGACAGATGTTCTAATAGTAAGCTACCCTTGCTTTCTTGGAATAAACCCTTCGTGGTGATGATTTTTCAAAATACTCTGTTAGTGTTCATTACTTGATGGTTTTCTAAGATTTTTCTCATTTACATTCTTAAGTGTATTTGCCTTGTATTTTTCTTTTTGGGCATTAGTTAGGTTTGGAATCAAGATTTTATTAACCTCATAAAGTGAATTGTGTTGCTTCCTCTCTTATTCTATCATGTGTAGAAATGTTTCAGAACGGGACATATCTCAGCAGAGGACTAATTAAAAATCAGTTTCTTCTTGCGTTTATTTTGGCATTTCATATGGTTCCAGAAATCTTTTCTTTCTCTTTAGATTCTCAAATTGTAGTTAATGGTTTATAATATTCTTGTAAAAAAAAACTTTGTGTATTCATTCAAAAAATATTTATTGAGCACTTACTATATTCCAGACAATGTAATTGATGGGGACACAGCAACAAACAAGTATACAAAAGTCCCTAGCCTCAGAGGGCATACTTACATTTGGGTGGGGTGATAAAAAGATAAACATGCTGACATTATGTTGTCTTTGTTTATTGCTACATTTCAGTCTGTATTTTGCTCATTGTAGTTTATTCTTTTTTGTAATCTACCACACTATCCAGAGGTATGTGTATCTTATTGATCATTTCAAAGGACTATTTCTGGTTTTATTTACTGCTTTTTTTCGGTATCCATGCAGGGAAAGGGGTTTCTATTTCATTGCTTCTGCCTTCTCTTTAACATCAATCTTCCTTCTTGTTTCTTGGCTTTTACTCTTGGTTTTTCCAGCTTCTTCAATGACTAGCTCATAGGGTGCGGCGCCCTCAATTACTGAGCTGGGACATTCAATGCATCTTGACCCCTCTCTCATCTCAGGATCTTGTCTTTATTACTTTTGCGTCTTCAGATGCCTCTCTTCACCCGTGGGTAGGGGCACCTTGGTCTCAGGAGGTTGTAGAGAAGTCCATGTGCACCCTGAGTAGAAGGCACCGTTGTTCCTAAATATTGCTCCATCAGTTTGTCACGGTTTTTACCCTTAGAAACCCATTCTCCTGAGTCTGAGATTTAGTTTCTGAATCTCCCTCTTGTAGAAGCGTTGCTTTCTCCTTTGTCAGAAGTTTCAGATGGAGAGTAGGGTTGGCTGATAGCAGGAACTTTGGCAATAGATTCTAGAAGGTCAGTAAGGGAGTATGGAGCCCCCATGTGTGGAGTTAATTAGATAATGCCAGACCACAGACATTTTTGCAACCTTGTGTTTTCACATTTAGCCTTCACTTTAGATCCTTTATTCTATTAAAGGAGTGATTTTTTGCTTGGCTTTGTTGCCCATCCTACTGTGAGAAACTGGAAGGGCTGAGACTCTGGTTTTTCGTCTTTGTGTTTCGCAGAGTACCGTATATATAGTAGGTGTCAAAGGAAGGTTGAGGTGTATTAAACTGACTGTTGTCAAATACTAATTTTAGACAGAAAAAGGATCTTCTTGATATTGGACAGCCAAGAATAAAACTTACATGTGTACAAGTGCTTCATAAACTGCAAAAATGACCAGGAGCAAGTTACTGAACTTCTCTGTGCTTTAGTTTTCTTATTGCAGAATGTTAGTGAAACCTGGTTCATGAGGTTTGGAGGAGGGGATGAGGCAAATAAAAAGCTGTTTCAACTGGAGCAGTGAAGGAATGCCGAAGACGCCGACACCAGAAGTAAAGAAAAGGGCCAAATTCCAGAAAAGGTAGCTAAGACACGGGGGGGCAGGACGTAAAGACGTGAATGGTGACTATTAACCAGACACGTCTCCCAACCACTGCCACCTGTTCCTAGTTTCTCTTCCTCCTCTTGCTGGCAGAATACAGGAGGCATGAGAAATGTCCCTGTGCCAGTTCTGTCACATTGAGTCTATCTGCCCTTGAAGCAGGTGTTCCCTGTCTCCTTCCTATGCTTCATTTTTATTTTAGTTATATTTTAACAACTTTGTTGAGGTGGAATTTACATGCCATAAAATCCTGTGTTTTATTAAAGATTCTTAAACATTCCATACTTTGTCATAATTATATATAGTTACTTTTATAGTTGGATGAGTTTTTTAAATGTATGTGCTTTGCTGCTGCTAGGAATTGTAAATTATAAGTGTTTCATATGTGGAATTTATAACTTTAGATTCTTATTTACCTCCCATTTAATTTTTTTCTTTTGTTTTTAGAATTCTTTTTGCTTGCCATTTTAATGTTAAGTAAAAAGTGACACAGTCCAACTGAAAGGCTACTCATGCTTGACCTGGACTCACCCTCCATCATGTGTTAAACTAAATTTCTTAATGTTCCAAAAGTTCTTCTCTGTGGAATTTTTAGAAACTGATCATTTAACCAGGGCTATAATTTTCAGCTGCTTTTTTGCTTTCTCATTTACCTTTACATTCCTGAAGTATTAGACTGTTTCTACAATTACCCTGGGAAGGCCAGTGAGGAGATAATGATTAACCCTTGACAGAGGGCTGTGTGAGCAAAGATGTTGATTTCAGCATCCCAGGTTCACATCTCTCATGTTGGTGTTAGTGCTTTGCGGCTTATAAACTACTTTCTTGTGTGTCCTCCTCTGATGCTTCCAGAATCCCCCTTCATCAGGAGTGGCAGATGAAGTTCCCATTTTACAGATCAGGAAACTGAAGCCCACTGGAGGGAGTTTCATAGACCTTCCATGTGGTGGAGCCAAGGACCTTTGATTTTAATCTTAATATTATTTATGGATTGAGTATGTTTTCCTATGGGTTATTCTAATTGTTACTTAAAAGTAGAAGTCTTTAAATATTCAGTTTTAGCTCAGTGAGTGTTTATTGATTTTCTGGTGTGTGGCTAGGAGAAAGAAGAAAAATACGTCCCTGTGAGGAAACCAGCTTTGTGGGGACGGAAACCAAGGCCTGACCCTCTGCACCAAGGACGGCAACCTCTCATTAATTCTCTCCAATTACCCCACCATCCTTTGCTTTTCCTTTTGGAAGTTTTCTAACTTTGATTAATGCTGACAGTTTAAAGGAGCACTTGTAGCTAAATAACGTCTTTAAAGTGACCAACGAGCCAAGTTCTTCATTTGCTTTTGAAGCTGATGATAACCGAGATGACTTCTTATATAGGGGACAAGAATATGGAGATTATGCATGAGCTTTGCGGTGACCTTCCTGCCTGTGTATAGTTTACTCGATCACAGCAAATGTAGTAAATTTGTTCTCACTGTTAAATATAAGACTTAGCTATTTAAGGATTTCTCTGATGTCTTTATATTTTAAATTTGGATTTGTAAAATATTTAGTCACACGTTTTTTTTTTAAAGTTCAGGCAGGCATAACTTTTATTCCTTTATGTTACACGTTCCTTTAATATAAAATAATTTCAAGTATAATTTTAAATTAAAATTTTAGAGTTTTAATGTTTTAAACTCTGTTTAAGAACTCTGAATTTAAAATAGTGTACATAGTAATAGTGAAGTTACTCAAATAAAGTGCGGCTGTTTTTATTTACCTCCCTTGGTTAATGTTTTGGTGGGACTAATCCTACCAGTGTTAGCATGGTTGGGGTCAAATGCTAATTGTAAGATAATATGGGTTTAGATTTACCTTTAATTATCTTTAAGCTAATAATTTACAAATTGTTGTGCTGAAGGACACAGGATGAAGACATTGCATACCCTTGAAAGGTAAAAACAACAGCAACAAAAGGAGCTGCAACAATAACAAAAATTCTCCTTCCTGAGGTGTCACGAAAAAAATGTCGTGTAAAATTTATTCTGGTATTTATTTAATTATTACTTGTTTTGTCTTTAAGAATCAAAATAGGACTTACGTGTTCAGTAAAAACCTTTAAACTTTCAAAATCTTGTGAAGTGTCAGTACTAATGGTGAATACTGGTGTATTTTAGTTTTGGGGCCATTTCTGGTCTTTATATCAAATCTTTAAGATACAAAACACTTCTGTATCATTCTCATAAAATCAGAGAAATTTACATGAATAGAATTTTTTATATAAAATAAATCAAGTAATATAATGACTAGGGACAAATTAATATCTTTGTCTCCATGTATTTACATCTAGAACTTAACATTTACCAAATGAAAAATTTGATTTTCTTTTTACTAACTGCATGGTACATCTGGAATCCAATAGCAGCGTTGATTTTAATTTAGATAACTTCTGATCCTTGAAAGGTTATTTCTAAATATCTTTGTAAGGCAACAATAGTTATGTATGTTTCTGCTCATAATTTTTTGGGAAAAATTTATGTTTCATGTGCAGGTTGATAGCTGAAAAATGTTTTTTTTTTTTTTCTTTTCAAGATTGGCACCTGGGCTAACAACTGTTTCCAATCTTTTTTTTTTTTTCTGCTTTATCTCCCCAAACTCCCCCTGTACACGGTTGTATATCTTAGTTGCAGGTCCTTCTAGTTGTGGGATGTGGGATGCCACCTCAACATGGCCTCACGAGTGGTGCCATGTCCGCCCCCAGGATCCGAACCCTGGGCCGCCGCAGCCGAGCGTGCGAACTTAACCACTCGGCCACGGAGCTGGCCCCTGAAAAATGTTTTTAATTAGAAAAAAATTATGTACTTCGTTTGTGTTTGGTTACTATGAAAATCTATAAGTAATTTATGACTTTTAATTTTTATCGAATTAGACACACTGATACAGTAAAATAAGTTTATCTACTTTGAAAAGATATATGTGTTCTTTGGGGTTGACTATTCTCTAGACATTCTTTTTAGCTAATTTCTTTCTAGAAATTCTCTTGTGTTCTCCCCTGTGCCAGGATTCTTTTTCCAGTGCTATTTTCTGTAATATTTTCTCTCTACTCTCCAGTGGTGACTCAGATTTTTTTTTCTTGATTTCTATATTTGGTAACTGGACTTTTATGATAGAGAAAGATGAATGTGAGAAGCCTGTCAATGAATTCTTAAATAATGTTTTTGGATCTAAAAAGTTGCCTTGATTTTAGTTTTACTATTCAGCTTGATAAGAGAGCATAGGAATGTGACCCTGTATAGCCACATGCCCAGTTGTGCCAAGTGTGGGATAGGTAGCGGAGAGACCGAAGAAAAGACCCAGAGATGGTGTATGAGCCATATGGGTTTATTGGGACTTACATACAGGGAGTGTCCAGGAGTGGCTGGATGGACGGTGTTGTGCACCTGCTACCGTGGGCAGAGAGGGGGTTGCTTATAGGTACAAAGGGGTACAAAGGCTATGTGCTTTCCAAGAGAGACTGTCCTTGGTACGACCAGCTTCCCAGGAACAGTAGCTCATGCAGAAGGGCTCTGTCTTCTTCCAAGACGTGGTGTTCTTTGAGAGAAACAGTTACAGTAGCAGATGGTTGGCGTCCTGCCCAAAAGGGAGCCAGAAGGATACATGGTTGTTGGAGGGCTTGTAGGCTAGTGACCCTATAGACCTCTTTTCAAGTTGGGCTTCTTGCTCAATATAGAAATACTAAGAAAAGTTTTCTAGTCTTTTAATTCACACCTTGATCTATTCAGACATTTAGACATATGTTATGTGGATTATGTATTTATTGACCTCATAATCCCCATCTTTTACAATTCTGCATTCATAGTACAAAATTCAGTGTAAGATAATACTTCTGTAGCCAGTCTGGCAAGGTTTATTTATATGATCATCCCTGAGGGGCCCTAAAGCTGGCAAAAAAAAGCACTTTCTATTACTTAGTTTAAATTAGTATAATGATATGAGAGTCCAATATGTGTATAGAATAAAATTTTTTTAGTATGCTTGTTTTTGGAGAAATAAAATGGCTACCCAAAGTTATCCTAAATGCTTCATAGTAGTTTCAAATTTGTTTTCATGCTCTTACCCTTGGGTGGAATAGCCTATTAGGTTTTCTAGTAATTTCTTTAGAAATGTAAAGCTTTCTGAAAAATTTCAAAGTTTTTGATTGAGGTAAATCTGAGAACCAATTAAAGTTCAGAAACAAATCTGTTCTGATAGTTTCTTTTTTTGCTTTAAAGGCTGATTTTCTTTCCATATTAGTTATTGTTCGTTATGTATGCTGGATATTTGAAGTAGTCATTTAGGTATTTTGTAAACTTTATATGGGAAAGATCAAAAGATTTACTTTAGGATTCTTATTTTTAAATAATAAAGTTTCAGTCTGAGTGGATTAACTAACTCGATAGAGTTCTAATTCAGAGGTAATTTGTATCTAATTGGCCTACGTTTTCTATGTTCTGTAGCCATTCAGTGTTAGAGGCTAGAAAGGAGAAGTGAATATAGTAGGGATTTCTATAGGTGTTGGCAGTTACTCAACTAAATATGTATTTTCTACTTAAGATTCTGTTTTCTGAATTATGAAAAGGATGTGTTAGAGGATATTTAGATGAAAAATCATAAAGTATTAGGATTTTTTTCTAATAATGTTCGGTATAGGAATATTCTAATGTCTTTCTGATTTCAGTAGGAATCAAAGAAAACAATTTTTTAAAAATATTGATGTAAGCCATGCTTACAACTTACACTGAAATGTATTTTAACACTGACAATAAGCTGGTTTTTATTTGAAAGTTGGGTATTACTGTGACTGTTTTAATTTTGTAATTGTAATCTTTTTTGAAAATGAGACTTCCCAGTGTCTTAATTCTTTATGTGTCAGGATTTAGAGACTTTAAAAAATGGAAGTCTTCCTAAAGTGTTCTCATTTCTGCTCTGTTCGTTCTAAACTGAGGCATTTAATATTCTTGATCACCTAGGACGATGTAGTTAGTTGATGCTGCTGCGTTGCAATCTTACTGGGTTCCTAAGGCTGTTCCAGCCTTCCTGGAATGATGGCAGTGCACAAGGCCTTTCATTCTTCCTTCTTAAGATTGATTCAGCGGATAGTCCCAGGCTGTTAAGAAGGAGGACTCAAGTGTAGGACGTTTTACTTAGCATCCTGGGGACTGTATCCCTTTGCCGCTGCCCTCCTTGACAACTAAATTTCTTATCTTTGTCACTTTGCTGCTGGGCTCTCCCATTTTTTTCCCGCTTCCATATTTTTCATTGTTTATTATGTAGCTTTATTTTGTAGCCTTTATGTGAACAACATGGCCAATCAGAGCGCTCTTTCATTTCTCTGTGAGAATTAGGCCATCTTAGTTCCTCACCTATCATCTTAGGATTTTTTCCTGGTGACCCAACATGGGTACTAGATATTTGTTTGTTTGTTTGTTTTTTGCTGAGGAAGATTAGCCCTGAGCTAACACCTGTGCCCGTCTTCCTCCACTTTATATGTGGGTTGCTGCAATAGCGTGGCTGACAAGTGGTATAGGTGTGCGCCTGGGATCCAAAACCGCAAACCTGGACCACTGAAGCACAGCACACTGAACCTGACCTCTACACCATGGGGTTAGCTCTGGGTACTAGGTATTTTGAGAGCTGTTTCTTCACCATCATAAGTGATTCCTGTCACCCTTTACTTTTGTCCCCAAATTCCTTTTTTGGGCTTTATCTGAACCCTGAGAGGTCTGACATGCTCATCCTTAGGTAACTGAGATTCTGTTATAAAGGAGAAATTCCTAGTAATTTTGATGTTGGGAAATAGGGTGAATAGCTTGCTTGTAGCCTGACAGACCTGGTGGTTAACCTCTGTATTTACAGTTTAGGGGAATGATTGACTTTATTTCTTCATTGTATCAGTATCCGTTAAGGATCGTGTGTGTGTTGAATGCATGGGTGAAATTCTGGGCCTTATTCTGGGGATACAGAAATGAGCAGCCTCTGAGATATTTCTTGCTTTAGTTGTCTGATAAGTGCCAAAATGCAGATAGGCAGAGGGAGCTAAGGGAGAGGAGAGAAGGGACATAAAAATCAGACTATGGGGGAAAGATTAGGAAGTGCTTTCTGAAGAGGCAACAATCACAGTCTTGGGAATGAGTACGTGTCAGCTGGGAAATGCAGAATGGAAGGCTTTTCTTCTAAGAGGGAACAGGGCATGCAGAACATGAGAGAGAGTGGTGTTCTTGGGGAATTCCCCGAAGGTTGGGCTAGCTGGAGCCTAGAGTGAATCATCTAAAGCACCAGTTCTCAAGGAGTGGGTTCTGAGACCCTTTTGTGGAGCAGGAGGGGTGGGTGTCTACAAGTTCAAAACTGTTCTTAAAACAATACTAAGATTTTATTTGGCTTTTCACTCTAATTCTCTCAAGAGCATGCTAAGAACAATGTGTGATGACATCCTTATTCTCGTGTTTAATGGATATGTGCTTGTGGATTCTTGTGTTTGAAAAATTTCTCCCCTTACTATTCTAAAACAGTGAATATTGATAGATAAGAACACAAAAACAAAAGCTCTTTGGAGCCTTCAATAATTTTTAAGTATAAAGGGGTCCTGAGACCCAAAAGTCTGAGAATGCTGTTCTAAAGAGTTTGGATTTTATGTTGAGCACAGTAGGGAGTTACTGAGTGACTTTTGCAAGAGGGGGATGTGTTCAGTTTTTTAGAGAGCATGCGTGGTGATGTGAATTACCAGGCATTGAGGGACTGGCCTGGGGCAGAGACGAGTCAAACAGCTGTCTGTGTAACTCAGGAGAGATGTGAGGGCTCAAGCTCCTTTTGTTGGGATAGATTTGGTGGTGCAAACAGATCTAAAGGAGGTAGAACCAGCAGTCCTGGGAGGATTTGAGTGTGAGGAAGAAGTCCAGCTCACTCCCAAGGTTTTGATGTGGGATGTTGGCAGCCAGTGGTATGATGAACTGAGTGGGCAGGTTTCTTCTTTTGGTCCTTTGCAGGTAGGTTCCACTGTTTTCTGGCTTCCATTGCCTCTGATGGCAGTAACCTGAAATTCAAATGAATGTGCTCCTGTGTTGTTTTTCTCTGCTTGCTTTTTACATTTTCTGATTCTCCTTAGTTTTCAGCAGTTTGACTCTGACGTGCCTAGGTGTCATTTTCTTTGTACTTATCCTGCTTGATATTTGCTTATCTTCTTGAATCACTAAATGCTTTTCCCAATTTTTGAGGAAATTTTGGCCATTATTTTGTCAAATACTTTTTCTGCCCCATTCTGTCTCTTCTTTTTTTCTGGGACATCAATTACAGTTATTATCCAATTATGTTAGACATTTTAATATTGTTCCACAGGTCCCTAAGAGTCTAGATTGATTAATTTATATTGGTGTGTCTGTGTCTTCAATATCTTCTGAGTTCACGGACTCTTTTTCTCTGTCATCTCCAGTCTGCTGTTAATCCCATCCAGTAAAGTTTTTATTTCAGATACTTTTTCAGTTCTTGAATTGTCATTTGGTTCTTTTTTCGTTCTTGTTATTCAGTTTTATAGTTTATATTTCTCTGCTCAGATTTTCTTTCATTATTATTATGAGCACTTTTCTTACCTGAGTATTGGAATGATAACTGCTTTAAAATACTTTCTTGCTAATTAGAACATCTGGAACTTCTTAGAGTCTCCTTTGATCGTCTTTTCCCTTGGGAATGAGCCTCTGTTTCCTCGTTCTTTTATGTCAAGTAATGTGGATTGTATCCTGAATGTTATAAATGATAAGTTATGGGAACTCTCAATTCTCTTACATTTTGCAAAAAGATGGTATTTTTATTTGTTTGTTTCTTTTGGTCAAAGCAGGCACTTAATTGGCTGAACTCAGGCTGCAGATTCTGTTTTTCCTGCAGTGCCGGCAGCTTAAATCTCAGTTTAGCTCTTTTTGCCTTAGTTGGGATGCTTGGAATCTGCCTGCACATCTTGTGGTTGAGGGGCCATCTAGAGATTTGGGAGGAATTTTTATACTTCCTCACTCTAGCTTTCTCTTGCCTGGAATTTCCCTCTCATTTTCCAGTGACTGTGGTTGTCCTGGACTCTGTCCTCTAGTTCTGAAGCCCAGTGAGACTGGGGTTTGTTTTTTTTTAACCAGAATTTTAGCCACTTGCCTGGCACAGACTGGGCCTGGCCCCAGGCCATAGACCTTAAAAAACTGGAAACTCATCTAGTACACTTCTTCTTCCACATCTCAACTCACCTCCACTTGTTGCCTGCTTTCATTTGCTCCCCAGTGCCTTCAGAAAATTGTTTCTTTATAAACTAGTCCTGAGTTTATAGTTCTTATCTGTGGGAGAGTTGGTGTGATAGGAGCTGCTTGGCCATCCTAGAATCATGATATTGTGTTGGCATTATTATTATTATTTTTCTCTTTTCCCCAAAGCCCCCTGGCACATAGCTGTATATTCTAGTTGTAGGTCCCTCTGGCTCTGCTATGTGGGACACTGCCTTAGCGTGGCTTGGTAGGTGGTGTTAGGTTCACACCCAGGATCTGAGCTGGCAAAACCCTGGACCACCGAAGTGGAGCATGCGAACTTAACCACTCGGCCACAGGGCTGGCCCTGTGTTGGCATTATTAACAGAGCAATGAGAGATTATGGAAAGACAGCCTAATTAAGTGGGGAGAGGGGGAGCAGAGACGAGGGGGATGATGAGTTTAATTTTGGCCATGTTGAATGTGACGTTAGCCAAAGTGGAGTTTTTCACCAAGTGGTAGTTCTAGAAGTGTGAATCTTAGACGTTTGAACTGGAGATAGAGATTTAGGACCTCTAAGTGTGTGATGATGACTGAGATTGTGAAAGTGAATGAGCGAGGAGAAATGTTTTGGATGAGAGGCTAGACCTGAGTTCATAACCCTGGGGAACAGCCATGTTTAAGAGGTAGGCATAGGGAGAGGAACCCAGGAAGGAGATTCAAAATATAAGTGGAGTAATTTATAAGGGAAAGGAATTGCAGAAACCAAGTGAGTGGTCAGCAGTTCTGAACCTGGGATCTTTACACCTGGTGGTCTAGCATCACACTTCAGGGGTTTTCTGAACCCTTTGCAGTGTGTGTGTGTGTGTGTGTGTATGATTTTTCTGGGGAGCAGGTTTATAGCATTCATCATATTTCCAAAAACATTTGTGACCTGCAAATATGTGAACATTGAAATAAATAGTATCCAATTAAACTTCAGAAAAACGACTGAAAGCCGCTAGTGGCTTAGTTAGAGCAATTTCAGAGTGAAGGTAGAAGACAAGTTGGAGTTCACTGAGAAGTAAATCGGAGATGCAGAGGTAAGGATAGGGAGTGTAGAATTCTCTTTCAGGAAGTCTGGATGATAAGGCGAGGAGAGATTGCATGATAGTGGGAATAAGATTAAGAAAAGCATAGCAGCGCCCAGCCTGGCTTCATCTGTCCCAGGCCACTTGCCATACTATCCTCTTTCTGCTTATGCACTGAGTTTTTTAGTTTGTGAAAGCTGCTCTGTTGTAAAACTCTGGGGACTGCTTGTGTGGGCTGGCATGCATGCATTCCCAGCTTTTGATGCCAAAGAGGGTATGAGCTCCTAACAACCAGGACTGACTGTTCTCTTTATTTAGGTGTTCTTTCCCTATAGCACCTTGTGTTATACTCTGCATGTAGTAAAGACTTAATGTGGCTCACTGGCAGTGGTTTCAGGATATGGGAGAGGGCAGTGATCTGGTGGAGACAGTCGTCCCAGTGCCAAGGGTGTAGAGAACATCTCCGGTGCAGGGTTTCCCTTACAACTATGCCTGGGTGTTCTCAGGTCCCTGGGGGATTGCAGGTTGCTTTACACTATAGGTCCGACTGCCTAAGGGTTACCCATTATAGGCCCTTACAACAGGGAAAGGCCTTAAAAACTTTGTCCTAGGAGAAGTAGGGAATTGTGGAATATATATCTCCCCCTTTCTGGGCCTCTTCTTAGTAGGAGAGAAGTGTGATTAGATGGGAAGACGCTTGGCTGAACTAGTATGGGAGTCAGGTAGGCTGAAGTGGCGAAATTGAGATTTTGTAGTTTTCTGACCTCATCCTGATGTCCTTGAGTTAACAGAAGGTTGGAAAATAGCTATTGTGGCTCATTCCTGTCGCTGCTTTTATTTTCAGTCACTGAGAAGTAGAATAGTTCCCTACTTTCCAGTGTCCCCTCCTCACCCAAGCCAGCTAATTTAACACAAATTTTTATCTCTTCTAGCCCTAATGAAGCTGTCAGGTGTCATTGTGCTTCTAATATCCGATAATGGTGAAAATATTTGATCAAAGATTAAATGAGAGCTAATTTTCCACCAACATTCAATTCTTCTAAGAAAAATTTGTTTAAAAATGAATTTATTGTCGGTTAAATTTGTGGGAAAGACATTTTGGACCCTACCCTTCTCAGGCTCTCTGCCAAGGAGTAAAATACATCAAACCAGCATTGGGGTTCCAGTTCGCTAGCCAGCCTGCTGCCTTGCTCACCTCTGTGAAAGCCCTGGATCACCTTGAGTCGTCACTGCTGGGTGGGAAAGACGCAGTGTCACAGTGTGCACAGGTCCGCTGTACAGAGTGGGTGGAAAAAGTATTCAAATGGCTTCTGAGAAATCTGAATGCTTTGATAGTCTACATATTTCATACATTGCTTGATTTTTAGAAGTACAGATGGAAACATAGTATTAACATTATTCTGTTCCTTGGTTGTAGTGCTAAACAGTATAGCTTGACTAGTCTTATATATTGGCATATAAAGGGCTTTAAAACTTTTTTTTACAGTTGCAAAATCTAATATTTGTGGTTATTGCATTTCACGGAATGGATGAACTAGAATTTGTTTAACCTGTCCTCTTTTGATAGATATTTAAGTTTTTTCTTCTGGTATTTGTAATTATAAGCAATGCTTCAGTGAATAACATTGGGCATAGGTTATTTTGCGTGTGTGCACTTATATAACTGAAGGGTGATTCCCAGCAGCTGAGTTGTTGCTTTTCCTCCCTAGAGAGTCTAGCAATTTACACTCCCCCCAGCCGCATAGGAGAGGGTCTCTTACCCCTATTTTTATTTGTCAGTCAGAAAGATGAAGATGGTATCCTGTAGTTTTGACCTAGTATTTATCAGATAAGTGAGACTGATCATCTCAATATGTTTAAGAGCAATTTATGGGGGCTGGCCCCGTGGCCGAGTGGTTAAGTTCGTGCGCTCCGCTGCAGGCGGCCCAGTGTTTCGTCGGTTCGAATCCTGGGCGCGGACATGGCACTGCTCGTCAGACCACGCTGGGGCAGCGTCCCACATGCCACAACTAGAGGAACCCACAACGGAGAATACACAACTATGTACCGGGGGGCTTTGGGGAGAAAAAGGAAAAAATAAAAAAAATCTTAAAAAAAAAAAAAAGAGCAATTTATGTCTTTTCTATTAACTCTTCACATCCTCCCTTTTTGTGTAAGGGTTCTTTATTGTGAAAATTGGCTCTGTGTCTAGGATGTGAATTGCGGGTGTTTTTGTGTGTGTGTGTGCACGCAAATTGCTTTGTGTTTTGACTGCATTTATTTTTCCATGAAGAAACTATTTTTATTTGTACATAGTTGAGTTTCTTAATCTTTTCTTCTGTGGTTTCTGGGTTTTGTATCATACAGACCTTTCTCACTCTTAGAGTATAAAATTCCCCCAGTTTCTTTAGGTTATTTTGTGGATTCACCTTTTATGCTTTAAAATCATTGATTTACCTGGAATTTAACATACATGTAAAGCATTAGCTGTGGATCTAACTTTATATTTCCCTCAGGTGGCTACCTAGGTGAGCTCACCATTTTCTTCTTTCTTTTTTTTACATGACCTGTGGCAGACATTACAAGTTGTCCACCTGATAGCCATTCTTCTCTCTTCACCAGCTGAACCCTGACATATATGAGAGTGTTAGTAAATCCAGAGGAAAAGATTATCTTCTCAAACAGCCTTGTGCTGACGGTGGCTGTGAGTCATGGAGGACTGGGGGTGGAGCTGCAGGGAGAGCTATTGCCTTATGGCAAGGATGGACAGACAGAGGACATAACCCTTCAGTCTTACCCTTTCCCTCTTTTCCTACTTGGATGAGGGCATAAACTGCAGATGTCCAGCATTTGTGAGCCATCAAGGAAATTATTGCGGATTACACTTTGAGAAACATTGCCATGGATGCTGGGAACTTCATAGAAAAGTGTAACGGAAGTAAAAACACCTGTGGAAAAAGTTCCGCTTTCTGGTGGCAGAGGTCGGTCAGAGTGCTTTTGTGTGTTTGTAGATTGGCGGACTCAGAGCAGAGGGTGAAGTGTAATGGAAGAGGGCAACTAAATGGAAGGACTGCATTCCTAGTTTTTATTTCTAATATGTTGGCCTTCCCCAAATTGGACTTGAGAGTTGGTATATGCACAAAACTACCCTGAAATATGATGGCAACTCAAAGCAAATATGTTGATTTTCTCCCTGGGTTTTAGCCTAGTTCTTGAAAACCTGCTCAAAGGCAAATCATTTGGTTTCAGCGTATTAGATTCTGATTAGAATGATGGAATAAGGGGCTGGCCCTGTGGCTGAGTGGTTAAGTTCTTGCGCTCTGCTTTGGCGGCCTAGGGTTTTGCCAGTTTGGATCCTGGGGGCACACATGGCACTGCTCATCAAGCCATGCTGAGGCGGCGTCCCACGTGCCACAACTAGAAGGACCCACAAGTAAAAATATACAGCTATGTACCGGGGAGCTTTGGGGAGAAAAAGGAAAAATAAAATCTTTTAAAAGAAAAAAAAAGTAATGGAATAAGTAGTATCTAATCTTTAAAACATAGAAATTTAATTGTAAAGAAAATACAACTAATAGTTTATTGACATTACTGGATTAAATCTGCCAGCAACAGCAGATAGTTTGTGGTGAGTATATGGTTTCAGAGTCAATTTCAACTTCCTATCCCTGTTATTTGTAATTTTATTTTCAGGTTAAATTATAAGAGAAGAATGTTCAAGCTTATTTATACCCTATATCTCCTTTCAGATATCAAGTCTTTTGTGAACCAAATTTAAGCTAGGTCCCATGATTGTAAAACAAATTTTTTCATGAAACAGTATTTAAATAACTTGTTTAGGAAATTGGGCTTTATTATTTTTTTTTTCCAGATTGATACACCTTTTTACCCCATCCTAATCTTAGTATTTTCTTTTAGTTCCAAAAAGAAACTGAACACGCTGTTTTGGAAGATATTCTCTTCTGGGGTAATGGTGGAAGTCTGAACCAACAAGACAAATCCTAAGACATCTTTGTTGCTAGAGGCAAGCTGGGAGATGGTGGGTGAGCTTTCTGAGAGGGAGCTCTGTATCTAAATGTTACCAGCATTCGCCTGGAATGCTATTCTTTAAACAAAGAATGAGTTATTAACTTGAGGAAGGTGGTCAGAGACATGATGCTTGTAACACACAAAATTGAAGAACATTTTCTAAATTGGCCTCCCTGTTCATAAATTTCTCCTCCTTGTAAAACACGCACACATCATTTACACAGTGCTTCTTAGAAGAGGCAAAGTTATAATTAAAATATGTGGGAAAATTTACAAGGTTTTCCCTAAAACTGCACGTTTGTAAAGATTGTATTTACAAAATCAAGTTACTAATAATATACTTGCATTGTTAGATGTAGTTACATTCGTGTTAAAAGTATCCTTAGCATCCTGTCTGGCGCCTAGTAGACAGTCAGTAAATGTTGGTGGAATGGATGAATAAAATTATGCTGTCAAGTATAGCATATTAATTTTAAGGATATGATTTTCTCCAGTCTGAATATTTGATGAAAGGGTAACTGTTGCTACTCAATGATCTCTGTGATTCTTAATGCAATTATAGTTAACAAAGAAGGATTTCTCAGAGCTTGCCGTTCTGTGTCTAAGTTATACACAAAGAAACCAAGCACCTGAGCTGGCGTCTTTACGTTAGTATGAATACCTTCAAAGTGTCTGACTGCTCAGGAAAGTGAACCTTTAAAGAAGTGTAGCAGGTAATGTAACACCGGGGCGGGGGGAGCAAGAATTTGTTAGGTGTTGATTCTCTTTTGAATTCTGTGAATGTCCCTCTCTTTGTATCAATCCACACCTGAAGATTAGGTTTGTTCTCCTCTGTATAAAACATTCCTTCTTTACTGCATTCCACAGCAGCTACCAGTTGAATGTGAAACTCAAACCTTGTTTCTCTAGTTAACAAAGATGAGAAGGTATTGCATTATTAAAGCTTTTAGCCACTAAGAGGGGTGCTAGGTAAATAAGTTGAGGACAACCCGCCCCCCTCCCCCCCCAATTGTTTTTAAAACAGAAACAACCATTCAGGGGTAGTACTTTTCTATAATAGGGTGGCAGTTCTTTGCACATAAGACTTTCTTAAAGGGCTTTTTACCTTTTAAGTGTTTAAAATTGTAACTTGGACTTAGAACTTTACGTCTATAATTGAAGCTTTTAATATGAAAACTGTGAAGTTTTGCTTTTGCATCAAATTCTAGTAGTACAACTTTTATTTCTGTGCCTGAGATAAGAGCAAGTTTTTAATTTTTAGAAAAGGCTTTTAACGCTTTATTTATGGTATAGAATGAGCCCAAGTATTTTTTTTCTTAATTGATTTTTCATGATTTTTTGTTTAATTCAGAAAAGACATAGCTAATAATATATATGTCAAACACTAAAAAAGGCTGGCATATTTGGAGTGATGGCATAGCCACCGGCGGGAGATATGGACCTCAAAAAGTGCTCTCTACAAAAATCCACTCTAATGCTTTTGACTAATTAGAGATTCATTTACTTAATGGTTTTTTAAAATTGCAGTTATTCTCTGGGAGATATAACCTTAGGCATTCATTCAAGTCTTACTGGTATCTGTAATCAGATTTTGAATACACAGAGGATATGTTGTGTGTTGATGTTTATAAGCTACTTTTGTTTAGATAGTCATTCATTCAATAAATATTTGGGTAGCCACTATGGTCTGGTGATTTTTCTAGGTGTTTGGCATATATTAGTGAAGAAATCTGACAAATGTACAGAATTACTAATAAGTGTTAAGTTTATTACATAACTCAGCAAAATTTACCGAAGTTGCTAAAAATCTTAGAGGGGAAATTAGATTTCTTTTGTGTCCTAATGGAAGGCTGTGCATTCATCCTTGCAATCTTATTTTTTTGAGGAATGTTTTCTAATGGGGCTCCACAGACCAGAGCTCCTCATGTGACCTTTGGGAGATGGGGTGGGGATGGGATTTCCAGAGTATATGGCTTTTCAGTGTTGCTGAGAATCTTCTACCACCCCTCCCCCACACACCCTCTAATAGACTAGCGCTACTCCTATCAGTTTACATGTGGGAGTTCAGCATAATATTTCTTTAAGACTAATTGTTCTACTCGAGATCATAAATGGAGTGGATGAGTGTTAGAAAATGGAGAACTACTTTTTCTGTTTGAAATTTGCCTTAAACATAGTGGTTTAGATGTTCCATAATTAACTTTTGTTGTCATATTAATCTGTGTTCATCTATGAATTTAATTTCTTTTTTGGCTTTCCAGCTTGGTAAAACTGTTCAGGACACTAAAGAGATGATTATCTGAAATCCATAGCTCTCGTAGAATTGGAAGTTCTGAAAAGACCCTGGACAGCATCTGGTATTTGATCCTGTTTACTGTGCCCACGTCCTCCAGTGATACAGCCCTCATTCCCTCTGTTTGCAGCTGTGTCTGTCTTTGTAACATGCTAGCTTCTGCCTAGAGCAGCTAGATTTGCTGAGCTGTGGGAAGAAGCAAGACTTATTCAGATGAAGAAATAGTGGAAGGGTGTTTGTGTCAGCTTTTGCCGTGATAATGCTGTGTAACAACCCCAGAGTGTTGTCTTTGGACCCCCTGCATCAGAATAATCTACAGTGCTTGTTAAAACTGCCAATTCCCATCTCCCAGCCTGGACCCACTGACTCAAGAACGTAGGCAGAGGGGGGAATCTGAAGTATTAACAAATGCTAGTGATTCCTAAGTCTCAGTACAGTTTAAGAATCACTGTCTTAAACTTCTGTTAATGTCAGCTTAGATAATGGCAATGTTTCATACTGTTGTCTCATCTTTTTTTTTATTGAGGTGTAGTTTAGCATGAAATTCACCGCTTTTAGTGTACTGAGTTCTGACAAATGCACACAGTTGTGTGATTGCCACCTCCATCAAGATACAGGAGTTTCATCACCCTCCCAAATTTCCTTGTGCACCCTTTTGAGTCAACCCGCCCCTCCTTCCCTCCTGCCTGAGGCAGCCACTGATCTGTTTTCTGTCTTTGTAGATCTATGTGGTTTTGCCATTTTGAAAATGTCATATAAATGGAATCATACTATTGGTAGCCTTTTGAGTCTGGCTTCTTTCACTTAGCCTAATGCATTCGAGACTCATCGATGTTGTTGTTTGTATCAGTACCTCATTCCTCTTTATAGTCTAGTGTTTCTGGAATGGATGCACCAGATTTATCGATTCCCATTTGAAGGACATTCAGGTGGTTTCTAGTTTTGGCAATGAATGAAGCTACTATGAATGTTCATGCAGGCTTTTTATTTCACTTGAGTAAATGCTGAGGAGGGGGACTGATGGATCTTATTGTAAGTGTGTGTTTAACTTTATCAGAAATTGACAGACCGTTTTCCACTTTGGCTGCACCATTTTGCATTCCTACCAGCAATGTAGGAGAATTCCGGTTTTTTTACACCCTTGTCAACACTTGTTATTGTGAGGTCTTAAAATTTTAGCCATCCTCAAATGTAGTCGTAGTTGTTTGTAGGCGTGCAGTAGTACCTCATACTGGTTTTAATCTGCATTTTCCTAGTGACCGACTGTTGTATTTGAGCACATAGCATCCTCTTTTGGACACTAGACAATAGCCTTCCCCTTCCCCAGGAATTTAGGGATGTCAGGACCAATGACACACAGGAACCAAAGGATGTGAAATAAAGTTTATTACTCACATAGTAAATAGCAAAAGGATTCACCAAGGAGAAGGCTTTATAGTTTTGTCGCAAGTGAAACATGGTGAGGAAGGGGTTGGTGGTTTGGGAGTTTTATTAGGGTGAAAGAATGAGGCCTGGATGGGCCCTTTGATCAGCTAGGCTTTTATGGTTTGAAATTTCCATTGGTGCCAAGGGACAGATGGTGTGTATGGGCTTTCTTATCTGGTTGCCAAGATGTGAGACAAAGAGGAGAGGGGAGGGCTGGGGGACTTGAAGCTGTCAGAGGTCAAACATTAAAACTTGAGTCTCTGTCTTTATTACACGAATTATGATCTCTTTTTTTGTGTGCTTGTTTGCCATCCATAGATCTTTGAGGAAGTGTCTGTTCATTTATTTGTCCATCTTTTAAATTGGGTTGTTTGTTTTCTAGAGTTCTATTTTCTAGATGCAAGTCCTTTATCAGTTATATTTTGGAAAAATTTCTCCTAGTGATTTGATATTTTTCATTCTCTTAACAGTGTCTTTCAAAGAATAGAAGTTGTGTCTCAGCACTAATTCTTGTTATCCTTATTTAACGCAATCATATATTTCTATTTTTCTTATCAGATTTCTGTTCAGCTATGCCATTCTTCAGTCCCTTTAAACCCACAGGCAGTATCTTAAATATATACACTGGCAGTATGGAGTAGTGGAAAAGAGTATTTTCCGTGTACCTGAACTTTGTCACTTTGAAATTTCTTAGTCATTTTTTTTTTTCTATTTTAAATTTTTACTGTGGAAGGCAGAAAGTCTTGTGGGAAGGGTGTAGGAGTTGGCCAAACTTCTTATGAAAATTTGGCTCAATAGAAGGAAAAACAGAGGCTTAGAAATTCTGTAACATAGCTTGAGAGTGGCAGGGCCTGAACTGGACAGCAGGTGTGTCTGACCCAAAGTTTGTGCTTCTTACTATATATGTCCATTCTTCACGAACCATTTACTTTTCTTTTGCCTCTTCCAGTGAAGAGCCTTAGTGTTTTCATCTTAAGTATAGTGATTTATGGTATACAGACAGCTTTAGATGTCAGCTATTAGGTAATCTTAGAGGCCCCTTCAAGGTTTGATCTTCTACGACATTGTGATTTATTGGATTAACTCTGGTAAATTCCACCTATCTTCAGCTATTTGTAAATTATTGTGTAAAAGCAGTGATATTGGAAATTTTAAGGACGTTTTCCGTAACTTTCCAATCCTTTATCTTACAGGTAATTTCCCCAGAATTTGTTAACGAGGCAAGGTTTGCCTCTGAGTAGCCTTTGGTTTAGATTTTCCATGGAATTTGCGTTTATTTCATTTTGCATAGACTTAGTAAACATCCTGTCAAAGGCAGATGTGAACTTGGAGTAACCTGGGTTTACAGTTTCTGTGAACCCTGCAGGCCCCTGGGAATGAGGCTGCTATGCCACATATTTGAGTGTTCTTTCCCCCCTTCTGGCTAGAGGTGACTCATGTTTGTGTAAAGTGGAAGGAAACTAAAGCCTCATCCCACACTATTGTCTTCCAAAAGAATGCCAAAGAAAGAGACCAATTAAAAGATGAAAGCCTGGCAGAGCGTTTTAATCTTCTCATCTGCTTGTCCTGAGTGGCCTCCAGGCCCTGTCAGGGAGAGGAAGCCGTGGAGCCTGTGGAACATTTACTTGGATTTGTCCTATGGAAACTAACTCAGTGCTCAGCTGTTCATGGTTTGTACCTAAATTGCTCATGAAGAACATGCTGAAGTGAAAGCCACACTTTCAGGCTTACCCCTGAATGCATAGCTCTTGGGGGACTGTGATGGTGGTGGACAGAGCCAAACATTTAAGAGTGAGAGAACATGGAGGCAGCTTTTAATTGGCTGGGTATAGAAGTATCTGTGGGCTGTAAGAGTTCTGTCACAATTCTGACATATGGCGAGGTTTCCCCAACTTCCAAGAAGTTCTCTGATGCCAGCTGGATTTCCTACAATTCATTCCAATTCTGACATTATCTACCTGGAGAGAGTATCAGATTCTAGGTTAAGGGCTCAGTCCCACAAGACTGCCCCCCACTTCAGATGCCAATCACAAGCTCAGGTTGTTACCTGTATTCTGACTGGTCACAGATCAGAGGTTCCCATGACCCCCTCCTTGGGTTTGATTAATTTGCTAGAGTGGCTCACAGAGCTCAGGAAATCCATTTACTCACTGGATTACTGGTTTATTACAAAGGATATGAATCAACGGCCAGATGGAGAGATACACAGGGCAAGGTATGGGGAAAGGGTGAGGAGCTTCCATGCCTTCTCTGGGCAGCCACTCTCCCTGAATCTCCATGTGTTCGCTAATCCAGAAGCTCTCCGAATGCTGTCTTTTTGGTTTTTATGGAGGCTTCATTACATAGTCATGCTTGATTAAATCATTGGCCATTGGCGATTAATTCAACCTCCACCCCTTCTCCCTTCTCCCCTCTTCCTAGGTCGGGTGTGGTACTGAAAGTTCCAGCCCTTTAATCATAAGGTTGAGTCCCCTGGCAACCAGCCCCCATCCTTAGGCAAGGTCCAGAAGTCATCTCTGATTGCTCTCATCACTTAGGAAATTACAGATGTTTTAGGAGCTCTGCGCCGGAAATGGGGACAAAGACCAAATATGTATTTCTTATTATAAATCACAGGCCATAATTATGTATATAAAAATGGCTATCGAAAATGGCTATCAGTTAAATCATTTCACTGGGAAATGAGGCCCCATCAAACCAAGATTTCCCCCTCACCTTTTTTACCCCCTGTAAGGATAAAATATTTAGAAATTGTGTTTGTGGGAGAGGGGTTTAGATATGACAGACTCCTGGAATGTGTGCAGAAAGGTCTAGGCAAAGTTTATGGAAACAATATCTGAAAACAAATACTTACGATGAAAGAAGTGGTGGAACATTTAGGAGAAGGCAGGGATGTGTTCGATTAGTCATCCTATTGAGAATGAGGGATGCGTTACAGGTTCTGCCTGTGTGAAGGGTATTACTCCTGTTCTGAATTTAGTGTTAGTCATTCCAGGATATGTGACTCCTGGTTATATCCGGAGGGCTAAAACGTGACTGTCTGAAGATCTGGTTTGTCAGAGATATTCTGCTGTCATGTCAGACCAGAGTCTTAAGTGACTAGAATAAAAGATGGGTAAGTTTTGAGGGAAAAGGACTTGGGACAGTTCTTGAACATACAGTACAATCTGGATAATCTGGGAGAAAGCCCTAGTGGGGGATAGTGCTGTTGGGCCACCAGAGGGCAGTATTCATTCAACTAATATTTACTCAACGCTGCATTTTAGAGTTCCACTGAGAACGGTGGGAAAGGAGAGCAGCCTGTGGAGTGAAGATAACTTTGTACTGATTTTATACTCCCCCCCCCCCCACTTTTTCTTCCTGGCTAACTCCAATAAAATGGAAGAAAACTCCCATTTTTTCTCTCAAACTTTTTCTCCCCACACAGTTACTCCACAGCATTCAGTACATGTCTCTATGTAGCACTTATTATATTTCCTTTTTTAAATTGAATTATTTTATTTGAAGGAAATAAAAATTAATTGCTTTTACCATGTGGCTGTGAAACCTTAACTCCACTGCCTTCCAATAAGGATTTAATAGTTACTTTTATAACATTAAACTAATTAAAGTTGCTTGGAAAACCAATATCAGTTGAGACTCTCTTGGCACTTCTGACTAATCCATTATAAACAAACAACAATCTTAAAATTCTAGAATAAGTACTGTTAAACTGAGTTAAAGATAGGAAGCTCATTGGCTGTGCTCTACCAAATGGATGAAAATTAAAATGGATTTTATCCTGTAGGTCTACGTAAGTGTTCAAAATCCTGTCATTTTCCCCATATGTGTGCTTAGATTGCTTGTACAAATAACAGAAAGCTCTGTTTCATTCATTTCACTAGGATAAACTCCTTAGAAAAAGATCGAAAAGATTCTATAATTAGCTCCCACATTTTATGCTTATTTTTCCTGCTTCTGTCAGTTTCCTGACACATTGAACACAAGCAGGAAAATCTTTTTAGTAAATTGAACACTCAGAGCTCACAAATGTATTGAAGGATACCGGCCAAGTGACATATATCCATATTGTTTTGGTTTCCCATCTTTTCTTTGCTTCAAACTCCCACACAAGTTTATTCTTTTCTCAAACAACCTGTGAATTTTCAGCCTCCTTTTTGTCTTTTACAAAGTTGCAGCTGGTAACAGCTTTGACAGTTTTTACAGCAAGTTTTTTGGTAGCTAGCCCGTTGCTGACTTTCTCAACCTATTCCATGTTCCACTCGTCCACAGCCTGGTCTCCGCTCTTGAAGATCTGACATCAATTTTTTTTTTCTTTTTCTTCAAATCTATCACTGACTCCAAAATATTGACTATGTTCCTTCTACTTGGCTTTATTTAAAGATTGTTCCATGATGCGGTCTGTACAGATGTCAAAATATAATGATGTACACCTGAAATTTATGTAATGTTATAAACCAATGTGGCCTCAATAAAAAAATAAAAATAATAAAAATAAAACTGAATGATGGGAAAAATAAAAGATGCCCCTTCATTATTCAATTTATCTTTTCTGGAGATTTTGTCCCCTCCCACTCAAACTTGAGATTGGAGTTTTACGTTTGGAATATTTTTTATGCAGTTCTTGAAATTTATTCAGTTTTTGGTCCATCTATGGAGAAATCTGAGGTTTATTTTCCTAATTATCTGGTCTTTCTCTTCCTGTGAGTTCAGGCTTCATCTGCAGAGGTCAGTGCACCATCGCTTCATTTAGGCTAGGAGGGAGAAGCCCACTCTGCATCTTTTCTTAAAGTTCAAGTTTTCAAGAGGGTAGTTCCAGAAAGGTACACCGTATGCCCGGCTGCACACCCAGACATCTGTTGACTCGGGGGACAGAGCTTTACTCCAGTCCCCGTGTGAGAAGAATTTCCTCCTGGTCACAGGACTAAATGCTCAGGTCCCAGGTAGGATTTGTAGCCTGTTGACATCTCCATGAACTGTAGGTGTTTTCCAGGATACAGCGATTGTGAACACAGTCCATTTTCCCGAGGGGGAGCATCCTCACCCCTCTCACTTTGGTTGGAGTGGGACCAAGAAACCCTTTCCCACCCAAGAACTGAGAAGGCAATGAGCTGCTCCTTCCAAGGAAAATGTGGGCCTGGCCTCGTCTTCTCTGGCCCAATCCACCTATGCTGGGCCTCCTGGAAGGCCCTCCAGAACAGCCACCAGGAGCCTAAGCCCATATTTTGTGTTTTGTCCTGTATTTGAAAGATCCTCCAGGGCATGCGGTGTTTTGTGTATATTTGTATCTACCCCAGCATTTTGGCCCTGATGTATTTGAATGAATAAATGAAAGCACTTGGTAATTTGTCAGTGAGAACAGTTGGCAAACTTTTTCTGTAAGGGGTCAGATGTTAAATATTTTAGGCTTTATGGGCCATGGGTCTCTGTTAGGACTACTCAATTCTCTCTGCCCCAGGTAGTGAAAAATCTCGCTGCAATGGATTGGGGTCTGTGTTCCAAGAAAACTTTATTTATAACAACAAGTGGCAGGCCTGGGTTTGGCCCACAGGCCCTAGTTTGCCCACCCCCGGCTTAAGAGGTGGTTTTCCGTAAAATTAGGTTGGTAAGTTATTTTGTCTCCCACATTGCTTTAACATAGTACTAAGCAAATGCGTAAAGTATGTTGGTTTTGTCAAATGGATGGATAAAGAATTGTTTCCAATGGCTGAATAATAATTATAACTACTTTTTCTAATCTTCAAGGAGGTTTTCAGAGAATATGTAAGGGATCATCTGTATGTCGTATTTGTAAATATTTATTTTAAAACGGGAGATTTGATTTCAGTAAATGAAAAGTTTTGATAACTCCGTTTGGAGTATGCTCTTTAAGCAGAACTGGAAGGTTTTACTAAGCCAAACTGTGACTGAGATGAGTATTTTTTTAAAAGCTTTAAAAAATTAGTTTTGCTTCAGGTAATGTGAATATAGCCAAAATACCTCACTGTTTATACACCAGTGACCTAATGTTTGAAGAATTATTCATCACATCAGTCTCCTGGGTGTGTGTTGAGTAGAGGATGTTTGTTGAATTTAGTTTAAAAATGCAGAATGGTTTATCATAAGAAAAAATGCAGGATGTGTATGGTCTTGGCCTGACTTAGTGTCACAAGTTACTTACTGTTAAATGTAACATGGAATGTTTACTATCACGTCACGGTCATGCTTGCAGCTGGCTAAGTGCATGTCCTTCCTGTCAGCCTCTGTTCCTACCTAAGAGGGAGCAATCTCGGTCATGGTGCTCAACGCTTGGCTTCCTGGCCCAGTGCCCGTGCTTCCTCCTGGACCTTTCCACTCTGCGCTCGGGAACAATTCCATGGTGAACACCCCAACTTTTACCCCTTTCCTAAGCCCTCCATTTGCCTCTTTGCTGTTAGAGAAACCTAGTCTTCTTTTTCTCCAGTCACCTTCCCCAGTGGAGTTTGCTGTCTTTCCCACACCCTGCATACCTCAGGGCTGGAGGAAATGGCCACTTACGGACAGTTAGCCTGAAATGTTCACATTGAAATATCTATGCCTGATACCATTTAGTTAAACTATCCAAGATCCCTCCTCCTCATTGTTATGCCCATCTCTCATTTGCTCCTCTTTATTCAGTGAAGACTTGAGCACCTGCCTCACTGCTTTTCCTCCCATCCTCACCCCACCGTCGTCCTGTGTGAATCCACTGTAGACTTGGAGGGCCCATCAAGGTTTCTCACCTCTCAACCCATGACCTCTGCTTCTACCCCAGGCACTTTCTGTGACACCCTAGTCCTGGATGTAATTATTTCCTGGGAGGGCTTCACTTTTGCATTATTAAATCCGAACATCTGACTCTGCAGCTTGCTTAACATCTTATCTTGCAGCTTCAATTAAACCTGCTTAGTCAAAACCTTTTTACTTTTTTCCTTCTCATCCTGTCTTTCCTTCCCTCTCCTGCTTAGTGTAGTCTACACGGTCTAATACTAAGCCACTTTCTTGACAGGGTCATCACACTTGCTCTATTGTCCTCTCACATCTACCTGGGAAAGCCCAGCTGTTGACAGTCTGCTCAGGTGTTCTTGATCTGCCTTAGCTCCAGATTGCCCAGACCCTAGTTCTGTGGAGTGAGCCACAAGCCAACAGACCCCAGCTAGTTTCAGAGTTATTAGTGCACTTAGTGGCTCTTATTTAAGAGGCTATTTACCTATGACCTGCAGGAGTGCTGCAATTCCCTAAATTCTTTTCTAGTTACATTAGGACCCTTCATGCGTGCATAAGGCTACTCACATTTCTTCCGGGAGAGCCAGGCAAGTTTGAGCTCTTTCAACCTGGAGCTTCACTTCTTGGCAGTTATGAGAAGGCTGTGGCTCCTCAAACACAGTCTTCCTGGAGAATATCCTCTATCCAAGCAATTTAACTCGTTTCATCAAGCCTTTTACAGAAGGCAGATAATACTGGTGATCTTTAGTCGTCATCGTCTTATTTTTTTTTTTGCTGGGAAAGATTTGCTGTGAGCTAACATCTGTTGCCAATCTTCCTCTCTCTCTCTCTCTTTTTTTTCCCCTCCCTAAAGCCCCAGTACATAGTTGTATATCCTAGTTGTACGTCCTTCTAGTTCTTCTGTGTGAGCCATTGCCATAGCATGGCTACTGACGGACGAGTGGTGTGACTCTACCCCCCGGGAACTGAACTCAGGCTGCTGAAGCAGAGCACGCTGAACTTTAACCACTAGGCCGTCAGGGCTGGCTCTTCAATCTTACTTTGACTCTCAGCTTTGGATGGTAAAACAAGGCCTGTTAGGCAAATATGAAGCAATTCAGGAGCATTGTGCCTTGCTTAGACAAGCTAGAGTTAATAAGGAACTGTGTATGCTCTTGTGTAAATGAGTGTGCTCATTTTGGGGATTAAGAGTGTGTTGTAGAAGCTGTAACTTTGCTGGATTTCTCACGTTGAGATGCTGGGACGTGGCACGTATGGTTCTCCCTGATCCATGATGTACCTGTCATTTTGGGTCAAGTGTGTGGGTATCTGTATTACCCAGCCTTTTGTGGTAACACAACAGTCGCCTGGAGTATCAGCTTAGGGTTCAAAAAAGTAATTAGTACTCAGGACATAAACTATCATCATTCTCATCAGCGAAAGCACTTACTAAACAGCCACGTTTTAAAAAATGTACAAATACAGATGAGTAAATAATGAATGCCGTTTTAAGCCTTTTTGTGTAGCACTGACATTTGTTCTATTATTAGCCTGTTTCTGGACTATGGGTTTTCATTGTGTGGCCATTAAGGAATTCATCAAAATTTCATACCGCCTGTGTGGGTTTCCGTTGTCCCTGGCTGCCATCTGGCTCTGCGTCAGGCTGGGGTGATAATTCTTTCACGTGGCACTCCAGTCTTCCTCCTCACCTCTCCTGAATCTGTTTGCCTTCTCCCCCAGCTTTCTATCTGCTGACTCCATTCTCTGTTCCAGGATGTATGATAATGGTCATTATTCTCTGGTATGGGAGGAAAATATTACTTAATGCTGCTGCTCACCTTTTCCTTTTCCCCTTAAGACATTAGTTAGGTCTCTCGTGTGTGCCAGGAGCTCGCAGTGTTTTTCCACAGCTCAGGTACCATCTGGCTGATCTGCGACTCTTGTTTCTCAATTGTGACCTGAGAGGCGGCGAGGCTGGTTTGCTTTTCCAGTGCCTCCTCCTTTTTGTGGCTGATTTCTGTGGATGCCACGCAGCTCCCTGGGTCTTGCTCTACCTCATCACATCTATGTTTTTTTCAGAAGCTCAAAATCTTTTTCCCTGAACTGTGCTCCTTGAGTCTCTGAATCTAAATTAAACCTTTTCTGTATACTCCAAGCAGCAGTTTCTCTTTTTCGTTTAACCTTTTTGCCTTTAGGAGAAGTGAATTAAGATATTTTTTATTACCCACAAATATTTGTTGTTCTGCATGTTACACAGTTGGGGAGGGCAGGAGAAGATGTGTAAACCCTTGATAGAGGTTCCTGACCCCCAAAAGTTTCAATCTAGGACAGAGAAGAAGATGACCGAATAATGGAGACATAAGGCAGGATGCTCTGACTACTGAATTAGTGGCTTAGAAAATCGGGGTCACGTAAGATGTGAAGCGAGAAGGAATCTTTTTGGGGCGTGGTGTTTGGGGAAGACAGTGGAGAGGTATAGCTGGAGTTGTTAAGATGGAGGGAGGAAGGTACTGGGGGATATTGAGTTCTTGTGTTTAGGTAGAATCGAGGATTCACGTGTGAGAACGAGAGACTGCAAGGCCTGATGGTAGTGGGAAGGCCTTACTTTACAGGCCAATGGGCCTTTGGAAGATTTGAGCAGTGGTTTTTTTGTGACAAACCCTGTTTTTGAATTTTAAGGAACAAGAGGCAGGCATCGAAGTGCAGAGTAGATTGGGAGGCGATGAAGGCATAACAGTCAGTAGGAGGTTGTTAGATGGTTACAGCTGCCAGGAGAGAAGCCTAGAGCTGAGGTGGCAAGCATTACAGGGATTTGGAGGGACAAGGAAGGTTCATTCTGATATTTTGAGTCTTGGGCAGCTGGGAGAATGCTGGTATCATGATTTCACTGGAGAAGTGAGGTGTGGCGGTTCAGTCTTGGGTGAGAGGGTGAGGTCTGTTTTACACGCTGTCCCTGCAGTGATGGGAGGGTTCTCAAGAGGAAACGTTCAACTGGGAGCTGTAAATGCGAGGCTGGAGGGAGGCCAGCGGGAAGGACCAGAGCTGAACTTAGGACTACCTACTTGGAGTTTGTACTTGAATGAACAAAGTTGAGAAGGAAGAGGAAGAGCACCGAGCAGGTAAGATCGAGAATTGGAAGACGGTAGAGGTTGGCAGGTCAAGCTTCACAGTTTCGAGAAGAGTGAAGTAATCGTCTTTGAGAAGCCTTCCAGATTAACCCATACGCTCTTGCCTCCCACTCATTCTGTCACACCCAGCTGCTCTCTGCCATGGATACTTGGTTTTGCCTAAACATTCAGCCAAAGCTCTTGGGTTTGTTATGTTTGGCCGTCTGCCACTATTATCTCCCTTCTGAAGTGTAGACCTTGGCTTGGAGAGCAGAATCCATGTATAACGTAAACTCTTAAGCCTCATTAAAACCCAGATTCATGAGCTCCCTGGTGCTCTATTGGACGGGAGAGAAACCATCCAGAGTGTTGAGAAGAATTTTAGAAATCTCACCCAATGGAGACAAATTACATGTCTGGCCTCTGAACATTTTCTGTATCAAGAGTTTACTTTCTCCAAAAATGCAGATCATTCCATTTTGGAACATTTTATTATGGTGGAAAGTTGTTCCATGTCATGGGTCCCAAATCTACAGTTAAACACATTGTATACTTCAGTGTTTACATTTTTCCACAAAAAGTTTCAAAATCCATTTGTGTTTTCCAAAACCAGTTTTGTTAGAAACACCTCAGGAGCTCTTGTAGAATTAATAAAGGTAATAGACTAGTGGTGTTAGAGTAAACTCTCTTTTTCACCAAATATAACTTGCTGTTGTGTTTTTAACTTGGAAATGAGTTGTTTTATTGTGTTCTTGCTGTACTTGGATCTAGCCATGAAAAGTAGGGGAGGACGCTTGTCCCAGGGCTGCAGTTTTTCCCTCTGCAGTACCGAAACCTGCCAGCAGGTGGTAGCAGAGAACAGGAACTGATTTTCCGCTTGGTTTCCTTTTCCAGTAAAGAACCAAAGCATTTGGGGTTGTGAAGAGATGTGGCGAGGATTTAGTGCGAATTCTTTTTCTTATAAGGAAATCAAGACTCATCAGAGCCAGAGGTATCTAACACTAAAACAGTGTTTGTTAGAGACCATTCTTAGCAAGACTCAGGAAGGGCGCTTCTGGAAAAGGTGAACTTCCAGGTGTCAATCCAGGCTGTTTGAATCAGGATCTCTTAGAGAAAATCCTGGGACCTGCATTGTTTTACAAGCACCACAGGCAATTCTTCTACACGCTAAATCCTGAGCCCACGAGTCAGAATCCTTCCTACAGGGCAGGAGTTGTGCTAGGCCTTGAGGATACAATGAAAAAACCCCCGCGTAGTTTCCAACTGACATGCCTGCGGTACACCACCTGAGCGAGGAAGAGTGGGTGTAAGCTGATGGGAGCCTAGGGTCTGTCACTGTCTGGAGTGTGTGTTTTCTCCAGAGCAGCCTGTTATTTACTCAGGGTCAGCTAGTTGTGGCTGTGAGGTAATGCATGCCCGGTGTTGCCAGACTCTTTCTTTTTTAAAGAGAAGCTAGCAATCCAGATCTTTCTTTCATATTTCCCAATTTCAGTATGGAGTATGGGCCAAACAGAACATGTCTATAGGTTGGAGTCAGCCTATGGGCTGTGATATCTCCTAGAGGAACTTAGGCCAGTAGGGGAACTGTGAATGTGAACACACATTTGCCATCAGTGATGTGAACTGCGTGGGTAGACGTGAATAGAAGGCGCAGCGGTGGGGAGGGAGCCATCAATGCTGATGGAGGGCGGTCAAGCAGACTTCCTGAAGTTGAGTTCTAAGGTTACCAATATTTTTTGGGAAAAACAATCTCGTTCATTGGTTCATATGGGCAGTCTTCCCTCTAAGTTATTCTAACAAGGAACATACACATCGATCTTTTTATGTTTCAGTATACAACAAGAGTGTTAAAAAAATTATTCTCTGTGCTTCAACTTATATTGCCTTGAAACAAATGATTCCAATAAAGAGAAGTCAAATTCGTACTCAGTCAAGGATATTTTAAACTAATAATTAGATTAATAATTAGATTAATAATGTTGTGGAGCCATCAGCACATCTACTCTTGAGATAAACTGGAAACATTGTTGAGATCTGTTAAGGCCCTGGAAAGAATTTAGGAGAAACTTTGTTCCTACAAGTCGTTTGAGGAGAACTGATTTCTTGGCTATTCTGTTGTTGGGGGTTGAAATTAATCCACAGCAGAAGTCAATTTAAGCCCATATAAAGGTGCTATAAGCCCATATGCTGGTGCCCTCTTGGTTCTACCTTGTGTACTTTCTGCTTTAAAACCATAGAGGTAAAGTGAATTATGAAAAAAGGCCATAGGGGCTGGCCCCATGGCCAAGTGGTTAAGTTCGTGCACTCTGCTTCTGCGGCCCAGGTTTTGCTGGTTCGGATCCTGGGCGTGAACATGGCACAGCTCATTAGGTGATGCTGAGGCGGCATCCCACATGCCACAACTAGAGGCACCCACAACTAAAAATATGCAACTATGTACTGGGGGGCTTTGGGGAGAAAAAGGAAAAATAAAATCTTTTTTTAAAAAAAAGAAAAAAGGGCCATAGGTGCATTAAAGGAAACCTAAGGTTGTGGAATTGTTTAGATATGATGCAAAGATGACTCATTTAAAAACAGAAAGATAGATGCAAGCATATAAAAGGAAATATCATAATTTAATGATAAAACATTTCTGTGTGTGAGGTAGAGGGGCTGGAAATTCTACTTTGCAAATTTAGACCTATTCCTATGAAATTATATATAACTTTTTAAGGGAGGTGGGCATTTAGAGGACAGAAGTTACTTTAATAGCTTAATTTATACTGAACTTCTTTTGTGTATGGGGTATAAGATGGTATTGAAGGCCTTTTGTAACTATCTTTTTAAAAGTCATCTTTACTGAATTTGAATAAAATGCACAAATTTCTAAGCATACAATGCATTTTTTTAGAACATATATATTGTGGTATGATTCATAGACCACACAATTCACTCTTTGGTTTTTAGTGTATTCACAGAGTTGTGCAACCATCACTACTGTCTAATTTCAGGATATTTTCATCAGCCCAAAAGAAACCCTGTATCCATTAGCAGTCACTCCCTCTTCTTCCCTTCTCCTAACCTCTGGCAACCACTTATCTGCTTTCTGTTTCTATGGATTTGCCTATTCTGGGCATTTCATGGAAATGGAATCATACGATATGTGATCTTTTGTGTATGGGTTCTTTCACTTAGCCTCATATTTTCAAGGCTCATCCTTGTTATAGCATGTATCAGTACTTCATTCCATTTCATGGCTGAATGATATTCCATTGTATGGTTATACCATCTTCTATTTATTCATCAGTTGATGGACATCTGGGTTGTTTCCATTTTTTGGCTAATGTGAGTAATGCTGCTATGAACAGTCATATAATTATTTGTGTGAATATAAGTTTCTATTTCTCTTGCGTATGTACCTAGGAATAGAATTGTAATTATCTCTTTGTTTACTAGAAATTAATTGTTGAATGGAAGGAAGGTTGACAAATGGGTACCAGAAGGACTACAGTGTTAGCTTGCAGTAGGAATCCATCAAAAATCATTTAGGGAACTCCTCAACTCCATCCCCAGTGTCAAACCTACACTGGAGAGTAAAGTGTGTTATAGGTACCAGGGGTGTAACCATCAATTTGAAGTTCATATAAACTGAGTAGTGACTCTCACCTGTAATATAGACACACTGTTTCCCAAAATGAATGTTTCCCACAGTGGTGACTCTTATGGTAATACACAGGGAGATAAGCAGGTAATTGTTGAGACTTGCTAATATGTGTGAGACATTCTGCGAAAAACAATGATGTCTCTTGATTCTTGAGAACCCATGATTATATTAAGCATTTGAACTATATTTAAAATATCCTGATAATGGATGTTCACATCTTCATGTGCCTTGTGTACTGGTTGTTGAAAAACTCCTTGATCCAGAAAAAAAGTAATTTATGTGCTAGACTAGGCTTTTGGTCGACTTCTTTCCCTTGGAATATTTTCCCTGTTGTCTGCAACAGCATAAATTGGAGTATGAAGCTGTATTTATAGGCAAAATGTATTTTATACTTTATCCTTTAGAAGGAGTTTTTGTGATTGTTAAGAGAGCACAGTATAGCTGTAAAACTTGAGCACGTTTGTGTGTGTGTGTGTTTTCAGTGACCCTAACTAGCTGCTAATAGGACTCAGGTTGTCTTGGATTTTGTGTGTTGATGGAACCTGGCATGTAAATGGTCAGCCCTGGAGAAAATTGTTCTTTCTTCCCTCGTTTTATTTCTTTCTTTCCCATTTTTCATTTGGGCTTGTTAATAACTGTGGTTTAGCAAACATAATTTGAGACTGTCAGCTCCAAGTTGGTAATGGTATAGGGAAGTGGCCAGTTCTCCTGGATCAGAAATCATATTTAGACTCCTTCCTTTTTTTGCCCCTCTAAATCTGAGTATAGCTGACATTTGGCCTAATGATGATGGAGTGAGAATTTTGAGTGTTTATAAAGATGGTTGGCTTTGAACCATCCGGGACCCAACCAGGAGCTTTGCATTTTGCTCTGTTTTCCCTTCCTGTTTCCTGGATGTGTGAAGTCTTGTGGGCTTTTCCGAAAGAAGGTGAAGTGGGAGGTGTAATTTACGCTAGCCACTGAGATGAAGGTCTTAACAGGGACAGTGGGGCAGGAAACATCTTTAGACTTTTGATCTCTATGAGATTTTTGGATTCCATTTAGAATTCAGTGATCTCTGCAATTCTGATTACCACGACCTTGGAATACTGTGAGTTGGCTTTGGTTTTGCTATCAAGTGACATTACTGTTGGCAAAAATAGTCCTAGGATACTCCAGGATATGATGTAGTAAGATGTCAAGCCTTAAGAGAGGCCAATGACTTGAGAATTATGTTGCTTAAAGCAATGTTATTTGCTGAATATGCAAGTTAACCAAGAACATGCTGTAATTCAGAGGGTTAGCCACATTTTAGAGAGCTGCCTAGGCATAAAATGCCATTTTGACCACAGATTTCAAAACAGGGTTGGACTTTTAAAGAGGAATTTCCAAGAATTGCTTCATCTTACTTTTTTTATCTTCCTAGTGCCAAGCACCACGCCAGGTACGTGCATAGCAGTTGTCATTACCTGATTTTTGAATAGGTGAATAAATGAATACTTTCTTAGCATCTTAGTTAAAATTAAGACGTATTATTTAAATGAAAAGTTAAATTCTAAACTGTTCTTTAGTCTGGAAAAACTTTCATGTAGCAAATCAATAGTGGTGACAAGTGGCCAAGTTTGAAGATTTCTTCCAAGAATAGTCCTTTTCTTAAAGGTGAGTCACTAGAGTGACATGTTCCATGGTCTCTTGTGTATTTTTGTTCTTGAACTGTTGGTGAAACTAGGATGGGTTCACTCCTGTGCAGTAAAAGGCTACTTTAATAAAATAATTTCACAAACCGAGACAGGTTCTTTCTCCAAAACACAGCCAACCACTCCCCCACCCTCTGCCCCATACACCTGAAATTTAACTATTGGTTTTGTCTTTTTTTGTCTTGTTCTTCCTTGCTTAAAATATTCATATTGCAAATATTGGTAGGAAGAGTAATTAGATTTAACACAAGTGACCAATGTGTGTAAGCTGAATTTCAGCCAATGAGAAGTAGGGTAAGCCAGTCCTGCCCTTGAATTTGTAGTGTAGACTGGGACGGCCAGTCTAGGAGGCCTAAGGAGGTTGGTTCCTAATTCCGTTGTAGAGTTCACCCAGTGCTTGATAGACACTCTCGTTGGATGCTCAGTGCTTGTTATGTAGGGAGCTATTTACTGACCTAGATCGCAACTCAGGCAACTGTATTGTGACTTGGTTTCCTCATGTATCAATGCATAGAGTTGCTGTGAAGATTAAGGGAGATTGTGCACAAGTAACAGAATAAGTGTTGGCTGTCCTAATCTGGGCTCCTGTGTTATAGCTGAGGAAACCAACGCCTGGAGAAGTTAGGGGTCTTATTCGTTCCAGAAGGAAGGAGTCTGAGTGTTGTCTCAGCTTCTGTCCCTCCAAGTTCCTTTAGATTAGGGACAAGGTATTAGGGTAGTTTAAAAAGGACAGAGCCCATCCTTTTGGGGGAAACTGGTTTTTTTTTTTTTTAACATCATAAATAACTTTTTCAGTAATTATCCCCTGGGCAAGGAAAGAGCTGGGAGATAGACATCCGTTCTATTTAAATTATGGTTTTTACCTAATGTTTTTGGCTGTGTGCCATAATCCTTGCATTTATGTTTTTGGCATGTGTGACCAATGAGATCCATCAAAGATTGCATCATACATAATGGTATGGACGTCTCATGGAATTCATTATATAAACTGGGCCTGTTTTGTGGAATCATGGGGATCATATAATGATTGCTTCAAAAATGAAGTTTCATTGAAGAAAGGAGAGGAGGGGTGTTTTTAGTTCTTTGACAGCTTTAGAGACTGACAGAAAGGCCTGGCAGCTCCTTGATGTGTGCTGGCCTGGGGCTTCTCGCGGTGGAAACAACGCCCTATGTATGGGCTCTCTCATTCGAAGGTGAGCACTCAGTTATCTCCTTGAATGGAAAAATTAAGCTATTTTTTGTAAAGTGTTTCGTGATGTGTTTCCTGAGTCCCACAGTGGCTTTTTCTGGTAAATGTTCCATGTTTTGTTTTTACATTCCTTATGTTGAGATGCCTGGCATGATAATAATCATATGTGTGTATTTTAACTATTATGATCTAGTCACTGATCAATCAATTAGCAAGTAACTTAATTCAGAATCGACTATGAGCCCAGTTGAAGCTCATAGCCTAGTTTTTGTCTGCAAACATCCCTTCCCCTCTTAAAATAACCTTAGATGGGTACTGTGTTTTTGCACTGTGATTCACATAAAAATATGGTAGAGAGTGCTTTTGGGATTCTGAACATCTTTTAAATGGCTGCTTCAAAGGAATTGAAAACTTTAAACCAGAGGAGAGGCTGCTGACTTGCATTAGTGGTTGTTTTGCTGATAACCAGTCTGGTATGAAGTGGGCTTTGAGAAGTTCCCAGAATGTTTGGGATTTAAGTCATGTGGATTATGTGGTCAGAATTGGAACTGAGAGATGCAGCTTTAGAGAAGCTTGTTGCTTATGTTGGTGGGAAATCTCATCCAGTGAGAGGATTAAAATAAAACCACAAAGAACACAGTGAAGGGTGTGAAGATAATTCCCTTTTGTTTGCTAAATAAGACATTTCATAGCAGAAGAATTGGGGTTTTTTGTGAAATGTGTGAACTCAGCACTTATTACCTGTATATTTAGCTGATAGATATTTTCTTCCACAAAATATACCCTTTAAAAACTTTGTATGGAGGGCTTCTCTGGAGGCTCCGAGTAGTAAGACAGGTTTGGCAACAGTCTTTGTGCCGACTGTGCTCTCGGTGCCCTGCGCCGCCCTTAATATGCTTAATGTGCTCGGGGAGAGTAATTATAACTTCACAGGAAGCATCTCACCCAAGAGCCTCACCCTTGGCCCTGTCACTTCTTTGCTTCTTTCCAGCAGGATGATCGGTCAGCACACAGGGGCCTTGACTATAGTGTGTAGTCTATTTTTTTTTTGAGGGGTCAGATATTTCCACATAGCATTTGTGTGCTGTGAAGTAGATAGAGCAGATATTTCTTTCCCTTTAAAAATTCGGGGACTGAGCAGTGCCTTAATAGAAGTGTAGAGTGAGATGGATACAGTGTTAAACCCAAGGTCTTCTCAGGTCTGATGTACGTCTCAAATTATTTCAGGTAGTAATAATTTTATTTAGCTGCATTAGGAAACTATAGAAAGAGGGAAGGAAGAGGGGAAAAAAACCCAAGTTTTTATAGAAGGCAAGGTGTGGCTGTTTGGCCACATAGTGATTACTCCTGTTTGTGTACTTTCGATAACTTAAGTGGGAAGCACACGGTCTCTATTTAGCTCCTATGAATCACAGCCTCATTACATAAAATGTATTGCACCTCAAATAACTTGCTGATGAGTAAGTTTCAAAATTGTTGAAAAACGCAGTGAGTAATTGTTAGAACTACTAGACAAACAATTCTTTCAAAATTCTAGGAGTTCTTTCAGCATACCAGATTCTTCTTAAGAATGGGTTTATATGTTAAAGTATGTAAGAGAAAGGAAGAGACCACTTTTAAAATCTTACTATGTAAGATTTTACTTAGTAAAAGTTACTATGTAACTCAGTTTTTTCCTTTAAGTAAAGGATGTTACATCTGGCAAAACTGCCTTTGGTTTGTCTGCTAAGAGGAAACTTTTTGTCTTCATTCTGCAGCTGGATAGTAACAGCTGATAATATTAGCTAACATTTCTGAATGTTCCTCCTCAGTCAGGCAAGGGCTGAGCTCAGGGTAACCCTGTGCGATAGGTACTACGTATCTCTACTGAACAGAGGAGAAAACTAGGAGGTGAAGCAGCTTGTCCAGAGTGGCAGGTAGAAAGTGGCAGAGCAGAGATTCACAGGCTCCAGAGATGCCACGTGGCCTCGCCTGGCAATGGGAGGCTCCGTGTTGTGTGTTTCTTAAGGAATGGTGGCCCACGCAGCCTCTGTAGACTGAAAATTCTTGCTCTAAATTTATGCTTTCTTTTTGGTTTAAAACTCTTGGAAAAAGTTTTTTTGTTTTACTTTGTTAGGAGAGGTCTTAGATGAGTTCATATTTATATGGATATAGAAATTAATTAAAAATTTTACTTTACACTCAGATGTTTTGTGTTATTGAGGTTGAGATAACTAGTATTTACAGTATGAACTTTTTCTAATGTTCATGAAAATGTCCAGAGAAACTCAAAACATTTAAAGAGGATTTTTCATTTTATTAAAGTTTAGAGTGCCATATTCTCCTCCTCTTTCTCACACACATACACACACATGGACGCACACACACAATCTTTATGTGTGAAGACATGAATCTCTTTTATTCAGAAAAATTGAAAGAAAATTAATGGAACATTTTTTATTTACTGTGTTAGTTTTTATACCCTTCATAGTGGAGGATTATTTTTGAAGGCATATTGCATGGTAAAATACACTAATTTAGATTTTAAAAATTTAAATACAGATTGAAGACAGCTTAATTTTTTTAGTTTAGAAACATTTAGTGACACTCTCTTACTGAGTACTTGTAAAATGCTGTAGATTTTGGGTGTCTGTTGCATGTGGATGGTTCTGTAACTTTCTAGAAAGTTAAACTTTCTGAGCCTCAATCTTACTGGTAAAAGGGGAATAGTAAGGATTATTAAATTTAAAGGTTGTATGGATTTCATAGATAATTAGAAAAATTACCCAGCATAAAAACTGATGTCCTTCCTCTTCCTTTATCCTTTAGGTGAAGTAGATACGAGAAAGTGACCTAAATCTCATGGATTCTGACTTCTTTTGAATGTTGTTTTGTTTTTTAAATATTAATTTGTATATCTGTTGCACAAGAGACACCTGTGGTTGTTTCAGAATATAAATAAGCCAAAAATAGTGCTAAAATCAGTCATAATTCTACCACTTAGAAATAATTACTGTTAATATATTTATTCCATATTTATATAATACTTATAGCATTATGGTCATTGGGATCATATTCCATGTATTGCTTCATAACTTGTTTATAATATATTAAGTATTCTTTACAAGTAATAAGCCTACTTTCATGACGTGGGTTTAAATTTCATGTAGTTTTCTGTTTTATGCATATATCATAATTTAACCAATTTCTTATTGTTGGGCATTCAGAATGTTTGTAATTGTTGCTATGATACATCATGCTGTGAAACATTGTTTTATTTATGTCTTTGTCATCTTGTCATGTTGTCTTAGTATAAATTCCCAGATCTGCACATAGTGTGCCTGAGAATATGCATATTTAAGACTTCAGATACATATCACAAATTGCCTTCTAGAATGGTGATATGGTTTTATATTACCTTCAGTAGTGTACAGAGCATGCCAGATTCCCATGTCCTCAAAATATAAACTATTATTGAAAAATTTTGTTTAGTTTTTATATTCTGTCTTCTTTATAAATACTTATGAATGGAGTCTGCTCTCATTTATTATTTAGATTTTGGTAAGTATATATGTATAAGAGTACATTAATATTTTGACATGGGGGGCAGTGTGAAATCTACTATATACAGTGAACTTGCCTTTTTATAGTCTTTTGGGGAAATGACCACTCTGGATAGTTGGGTTTTCTGAACAGCTCTGTATATTCCATTATTTCTACTTTATTAATTAATGTTCTGAATATAACTCAGCCTTGTCCATCCGGAACAGAGGTATTCCTTTGAGGGTTAATTATTAGAGTGTGTTGTCAGAGTGTTAACTTGAAGGTCAATGCATGTAATGAAGTTAAGCACGTACTGCTGGTGGCTACCCTCAGGTATTTGATTGCACAGCATTTTGCCATTACATGCTAATAAGTAGGTGATATTTTCCGATGACTACACTAGGGTTCAGAGAGGTTATTTAACTTGCTTAAAATCACAGGGCTGTTAGGTAATGAAAGTGGGATTTGAATATACTTTTGTCTGACTTGAACCCTTTCTCTTTCCATTTCGTCCCTTGTAGTACTCTACCCTCTTGACTGGCCTATCCAGCGCTGTTGACTGTCACTCCTCACTGCTATCCACGTGTCTGTAGGCCACAGGCATGTTCTCTTCTGAATCACTGCTTCTAACCTACGTTGATTTTGCCAGATCGTTTCACTGGTGGCTGATTAGTGTTGGTGGCTCTGAAGGGCGTTCCTCTGACTAGAGAGAATGGATTTTGACATCTGTTTTGGGTGTTCCTGGGGCTTTTTCATGCTTTTTGCCTTTGGATAGGAGTTCCCAGATAAATGAGATGTTACCATGTTTTCACCAGTTGGGTTCACTGCTCCCCTGGAGTTTGTTTTGGATCTGTTTGGGGAAAATACAAAAGTGTTTGTGCTGCACAGGTTACCTGGCATAATCTGTGCACCGCTCACGGCTGCCCCCAAAGGGATGCACCATTCTGTTTGGTTATATTTTACTGTGCTTTTAAACTTTGTTTTACTTCTCTGGCTGTGAGCTCCTTGAGGGAAGAACTGTCTTCCTTTTTTTTTTAAGATCTCCATCCAGTATCCAGGTACCTGTAACAGAGACACCCAGCACATGTTTAATTCATGCAGCCCTTCTATAGATTAATGCATGTATAGGAAAGGGCCTTCTATTTCTTCCTGCATTTGAGTGTGTCACCTCCTGGCCCAAGTTCCTGTCCAAATTTATAGAACTACCTTATAAGAAACTAAGTTTAATTCTAAAAGTAACCATTGCTTTGTCAGTTAGCCGGTCTTATGTCTAGCTGTAGCACTGTTGGGCATCGTGGAAAGGCGAGAAGACACAGGGATTCTGGGGAGACTACAGTGCCAGCAGTGGTGAGGCAGGACAGCAGGAGCCCTGGAGCTGATTGAGGATTTAAGATTAGTGATTTCTCAAATCAGGTGTCCAAAAACATATTTTCTTTCTGAAGGGGCAAGTGGAGCAAGGACTCCTGCTCACAGCTGGTGGGTGCATCTTTAGGGCAGCCGTTGTACACCCTTAGCTGGGAACCCAGCCCCAGGAGTTGTTCTTGGGGCAGCTTTTTCCTGCTCTGGCTTCCATTTTCTCTGCTGTTTCTTCCCCTGTGGAATCTCCTTCCCTCCCAACCACTTCACCCTGGAGAGACAGCATCTCTAGATATTTTTCTAGAGATTTCACTAAGAACATTGGTGGGGGTAACCGTAGGTGTCCTGTTCATACGTAATAAACTTAAGTGGGGGAATTGTCTGCTTAAAATACGTACCATCTTTCCTCTCTGTCTTTTGTTTCTCTGTGTCAAGATTTAATAGTCTTCTCCTGAGGATGTTTCAGTAAATAGCTCTTTGCACAAATCAGGGCTGTTACATGAATAACTGTAAGGAGAGTCATGCCCTCTGCTATTTAGCTTTGTAATGAAATGAGGAATTTAAGGATGGAGTTGAAATTAATGATGTGCATATATAGTTGGTATTTCAAGTTTATATCTTAACCTGCTTTTATTTACTCTTAGTAGAATAGATCAGTCATAAGATTTTTATAGAAAATATGTTGGAAATTGAGCTGCTAACTTTTGTTTATCATCTGTAAAATTGTTAAATTACAGAAAATTATCATTGTGGGCTTTTTTTTCTATTTATATTTGTTCATACTAAGATAGGTAGCCTCTTTCTTTGTCACATAGAACTGTAGGTCATTTCCAGTATGGAACAACTTTTGGTAATATGTACATTCTTCAAGTATAACATTAAATACATATTAATTAATACTCAATTTGACTTGTGTATTATCCCTGATTAAGAGAAAATTAATATCCAAATCTATCTTTCAGGCAGTAACAGAGAAGAATTTTGAAACAAAGGATTTTCGAGCCTCTCTAGAGAATGGTGTTCTGTTGTGTGAGTAAGTATTTAAAGCATTTAAAAAATAACTTGAAAGCAAAGATGTATGTTGCGTGTGTGTTATGAGGTGTCTTCACTACCCCCACCCTATGGCCACCATCGTCACAGATATGTTTTCTTGGTCACAAGTGAGATTTGATCCTGCAAATTGACACCCCCACAGTACCAGACAGCAGACGGGGTTATCAGTCTCTGTATCTAAAGATAGCATGGGTGAAATATATATTATTTTTAATTAGTAAATAAGAAAGATTCTATTATTGCCAGTAGGGGTGGGTAGTGGAAGCCTTATTTCATTTCACCAGCTATTACTTAGTCTGAATATTCTGATGTATGGATTTACCTGGTTTAGAAGTTAACGTAAAACTGTTTTTCTTCATCAATAAATAGTGATGATTGTAGGATAAATTTAGGCTGGAGCAAATTTTTCTTTTAAACTTTAAGTGGAATCATTACATTACCACAATCAACTTGAGTCATGGGTAGTCATTCCATTAGTATGCTACTTTCGAGAATCACATCCCAAGCTTTGGGTATTACAAGTAAAATAGGCTGGTGCCGTGATTGGTGGAATGAGGCCTACATTGTATGTTTAGTGTAATGTTTTATTCCCTGATGGATCTATGGTACCGTTAGCCAGGTATGTGACCTTCGGGGTGAGGGGCAGGCAGGCCTGATGGGATGTGAGGATGAAGTCCTGGGTGAGGGTGCAGGCTGCGGAAGTGAGCAAATAAATTATAAGAATGTACTTGAGTACGCACCCACATTTTTGAAAGCACTTAAGTATTCCAATCTGGACACTTATCTCGTAGGTATTTATGGAATCCGTTCACGTGTAAGCAGTGGGAGTGTATGTGCTAGTACTTAGATGATTTTGATTATCCTTTTAAAGGAAGTTATTTGCAGCAAAGATCAGGAGTCAAAGGGCCTAGGTTTAATTCCTTGCTCCATTACTTTTGGACATTTGAGCAAATGGCTTAATATCTGAGCCTTATTTTCTCATCTGTAAAGTGGAGATCAGGGTATCTGATCTCCCTAATTCACAGGGTTGCAAAGTTCCATGAGATATATATATATATATATATATACACACACACACACACACACACATACACATATATATGTATATATTAAGGTTTTTATACAGTATCAAACTTTGTATAAATACAAGTTGTTGCTAGAAATATGGCCGTATAGATAATGGTCTACATCTCATCAGCTCTGTTGCTGGTGTTCAAACTTCCTTGTCTTAAAGTAATATTACTAAGTTGAACCATATGGAGTTGTCCATATTCAACCATCTGTGACCTACAGAAATGTTCATTTCATGTGGTTCCACCTAATATGTAGGAGGACAGGCGTATGAAGAAGGGCCACAGTAAAGCTTAAGGGATATTTCTTGTTCTCTTCTGATGTCACATTCAGAATCATCCTTGCCAAATAGTATTTAAACTATTTTCGTAGGCCATGTGATCAGCCCCCTTGGTCACTGATAGGAAAGTACTTTACCTTGATTTGAAAACTATATGATTTAAGTGTGTTCTAATGTGTTCAGAAGATGGAGGGGAAACAATAACTGCTGGAAAGATGTATGTGATGTGAAAACTATCTTAGCTAGGAGTATGGACGATTTAGAGGTTTGCAGCAAAATAACTTTGATGTCAATTGTAAGCCTCACATGTCAGGCTAGGAGGTAGGTGGGTTTATGCAGGAAGCATGCCTATGAAGCACAGAGCTGTTTTTAGACATAGCTGAGCGTAATAGCCCAAATAGATGGTCTTTTCAAAGAGGTGACTTTGTGGTTAAATATTTCCAGTAATGAACTATTGCTGAAAACATTTTTAGAGATCCCTCTTTTTTTGGCATCACCTCCATAACTGGGCCATTAGACATATTTGATAATGACACAGTTTTTTTAATATTAAATGCAATTTACGTCCCAGCCTGGGCTCTGAACGATTTGAGGTGATTTCCAAAAACTATACCCAACCTAAAAGGGTGAGCATATTGTTACCAGTGAGGGTATTCGAAGTTGATGAAAAATCTTTTGACCACAAGCAATACTGTTAGAATAAATATACAAGTTGTACCTTAATGGTCATGGCAAACATTTGGATGCATGTTTAGGAGTAAATGGATTTTTTAAAAAGTCACTTTAATTTGCAAACTTCTAAAAGCTCATTCTTAGATTGTTTCCTAGTTGAAATAACGTTAGTTTGGAGTTTGGTGCATTACCAGGTAAGTCTAATCCATCTATTTAGCACCCAGTGTTCTTTAAATGAATGTTTCCCGAAAGTAGCATAAGTAAATATTAAACTGCATTAATCAGCAATTGTAGTTTATGGTGGGACAGCAAAATACTGCGTGATGTTTGTATTTAAAAAAATATTTCTCTTAATTGTGCATCACATTCTTTACAGCCACTGGTTAATGAAGGCATATTAAAATAAAAGGTGTAGTGTTGGGGAAAAAAGTCCACGTAACTGCATTCTGAATAGATCTGCGTATAACCAAAGAGAATGATGAAGCAGGCACCACTATGTGATCACGTCCACCTGAGTTAGAATGCCCACGAGGAAAGCCAAATCAGCTGTTCAGAAGCCTGCTATTATAAGCCTTGAATTCTAAATTAATGGGAAATATAGTAAGCATTCTGTCTTTGAGAATCTTTTACCCATAAGACATCTCAAATTTTAGCTGAAAAATGGTGAGGCTATTTTAAAAATCTGAATTCATTTTCTTACAGGAAAAGGCTGACTTCTTTTTGGTTCACTGCCAGAAAAATTACCGATTCTAGTGAAATATAGAGTCTGCTTGTTGCCTATGAAAAATCTCTAGGCATCCTACTTCATTATCCCCATTAAGGAATTTTCTTATTATTTTGCCTAGTAATTTCAGCGATCTTTTATCTTTTACTAGTCGTTTATCCTCTTTGAACTGGCATTCTGAAATATCAAAGTCAAAATTTGGAGGAAGTGAGCTTATTATAGCTGTCACCCAGCTGGCAGTGTACTGACATTTCAGATAGTCTAAATTGGGTACAAACTCTGTGCTGAAGTTTCAGACAAGATATACATCTGAGTAAAGATGATAGTTATATGCGTTCATTGCCTTTTAATCTGATTGACTGTTGAAGTTAGTATCTTCTGTTCATTATTTTAGTATCATTTAGTTTGGTGGACTGTAGTTGAAGGCTAAAGAATACTCCTGGTTAAAATCTGTTATAGGAATTCTTTCACTGTATACTTTAGACACGTAATTTCTCTTGGCTTTACTAAATAGTGAGATGGTAACAAAATCTAATTTTTGTTTTTTTCTAGTTAGTAAAAGGATTGACAAGAGTCTATAAGGTGGTTTCAGCTCCATGTTATAATTATCTATGAATTTTATTAATAATATTCATTAATCTTCAGCATTTATTAGTATTCTTGAGGGCTACCTTACTATATATTTTAAAAGTATATGTTTTCCCCCTTCATAAATATCCGCAATCCTGTCTTGCTCTGTGGTTCTAGCAGAATTTTTTCTCTTCTCTAAACATATTTAGTTGAGGCATATCCAGCTAGTGATATGAGTTAGTAATTTCACAGTTACTCATCGGATGATAGCAATCTTGGAAATATTCAAATAAAACATTCTTTTCCTTATGAAGTAAGAAGATGTATTTGAAGATAATCCTACTGGGTGTGTCTCTGATTAATCAGTCTGTAATTCCCATCGTTGGAATAACGCCAAGTGTTTGCTCTGTCTCGTGTCAGTTGTGCATCAAAGGTTTATGCCATCTTGAACTTGTGGCTCATGTTATTGAGAAAAGTCTTCTCACACTGTCACCAGGTCTTCTTTTCCATGGCTTGCAGCTCGGAAAGAGTGGAGCAATAAGTTCACCTATTTGGTTTGAGAAATCCTGTTTCTTTTTCTATCTGCCATGTGACCACTATACCATCAACCTAAAAGTAGCAGAATATTTCTGTTAAAGGTGTATTCAGTAGAAGCATAATAGAATTATTAAAAAAAATGCTCCTGTTAATTTCCTATGGGATACTCAGGTGATTGTTTTAAGACATCAGACAAGATTAAGAACATTGTCAGTTCTCTTTCATGCAAGACAGCTCTGTCCTTGGATAGAGTGACAGCAGGGCGCCCTTGAGGCTTCAGTGCAATGCTCCGTGTGAATTTCAGCCCAGAGGCCCTTTTGTAGCGTGAAGGCTTTTTTTCTTAGAGCTCTTTCTAGTTTAGAATTTCCTGAGGACAACTGCTTCTATACCACTCTCCAGCAGGCCAACACTGTTTATTGACTTCATCCCTGTGATAACCATTTGAAATTTGACTGATTAAAAACTATTTTTCTTCACTTAAGGTAATATACACTTTGAAGTTTCCATATTATTTGATAATCCAGTAGTAGGCAAACAAAGTTGCAAGTATTCAAGTTCATAAAGATTATTTGAAAATTTTAAACTGCTTTCTGTTCACGGCAGTATATTATGGTTGCCAACTGTATGCTTTCTTTTTAAGCTTCACAGTCAGTTTTTTCTGTAATTTTGTATCTAAATATAGTAAAATATCATTTTTTAAAAAAAGTAGTATATCAAGTTGAAGGTCAGCTTGGCAAACATCAATTTAAAAATTCACTTCTTGGGGCCAGCCCAGTAGCCGAGAGATTAAGTTTGCGCCGTCTGCTTCAGCGGCTCAGGGTTTCGCCGATTTCGATCCTGGGCATGGACGTGGCACTGCTCATCGAGCCATGCTGAGGCAGTGTCCCACGTAGCAAAACCAGAGGCACTCACAATATATAACTATGTACCGGGGGGCATTGGGGAGAAGAAAAAAAAGGATTGGCAACAGATGTTAGCACAGGTGCCAATCTTTAAAAAATAAAATAAAATAAAAAATAAAATAAAAATTCACTTCTGTAATGATAGTCAAAATATACGGACTCATTGTGAATTTTGCAGAGGTTTTTTATATTGTGGCCTCAAACTTGAAGGTAAAAAGCTTCAGTCCTGTTTCATGAACCTGCATGTACCGTCTATAGGGCTTTCTCACCCTAAATATAAATTACTAAGAGGAGACCATACAACATTTCAATGATAGGGCCTCTGAGAAATAATGAAATGATGGTCTACTGAAAATAAAAATGAGCAATATATGTGGTAAATGTATGGGATATAAGCAATTTATATTAAAGTTGATCAACAGGAGGTTGTTACTGAAGTAGGTTTTTGATGTAATGAAGGCTCTCAGGTAGCCCATGGAAAACTGTGTAGGCCATGAAATGGTGAAGGTATGAGAATTCTGGTCAGTGCAATGAGAAGGAAATTAAATAATAGGAATGAATATTGTAAAAAGGACAAATACATAATGGTATCACATCAATTAAAAGTAGATTAATTGCCTTATATGAGAGAATTTTTATATATCAACAATCATCAGTCAAAATTAGATGAGGTATTAAGGGGTAAAAGTAATACTGACAAAGTTTATTTTTTAATTTAATTTATTTTATTTTTTTGAGGAAGATTAGACCTGAGCTAACATCTGCTACCAGTCCTCCTCTTTTTGCTGAGGAAGATTGGCCCTGAGCCAACATCTGTGCCCACTGTCCTCTATTTTATCTGTGGGACGCCTGCCACAGCATGGCATGATAAGTGGTGTGTAGGTCCACACCCGGGATCTGAACTGGTGAACCCCGGGCTGCCAAAGCAGAGCGTGCAAACTTAACCGCTATGCCACCAGGCCGGCCCCATTACAGTGACAAAGATTAGAACACTGTTTACTATAATGAGATGTGTGAGACTTTTATTTTGTATGTTGAAAATGTGATGGTAAGCTGTAAGATTTAAGAAGTGGAATGATAAGCTATATTTCTATATAGGGTAATGTCAATTAATTTATAATTTTAATCCAATATCCAGGGTAAATCTAGTCAGACTTTTCTTAGAGTAAATATTATTTTAACATTCATATGGAAGAATAAACAGATGAGAATAGAAAAAATTCTAAAACTAAAAATTTCTGTGGAATGAGCCCATCCCAATCTTAGAACACATGGCAAACATGGCAAAACATGGTAATTAAAAATTATAGAATAGCAAGGTTCACAATAGATTCTTTTTTTTTTTCTTCTTGTCCTTCTCTCCAAAGCCCCAGTGTGAGGTTGTGTATCCTCGTTGTAAGTCTCTCTAGTTCCTCTATGCAAACTGCTGCCACAGCATGGTAGCTGACAGACAGGTGGTGTGGTTCCGCAACCAGGAAATGAACCCAGGGCACTGAGGCAGAGGGCTCGGACCTTTAAGCACTAGACCATCAGAGCTGGCCCCAAAAATACATTCTTTAGTTGTTGTTGTTATTGTTTTTGGTGAGGAAGATTGGCCCTAAGCTAACATCTATTGCCAATCTTCCTCTTTTTGCTTGAGGAAGATTGTTGCTGAGCTAACATCTGTCCCAATCCTCCTCTATTTTGTATGTGGGATGCTGCCACAGTATGGCTGGATGAATGGTGCATAGGTCCATGCCCAGGATCTGAACCTGCGGACCCTGGGCTGCTGAAGCGGAGTGTGCAAACCCAACCACTATGCCACCAGGCCGGCCCCCCAAAATACATTCTTATACATAGGAATTTGTGATAAAGGAGGTAAGAGAAAATGGGAAAGAAATGAGTCATTCAATTCATTGTATTGGGATCAATAATTAGCTAAAAATTAATTTACAAGCTAACTGTATACCAGAATGTAGCCTAGATTAAAATAATAAAAAGCTGAAACAATAAAATTAAAAAGTTAAAAAATCTTTCGTGGCAGTTTAAAATTCTAAGCTTTGAAAGAACAGGAAAAAAACACAGAGAAAAATAGATTTGAATCTATATATAAATAGATTTTTTTGGCAAATAACATTCTGAGAAAAATATTCTAAGCAAAGATGACTTAAATGTTATCTATAGTTCAAATAAATTGGTAAGATACACATTTGAAAACCTTAATAGGCAAATGAGCAAAGGATATGATCAAACACTTGACAAATGAAGAAATACTACTGTAATTATATAGTAAAATATTCACTTTCATTAGTAAGAAATAATTATGCTAAAACTAGATATTATTTTTTAATTGCAACTAGTAAATAATTTAAAAATCTCTTAAAAAATGATGGCCATATTGTGACAAAATGGTATATAGTAGTCTCGAAATGACCAATTAAATATAAGCTGGGTCAGCTTTGAAAAGCAATTTGGCAATATCTATCAAGTAATTCTATGCTAGTTTATTTATTAATATAAATATATGTTTATCATAAAAATTACACAACATTTCCCAATAATCCTTCTTTTGGGGATCTAAGCAAGGACTACAAAATGGGGAAGAACATATGTATAAAGCCTCTTCATAGTGGAAAATATTAAAAACAACACCTATCTAAAATGTGATATTGGTGAAATTTTTTACATCCCTTAGAGTGGTGGTTGTAAAGGCTGTAGCACTGCGGAAGATTGTGTAGTAGGTCACTGACGCTATTGTGCCATGAGGGAGGCATGGGAATGCTGGCTGCTGGTGCAAAAGGAAATTGATTCATATTGCCACATTCCTTTCCAGACAAGTATCAAGAGCTTGACACTGATGATTTTATCTCTAGAAATAGAATATAAGAAACAATAAGAAGCATGGACAAAGATATGCATAGAGACCTGCATTAGAGCATTTCTACAGTGGCAAAAATTGGAGAGAACCTAAGTCCAACTGTCAGAGAACGACATATCACTCTTATGTACGTGAAGGCAAGGAGAGGAACTTAGTGATGTTACTTAATAGTAAACAGCAGAACCAAGACAGGAACCCAGAGTCCTCCTGCTAGATGCTTTTTGCTGTTGATGTGGAATTGAGAAATGTCCTGTTCTTCAGAGAGATCCATTAGTGCTGTAACTATTGAGGTTGCTGAGAATAAAGGGAATCTGCTATCAGACCAGTCAAGCTTTGCTAGATTTACTACAGGATGCTTCGGGCATTACACTGAGGCTAAATAAGAAAGTCCTTTCATAATAAAATGATGATTATCAATTACATTGGTACTGATGTCACTGTTTCACACACTTTCCCATCTTAGCATGTATTGTTAACTATTTATTTGTGTTGTGTCCTAATTGAGGAGTATTCAAAATTACTATCACAGGAATTCTAGAAATTAACCTTATGTTAATTTTACTACCAGTAGAATACTAAAGCGATCCTATTTATATTGAATGCTTTTCAACTTTAAAATTTTAAATTATATATGCTTATTGCTTTACTCATGGAAATGTGATCACTAACTACTCAATGTGGTTTTTATTTTTAAAATATGAATTTAGATGGAGGTAATTAATTAAAAATTTTAGTAAGCAATTTACTTATGGTAACCAGTCCAAATTAATATATCTGATAGAGAGTTTACTCTCTTGATTAACATTTGACAATTAGGAAAGAACATTAAGGTTTGACTTGTCTGGCAACAGAATAAATAACAGGGGACGTGTCCTTGTTGGGAAATGCAAAAAAAATTTTTAGCATCTGAGTGAAACTAAAAGTAAGGTTTTCTAAATTTATTTTTATGAAGAAGATAGAAGTTTTGAATCATTCACAGGAAAATTTCTACATTAAAAGTGAGGCAGTGGATTTTAGCAAAAAATTTGTTTTCAGTTATTTCTTTGAGATCCTATTGGTTTACAACATTGTGTAATTTCAGGTGTACATTATTATATATCAGTTTCTGTATAGGCAGCATCATGCTTACCACCAATAGTCTAATTAGCAAATGTTTTTAAAGCACCGACTACATGCCTGGTACCTCACCAAGTGCTAGGAGATGCTGTTTGGAATGAAAGGGTATCCTTGCATTGAGCAGCTTCGCTGTCTGGTTGCTCCGTGGCTGATCCTAGCACAGTCTTTTGTCTTTAGTAAGCATTTAAAAGTTTGTTATGCAGAATTTGCATCTAGAAGAAAATAGGCAAATGAATAACTGCCAAATAACAGATAAAACAAAATCATTGCTCTTTAATTTGTAAGGAAATGTATAATATCTTTATTATGCCTTTAAAAACCATTTAGTTACTAATAGGAAGAGTTTAATGTGGGGATCCATATTTAGAAAATGTAGTCAACAGAAAGATATTAGAAATATGTATGTGTGAATGGCTAACCAAATAATTCATGGGTTAAAAAGTTTCCTTTCTGTGTATTGCTATGCTCTTCAGTGTCAGTCTCTCTGGCACATTTGGAGAAATCCTTGGAAATAGGAAATTGAAAGGTGTCCCTAAATTTTCTACCTCTGCTGAAGAGCTTTCTGTAAAGGGGAAGATGAGGTTTGGCATTTGGAGCTAGTTTCTGGAGACTAAGAGACAGAGCATCAAATTCTCGTTCTCATTAAAACCTTTCATGATGAGCCAGACATCATATTGAGCTTTATTTATGGTTTTCTTGGAGTGTCACCTGAGTTATATTTAAAGTCAGGTCATATTCACTGGTGACAAAGTTTCTGAACAAGGGCCACTTTCTAGTATCTGTTGTGTAACTCAACTCCTTTGAAGAGAGTGGACAGTATATTTTTGGGAGGAGGAGAAAAGGAAGTAGATTACAACCGGAGGGATGAGCTGAAGAGGAATGTTCTACCATGGGAGAGATGAAATGACCAGTGTTTTCTGTTCTGGTTTTAGTCTTACCAAGAGAGCAAACCTCTAATGTGCTAACAGAGCACATGCCCAGGTTCATGCCATGGTCTGAGGGAAGGCTCGGGGGAGCAGCGGTGTATTTCTACATAGAGTTAGACGGATGGGACATGGGGACGCAGACAGATGAAATGGCCCCTTGACTGCCTCTAGTTCCTTGTGCACAGAAGCATCTGGAAGGTTATAATATTACATGATTTCTGTATAGAGCCAGTGACCTGAAGTCAGTGTTGCCTTTAGGAATTCCACATGTGTAATTGAAGAGCACGTTATTATGCAAAGAAGTTTTATTTGTAAGAGAGTGGTATCTCTCTTGTATGGCACTTGTATTTTATTGGACCTAAGACTATGCCCCTATTCCTTTAGATATACTTAAATTTCACAGATTAGATTTTCTATAACCTATTTTTCTCCCTAGAAGAAATATCCTAAAATACTTCCTGTAACTGTATGTTAAAATAATTATTCATGATTAATAATTTTATTAGCTGTTCAGTGTTTGCCAAAACTATATGTGCATCTTCTCCATGTTTTAGTGCATAGAACTAATGCCATTTTACTATTGACAAAATAAAATAGCATTGTCCTCTAGTGACATGACTTTTTAGAGGGTAAGTTTATGTTATCCAGAGTGTTGTTTTTCCTTGTGGCTATTTCCCTGTTTGTACAGGTACCAGGAGGCTCAAGAGTGGAGAAGGACGCCAATCCTTTGTGTGTATGTTGTTTCTAAGTAATGGGTCTGCAACCTTTTGATGAGGGAGGAGTCTATTAACTCATCATTGGGAGACATCATTTAACCATGCTGTTTCCTTTACCTCTATCCCTTACTTCCTTTGGCTGACTTAATTGAGAGTAGGCTGTGTTATTATCCATTCCAGAAACTGTTTAAAAAAGAAATGTTCTTCGGGCTAGCTCCATGGCCGAGTGGTTAAGTTCGTGCGCTCTGCTGCAGCGGCCCAGGGTTTCACCAGTTCGAATCCTGGGCGCGGACATGGCACCACTCATCAGGCCATGCCGAGGTGGCGTCCACATGCCACAACTAGAAGGACCCACAACTAGGAATATACAACTATGTACCAGGGGGCTTTGGGGAGAAAAAGGAAAAAAATAAAATCTTTAAAAAAAAATGGTTCTTGATATTACTAATGCTGTAGTACAAAAATGATAAGTGAAGTAAACAGGCAAATTGAATGATCCAGTCAGAGTCACCAGTGACTCAAATGGGTGGAGGAGGAATTTATGATACTCTTCCTCTAATAAGGACAACAGATGCCAGACTTCCCTGACATTTTATACGTTGCCCCAGCTCATATTGGTTTCTGATTTTTTACATTACTGAAAGATTACATTTTAAGATCCAGATTACTATAGGAAAGTCACTGCCATGCTAGTGGTCAACAACTGTTACTAATTTCCTGATTTATACTATGCCAGAATTATGTTCCTAAGTCATGTTTCACTTATTCTTCTATGCATTGCAAGAATGCGACTGGTAATAGAATTAAAGAAATACCTGGTAATAGGGAAGAACAAGAACAATTAATTTGGAAGTGTCATTTCTTATAAATCTGCTCAATTCTTTTTCTAGTTCCTCAGCTAGTGAGTAAAGAAAAATAATGAGGCCATGAAGGGAGAGAGCCTGCTGTCCTACATGACTTTCAGTACACGAATCAGAAATTAGGAATCAAGGGGTAACAGCTCTAGCAAATGCTTAAGTTCCAGGGGATGGTTTTATTATCTGTATTGTCTAAAGGTCTTTGTGTGAAGAAACTCTCAAAACAGAAAAACATCTTTTGTTCCTCACACTAAATCTTCATAAGCCACCATTTTGTAATTTTGAATCCTGTTGAGCAACATTCTGAAGGTTATTAAATTGAGACTTTTGTCTCTTATTTTTAGCACACTCAAGTGTATATATAAATCTCTGGAATGTTGAAGGAGTGACATTCCACAAGTGTCAGATATTTTTTCTATCGCCCATTGTGAAGAGGAGACCAGTAAATTAAGAAAGTTTGATTCTCTCTCCTTTGCTTGCTTGCTTTTGGAACTCTGTTACAGAATTAAGAGTTGTTTTTTGTGGATGGATTATTAAATAGGAAAATCATTCTTTCAAGTTATTGTTTTTGGGCTGTAATTAATGATTAATTAACCAAGCTAGCATTAATAGAAAATTATTATTATAGTATTAAATTGCTGCATGGCCTGGCACTGTTTCAGTGAACAACAAAAAAATAGAATTCACAACAATCTAGATTTAGAAGCAAAAATTGTACTCTAAGTTGCAGTTATCAAAGCTGGGTTCTTTTTTAGTGTTCTAGAGTATGGAGACTTAGAGACATGTTTTCAGATTATGTCATAGAAACTTAAGTTTGTTCAGTATTAGATTCTGAGGTAGGTGTTAGCCTATTTTAGGGAGTTCTGCTACATTTAATTTAATTTTCACCCAGTCATTCTGCTATGGTTACAAAGCAATCAGTCATAGACTTGAATGAGCTACCAATAAGAACTAGTTGGCTCTTTGGATGAGCGCCGCTGCATCCTTTAAATTTGGCAAAATAATATGGTTTGAAGGTGCCTTTTAAAATAAGGATTAGTTTGAGAAAAAAAATCAATGAAAATGATTAATGGAAAAAAGTATTCTTCGGGTCAAGAGAACTAAATTATCATGATAGAGATTCTTAAACTGGCCGTTGAAACAGAATCAAATATTACCTTTCTTTAATAAATGTGAACCTAACTATTTTTAAAGATGTGGCTTTGGATATGTGTGTCTATATGGTCTAAGAGGACCACCCACTTTGTTTGCAATGCTGTTCTTCTTACTATGTTCTTGACTTGTTTTCTTGGATTTTTTCTTTCTGTTGGGCTCTTGGCTCTGAATAACATATTGGGGATGGAATGATGACATATGATTTTTGAGAATGTTAAAAAGAACACTAAACTGATATTGGCATTCTTGTAATTGCGTATGTTATTTCTTTATTTACTTTCAGTTTGATTAATAAGCTGAAACCTGGTGTCATTAAGAAGATCAATAGACTGTCCACACCAATAGCAGGTTTGGTAAGTAATAAATTATCTTTGAAACTAGGTTTCTTTGATTTTGAAATGCAAAAGATGGGCATAGATAGGTTCTCTTACCTGAAATTATTATACAAATTAGGTTGGGTTTTTGCTTAAGAAAAATGTGTTTTGGGGCTGGCTCTGTGGCCGAGTGGTTAAGTTCATGTGCTCCGCTGCAGCGGCCCAGGGTTCGGATCCTGGGCGCTGACAGGGCACCGTTCATCAGGCCACGTTGAGGCAGCGTCCCACATCCCACAGCTAGAAGGACCTGCGACTAAGATATACAACTATGCACGGGGGGTTTGGGAAAATAAAGCAGAAAAAAAAAAAAAGAAAAGTGTGTTTAGTGATGTTCTCCTTGTATCTTTAGTTCCTCTCTCAGTGTCCCTACTGCCAGGAAGCTTTTATTTATTTTTTATGCCCTCAAACTACATATATCCCATTTCTTGGCTTATTTCTTCCACAAATTGCATTTATTTAGGATCATGTCCTGCATACATTGCTGGTTGACCACAGTTTAGGAAACTGTCCGATGTTCACTAAGTTGTTACACTTCATCCTTACGCATCACCTTCATTCAACACACACATCTTGGAATGTATTTGTAAAATACTCAAGACCTGCTAGCTCTTTTGCTTTATGTAGTAGGTGTCCTACCAACATCCTGAGTGATGTTGGGCAAGGCACTGTCTTCCTCTTTGCCTCAGTAATATTGTCCATAAAATGACTATGGATGATTCTCTAGATTCCTTCTGGCTTTAAATTTGGAATTTTGCATATGAAATGTACCCCACACTGTCATTATGTAGTAGTACTCTGGTGAGTCAAGACACTGGAGAGACCAGTAATAAGGTGGGGCTGTGTCTTTGGAGAAAGTAATTTATAATTAAGTACAAACAATGGAGAATTTTCAAAATGTTAGCAGTCCCTAAGAATCAAGGCTGATGATAGGAGTTGGTTAAAAAAATTTAATTTCACGAAACACTGAAGTTTAAGACAGCTAATAACTTGAATACAAAAAAAGAACTAAAACCTATACTCTCTTTAGAATAGTCAAGCTGCTTATAATACATTCAGGAAACGTCTGTTTGGCCATCCATGTGTCTGCAGGTGTTAAGGGCTTGAAGAATTAAAGGTAGCAGTACCAAAATTTCTGGGTTTGCAGCTGGCGTGAAAGTCTCATCAAAATTTTAATAAGAATGAGTTGGTGGCAGAGTATTTATTATTAGAAAATATCTGTCTAGCAATATACAAAAATATAGCAATATATGAATATGTATCTATGAATTACTTCTAGTAAGAGTGTCAGAAGATATTAAGGAATAAAATTAAAGAAATTTGGTTTTTGAAGTTTTTCTAGGAAGAAACATTCAGTTTAATAAAATAAATAAGGTTTATATGAAAATAAGTTTCATGAAATAACTTCCGTGAAAATTAGAAGTCTGCATTGTATTGGAAGTACTTTCTGTCTTTTCAAATGACTTGAGTTATTCTTAGAAAGTTTAATGCTTAGATTTTAAGTTGTCATTTCTTGGATCAATTACATGCATTTCAAATGGAATTAGCCTTTGATCTCAAACACCCCACATATTTGGAATGCTTGAATTGTGGTGGTTTGTTGTTGTTGGCCACTGGAGGTTTTCTTCAGTCTTCTGATTCTATGATTAGGTGAAAGCACAAATGTATTTTATTTTTGAATCCAAAGATCTCTCAAGTATTTCTAGTTCAAGCATCAGAAATTCTATCTAGTTTGGATTTTATCACTAGAAACTAAAATGAAATGTATTTCCGGTATATTAAATAGGGTGATTTCCCAAGTATAGGACACTCAGCATTTTCCATTGGATGTAGGAGCATAACAGTGACCACAACTGCAGAATTGGGCTCAGCCCAATTGGTCTGAAGTCGTTACCATGCCTCATTTGATCCCTTCCTCAGATGCTTGTGTGTCAGGTTGTTAAACTTCTCGAAGCCTCAATTTCAAGAGTGAATTAGAGCTCCAGCATCTACCTAGTAGGGTTGTTATGAGGATGGAGAGGGATGATATATAGGTAGTCTGAAATACAGATATTCAATGAATGTTCTTTTGTAGTATATTCACTCTTTTAAAAAATAATTGAGTGACTATTAGGTCAAGAATTTTTCTAGTTTATAGGGATATATTGGAGGAACAAAGATAGATAAGGACCTTACCCTCAAAGAGCTTACATTATAGTGGGGGAGCAGGGACCAGGCAAATAAATTAGCAAATGAACAAGAAAGCACCAGAGAATTATAGTGGACTATGACTTTGTTGGACACCCATGAGCAGTTGTAGTGGGACTATGAAGGTTGACCTCTAAGAATTTCTAAAAGAAGATTGTCAGAAACCTTATATTTTGACGCTTGTAGAATAAAGATGAAGAATCTGAAGCAGACTCTTCATACTAGTAATTTTTGTGTTCACAGCACCTAACATAGTGACTAATACATATAGAAGACCAAAGATTTTTTGAATGAATGAATGAACAAGATTTTCATTGTGAAAAATGGTAGGCTCTAGAATTAGGTCTTTGATAGGATAGTGCTATAGGTTGAATTATGTTCCCCTCAAAAAAAGATATAATATATTGAAGTCCTAAACCCTAGTACCTCAAAATATGATCTTATTTGGGAATAGGGTTGCTGCAGATGTGGTAACTAGATAAGATGAGGTCATACTGGAATAGAGTGGACTGGCAGCCACATTCCACATGATTACTTTTTTCTGCTCCATTTCCAACGGGAATCTGAATGGATCAGGTTACCTTTTCTTCCAGTTTACAAATGTCATAGGTCACTGGCCAGCCTGTGCATGAGTTTCTTGAGAAGAGAGTTGTCTTTGCCAAATGGGCTATGGTCAGGAGTGTTGGTTTCCTTTGGCTCACTCAGTTCAGGTGTGTGAATTGAAGTGGGTTCCATGAATGAGGTTTGTGTGGGTAGACACACCAAGTTAAGTCAAATGCAGTAAGAATTACACAATTTCTGTGTACGAGTTGATTAAACTGAGTGGTTATAGTGCTCCAAGCCCTCTCCTCTATTATTCTTTTCTTCCTTTCAGCTATAACTTTAGCCATTTCCTATTAGTTACTGTGTGTATTTAGCTTTGAAGCCAAGGCAATGGATTTACCCCTTCTACATGGACCTGGTGTGAAAGACGGGGAATAATCTCTGAGCAATGGCATACAGAGAGAGATGTTTAGATGATTTAAAATATATTGAATGCTTTGCTTGAAAGATTCCTATGATTATTTTTTCTTTGGGAAAGTAGTAACCATGTTCTCATCGATCTTCTAGAGATGTGGCTTTTCTCATTTGACTGTGTTTTATTTTATAAAGAAATAGATTTCCCCCATCTTTTCTATTCTTTCTGTTCTTTACAAAGCCATGCTAAAAATAAATTCCAACCTGAGAGTGAGTCTTCCAAAAAATTAGCTAGTGTTAAATGTGAGTATGTTCAAATCATTGAAACTCAAAACTAAAACTGTGTTGGGGAATTAAAAGACTCAACCTCAAAATAAAACCCTGAGAAACAGGCAAGATATTCTGACGGTGAAAAGAGGCATTGAACTAGAATAATGTTTACCATCTGATGTGATGGTGTGCATGGAATACAGTATGTGAGGAAAACATCAAGGAAGTTATTAATCCTAAGACTTAGTCATCTTGGACCCCTAATAATTTATTTGTATTTAGTTAAAGCAAGGTTTCTCATCCGCGGCACTAATGACTATTGCCAGATAATTCTATGTTGTGGGGGTCTGTCTTGTGCATTATAGAATGTTTAGCAGCATCTCTGGCCTCTACTCACGAGTTGCAGGAGAACCATGCTCCCCACACCCGACTGTTGACATTGCCAATGACCCTTACTGGGTAAAATCATCCCTGGTTGAGAACAACTGAGCTGAAGAATCAAGAAAGTAAACACTACCTCTTTACATGGGCTAGTTTGCTGATTGACTATAGATTTGATTGATCTTCCCATGCTTGCCATTTCAATTGCAATTTCCCTTTGAGGAGCAGTGGTATTCCAGAAAATTTGGTTTGAATCATTCATTTGTTTGAATCTGTGTGCCTGTCACTGGGCTTAACAGAAAAATCTTGAGAATATCCAGACTTCACATCAAAAATATCAGCTGAATTTGAACATTTTTGCCCCAAAAGCTTGCTCTTTCAGATTACTTTCAAGAGTAGAATGTGTGAGGTGTGACTGTAGAGGCTGGGAAGGTTGTCTCCTCATTTGGGAGTGCTGTAGAAGGCAGGAAATGGGCAAAGACGCCAGCTAGCTTAAGCTGTTGGATGTGTCAGTTTCTCCTGCCTTCATAATGGCTCCTTCAAGAAATAAGGCAAGTCTGTGGGTCCATTCTTACTGCCATTTTTCAGGCTGTTAGTGGTTAACGTTCTTGTACCTGTGTAAAGTTATTTCAACTCTTTCATCTTCACTCTGCTACACACTTGGGCGTCAGCAAAGTAGTGCAGCCCACTCTAAGCCAAGCTCACTATTGAAACATCTAGTTGTTCCCTTCCAGCAGTAATGGGAAATTTACCTTAACCTTGTAGCTGAGGAATCAGCTATAAAATTTAAATATTCTTATCTAGGTTTTCTCATGTGCTTTTCTAAAACCTAGTTCTCAGGCAGTGAATATATTTATCCCATTGTTTCCCAGGGGTAGAGGAACAAGGGGGTTGGGAGAGGGTAGGTTTGCGGGACACTGAGCTTGAGCTTTTTCTGCGAATAAAACAAAAATGTGAGACATCAAGACAGAGTGTTTTTGGTGAAAAAAACTCACTTCTATTTCCTCTTCTTTCTTATCCAAGTTGAAATAATATAAGAAGTTATGATAGAGCTATATTTGCATCCAAGACAATAAAAAGCCATTATTTTTTGGGGAGGAATAAAAGAAGTTATGAATATATTTACTCTTTTTATTCAAGGGTTGCACTTTTCTGGTTAGGGTGCGGGAATAAGTTTTGTGTGGTTGAAGAGAAAATACTCAAAGAATATTAGAATGTGACATGAAGAGCAGCTAATATGTGCCTTGTTTGAAAGAGTGGTGACTGAGGGTTGCCCTTTGCTGGGTCAAACGCAGTGTGTGCCTCGGGGGAATCTCTCTCTAGTTGATAATGAGCAGAAAACATTTGCGAATATATTTGGATGTTGACATATGCAAAACACTGATAACAAGTGGTAGCACAGGAAGAGAAGGAAAGATGGCACGGCAGAGCTACTTTAAAATAACCGTTTCATGGTAAGATCAGTAGTGTCTATTTTCTGTTCTTGAGTTTCATGGTTGGTTTTGTAGATTTGTTTGAGGAGCTCTTCTGCCTAGCAAATCTGGGAGAGGCTTCCACCCAGCAAATTCTATTTGATTCACTCATCCCTGCCTGTGTGATTGCTTAGTCAATAAGAAGAGCATTTATGATTAAACTACCCTAAAGAAATATTTTTATTTCAAAGAGAGGCTGAACCGCTGTTGCAAGTTGTCTATGCTGCAAACACTAAAATTTAAACTGTTCTTATTTTACTAGTCACTCTCATTAATTTCTTTTAAAACAAAACACCAATAACAAAAACATGGAGTATTCTTCTTAATAAAGATATAGGGGATTACTGTAGTATGGCCATTACTAACGTGTTGTTATACTAGTGTAAGAAAATATAGCATAAAAGTTAGCAATTTTCTAAAATAGGGCCACTTTATGCATTGAAAATGACATTTTCCATGGTTGAAAATTAATTTAAATAATTTTTTGTGATGTATATTTCACTGAAATGTCTGTTGATTACCATTTGTATTTTGAAATAGTTTGGAGATATCAGTAACCAAGTCTGAGAGAACAGACTGAATGTGGAATGTGCATTGGCTGTCTTCAAGGTAACAAATATTTGATATTAAATATCTGAATACATATAAACATATAAAAACATAGCATATAAATGGCATAGAAATAAGTCAATGATGGTTGAGTTATTTAAAGCATTTTTAGGAGGTTTGCTCAAAAGTCTCCTTGTCTCCCTACTTTTCTCCTACTCAACTAAAGATAAGCATCGCCAGGAGCGGAAACTTAAAAACTGAGTGTCAACATTGAAGTTGTTTCCAATAACCTCTTAATGATGTAGCGCTAGAAATCAGGAAACTCTTGTTTTATTTCTAGCCATAATCTCTTAGTCATGGCGTTGGCACAAGTTTAGGAGCCCTTTCTTTAAGTTCCAAAACTTACTCATTTTTAAATCTATGGTGAACATTTATCTGCCAAGTTTCAGCCTCGAGGGCAACTTTTTAAGAAAAAAAAAAACATTAATGAACTAGTATTGCAAAAGGAAGCCTATAATTAACTTGTGGAGTTAAAAAAAAATTGGTTCAGGGGCCGGCCCCGTGGCCAAGTATTTAAGTTTGCATGCTCTGCTGCGGCGGCCCAAGGTATCACCAGTTCGAATCCTGGGCGCGGACATGGCACTGCTCATCAAGCCATGTTGAGGCGGCATCCCACATGCCGCAACTACGAGGACCCACAACTAAAATATATAACTATGTACCGGGGGGCTTTGAGGAGAAAGAGGGAAAAATAAAATCTTAAAAAAAAAATTGATTCTGAGTTGGATTATATCATACGTGACAGTTTTATTCAGATAGAAAAACACTTGGAACATCTCTTTTTAGGTACCTTCTGTTTTGTAGAAAGTGGAAAGGGAAGAGCAAATGAGGTTAATAGGAAATAGAACCCAGGTTTAAAACTGGAATGAGGGCACTGGTCAATTGATGGATTTTAGGCCTGCGAGTATCCCTCCCTTATTTATTTATTTGAGCAACGACTATGTGATGGGCACTATTCTAGGAACCTGGGATGTGGTCGCAAATAACGCAGAGAAAGTTTCTCCCTAATGGAGCATAGTCAAGAAGTCAATAATAACCTGTCAGGTGCTAATCATTACCATAAAGAAATTATAATATCTTGCCAGTTACGAGTAATTACACTGAAAAATAAAGTGAATGGGTAGAGAATGATTCAGTGTGTGTATGAGAAGTATTTCCGAGAAGGTGCTCAGGGACGTTTTATTTCCAGAGTTGACATTTGATCAGGAACCTGAATGAAGTGAGGGAGTAGGAAGATATGAGGTTGGGAGTTTTCCAGACAGAAGGAAAAGAGAGATGATCAAGCTGGACCAGCGAGGAGGACTATGTGTCTGGAACTGATAAGGCAGAGAGGTTAGCTGGCAAGGTTGTATAAAGCTTTACGGGCTTTGGTGAGTAGGTTGCATTTTACTCTAAGTGTGATGAGAAGCCATTGAGGGCTTTTGAGAGCAATTTAATTTGTTGTTAGAGATGATTGGTTGCCTGTGGTAATGGATGTGCATATCTGTGAATATCCTAAAAACCATTGAAGTGTACACTTTAAATAGGTAATCATATGGTATGTGAATTATATCTCAATAAAAGTGTTAAAAATAAAAAAAGATCACTGTTTATTGTGTAAAGAATAGATGCAAGGAAATCAAGAAGAAAAGCAGGAAAGTCAGTTAAAGAACAGTTTCATTACTTACGATGGTTAATTTTCTGTGTCAACTTGACTGGGTCACAGGGTGCTCAGATATTTGGTCAAACGTTATTGTGTTTGTGTCTGCGAGGGTATTTTTTGGATGACATTAAAATTTGAATCGATAGAGTGAGTAAAGCAGATTGCCCTCCCTCATGCAGGTGGGCATTATCTAATCAGGTGAAGGCCTGAATGGAACATAAAGGCCTACCTTCCTGTGAGTAAGAGGAAACTACTCCTGCCTGACAGCATAAGCTGGGACATTGGTCTTTACCTGCCTTTAGACTTAAATTGAAACATCAGCTCTTCTGGGGTCTCAAGCCTGCTGGCTTTCAAACTGGAACTTAGATCATTGCATTGACACTCCTGGTTCTTAGGCCATTGGATGTGGACTGAAACTATACCACCACCTCTCCTGGGTGTCTAGTTTGTAGATGGGCCAATTGTGGGACTTCTCAGCCTCCATAATCACATGAGCCAATTCCTTATAAGAAATCTCTTGTATGAATCTCCTGTTTGTTCTGTTTCTCTGGAGAACTCTGAGTAATATAGTAGTCCACGCAAGAGGGTATGGTGGCAATATTGGGGGTGGTGAGAAGTGGTCAGAGTTTCCAAATGTTTTGGTGGAAGAGTGTATAGGACTTGCTAATGGGTTGAGAGAGAAGCCAGGGTTTCTGCATCAGTAGTTTATTGAGATAATAAATGTGGAGCAGGGGCCTGCCCTGTGGTCGAGTGGTTAAGTTCAAGTGCTCTGCTGTGGCTGCCCAGGGTTCGGCTACTGGGCGCGGACATGGCACCGCTCATTAGGCCATGTTGAGGCGGTGTCCCACATGCCACAACTAGAAGGACCCACAACTAAAATATACAGCTATGTACTGGGGGTATTTGTGGGGGGAGAAAAGCAGGAAAAAAAAAAGAAGATTGGCTACAGTTGTTAGCTCAGGTGCCAATCTTTATTAAAAAAATAAATAAATATGGAGCAGAGGGTTGGTGAAGGGAAGAGAAGAATCAAGAGAAAATTTGTGGAGGATGAGGCAATTTGCATAAGACTGCAGATTTGCAAACGTCAGAAAAAGTGATCAATGTTGATTATACGCTTTGTACTTGCCCTATTTTCCTTAAAAATAAAAAAGATAGCATGAAAGTACAGGAAGTGTACTTAATCGAGTTTGTAGATGTTGGAACAATAAGGCATAGCTAATGTACTGGATATCAAAATCTGGAATTAAGAGTGATCTGGATGGGGGAAGATCCAAGATGGCGCCATGAGTAGTCCTCTTTGTCTCTCACCCTTCGAGTCTACAATTATTTGGACACTTATTGCTTGACAAAGGATATCCAGACAGCATCTCAGGACGTCTGAGACACCCACGCGACTATACAGCGGAAGGCGGATGGACTTTCCTCCGGGAGGATGTGGAAATAGGTGAAAACTCTCCGACCCCGACGGGCAGCCTAGTACCCGCAAGCGGCTTTCTTCCAACGGACGCCCCCAGAGGATCCACACACATCTAGGGCAGGAGCGAGAACACAGCAGAGGAGCGACGGTGGAGACAGGTGACCAGAACCCTACCTAAACCCCCCGCAATTACTCCTAAACACAGAGGGAAACTTTGGAGTTGCACACCTGAGCCCGCGGGGAGAGTCTCTCCCCGCCATTGGCGGGGAGACCCAGCCTGGTGCTCGGGGCGCCCGGAGGGTCCCAGAGAGAGACACGGAGGGCACGGAGGTCTCCCAGCTGCCGTTGCCCGCCCTGTGGGACTAGGGATTGCCGGAGATCTCGGAGAGGACTGGGGCTGGGGGAACTTTCAATGGCCAGTTCTGCGACCCGGAGGGGAAGCGCCGGAGCTCCGCCCGGGCAGCAGACAAAACTCTCTGTCTGCCGTTAGCAGAGGGGCCACGCTGAGCATTCACGGCTCCGGGAGAGGCCCGGAGAGAATCCCAGAGGGCGGGGCGACCCCCTAGCTGCCGTTGCCCGCCCCGTGGGACTAGGGATAGCCGGAGATCTCGGAGAGGACTGGGGCTGGAGAGAGTTCCAGAGACCCAGCTTAGTAGCCTAGGGGGAAACCCTACAGGCTCACAGCAGCCTTAGGGAAAGCCTCTGCACAGCACCAGTAGAAGGCACCCAGCCGCCAGCCACAAGGCTGGAAGACCCCAGGGCAAAAGCAGCATAGCTAGGTGTACTAACCACAGACTGTAGAAGATGCCAATAGCTCTCCTGCGACCCATAGAGGACAAGTGAGATTTGGTGGGTGCCGACAGCAACGGAGCGACAAATATAAGTGATCCCACCCCTGGCCGCTGGAAAAGCCCATAACACCGTTGCAGACCCCAAGGAGAGAGCACATCTAGGTGGGCTGCAACAGTAGGCACGTGCAGCCTGAAACCCCCTGTGACGGCCCCCACGGCAGAGGAGGGAATCCAAAGGGCCACTGTGGCTACGAAGAGGGGCCCAGGCCCAGTTAGCAACTACAGACAGGGTTCCTGGTTGGTGAAGTATAAACAGCTGCTCCCCCCACCGCAGCAGCTGAAACAAGTGAAAGGAGCAACTAAACTCTATCTCCATGCGGAGGCACAAATCAACAACATCAAGCAATATGAAAAAATACATTAAATCTCCAGAACAGAAAGAAAGTAACAAATACACAGAAAACAATCCCAAAGAAAATGAGATATATAACCTAAATGATGATGACTTCAAAACAGCCATCATTAAGATTCTCAATGAGTTAAGAGAGAATTCTGACCGACAACTCAACGAGTTCAGGAGCTATGTCACAAAAGAGTTTGATACGATAAAGAAGAACCAAGCAGAAATATTGGAAATGAAGAACACAATAGAGAAGATTAAGAAAAATCTAGATGCTCTGAACAGTAGGGCCGATAATATGGAGGAAAGAATTAGCAATTTGGAAGATGGCAATATAGAATTGTTGCAGGCAGAGGAGGAGAGAGAAGCAAGACTTAAAAGAAATGAAGAAACTCTCCGAGAATTATCAGACACAATTAGGAGATGCAACGTAAGGATTATAGGTATACCAGAGGGAGAAGAGAAGGAGAAAGGGGCAGAAAACCTATTCAAAGAAATAATGGCTGAGAACTTCCCAAATCTGGTGAGGGAGATGGATCTTCAGGTGACAGAAGCCAATAGATCTCCAAACTTTATCAATGCAAGAAGACCAACTCCACGGCATATAGTAGTGAAGCTAGCGAAAGTCAACGACAAGGAGAAAATATTAAGGACAGCCAGGCAAAAGAAACTAACCTACAAAGGAACCCCCATCAGGCTATCAGCAGATTTCTCAGCAGAAACTTTACAGGCTAGAAGAGAGTGGAATGATATATTCAAAAATCTGAAGGACAAAAATCTACAGCCGAGAATTCTCTACCCAGCGAAAATATCCTTCATATACGATGGAGAAATAAAAACTTTCCCAGATAAACAAAAATTAAGGGAGTTCATTGCCACAAAACCTCCTCTTCAGGAAATCCTCAGGAAAACCCTCATTCCTGAAAAATCCAAAAAAGGAAAGGGGCTACAAAACCAAGAGCAGAGGAGATAAGTAGAAGGACAACAACAGAGAGTAGCAGCTCTACATCAGAACAGATTAAACCATGGGACGAGAAACAAAGGAAACTGAAGAAAACCGGAAAACAAGACACAAAATGGTAGTGGTAGGCCCCCACATCTCAATAATCACTCTAAATGTAAATGGATTGAACTCCCCAATCAAAAGACACAGAGTGGCAGGATGGATCAAAGAACAAGATCCAACAATATGCTGCCTCCAGGAAACACACCTCAGCCCCAAAGACAAACACAGACTCAGAGTCAAGGGATGGAGAACAATACTCCAAGCTAATAATGAACAAAAGAAAGCAGGTGTCGCTATACTAATATCAGACAAGGTAGATTTCAAAGCAAAACAGATAAAGAAAGATAAAGAGGGACAGTATATAATGATAAAAGGGACTCTCCACCAAGAAGACATAACACTTATAAATATATACGCACCCAACACAGGAGCACCAAAATTTGTAAAGCAACTCTTAATAGAACTAAAAGAAGACATCAACAACAATACAATAATAGTAGGGGACCTCAACACACCATTAACACCAATGGACAGAACATCCAGACAGAAAATCAACAAGGAAATAATAGAATTAAATGAAAAATTAGACCAGATGGACTTAATAGATATATATAGAACACTTCATCCAAAAACAGCAGGTTACACATTCTTCTCAAGTGCACATGGAACATTCTCAAGGATTGACCATATTTTGGGAACCAAAGCAAACATCAATAAATACAAGAGAGTTGAAATAATATCAAGCATCTTTTCTGATCATAACGCTATTAAACTAGAAATCAACTACAAGAAAAAAGCAGAGAAAGGTGCAAAAATGTGGAGACTAAACAACACGCGTCTCAACAAACAATGGATCATTGAAGAAATTAAAGAAGAAATCAAATATTATCTGGAGACAAATGAAAATGAGAACACGACATACCAAATCATTTGGGATGCAGCAAAAGCAGTCCTAAGAGGGAAATTCATTTCAATACAGGCTCACCTCACTAAACAAGAAAAAGCTCACGTAAGCAACCTCAAACGACACCTAACAGAACTAGAAAAAGAAGAACAAACAAAGCCCAGAGTCAGTAGAAGGAGGGAAATAATAAAAATAAGAGCAGAAATAAACGATATTGAAACAAAAAAGACAATAGAAAGGATCAATGAAACAAAGAGTTGGTTCTTCGAAAGAATTAACAAAATTGACAAACCCCTAGCCAGACTCACCAAGAAAAGAAGAGAGAAATCGCAAATTAATAAAATCAGGAATGACAGAGGAGAAATCACAACAGATACCAATGAAATACAAGAGATCATAAGAGAATACTATGAAAAACTATATGCCAACAAATTGAACAACCTGGAAGAAATGGACAAATTCCTAGACTCCTACAATCTCCCCAAACTGAATCAGGAAGAAATGGAGAATCTGAATAGACCAATCACAAGTAAGGAAATAGAAACGGTAATCAAAAACCTCCCCAAAAACAAGAGTCCAGGACCAGACGGCTTCTCTGGAGAATTCTACCAAACATTCAAAGAAGACTTAATACCTATTCTCCTCAAACTGTTCCAGAAAATTGAGAAAGATGGAGAACTCCCTAACACATTCTATGAAGCCAACATCACTCTGATCCCCAAACCTGACAAGGACAACACAAAGAAGGAGAACTACAGGCCGATATCACTGATGAACATAGATGCAAAAATCCTCAACAAAATTTTGGCAAACCGATTACAGCAATACATCAAAAAGATTATACACCATGATCAAGTGGGATTTATACCAGGGACACAGGGATGGTTCAACATCCGCAAGTCAATCAACGTGATACACTACATCAACAAAATGAAAAACAAAAACCACATGATCATCTCAATAGATGCAGAGAAAGCATTCGACAAGATCCAACACCCATTTATGATAAAAACCCTCAGTAAAATGGGTATAGAAGGAAAGTACCTCAACATAATAAAGGCCATATATGATAGACCCACAGCCAACATCATACTCAATGGACAAAAGCTGAAAGCCATCCCTCTGAGGACAGGAACAAGACAAGGGTGCCCACTTTCACCACTCCTATTCAACATAGTACTGGAGGTGCTGGCCAGAGCAATTCGGCAGGAAAAAGAAATAAAAGGAATCCAAATAGGTAACGAAGAAGTAAAACTCTCACTGTTTGCAGATGACATGATCCTATACATAGAAAACCCGAAAGAATCCACAGAAAAACTATTAGAAATAATCAACAACTACAGCAAAGTAGCAGGGTATAAAATTAACGTGCATAAATCAGTAGCATTTCTATACACTAACAATAAACTAACAGAAAAAGAACTCAAGAACTCTATCCCATTCACAATCGCAATGAAAAGAATAAAATACCTTGGGATAAACTTAACCAAGGAAGTGAAGGATCTATACAATGAAAACTACAAGACTTTCTTGAAAGAAATTGACGATGACATAAAGAGATGGAAAGACATTCCTTGCACATGGATTGGAAGAATAAACATAGTTAAAATGTCCATACTACCTAAAGCAATCTACAGATTCAATGCTATCCCAATCAGAATCCCAAGAACATTCTTCACAGAAATTGAACAAACAATCCTAAAATTCATATGGGGCAACAAAAGACCGCGAATTGCTAAAGCAATCCTGAGCAAGAAAAACAAAGCCGGCGGAATCACAATCCCCGATTTCAAAACATACTACAAAGCTACAGTGATCAAAACAGCATGGTACTGGTACAAAAACAGGTCCACAGATCAATGGAACAGAATTGAAAGCCCAGAGATAAAACCACACATCTATGGACAGCTAATCTTCGACAAAGGAGCAGAGGGCCTACAATGGAGAAAAGAAAGTCTCTTCAACAAATGGTGCTGGGAAAACTGGACAGCCACATGCAAAAGATTGAAAATTGACCATTCTTTTTCACCACACACCAAAATAAACTCAAAATGGATCAAAGACCTAAAGATTAGGCCTGAGACAATAAGTCTTTTGGAAGAGAATATAGGCAGTACACTCTTTGACATCAGTTTCAAAAGAATCTTTTCGGACACTGTAACTCCTCAGTTGAGGGAAACAATAGAAAGAATAAACAAATGGGACTTCATCAGACTAAAGAGCTTCTTCAAGGCAAGGGAAAACAGAATTGAAACAAAAAAACAGCTCACTAATTGGGAAAAAATATTTACAAGCCACTTATCCGACAAAGGGTTAATCTCCATAATATACAAAGAACTCACACTGCTTAACAACAAAAAAACAAACAACCCGATCAAAAAATGGGCAGAGGACATGAACAGACATTTCTCAAAAGAAGAGATGAATATGGCCAATAGACACATGAAAAGATGTTCATCATCGCTAATCATCAGGGAGATGCAAATCAAAACTACACTAAGATATCACCTTACCCCCGTTAGATTGGCAAAAACATCCAAAACCAAGAATGACAAATGTTGGAGAGGTTGTGGAGAAAGAGGAACCCTCATACACTGTTGGTGGGAATGCAAACTGGTACAGCCACTATGGAAAACAGTATGGAGAGTTCTCAAAAAGTTAAAAATAGAAATACCCTATGACCCAGCCATCCCATTACTGGGTATCTATCCTAAGAACCTGATATCAGATATCTCAAGAGTCCGTTGCACCCCTATGTTCATCGCAGCATTATTTACAATAGCCAAGACGTGGAACCAGCCTACATGCCCAGAAACTGATGATTGGATAAAGAAGATGTGGTATATATACACAATGGAATACTACTCAGCCAAAAAAAAAGATGAAATTGGCCCATTCACAACAATGTGGATGGACCTCGAGGGCATTATGTTAAGCGAAATAAGTCAGTCAGAGAAAGACGAACTCTATATGACTCCACTCATAGGTGGAAATTAGTATATTGAGAAGGAGATCTGATCGGTGGTTACCAGGGAAAAGGGGGGGTGGGGGGAGGTACGGAGGGGGAAGTGGTGTACCCACAACATGACTAACAAAAATGTACAACTGAAATCTCACAAGGTTGTAATCTATCATAACATTAATAAAAAAAAAAAAAAAAAGAGTGATCTGGATGGGCCCAAGTGTCCACAAGGATTCTTATCAGGAATAAAGTTGAAAAAAATCAATCACATGGGTCCAGAGGTTTTATATTATCTGCAGACTTAATCATGCATTTTATACCTTTGTCCATGAAACTTCACTGATAGGATCACATGATTTTCAATTCAGATTCTTTGTATCCACCTTATTTTTATTCTAAATGTGACTAGCTTTCTGGTCCATTAAAACTCATCTTCCTGTGAACTGTGATGCTGTTGTCAACGGGCTATTGCCATTGTACATGATCCCTGCCAGCAGTGTAATATAGATGCCACAATACTAAGTACCCATGGCCTGTCACAAGAGAAGTTAGGGGAATTCTGTCCATTTACTGACCACTTACTAGATCTAGAAACTGTGCCAATCACATCATGTCTGTGTCCTCACTCAATCCTCACAATCACTCCGTTATCCTCATTTTACAAGATAACTGTTATTAGTGACCCTTCGGGGGTGGCTCGTTGTGATAATTAACCACACCTCTGTCCTGTTTTGAGTTACAGATCCCTCACTTTGAGAAGGGAGGATGTGACACACAGGAACCTGTCTTTAAGGAGGCTTGGTAGTTGTTATACGTGGAGTGGCTCCCAAAGATGGTCACACTCCGATCCAATCAACCTGTGACTATGTTGCCAGGCGAGGGAGAATTGGGTTGCTAATCAGTTGACCTTGAGATTGGGAGAGGACGGTGGACTATCCAGGTGGGCCCAATAGAATCATAAGAGTCCCTATAAGTGGAAGAGGAAGCAAGAACCAGGTAGATGGTAGTGTGGGAGAGACTCAGCCCGAGGCTGCTGGTTTCGAAGATGGCGGAAGGGGGCTTCTGGAAGACAGAAAGGAAATGATAGAGCCTCTGGAAGGAGTGCAGCCCTGCTGACCCCTTGATTTTAGCCCAGTGAGACTGGTTTTAGGCTTCCAACTTCCAGCACTGTCAGATGATAAACTTGTTTTAAGCTAATAAATTGTGGTAATTTGTTACAGCAGCAGTGGAAGTTAAAGCAGTGGCTAAGAGCACAGACTCCAGAGTGGAACTGCTTCATTTGAATCCTAGGTCCACTACTTAATGTATGACCTTGCACAAGTCACCCACCTCTTAAGCCTCAGTTTCCTCATGTGTAAATGGGAACAATAAGACTTGATAAGCTTTTTTGATGAGAACTTGAGATAATTCATATAGAGTGCCTCAGCATGCTGCCTGGCATATAGCAAGAACTTGACAAATGTTAACCTGGGGAAATTAGCTATTCAGTGGAAGGCCAGTTGGGATAACACGAGAACTGAAAAATGTGACATGAGGGACGAGGGATGTTGAGGAAACCAGGGCTATTTAACGAGAAGATGAAGCTGGGGGAACACGCGCAGTATGTGAGGCAGGAGCACTAAGTAGCTAAGGGGCTCTCCTGTGGGAGAAGGATGAGATTTAGTTTGCATTAAGCAGGCAGACTCAGGATCAATGTTTTAAATTACCATGAAGGAGTCTTTGGAGTTTGACACAGAAGTGACTGAAAGTGAGTCAGCTTCATAACGCAGGGAGTCCCTGGGGCTGGAAAAGCTTAAACAAGGGCTGGTGCTCTGGACCCATCACCTGTAAAAGGATCCTCTGAAGCGGGTGGGAGCAGCTGCATGGAAGGAACGAGAATTCCCAGCTAGCCCTACAGTTTTACTATGCAGTTTTCCTTCATTAAGTAGGCTTTATTACTTTGTAAAATATGCGTTTTAGCATCATTATGACATGCTTCTTCAAGTAATTATTTATTTTACTTTGGCACATAGAACATGGATAATTTGAGGACAATTTTTTTTTCTTTTATTCCTATTTCGTCCCCACACCCTCTGCCTCTGGCAACCACCAACCTGCTCACAGGCAGAAATTCTTAAGCATCTATTTCAGCATTTTAAGCGTAGGTAAGTTTTAGAATTACTTTGTTTTTTGATGTAAAGCTTAATTTGGATAGTATGCAAGACTGTATCTTAATTCATGCTGCAGTTGGACAAAGCCTGTTATTGCTTCTGTGTAGTTAATCGGAACCCGAGTTGATTGAGCATTTCAGTAATTAGCCTTTTGCCAGAGTGCTCATGCCTTTGACCTTCTGCTGCCCTAACTTGCCAGCAACTCTCAGTTGCGCGCCTCTCCGTCTGGTTCTTGCTCCTGCTCTGCCAAGCAGTGCTGGAGACAAATCAAATCATCGAGCTGCTGGCATCATTATCAAGTCTAATCCCCTGGGCCATCGGTGTCACTTGGCAGTTTCTTTTAAGCATTCCTAGATGGTTCCTATTCCTCTTTTCACATGTGACAAAACTTCACTGCTCTCCTTGTCCTCAGTTCCTTTGCTGTCACCCAATGACCAAGACTTTCTCTTTGTTGGGAAATAAGCACCCACAGAAAACTTAAGCAGCTAGTCTTAAAATTGTCCTCATAAATATCTAATAAAGTTGCATCTCTGAGTGTTTACCTACATATTACAGTCATAAAACATAGGTGTGTTACTTCACAGCTTACATTTATTAGCTAAGCCATAAAATAGAAGATGAATTCTCTAATAATAAAGAAAAAAAACTAGTGTGAGCTAATCAAAGATTGTGACTACACTGCTTTCTTAATGGAAACTAATTAAAATGCAAATGTGGATATATTGTAGTCACTCTTCTGCTTGGGAGTTGCTTTAAAATAATTTTGAATGCTCACAATTAGTGTATCATAGGAATGAAATTCAAGTACTTGTGGTGATGGCCTAATAGTGAGCTCTGTAATTCCTAGGTGACTCGTGTTCACACTAAGGAGAAACATTGTTTTAAGTCATATTTGGAAATGTTTTCCTTATTTTGTGATTCGCCAGAAAACTTATTTATCTATTTTTTTTTTTGAGGAAGATTAGCCCTGAGCTAACTACTGCTAGTCCTCCTCTTTTTTGCTGAGGAAGCCTGGCCCTGAGCTAACATCGTGCCCATCTTCCTCTACTTTATACGTGGGACGCCTACCACAGCATGGCGTGCCAAGCGGTGCCATGTCTGCGCCCGGGATCCGAACCGGTGAACCCCGGGCCGCCGAGAAGCAGAATGTGCGAACTTAACCGCTGTGCCACTGGGCTGACCCCTTATATGTCTGTTAAGACTCGAATCACCTGGAGGAGCTTCTTAGAATGTGGATTCTGATTCGGTAGATCTGGGGTGAGCTAGAGTCTGCATTTCTAACAGGCTCCCAGGTGATGCCTGGTGATGGTGCGTGGACCACACACTGAGTGGCAAGAAGCTAGGGCAGCGGTTCTCCAATTTGTGCATCAGCGTCCACTGAGCGGTGACTGCGTGCTCCCTCGGGTGATTCTGATGTGGCTGACTGGGGACCATTATTCTGAAGTATGGATTTAGTACAGTTTCTCTGCCTTAAACGATGGTTCCAACCTCTTGATTTATAGCATATACCTGCTAACTTTTTGGCACTATCAATTCCAGAGGCAGAGGAGGTAGGGGCTTTGGTGCCATATCATAGAAAAGGAATTGAGGTCGCCAAGTCTCTTGGCCTCAGGATAAATTGATCTGCACCATCATGTGCTTAGGTTCAGAGGAATTGGATAATGCGTGCTCTTTTAATTGAAAAATCTTGCTTAAAGTAGGCATAGAACCTTATTGGGAATCACAGGCCAAAATGAGCCTGGAAAGAGCCTTTGGTTCATTGATGGGGACACTTCCAGGTGATGTCTTTCTGGGAGCTTTGCTTTAAGGTGCTCCCTGTATGGCCCTCAGGTCACAGCCCTGAGCACAGCCTCACTCTTTTTCAGAATTAGTTAGGATTTTGATCTTAATTCAGGGCTTTTATAAATCTTGTTTTTAGTCTAGTCTTTATTGAAAGAACCCATTTTTATTTATGACAGCTCTTGACCTGCACACTCAGGAAATTTTTGCAGAAGTGGGTCTAACTGGTTTGATCTTAAGAGTAGACAGCTCCTCATTTTTTGTGACATTAATGTTTCTTGATACAAAATATTCCCTCTACATGTTGGAAGTCATCGCACTTGACATTCTATCATTAAAGATACTTTTTTTGGGATCTTCTAAGTAGGAATGAAAATGACTTCGGGCAGGGAAAGAGCCTAGGGAGGTGTAGTATACACTTTAATGAGGATTTAGTATAACATTTTGTATAACCAAATAATTCAATGTGTAAGAGAAACTGCAGACCATAATGCCATTTATGTAAATTAGACTACATAAATCAACGCTTTAAAGGATATTTACATTTTTAAGCACATTAGAGAAGGCACCTTTTAAAAAATACCTTATGGAGGTGAAATTCACATAAAATTAGCCATTTTAAGGTGAACAATTCAGTAGCATTTAGTACGTTCACTGCAACCAACAAACATTTCCATCACTCCCAGGTAAAACCTCTCACCTATAAAGTGGTTTCTCCCCATTTCATCCTCTCCCGACCCCTGGCAACTGCCAATCCACATTCTGTCTCTATGGGTTTGTCCCTCCTGGATATTTCATATAAATGGAGTATGCGACCTTCGTGTGTTTAGCTTCTCTTACTTAATATAGTGTTTCGGAGGTTCATCCGTGCTGTAGCATGTATCAGTACTTCATTCTCTATGAGTGAATAATCCACTGTATGGGTATATCACAATTCATCCCTTTATCTGTTAGTGGACATCTTAGCTGTTTCCACCTTTTAACTCTTGTGGACATAGTAGTGCTATCAATGTGCATGTACGTGTACTTGTTTGAAAGTCTCTCTTCAGTTCTTTAGGATATATATGCTTAGGTAGAAGATACCTTTTAATGGATAGGAATGGGAGTGAGTTAGGGGTATGGGATGAGGAGGAAAATAGTAAAATAACAGTAAACCGAGAGAGCCCTTATATTGACTGATAAGAACATGCTAAAATATAATTAATTCAACTCTGCTCCTCAGTCGTCTCAGCAGACCAAAGTAGAGAAGAGCTTTTCTTGAAGGGATTTGTGGGTGTGGCTTACTAGTGAATGAAGTCCAGTAAGATTCACAGAAGACTTAGGGTAAATTTGAGAGAATTGTATTTGCAGAAACACTGTAAACTTAGAAAGGGACAGAGGATTACAAAAGTAAAAGACCTTTATTCCCCCAAACTTATACAAGCAAGAAGCAGACTGACAAAACTACATACCTGCAAACACAAACAACTTTTCAAGGAAATGGAAAGATGATTTTTAAGGTGGAACCAAGAGTCCAGAGGATGAAGCAAAAAACCATGCAGTATTCCCTGGCCTCGAGTCCTGAGGAAGTACTGCCAGTCTGTGCCTACGTTGAGCAGGGCAGACCTATGTGTAACCAGCAGGATACTGAGAAAATAATGAAGTGAAGTTCAAAAGCTAGGTCCTGAGACATTGCAGCTTCCATCTTGCTTTCTCTTGGATCACTTGCTGTGTCAAGCAGCCCTATGAAGATGTCCATCTGGTAAAGAACTGAGACTTCCTGCCGACAACCAGTCCTGATTTGCCAGCCATCTGAGTGAGCCACTTTGGAAGTGGCTCCTTCAAGTCCCAGGAAGGCCTTCAGATGACTGCAGCCCTGCCTGACATCTCCTTTTCAACCTGATGAGATAACCAAGCCAGAACCATCTAACTTGGGCCACTCCCAAATTCCTGACCTTCCAAAATTGTGTGAAATCATAAATATCTATTTTCAGCAGCTCAGTTTTGGGATAAGTTGCTACACAGCGGTAGATAACCAATAGAGCTACTAAAATGGACTCATATAAACCTGGGAATCTTGGTAAATTTTTTGCTTCCTCATCTTGCCTCAGTTGTTTAGCGAGTACGGTGCCTAGTTTGTTAATTTCTAATTTACCCTCTCCACCCCACCGCTATTATGACTGCCTTTATAATTGATTCAAGGCTAAGGAGTGGAGAGGGGATTGGAGAGAATATGAAAATCTTCAGCCATCCTGCTTTTTCTGTTTATATAGTGTCTGTCTGCCTTCCTAGCATAGAAAAATGTAAAGCTAAAAGGAGCTATTGCAGATTTTCAGGGATCATTTTTGGGGGGCTTATTTTTGAGAAGCCATTCTTGGCCCTCAAGATGTAGGAATTGCAGATGTTTAGAGCAGGCTGTTGACATGACACACTTCAGATAAGTTGTGCTAAGAACTATTTATGTGAAGGGCTAGGCTAGGGCGGGCTGGGCTTCCCTGCCTTTGCAGGGAGGTGTTTGCCCTGTGTAATGGGTTACAGATCCACAAACTACTCATTTCACAGATGAGGAAAATTGGGCCAGAAAGGTTAACTAATGCTTCTGAAGCCACACACTTGGTTAGTGGCAGAGCTAACTGGGAGTCCTAGCTGCCAGTCCAGTAAAGATAAGATTTGTTTCAGGTTTGACCTTTGTTTTTACTTTCACTTATCTTTGCTAGTTTCGTGTAAAAATGATTCTATTGAACGGGGACTAAATGCTTCCCTTTTAATATATTGAACTGGATGTGTCTTCTTAAGGTTTCAACAGACATGAAAATTTTATAATTTTGTATCTCCCCTTAGGCAACTCTCTGCCTAGGTCCTTTGAAATTGCAAAAAATAAATTACCAATGGGCTCAAGTCCAGTAAGCATGATTTAGGTCCAATTCTGATCCTAGTACAACCTGTTCTTGCTGCATAGGCCATTTTGTTTATAAAGTTCGTCCACTTTAAACTTGAGCATCATTGAACTATTTAAAAGATAACCTTTTTGACATAAAGCCTTTATATAAAACTAGAATTTAATCATTAATTGTATTTTTTCTTTGTCTTCGACAAAGTATAGTCACTTTAGATTTTTTTTAAAGATTTTTTTAAATTTATTTTTTATTTTTCCTTCTCCCCAAAGCCCCCCAGTACATAGTTGTATATTTTAGTTGTGGGTCTTTCTGTTTGTGGCATGTGGGACACCGCCTCAGCCTGGCCTGATGAGTGGTGCTAGGTCCAGGCCCAGGATCCGAACTGTCAAAACCCTGGGCTGCCAAAGCAGAGAGTGCGAACTTGACCACTTGGCCACGGGGCTGGCCTCGTCACTTTTAAGTAGTTTCTTTCTGAATACTTGGATGGATTTTGAGGTGTGTGTGTGGCTTTATTTATCCTTATCAATCTGTGCATATTTGTCAACCGGATGAATGCTATTATATTTTAATAAACTGGGAAGAATTATCTTGGCTGTCAGTTCAGTAGGTTTACGTTTAGTTTAACTATGTGATGTTTTATAACATTTTAAACATTCGAAACCAAATTGAATTTGTGGGAGGACTTCTAATGGATTTTCCTTTTCTGATATGATTTGCGTCCTGTGGGATTCTGGGTACTGGTACACCAGACCATTTGTTCTTGTCTGCTTCTCCAAGGGTCAGTTTTAGAACCATTCATTTGAATCATATGGTAATTACAGATAGTACGGGTTTTAGAAAATATGTGAGCTTAACAAAAATCAATAAAAAATCATTTTTGTTCCTCTTGGAATTTTGCCAATACGTTTTTTCTGCAAAGTCAATTTAAACACCTTCCATTGAACTGTTCAACTTCTGATTTATAAGTTCCTTTAGTCTTTGACCTCTTATTCAAAATGAATCATAGACTTCAGTTTTCAGCTAGCAAGTTCACACTGCCTGTTACTAATAGTACACTGGAATAACCTCCCACTCTACAAGTAGGTTATTTTTAATGTCCCTTAGTTTCCTAGCAATCAATATTACTTTTGTCTCTCCATACATTTGCTTGCCCTTTCCCTAAGTCCCTTCACCCTCCAAGAATCCAAGCTGTTGGATTTAGCCTCCTCGTCTGTCTTGTGGACGAATGTGTCTGGCATGCTAGGAGGCCGTTCTCTTGCCTGAAAACCCTAACAAAGCGAAGGCAGAATCCGCATGGGATCATCACAAGCTCAGCTCCATAAAGGGTTTTCTTTAAGAGGAGTGAAGATGGAAGCTCAGGCTCATTCTGCTCACCAAATGTGTGTCTCTGAATACAGCTGACTGTAAGAAGGAATAAATTGTAGTCAGTGTCTGTGTAGTAGTTTATATGAATGAAAAGCATTGCTTTGTGAGTGGATGATTTTGGTTTTGAAATTAGATAGCAGGGCAACCTAGATTTTCATTTTTTGGAGGCAGTTTCAGAGGCAGGTGCAGGGCATGAGTAACGTACCACACCTGAACTGTGCGATCTAGCCAGTGAACACTAGGCTGCTCCTGGGTCCTACTGTATGTTTTCCTTGTCTGTCAAGAGCCGGCTCAGCAACCAAGCCCAGATTCCAGGTATGGTATTCCACAGTCGTTCGGTAATTTGTAATCATAGAAACAGAACGTTCCTCCTCTTGATTCTTCCTTGCCAACAGTTTCTGGGTGGGTGAATGTCAGTAGCTGGAGTTATTTTTAAAGAGGAGAGGTGAGGCTTGTCGTGCAAAGCTGGGAAGAGGGCGTTTGTTTGCAGAGCAGAGCTGACATCAAAGTGTAGATTACTGCTCAGTGGCTAGGCACTTGTCCTATAACAGGTAATGTTTAACGTGCCAGTCACAAAGATCACAGAAACAGCATATGCCCGCCCAGGCATAAGATTTCACTACCGTTTATGCTCTGGAAGACTGAAAGGCTAAACATGCCCGTGTATTTCTTTTAAGTATATGTATGCATTGGTCTTGCTCCCTCCTTTTTTGCTGGCTGCAGTTGGACTTTGAAGCTGGGAACTTATATCATAAAGATTTGTAACCTTTGTCTGAGAGAGAGCTCGGCTAAGCAATCACTTTCTACTTCTTTTCACAGGATAATATAAACGTTTTCTTGAAAGCGTGTGAACAGATTGGATTGAAAGAAGCCCAGCTTTTCCATCCTGGGGATCTACAGGATTTATCAAATCGAGTCACTGTCAAGTAAGTTTCTCTGGTTTGTTATATATATTTTTTAAACTAGGGGCTTGTTGCTTAAGTGAAAAGTATTCCTGAGAGTTCATGATTACTGAAAAATCGTTCTTCTGTCTTCCTCTGTTCTCATTCCAAAGCAGACTACTTAAAAAATAGCTTAGGGACTGTGAATGTGAAGCTGTCTGTAATCGACATGTCATGGTCTTATTTTAAATCTCGATACCAACCGAAATGGTAGTTTATATTTTAATGCTTGTTCAACACGGTAGTGTTTGGTTGCTAATGGTGAGGATTCTCATTATACTTCTAAAGCAAATTTAGAGATTATATTATAGCTTACAGAGTAAAAAGACATTTTAAAATAGTTTTTATACATTTGGAATTAAGACATAATTGCTAACATACAAATGAGAGTGAGACGGTGGTAAAAGAGACTTTCTTAATATCTGGAAGGCAGCAGTGCCTGGGACTGACATATAACACTAATGACCTTGTCACTTGTGGCTGATTTTTAAAAATCAACTGTTTTTCGCTATTTTAATAGTATGGTTGAGAAAGTGAAAGTGGGGGGGGGCGGTGAAAACATGTTCGCAGGTGTTTCTGTTGGGTTTTAGATGGAAAACGGTGTTCATGTGTGAGTATATGGTTTCAGGAAATCTGGTTTCAAGCTCTTGTGAGATTTTTCTTTTCCTCTATAATTTGCTTTCAGTGAATCAGAATAAACTCATGTTACCAGCTAAATGTGACAGGAAAATGATTTAATTTTGTAGTGACAACTTCCTTATCATCGTGGCTCTTAAACTTAATTCACATTTTTCCAAGGAAGAAAACAAACACTTAGTATTCTATCTATAGAAATAATAGAAATGGAAAAGTTAGTTTCTGCCAATTCAAAGATTTAGTTTACATGGTCAATATCCCTGTCATAATAGCTTCAATAGTTATTAAAAAAATTGACTATAAAATCTTAAATACAGCTAACATTTTTTTCTAAAGAAACTTAACACTGTATATAAATGTCTTTTGTAGTACACATTGTCTTTTAGCAGTATGACCCAAAGTTCCAGGTAGAATCAATTTTTTAAAACTCTCTCTATATTTTTAAATGAACAAGTCGTTTTGAACCTATATGCTTCTACTTCTGTTGAATAAGCGTTTCTAAATGACACAGCAATGATATGTGTATAGCACGCATGAGTGTGTCTGCATTTCTGATTAATCGAAAGATAGTTGAGGAATCCTAAGTTTCATTGACATGTTTCAATGGCATGTTTACTTCTGGAGTATGCAAAGTCATGTTTAATTTCCGAGAAAAATAACTATCGATAAAACTTGTTGTATTTTCCCTAAGAGACATAAGACCACTCTGATGGGCAAAGAAAGTTTTGACTTGGAAAGTCTTTTTCTTAAGTTGTTGCTGTCTATTAAGAATAAACATCTTTTCCCGTGAAAATCATACTGTGTTGAAACTCGAGCCGATGTTTGAGTAGGCTGTGGACTAGGCAAAACATGTTTGTTGGCTCCCAATTCCAAGGGTGCTCTGAGCAAAGCTTGCCTGGAGCCTATTTCATGAAATGTTGGGTCTAAAGTGTTTAGGAAAAACCAGTATCTGGGCTAAGCCTTCAGCAAAATTACTGACAAACTGAAACCGGGAGGTCAAGTAGTTACAGCTGTAGTAGAAGTATGCAGAACAACTTGTTTCAGTGGAAACCACAAGTCCATCAAAGCAAGGTGTGCCCGAGTAGTACTAGCGAGTTCGCCAGAGTGAGAACCTTGACTCGGCTGGAAAACATTTCCTCTGATAATTCCATCTCGTTGAACCAAAGAGCACAGCGGTCAACCCTGAGTCTACGCAATAGAAGCAAGGAAGCCTCCCAGTTATGAAACAAGGAAGCTGGCAAATGGCTCATAGAGAAATATGGAGATATTTCAATATCTCAGCTCTTATGCCCTGGGATAGCTTTCTTATAACAGGAAGCAGGTTTAAAGGAAAGCAAATAATTGCCTAGGAAATAGTAATGCATTTCTTAGCGCTTAGTTTTTGTTCCTATCCACTGTGGAGACTCCTATACGTCAGGAATCTTGTGCTATCCTTATTGTGGATTAAAGGACTTGCTGCTGGTAGACCAGTGGGTCTCAGCTGGGGGCAGCCTTGCCCCCCCCATGGGACATTTGGCAATGTCTGGGGATACTTTTGGTTGTTGTAGCTGTGGTGGGGGTGCTACTGGCATCTAGTGGGTCAGAGGTGATGCTAAATACCCTTTAATGAACAGAACAGCTCCAATAACAAAGAATTTTCTGACCCCAAATAGCAATAGTGACAAGGTTGAGAAACCATGTCTTAGACATCAAATTCCATACCTATTTTGACTCTGCTAGCAAGATAATCATGTGGAAATGAAGGATACTGACTGACTGACTTTTACATTTTGCTATTATATAGCTTTTTACTTACTAACTTTCCATGTATTCATTTCCATGTTAGTTTTGTCCATTTAAAAGCAACTCACTCATAATTTCAGTGTGCAGTAATGTGTACTTTGACATCATTTTGCTCACCTGTATACATTAGAATTAGCAATAATGTGGCAAACTACTTGACTACTTTAAATAGTCTGTCAAACTCAACTGCTGGCCAGACCCATGGCCAAGTGGTTAAGTTTGAATGCTCCGCTTCGGCGGCCCAGGGTTTCACTGGTTCGGATCCTGGGCACGGACATGGCACCGCTCATCAGGCCATGCTGAGGCGGCATCCCACATACCACAACTAGAAGGACTCACAACTAAAATATACAACTATGTGCTGGGGGGATTTGGGAAGAAAAAAAAAGTGGGGAAAAAGAAAAGATTGGCCACAGTTGTTAGCTCAGGTGCCAATCTAAAAACAAAAAAACAAAAAAACCCTCAGCTGTTAAAAAAACTCAACTGCTGAGACTGAATTAACAGTGCACAGACCCGTTGGTCTTACTGTGAGTGCAATCTAACATACACGTTTGCATGACATGCTGAGAGCAAATAGGAAAGGACAGTTTATACCCTCCAAGTTGGCAAATGTGAGGTATCTTTTGTTAGTGGACAGCAGTGGCAAAAATGTCGATGGCATACAGTGCCTTGGAGAGGATGAGTGGCAGGAGCAGAAGCAATTAATTTAAAGAGCCAGTGCTATTGAATAATTTCAGTAATCCAGACTCTAACTACCAAAACTTATTTTCCAGCAATTTGAGATTTACCATTTAATCTGCAATAACTTTTCACTAGTCAAACAGAGCTAGGATATTCTTTATATTTCTGTAATTACACATATTAATATGTGATTGAATTTTCTGACTGAATTATTTTACTTCTTGCAGGAAGTAGTAGTTTGAATTTTTCCAAGTATGCTTGAATTCCATTTATTTTGGGACTGCATATATTCAAGTCAGTTGATACTTTTAATTTTGACATTCTTTAATGGATAGGATCCATGTTTACTACTACTTTTTTTTTTTTTTTTTGTGAGGAAGATTTACCCTGAGCTAAGATCTGTGCCAATCTTCCTCTCTTTTTTGTATGTGGGATGCCTCCACAGCATGGCTGATGAGTGGAGTAGGTCTACACCTGGGATCTGAACCCTTGAACCTGGGCCACTGAGGTGGAGCATGCAGAACTTTAACTGCTTGGCCATGGGGCCAGCACACATCTTTACCTCTTCTCAAAAAGCTAATAAGCAAATTTGTGACTTAACCTCCATGAATGATAGATTGAGGTAGAACTTATCCGAGTTAAGATGTTTACTGAAGTCATGAAATTTAGCTTCTGTATCAGTGAATAACTGCATCATTATTATCACCCTTTTACTAAATATCTGTACTTAACTTAGAAGCACAGACAATCCACAGAGCTGTCTCTGCAGACTTTCTGTAAAAGGTTTGTAAGAGAGCAAGCCAAGTGGCCATAACACCATGCCACAGCACACTGGAGAGCTCCTACAGTAAGTGTCATGGTCTGGGGTGGCATCTGGTCATTAAGAAGCACAGAGCAATTGCTCATTGTAGAAAGCAACTCAACAGAGTAGCCCAGAGGTCCTGTATTGGAGGAATTGAAGTTGACATAAAGGTAGGGTTGGACATTAAAGGTTTTAATTTTAAATGTCTAGCAATTTAACTCATAGACTAAGTCCTCTATTTAAACCATTGCTCTAACCAAAAATTATATATTGAAATTTTTAAGCTGAGAATTTGAACAGATTGTAAACATGTTTCTTCTTTCCTCCCCCTTACCGTTCCAATCCAGTTTTTAGCGTTTCCTTAGACACATTCTGTTCATAATAAAATTACAGGATAGCAGGACTTTTGAACACAATATTTCAGTGATGCAAAGAAAAATTATTTTCTAGTACAGACTTTTTCATTATTTAGGTTATTAATATTTTAGGTATAAAATATAATTTCAAACCTTGATATTGACTGAGTTTAAGAAGTCTGTCAAATGGAGGGTACAGAAATCAAGAATCTTGTTTTTATATGTGCTAGTTGCCAAAGGAACAGTAGTTGGAAGCAAAATTAGTATTAACATATATCTCCCTTGTGAAAATAAAGGAGACTCAGAATGATATTTTAAGGATTTAACTGTTCTCTAAAGCGTCAAAAGGGTGCTTGATTTCTCCGGCAATACTGTAAAGTCATTTCTTAGGAATCAGTTTCCCAGATGGCGCTCTATTAACAGTCTGCCAAATTGGGCTTGAGATGTGAATGTGTGTATGTGTATTTACTTAAGATTTTTATTTATGCAAGTAGAATATATACCTACTTTGAATTATGTAACTTTCACCTTTTTTCTGATTTAAACCTGGTTTTACATTTTTTCAGATTCTTTCAAATGTTTCTCCACATCTTAATCTGCTAAAAGGAAAAAAACAAGCTCAGTGATATCCAAACTTGGATCTGTAACTTGAGCATGGTGACATCCACCTGTCAATTCATGTTACTATTTTAAGATGTTCCCTTCCTACTAACTAATTAGAAGAGAGTGAAACGGAAAGGAAGTTTGCACTGCACACATGTCTACCCCATTCTCTTGTTCTCTAGTCGTAGGTAGTTGCTGAAGGAGGAACATTAATTCTTTCGGGTTGCTGAGGCTCTGTTTAAGGCCAGCAGCAGAAAATGTATGGCCGCATTTTCAAATGTTCTTTAATTGCAAAATTCGAATATCTAAGTCTGCTTAGCTGCAGAGAAAGGTTGCTGGATATGAGGAAGGTCTGATGGTGGGGCAAGCTGTAGAATAACTGAGGGTTTATCTGATATTTCTTTCTCTCTCTGTGTAGTTCTTAATTTACTTCTTGGATAGATAAACTAGTTTCTGGATACTCTGTCTCCTTCTTCAGCTCTCCAGTCCCTTAAATCCAAAAAGCCATTGGGCCTGATTGTGTCTTGGCTTGCTGGGTGACACTTGATGTTGTGGCCTTCTCTGGCCAGGGTCTTTATTTTCAAAAGTAACCTGACCTGTATTTATTGCTCCAAAAAGTCTCACTTGGCAGCTCATCTGATTAGCAGTTGTCATGAGCCATTTCATGGGAGGATGGTACAATTTACTTCCCCTGACCAGAAAGCATTTGTTTTATAATGAGGTCCTTCAAAGGGTTAAATCAAAGAGACAGATTTTTATTGAAGAGATTCTTCTTCCAAATTATTGTTTTTAGGGCTGTCTATGGTGAATTAATCAAACTTTAAAAAATTTATACATTATCATGCCTGTAGTCCCATCAAGTCACTTTTGAAAATGAGAGCTTCACCAGCAACTGGAAATATTAAGCATTGTTTTTCTGAGTTTCAAGCTGTATTCTGCTCTCATTTAAGTGATTATTTGTGTGAGGGTATATGTGTGCTTACATCTATTTCTGAAGCCACAGAGTAGAAAATGGTGCTCAATCTAGTGAAGGGCACTTTTGGTTTCAGAGAAGTCATTCACTTGTTTATCATACGAGAAGCATTGATTCAGCATCTTCTCTGTGGCATGTGCTGAGACAGATATAAATAAGCTGGAGGCCTTCCCTTAGTGGGGTTCACATTATAATTGAGGAAGTGTCCCCATAAGTTCAGTTAGAATACATGTGATAAGATAAGCACACAGGATTCTCTGGGAAAATAGAGATGAACAGATATTTCAACTTTTTAATCTGGAGACACTTCTAATTGGAGGTGACACTGGTTTCTCATCTGGGCTTTCAAAGCACTTCTTGTTTTCATCTCCCTCTAATTTTTCCCTAGACTGGAAACTATTTGAGGGCAGGGAAAATGTATTATTCCCTTTATCTCCTTGTTCTTCACACCTTAGGGGTTAAATATTTATTTGAAAATTAAATTTTTGTTGTGAAGACTTCCTGGAAATATTTAAAACAGGCTTTGAAGGTGGCAACTGACTTTTTTTCTTCTTTGTCAAGCCTTCCTCTTTTTCTTCTCATTTTTCAAAACTTCAAAGCAGATCTGGTGAGGAAGTCATTGAACTTTTGGTTTCAATTGCCTTTCACTTATCATTGCAGAATAATGATGGCCTTTCATGGTAGAAGTTTTAATCCTTATGCAAGTGTATAAATGATAAATACTAATAATGTTTAACTGACATTTGAGGGATATTCCATGCTTATATGAAGTTTTAGAAACATTTTAATGTCTTCATATTATAGTGACCAGTCATTTTTCATCTTGTGAAATAAATCTAAGTATATGCTTAAGACTTTTGGGTGGCAAAGTATGGTTATATAGGTAACTGGCATATCTCGTAGAAGCTCAAGGGCAAGGAATAGAAATTTTTAAAAGGAGGAACCCATAGTGGAGGTAACTTTTTAGGAGAAGTCATTAAAATTGCTTCAAGAAATTTTACCAACAGGTTTACAGTAAGCCTTGTTCCTTCCAAAGTCAGGCTACCTGCTTTGATACCTTTTACATTTGCCTAGCATTCAACACCAAAGCCAATAAAAACAAAAAGTCACAAATTACCTTTGACTTTGGTAGGATAAAACTATTTGAAGAATATGAGTATGCAGAAACTTGATGATTTCTTAACAGTTCATTTGATACCCTAGGCTGATTTTCTCAGTCACCTTCTCCCGGGATGGAACAAGAAGTTCAGTGGATGTACATCAGTTGTCTTGAACAGATAAGCATCTTGGATGAGACCAGGGTTTTAGCTGGACCCTGTCATGGGTTTAATTCCATCCCTTCAGTCACTTGGTGGCTGAAGGACCTTAGACAGTTACTTTTCCTCCCTCTGCTCACTTTTTAGACTGATCTTGTCTTTTAATTGGGAGTGGATATTAAAAATTTTTTTTCTGACATTCATGTTTAGTCAACTTTTTGCAATTTACCTATTTTGTTAGCATATCAAAGCTGGAAACCAGAGACTGGATGGGTAAGTTATTTGCTCTTGACTCTATGTATGTGGAACCAATACACTTTTATTAATTTGAGAACTCATGTTTTTGTATATTTTCTGAAATATTGTAAATATTTTTATTTGAATCCATTTCTTAAAAAAGTGTTTCCATGTTTTAAAAAGCAGATAAAAAATGCTTTCATAAAACCACAACCCGTCTACAATGCAAATCCAAATCCAAAACTTCACTTTGTTTATTCATTTATTTTTATTGTCCCATTCTCTCCTTCATTTCTGTAAAAATTTGTCATTTTGGTCATGAGGAGGATTATCCTTGAGGCAAGTTCAGACACTGTTCTGTAAAAGGCTTCTGCAGGGCTTATGGATTTTCCTTTTGGAATAGGGGTTCATAATCTTGACTTCACTGAACTCAAACGCACACTGCAGCCGTGTTTCCCACTGGACAGAAAACTTAGCTGCTCCTTTTGGGCATCTCTCATCTGTTTGGTTCATCAAAAGGCTGCCATACTAATAGCTTAAAAGGTCTAGATTATATTATCTGAAATACTTGTTTTTTCCCCCTAGATACTAAAAAAATTGCAATGGACACTGTTTGTGAGGTCAGAAGACTTGCTTATTATTTAGTTCCAGTTGTACTTGCATACAATGAAAGTCAAGAAGCTAAGAAGTATAGTTTCATGTGAGTGGGCTTTGGCGTAACATTATAACTGGATTTCTTTTCTTTTAGAGCCTCACTGTCAAATGTTAAGTAGATTGACTATTATTTTTAAGAGTTTAGGTTAATGGAGTACGTGCGTTTTAGGAGTAATTGATGTGGTATAATTTGTTATGCTGAGAAGCCATCCCAGGTGAGGTTGGCTGCTGATAGACTTAGTCTGCATTTTCTCCAAGGCATATCTTTCTAAGCATCCCTACTGAACTGGGAGGCAGGGTGCTGTGTCATCACTTTTTCTTTTGAAGAGCTTAATACCATTGCTTCAGACACCACTGACCAAATATGCGCAGGAAACCTAAGAATACATGTTCCCAAAGTGTTGCTGAAAAATCTTTAATTTTAAGGAAACATAAAAAATACGCTTGCTGTATAAATTTAAGTAATGCACATTAATGTTATTCTTAAATGTAAATGATAGTACAGTAAGATTCCATTCAAAAGGGAGTTGATTAAAAACACCTATGAACACACTTCAGGTAAGGCAGTTTTTCTTAAGTTAAAAATGGAAAAAATGGGGACTCTAGTCTGCCCAAGGGAACTAGCTGCTTTGAATTAAGCTGTGTTTGCATTAACCACTATCCATTGAACAAGAGTTTGCTCACTATGCTTTGAGAAATTTGGGGGAGATATCCCTAATTAAATACCAAGACTACCAAGTATCATTGTTATTATGTTTCACTGTTTCATTATGTTATAATAGTATTGGTTCTTTGGAAATGTTTTTGTTCTTTTTTTTTTTTTTTAATTTACCTAGATATGGAAGTAATCAAAAGAATCAGTGTATCTGGGTAGAAAATTTGGCTGACATGCTATTAGATTTCTTTTGGCTTAATATTGAGAAGGAAAAATCTCTACTAGGTATTATCTCATGCTCTATTTTGTGTATAATCATGTATATTCACCTATGAAATATTGTGTAGTCGAGCACACACACACATTAAATAAGGACATATGTGAAAATTTGTATAAAGCTTCGAAGAGTGAGACACCAGATTCTAAGCATCCTCAGATCCTTGTCTTTTTTTAGTGATGAACTCATTTCACTGGGGGAGGGGGCTTGATCTCTGTCTTGGAGGAGAAATAGGAGGAGTCTTAGAATTAAATATGGGTGTCCAGAGCTTACTGAGTCTCAGATTAAGAAATAGAGCTCTTTATACTTTCTCACTATATTTTCCATTTTCCTTTTCATTCTGCTTACAAGAAAGAGGAGAAAAAAGTCTATTAAAGACTCTGACATCCATTAATGTAAACTTTGGGCTGCTGGAGCCAGAGGTGACTGCCTCTAGGGTAGGAAGAAGCAGCAAAATTCTGAGGCTGACGAGGGTGGTTGGGTATATGAGGCTTAGTACAAGGGTGTTGAGTCCTCTCACTTGTAGACCTTTTATCTTGTGGCTATTTGTGACCACATCTTTTGGCTTTTTGATATCCACCATGTATATATCCTAAATCCTGGGTGAGTAGAAGAGGACCAAGACCTAGTCGTCTTCTACCTTGAGTTTAAAACCAAAAATGGAGATGAAAAGCCTTTTTAAGACTTAATGCTTGCTTTTGTGTCTTAAGGAGCATTGGAATGATTTCTAGTTTACAACTCTATGGGAATGCTGGCTTTACAGTGATGAATAGCTACTAGGTAAGGAAACCACTGTACTGGAGTGTCCAGGGTATTTCAGAAATATTCCTATCACTGCTGTTCAATCAGGTTTAGACAAATTGGATAAGAGCTTATCAGGCACTGTCAGATGTTTAACGTTAGTTATTTCTGACCCAGTAACAGCCTAGTCAGGTGTTTCCATTTTGCTTTAGATGCTTGAAGTGAAATGAGTCAAAGAGTAACTTGCTTAGCTATGTGACCTTGGGAAAATAATGGAACTAGGATTTTAATTCAGGGGGTGGCTTAGCCTACAAAGCTTGGACTCCTTCCACTGTATTGTCTAAACAGACATATCAGCAAATTTTTAAAGGCTGTTTTCTCTCTAGTGCTATGTGACTGAAGTTGTCATGAGTTGCTTTTTAACCAAGCCAGCTATACCCAAAATGGATTTGTGTATGTGATTGATATTACCTCATTTGATACAAGGCAGATATATCTAAACGTATCTTTGCATTATGATTTTAAAATTTTTTCCTAGTTTGTGAGTTAAGTAAATTCAAATGGATATAATACTACAATATGCTGTCAGATCTAAGATCAGTGATTATAAGACCTTCTAATTTTAGGAATGTTAAATGAACACATGTGTCTTAGAATAGAAGAAATGCTACATTTGTGGTCTTTTAACAACACTGACTAGTTGAGAAATAATAGAAGATCTGGATTCTATTGATAAATGCCTGTTTTATGACTGTCATGCAGATATTTGTGAATGTTCAGTCGTATTTGCCATGATAGTAGAACATTCCTGTTAAAGGCTGAGGATTGTAAAACTTTATAACCTAAATTGCTCAAGATTGTACTACCATACTTTGACCTTTATAGCACTCACATGGAACCTGTCTTTTAAAAATAGAACTGGTAAATATATTTTATTTAGAATAATTTCTTATTTACCAGTTTTTGATGCTCTATTTTACTTAATCTTGTTAAAACCAAACTAAACCATGACTCCCAAATATCTTTGGCTGGGAATAAGTGCTTATTATTATAGAATGGGATATTATTTTTGTTATAGCTTGGGTCATTGTATATTAAATCTTATACAAAGCCTTAATGATTAATAATTTGAAGTCCTATTTAAAAGCCCAAACTAAGCAAAAGATAAGTTGTTACCTAATAGAGAAGAAAAATGACTTCGGTACATTGCCCAAAGCCCTCTATCAATGTAGCCATTGGAAAGTTTGAAACAGGTGGTGAGCATAGAGCATCAAGTGTAACAATAAATAGCACAGTCTAATTCCAGTAAGATGAAACTCCTCTCTCACTGCAGAAAAGAGAGTAGGGGATCAGATAGTGACTCAGAAAAGCAAAGTCCAAGAAATGACTCAAGCACGGAAACACTTTCAGAATTCCTTTACCAAGACTTAGAATAAATGGAGTGATTACTTCTTCTCTTACCAAGTCATTAAATTGTTTCTTGTAAGCAGTTAAAAGTAAACCATCAGGAATGATTGCCTTTCATTAGTAGGAAGAAATATTTATTAAACTTTTATTTTGTGAATATGATGTTTTAGAGCACCAAGACACGTGATACTAATCATAGTCCCAAGATACAGATATCTTGGAAAATCCAAGAAGAATACAAACAAGGACAATTCTCCTTTAACATAGCTAGTGGGATGGTTTAGATGCAATAATAGAAAGCACTTGAGTTTTAAGGCTATTAAATATGTAAAGAGAGGAAAAAATACTGCTTTTGAAAGTAGGAGTGGAAAGAAAACATTTAAACACTTTGGTTAATGCCTTGTATAATTTCCTGACCACTTCATAAGATAGGGTGGTTGCCTGAGTTTACAGATATGGAAACTAAGAAGTTCATTGGCTTACTCAAGGTCACAGGCTTAGTGTAAGAGGGAACCCTCATTATGACTCCAAACTCAGTGTTGTATTATAAAATTCTGCCTCTTAGCATGTCTTAATGAAAGATATGATGATTAAGCAAATGATTTTTTTTTTTTTTTGGTGAGGAAGATTGGCGCTGAGCTAACATCTGTGTCAATCTTCCTCTATTTTGTATGTGGGATGTGACCTCAGCTTGGCCTAATGAGCGGTGTGTAGGTCCTTGCCCGGGATCTAAACCTGTGAACCCTGGGCTGCAGAAGCAGAATGTGCAAACTTAACCACTAAGCCACTGGGCTGGCCCCCTGCAAAGGAATTTTTTTTAATGTGTATCTGTCAGAGTGAGCTCCATGAAATTGGTTGAGTAGGAAAGAAGTTCTGGAGATAGGGAGGGATTTGTAATTTTTAGAAGCTCTGAGTGAGAAATTACCCAGACTTTCTTGAGAGTAAGAGTGCTTTAAACAAGTGCTTCTGAAACTTCAGTGTGCCTATAAAACAGCTTGAGATCTGGTTCAGATGCGGATTCTGGAATCCATTAGTTGTAGGCAGGGCTGGGATCCTGTATTCCTAGCAAACTCCCAGGTCATGCCAGTGAAGACCACACTGTGAGTAACAAGGATTTAGGCAATAAACGACAGTGATCACACATTGGAGTGAGAGTTTAAGGAAGGTATTGATGAGGATGTAAGGCTTGAGTGTGGATCTTAAAGATGAGTAGGAGTTGAGTGAGAAGTGGGAGACCACTGCAAGAAGATTGGGCTGTGCAAAGGCACAGAGGCAAGAAGTTCAAATCAAACATTTTGCAGAGTCTTCTAGATGTAAAGGAGTGAGTAAAGTTAAATAAGATCTCCATTTGTGAGGCCTGCTTTTTTTTTTTTTTTGGCAGTCGGGGGAGGAGGGTGCAGGGAAGCATGTCATGAGTCTCTAGTCTAGTTTGACAGATTGGAGGCAGAATGACAGGTAGGTTGGGACCAGCTTGAGTGGTACCTCGAGTATCCTGGCTAGGGCTTTAAATTTTAGTGCATAGGTAGTACGATTATTACCAAAAGCTTTTGAGCAGAGGGTTAAAATGGTAAAAGCAGAGATTTAGAAACATGGGGTTTAGTATATAAAATGGATTGAGAACTAGCTGGGAGGCTGGAAGGGATGTTAGGAAATTGTTGCAGTCCATGACTTTTTTTTTTTTTTTTTTGATAATTTTAATAGGATTCCAACTGCTGAAAGCAGTGAAAATGTAAATGAGGAGAAATGCCAAAGATGTTTGAAGATATAGTGGGGGTTGACTAGAGTGAAGGAGCGAGAAGAATCAGTTTTTGAGCTTGTTCAACCATTGGCACAAACAGGAAAGGCAACCAATTCGGGGGCAAGAAGGGAATGAGGTTTTAACACATTGTGTTGGACAGGACAGTAGAACATCCAAATGAAAATGTGGGGGTTGTCAATGTATTTAATCAGAAATTATGGCTGGGTGTGTAGATTGGGAGTCATCTGTGAAGAGTTAATAGGCATTTGTAAGAGAACAGAGCCCAGCTCAGACAGGAGGGTGGAGAGAGTGATGGCTGAGGACTCAGTCTTCTCTTTCCCTCCTCCTCAGTTGTCCATGTAAGTGTGCCTCTATTTCTGACTGCGCTGTTCAGTTGATCTGTATACCTGACCTCTTGCCAGTATCGCATACTGTCTTACTGTTATAGCTTTAACTCTTGTCTTTTTCCCCCCTTCCTTTAAATTCAGATAGAATTTCCTCTTTTTGTTGAAGTTCAAAATCTGTTTTTTGTAGTGCCTTCTGGAAAGGGTAGGTCTGATTTCCTGTCCTCCGAACCACTTTGCTTTGGAATAACTCAAAGTGGGAACGTTACCCCTGCAAGGGAAAGGCCATGGGCTTCTCCCCTGGACCCAGTTGGATATTTATATCAATCTAGAGAATCCAGCATCACTGTATGTCCTAGGCTTGGAGTCCTTAAGTCATAAACATCACGTTTGTGTGGTATCAACAATCCAGGCCAGTGTCAACCATACCTAACCCCACTCATTTGCTTTGTGCATTCTCCTACAACATGAGCAGAAACTGTCGCTTACTTTTCTCTCCTGTTGTTATCTTTTAAATCTAAACTCTTCATCTCTTGTAAACAACTATTCAGACAAGAATACATACAACCCCCCACAGAACAATTTCAGGCACATTGCATCTGTATTCACACAGCAAAAATGTATCTCCCTGTTGTTCCCCCCCCATCCCTGCAAAGCCTGCTCCCAAACAACAGCGCTGAAAATAAACCCACAGAGCCTGCAAAACAACGTCTGATTCATCCTGACACAATTTTATAACCAAAAACTCTTCCACTTCTATCCGTCAAGGTTGGAAAAATAACAGTGTTTTAGGGCATGTGGGTGAGCAGGGAATTTGATTCAATAAATCAATGAATGAGTTTAAGAAACATTGGTTGAGCTCCTATGCGCCTGGCACTGTTCTAGGCACTGGGGATTTGGTTTTGTGGAAAAGAGGACAAAGTCTTGCCATTCTTGGGCATATAATCTAATAAGCAGGACAGTAGTGAATAAATATAAGGTAATGTAAGGTGGTGATAGGATTATGAAACAATAATGTAGGATACAGAGAAAGCACGTCAAGAAAGTTCTTTTGGATATGAGATTTGAAGCATATTTTTAGATAAAATTCTATACTCAGTAGATTTTAAAGGCACTAATAAAACTAGCTGTTGGGGTTAATGTTATATTCTATTAAAATGTTTCCTGAAAAAAAGTTTGCTGAATTGAAGCTTTCGTGTGCTGAAGAGTCAGAAAGGAGGCACATGAGCTTCTGGAGATCGGGGTGCCCTTGTGTGTGGGCACACAAGGTTTTCCCTCTTCTCACCCGCCCTCCTGGTGAGCCAGGCTTGTGTCTTTGCATTTAGATTTCACCCTCACAAATGAATTGAGGGTTCAATTTTTGTTTTTCTTTAAGGTTTCTGTATGGTTTGAATTCGAGGAGGCTTAGTTTATCAGATGATTTAGTGCTTATGGTAATTCGACTATTGATTTTCATAAAGAGACTTAGTATTCTGTCTACCACTCTCCTCAGATCTTCTGTGTATGCTTGAACTGTGCATTCTCATTCTTGAACCCATCATGGCTCCCACTTGCCCACCATGTCAGGGTCCAGTAAATGCCCAGATTTTTATGGAGTTCTGCCGTCTGATCACTTGTTGCTTATCCACCTGCCTTTTTCTTTCTCTACCACGCAAGCTTTGTCAACTAGTTAGGTCAGCTTCACTTTTGCCTCCCTAGACGGCCATTCTTGCAGCCGTGCTCCATCTTGCCTCATCTAGGAAGCCCTCCATCACTAGGAGGGGAAGCCAGATGCCTGGTTACTAGTCGCAGTTCAGCCAACGCTGACTGTGTGAGCTGTGGTCAGTTCCCTTATCTTCTCTGTTCTTCAATTTCTTTACCTGTAAAATGGGAGATGACACTAGTACCTACTGCATAGCTGTGAGCTGTGGTCAGTTCCCTTATCTTCTCTGTTCTTCAATTTCTTTACCTGTAAAATGGGAGATGACACTAGTACCTACTGCATAGGGACCATTATGAAAATTAAATGAGTGGTTACAGGTAAAGGGCTTAGATGCCTGACACTGCAAATATTCATTATGCTTTAACTATTTTATTATTAATTACTATTGATACTTTATGATTCTGTGCACAATCTATGTGATGGCTTTTTTCCTTCTATTTCTTATTTCATTTTATCACTTTTATTGATTTTTAAACTCCTAACTCTTAGTATACCCAGGGCTAGATTGAATTATAAATACATGGTGAATGATGATTAGGTAACAGCATGAACACTCTGGAGGGTGCTAATAATACTTAGGGTTGGTTCTTGGCTACTTGGCTGAAATATGTGGGAGGAGGGGATGGACCCAAGACGCTAAGAGAAAGTGTCACTGAGTGGCTGCTTTTTTCTTGACTTTTTTCTCTTAGATATGGATTAATTTATGGATTTTCTCACAGTAATCTGCTTTTAATTGTAGTAAGAACACTTAAGGTGAGATCTACCCTCTTGACAAATTTTTAAGCACACAATAGAGTTAACTGTAGGCATAACGTTCTAGAGTAGATCTCTAGAACTTACTCATCTTGCATAACTGAAACTAATGTCTGTTGAACAGCAGCTCTCCTTTTCCTCTCCCTGCCTCCCCACCCCCACTCTGGCAACTGCCGTTGTGCTGTCTGTTCCTATGAGTTTAACTATTTTAGGTACCTCATTTAAATGGAATCATGCTGTATTTGTCCTTCTGTGAGTGGCTTATTTTACTTAGTATAACGTCCTCCAGGTTCATCCATGTTATTGCATATGGCAAGATTTTGACTTCTGGGTATATATTCAAAAGAATTGAAATCAGGATCTCCAAAGACCTATACGTGCTCCCTTGTTCAGTGCAGCATTATCACAACAGCCAAGATGTGGAAACAACCTAAATGTCTACTGACAGATGAATGGATAAGGAAATTGTGGTATATACATACAATAGAATATTATTCGGTCTCATAGTAATTTTAATTTCATATGTTTACCTTAGTTTAAAACCTTAGTGTCTAATTCCCAGTAATTTCTTAATTAATAAGATGCAAGTAAAAATGACTTTGTGGTTAAAAGTGTGGCTGAGTCTTAAGGAAAGGATAGAAAGGATGCGTTTCTTAAATGAACTAAGTAATATGACTTTATCCTTGGAAGAATAAGGTAGAAAGGAAAATAAAGCTCTGTTCATATAAGGAGAAAGAGCAGCATATATGGAGGAAGGAGAGGTGTGGCAGAGGCACTAGAGTGGTTCGCTTTCCCGAGGGAGAATGGTATGACCCAGGCGACATTCCTACAGACTCAATGCACGCAACATAAAATAACGGGAGAGAACGGACCTCCAAATACCCTTATCCTTATATATGAAGAGAGAAGGTTTTTTTTTTCGCTTCTGTTTTGTTCTTTGATATTTAGAGTAAATGAAAAACTATATACCAATTAAATGTAAATCTTAATAAATAGAAGCCTATAGATGTAGGGATAACTAATGACGGATGTCTCCACAATGCTTGGATATTTTGATTACTATAACAATTGTAAATATTTGGATTTATTTTATATGAACAGATAATATTCTACAGTGTTCTTAGAATGAAAAAGGTGAAAGCAAAATGTTTGTTTCTGCATCATAAATCTAAAGTACATAAAATTATCGAACAGCCCACTAACAATTTATTCTTCTTTTAACCTAGTCTAGTCTATTATTAGAAATGATTGTTTTTACTATTTCCTTAGGCTTGTTTACAAGTAGATAATTTGTTCTGTTAATTTTAGTAGCAGTGTATCAAAGTATAGAAGTAGGAAGAACATTATCTCACCAAGAAATAAGTAATAACTCATCTTGTCTAAGGATCTCAAGTCGTACTGAAATTAGTTCATTCATAAAATGATGAGAATTATGGAACCAGGAAGAACTTACCTTAGATAAGCTTCTAAACATTCATTTACCTCCCAAACACTTTGTTCAGGATTCTCTTCCTCCTCCCCCAGTCCTAAGAAGATAATTTGACAGTCATGTTTGAGCCCTTTCTTTCGGTCTATTGAAACTTTACAAAGAAATTTGGGGTTACGTCATTTGAAAGCTTTTTTTTTTTTTTTTTTTGCTGAGGAAGATTCATGCTGAGCTAACATCTGTGCCAGTCTTTCTTTATTTTGTATGTGGGATGCTGCCACAGCATAGCCACTGAGCAGTGGTGTAGGTCTGTGCCTGGGAACCAAACCTGGCCTGCCCAAGTGGAGCACACTGAACTTAACCACTAGGCCACGGAGCCAGCCCCCTGAAAGCTTTTTTATTACATCTTAGGATTGCTTTTCTGAAATGACTTTGATAACTTACTAATTCTTTGCTATCAATTACCTTGATTGTGATTTCAAAAGAATTTTTAATTTCATAAGATTTTTAAAAATTGACATTTTATGAGGAGATGAGTATTCAAAAAGTTGTCAGTGTTCAACTCTGCAACACATTATCCCACAATTACCATCAAGGCAATATGTGAGAACATCTGTTTATCTTCGTTTAGAATGCTTCGTCATGTCCTACAGTTGTGAGTATTCATTGTTTTTTTCGAACTTACCAGAAAGGCTTTCTAGAGAGACTAGTAAAGCTCCATGTTGCCTTTCATATCAGTTTTAAAATTGCAGTAGGAATTGTTAATTTGAGAAACGTACTTTTAAGGGACATTCTTTTTAAAGAGGTAAAAATCAGAATATCAGAGCTGGAAGGTGCTAAAGAGATAATCTCATCCGATACAGTCCTTTCACAGAAGAGGTCAGGGGCCTATTGCAAGGCCGCCCAGGGAACTAAGACAGGTGTCCTGGCTTCAGTTGCGGCTCCTGATTTGCCTGTAGTTATTTCCACTGTACCTCACTGCGAGCTCAAGCAGAGCAGCAAAGGAGTCAAACAAGTAATATTTCATTTTACCTAACTTTACCCTCATTTCCTTTTTCAGTGAGTGTCTATAGTATTGGTACTTTATCTACATTTTAATTTACTACTCTATTTCAGTTTTAGCAATCTGAATAAAATAAGGGCTAGACTTAAATTTCAAAGGCAGGCTGGAATGTGTTCACGTTATTTCACATTTTAGAATATAAAGAAGGAAGTTTACCAGTGGCAATTTAATTTGTACATCCACTGTACATTTTTATTTATCCATGTTTTGTACCAATTTTCAACAAGTTGGTTTGTGCTAGTGTTTGTTAGTGGTGATTTACAACTCTATTTACACACAACTATTTTTATGGAAACTGCTTTGCTATTATAATTTTGTGTGTAGGATTTTCTAATGAGGTGGCCTTAGATTTATGCTCATTTAACCTTTCACCATGTTCAGATGAATTTTTCCAGTGTTACTTAATTCAGACTTTCTTTTTAACTGGGGACACAAAGTAGAGATTAGGTAATACAAATATGTATCTTGGCTGGTTTCTCACCGGTTACCCTTCTTTGGAGATGTAAAACGGGAATGCAGGTATTATGAGGAAATTATAAGATGAATGCAACAAAAGTAACTTGCTTTATCCTTCTGAATAGCATTCCTTAAATGCTAGAAGTGGTTGACTTTTCAGAAGTCTTGTAGAAGAAATCAGTCCCGTGCTTCCTGAAACATTGTTCTCTGGCTTCAAGATGCGTGTTTTTTATGTTCAGGTGTTCTTTTCTGGATCCCATGGAATGTTGGTGCTTATGAGTGTTAAGTAATGAACTCACTGCCCTTCCTGTTCTTTAGAGCCTGGGACCAAGACATCCTGAGAGCCAGCTCAGTGTATAGTGACAGCAGCAAATGGGGGGCATTTTTATGATGCTCTCTTAAGCACAGCTAAGCACAGTGAAGCGTGTTGAGGCTTTTTAGTAAACACTTGAAAATCATTGGCAGTAGTTCCAGGCTTTTCACTGAACTTGAGTTTTCTTTATGCTTTTTATTATTTGTTTTAAATTTTAGTTGGGTAAGGCTAGAGGAATTATGTTTCACTTTAACTTCCTTTTTCAGAGAAGTAGCTAAACTAGTTGAAGCTGTAGTTTCTCTTAAGATGTAGTTTTAATTTTGGTATATTTCTAGGGCAGTAGCTGTCAATCATTGGCATTCATTGCCATCACGGGGTGGCATTCATTAGGACATTACTGGACCCCTAACCCCCGAGTTGCTGGCTCAGTAGATAGGGAGTAGGGGCTGAGAATTTTCATTTCTAATGAGTTCTAAGGTACTGTGGATGCTACTGGTCTAGAGACCATGGTTTGAGAATCTCTGTTATAGGGAATAAAGCAATGGAAACTACTCTAAAGGGAAGGTATGTGAAATTGTTATCCTGAGAATATTTTTACTTCACTTTATATAGATATTTAACAAAGCCCGCAGTATATGAATAATTTTTGTGAAAATAAAATGAGATTAGTTCTCAAAGTTCCTTTGGAGGTGGTGAGACAATTACACAAAGTGTATTAACAGCAGTAACGGGTACAAGTGGATGAATGATGGGATAGCTCCATATTTGCATGAGCTGTTGGGTCTCTAAAGTGGTCGTATTTCAGGTACATGGCACTGTCCTATGGGAGTTTCCCGGAAACTGACATTTAAGAGTTAAATGTGCGACAGATTCTGGGAATTTAGTGTGAAGGAACGGCATATTTGGCCCTGGAGTGATAGTAAACAAGTCCTGTGTGTTAGACTTGCTTGACTGAAGTCAGAATAGGATGGGATGCAACAGGATATGGCTAAAAGATGGAAATGAGGGATGTAACTTGAGTTAAGTTCAAGATTAAAGCCTGGGGAGCCCTATAATTTAATGGGGGTGTGAGGGAGTAACCGATGACATGGTCAAAATGGCCCCTTTAAAAAATGATTCTGAATGCTTGGTGGGACAGATTTTTAGAGAGAAGAGGCTGAAGATTAATCTGTTCTTTCTAGTAATATTTTAGTTCCTGTGTTTTAAGTACTGAGCCATTGATGGAGTTCACAGTTCATTGGGAGAGACTGCCAAGATACCCACGATACATCATAATATAATGGAGTGCTTTAAAAGCAGTCTGCATTGGGTACCCATGGGCTCATGTGGGAGAGGCTTCTAGGAGAAGATAGGAAAGCTTCAGAGGCTGGTGACATTTGAGCTTGATCTGAAAGGATGAGTAGTTCAAAAGAGGGAGAACAGTCAAGAGCTTTCTAGGAAGAGAACCTCCTATTGTCTCTTATGTGGAGGTAGGAGAGATCAGGGTGTTGAGAGAGTTCCAGGGCTGTTTTATGGACAGGGTATCGGGTTTATGGTGGTGCACATCAAGAAATGAGGTGAGTGGCCGGCCTGGTGGTGCAGCAGTTAAGTGTGCATGTTCCGCTTTGGGTGGCCCCGGGTTCGCTGGCCCAGATCCCGGGTGCAGACATGGCACAGCTTGGCAAACCATGCTGTGGTAGGCGTCCCACATATAAAGTAGAGGAAGATGGGCACAGATGTTAGCTCCGGGCCAGGCTTCCTCAGTGAAAGAGGAGGATTGGCAAAGATGTTTGCTCAGGGCTAATCTTCCTCAAAAAAAGAAATGAGGTGACTAAGAGTGGACAGATCATGAATACAAATGCCGCATTTTGGACTCAAGGGAAATAAGAAATTTTAAGGGAGGAGAGACATGGAGAAGATTCCATTTTAGGAAGGTTCTCTCTGTGGAAGAGGAGGAGGAGTGGGGAAAGACTGAAGAGTGGAAATACATCTGAGAAGAGATGAATTCAAGAGATACTTCGGAGCTAGAATTGATAGGATTTGGTTGGTGCAGAAGTGAGAATTTGAAGGAGAGGAAGTCGTTTGGCTTACGCCTTGGCTTTCTGGCTCTGAAACCTGGGGCTCTCCACCAGGGCAGAGCGTGTGGAAGGATGAATAGACGTGGGGATTAGATGATATGTGGCATTAAAGAACTCATTAAATTTTAAAATCTGAGCTGGGATAATAATACTGGGAATGTAAAGGACTCATCTGAGAACAGTTGCCTGGGAAATATTAGTTGAATTTGGTTTGGACTAAACATGGTGAATTGGAAAGAGAGGGGAAAAAACCCATTAGATTCATTAGTCTTGGAAGTTTCAAAAAGGTATTCACAAATGAAAGGGGAAAATTGAAATTGATTGCAATAAATGTCAACTAGTCTGAAGGACATCCGGATTGAATGCATGTTGAACTTGAAAGTTAATTGAGAGGCGAGGTTATGTTAGTCTGAATTTGAAAGCCAATTGTGTTATTCCTTTGAAGCATGTCCCTTCTTTCTCAGTGGTTTATAATAAGGTGATTGGTGATACTTTGATACTATTCTGAAATTTCAAGTGTTGTAGGGAAGACTAAGTAAGAACTGGCAAATCTATCAAAGGTGGTATATGTAAATGGAAAATTTTAAATCATGCATGGTGTTGACTTTCTAATGAAACATGCAGTTTTGTACGAATTGCAAGAAAGGTAAATCGTAATTGTTTTTAATATTTTATCTTTCTTGGACAATTAGTTCCTCAGACTTCATTTATTTCTACTCAGGAGAGTTTTTGGTTTTACAAGTCTTGGGGGGTTTGGAAAATGTATTCACAAAGGAGAAAGAAAAACACATTCCTTTTTCTAATGTCATCTGTACTTCTTACATGTTTGTAATTCTGTTATGGGAAAGATGTTGTCTGTGGATTTTAACCTACTGGATTCTTTTTAACCTGCTGAATTTTTTTTTTAAAGATTTTATTTTTTTTCATTTTTCTCCCCAAAGCCCCCCGGTACATAGTTGTGTATTCTTCGTTGTGGGTTCTTCTAGTTGTGGCATGTGGGACGCTGCCTCAGCGTGGTCTGACGAGCAGTGCCATGTCCGCGCCCAGGATTCGAACTAACGAAACGCTGGGCCGCCTGCAGCGGAGCGCGTGAACTTAACCACTCGGCCACGGGGCCAGCCCCCTGAATTTTGTTTTTTTTTTTTAACTTGTTTTTTTTTAACTATTGGAATTAAATAGTTTCGTATGAGAATTTAGTGACAAACTTCAGCTGTGAAGTGAGTTTCACTGACACAAATGCACGTGGCACTATTGGCAGTGGTTGGCTGTGGATGAAGGTTTAAATGGAGGATAAGGAGTAAGTGACTTTTTTAAAAAAGGCAAATGATACCTATTTTGCTATGAGTAGGCTTTTAGGTGAGATAGCTTTGGGTTTGAATTATAACATATATAAGAAAGGTAACTTCTGGAAAATTGCTTAATCTCATTAAGCTTTGGTCTCACATCTGTAAAATGCGGATATCGCTAAATATAGAGCTATATCGGAGGGAAAGTTAATCTGCATATGAAATTGGTAGAGCTATGCTGATGTAGTACTTGTATTCATTTTCTGTTGCCACTGTAAAAAATTACCACAATTAAGTGACTTAAAACAACATGAATTTATTCTCTTACAGTCTTGGAAGTTACATGTCCAAAATGAGTCCTAAAATGAGGGCTAAAATCAAGATGCCAGCAGGGCTGGCTCCTTCTTGGGGCTCCAGAGGGAGAATCAGTTCTTTCCCTCTTTCACTTCTAGAGACGGCTGGCATGCCTTGGCTCCTGGCTACATCACTCCAGTCTCTGCCTCTGTGATCACATCCCCCTTCTCCTCTATAATAGTCAAGTCTCCCTCTTTTTCTCCCTTATAAGGACACTTGAGATTACATTTAGGGCGCACCTTGATAATCCAAGATTTCTCCTCATCTCAAGATCCTTAACTTAATCACATTTGCAAAGTCACTTTTGCCACGTAAGGTAACATTCAAAAATTCCAAGGATTAAGGTGTCAACATCTTGGGTGAGAGGGATGTTCATTATTCAGCCTAGCACAGTGCTCGAATTATCAACATTGTGGGCAAGGAATAAAGAATTAGAAATTGAATGTTTTGTTTAAGGATCTATGGTACTGCAATATGAATTATCGATATGCAATATATTTTATAAACAGATGTATTTTAAAGAATGTACTGAACCATCTAGAGTACATAAGAAATGGGACCTAAAATGTATAAATATTAGATAATAGCTTAAATAAGATTTAATTGGAGGAGCGTCTAAGTTGGTCAGACTTTATAGGGATATATTGCAATATGGCTGTAATGGAAAAAATGAAAATCTGATGCATCATTTCTTACCATTTTAAATCTGAAAGACGAGAGCTTAAATCCATTTTTCCAAGGTAATGAGAATGCTGAGCTCCAAACTAAACTAAGTTGTAGTTCTTTCAGCTTCTAGTGTATGTTTCTGAGTGCTGATTGTGCTAGGTCTTGCCCTTCGATCTGACGGTATGTTTTTCATTAACTTCTCGGGTGTGTAGTCATTGCTTGGCTGTTGGCTTTGCTCACACATTTGATATCTTTTTCTAGGTTGCAGTCATTAAATGACCTTTTCAGTTAATTTTAGGCCCATGGGAAGCTTAAGTATGCTTTATTTGATTAAGATGAGTTAGTTAAATTCTTAGATCCTCTAAAATAGTGGTTTTCGAACATGGGCAATTTTGCCCCCCTAGGGGACATTGGGCAGTGTCTGGAGACGTTTCTGGTTGTCATGACTAGGGTGAGGAGAGTGCAACTGGTATGTAATGGATAGACCAGGAATGCTGCTTATCACCCTACAATGCACAAGATAACCTCCCACAAGAAAGAATGATAAGATTCAAACTGTTAATATTGCCAAGGTTGAGAGACTCTGCTCTAAATTTATATTGCCTCTATGAACCTTTGGATAAATAAAATTGTGAAAAATTTAGTTTTTTCTGTCTCGGAATTGTTCCAGTAAACATTAGGTAAAGATAGGCTTATCTAGAACAGGCAAAATTTAGGACTAAACTGATTTATGATAAACTTGGGCTACAGATTTTTGGATGATGGGGCTACTGATTTTTCCCATGTGGAAATTAAAATTTTGAAACAAGTCTCACTTATAGGCAAGGGAGAATAATTTACTTCTAAGCATTATGGAGACTTCTGAATGTGTAGCATGAATAAATAGTTTGATATGTATTACTTTGATGGTATGAGGTTTGTACCATACACACACATAGCACATTTAATAATAATTATAGCTAAGGAATTGGTGTAATGATATAATAACCTATAAATAACAATTTACATCATTTTGTGCTTTGCAGGGAACTTTCATGTGTATCAGAAAGGAAATGAGTATTTACGTACTAGGCACTTTAAATATATTTTGTTTTATTTTCACAAACCTAAAGGTAGATATAGCTTTTTGTTGTTGTTTTTTAAGATAAGAAAATGTACCTTTGGGAAACTAATCAAAAGATTTTCCTGTTTAATCTTTTTTGTGCTTATCTTGTAATCTTATTTATTTATGGTTGATGGGTACTTATCTTACAGAAGCCATACTCGTAAAGGCTTAGTAGTGCTAAAGTACAGGAAATCTATACTCTGCAGTTGTTCTCTCATTAAGAATTATGGTGATGTACTTCATTTATTTAGAACGAAGTCTTTTAAAAAGTACTTTGGCAACTTTCCATCTGTGGAATCCTGTAACAGGTTGTATGTGCAAGATAGTGGAACGTAATTTTGCCAGAAAAGGTGGTAATGGGGAGCTTCTGCTATTGTCTTTGGGAGACAGAATTAGGCAGGAAATTTTTGTTGCCATAGATACGTTTTCGGCCAACACTTTGAGAGACTACTGAGACATTTATATTTCAGGATATTATAAAGACAGTTATTTTTCAGGATTAAGAAAAAAGTAAATTATTTCAAAAATAAGATAGAAAGTGTGACTACTAATGCTAAAATGGAGCTTTAGTCTGTGGCTCTTAGTCCATGGGAAGTATGGATCACATCAAGTCTTAATAGTTTTGTGACCTTGGGAAAATTTCTTAAGCTTTTGGAGTTTCAATTTCCTAATCTGTAAATCATTAGATTGTTGTGTGGGTTAAAGGAGATAATCATGTATAAAAGTCAACATAATGATTAGTATAAAGTGCTCAATAAAGGCAATTATTATTTATATATGTTATATAATAAAGCATACAGTATACTTAAACAGAACACAATTGGAAAATACTTCATTAATACCAGTGTCTTTTAAGATTTTAGTAACAGTTGTGCCAAAAAATATGAAAGTGAATTTTTCAAAGTGTAAGTAAAATGGATCTCTTGTTATAGGACTTCTCAGAACTTTAATTTGCTATTATGAATATTTAAGAGGAAAATATTCAAGTTGCAAAAATTTTTTACCTTAAGTCCTGTTAAAATTTTACCAGTTTCTTATGTTTCGTGGTAGACAGTATGAGAAACTCTGACTTTTTTGTGTTTGTTTATTTTTTAATTTTTCTTTTTTTGAGGAAGATTAGCCCTGAGCTAACATCTGCCAATCCTCCTCTTTTTGCTGAGGAAGATTAGCCCTGAGCTAACATCTGCCAATCCTCCTCTTTTTGCTGAGGAAGACTGGCCCTGAGTTAACATCCATGCCCATCTTCCTCCACTTTATATGTGGGATGCCTACCACAGCATGGCTTGCCACGCAGTGCCATGTTGGCACCTGAGATCTGAACCAGCGAACCCTGGGCTGCTGAAGTGGAATGTGTGAACTTAACCGCTGCGCCACCGGGCTGGCCCATGAAACCCTGACTTTGAAAGTACCTCACTAGGCACATTATTATTGTTCCAGTATTATGATGCTAAAGACTAAAAGATTTATGCTTATAGTTGAATTTCATATTGACTTTGCTGAGCATGGGCTTGAAAGTCTGGAAGGACACCTGAGATGTCTAGTTCAGTATTCTCCTAACCTGTGTCTTTAGGAACATCTGTGAATTTGACAAGATTTTTGTTGATGTTAATACTTGATTCCTTTTTCCTCCTGTGAAGAGAATTAATTAGTAATTTAGTAACTGTGTGCATGTGTGTAAGATATTATAAGGATTAAGAAGATAATCCAGTAGTGACTCCCCGGCCCTCATCTTCCCCTCTCTACAGCGTTTTTGACCCTGTTTGCTCTCTCCATCTTGCTTTCCTTCCCCGTCGTGCCCCTCCATCACACTAGATGGTCCTTCTCCATCTGCTTTGCTGGTTTCTCCTCTACTTCTTAACACTTACCTGTTGGGTTTTCCAGGCCTTGATCTGTAGACCTCTTCTCCATCTACACTTATTTTCTAGGTGACCTCATTTTAGTGCTAAGACTTTACATTTCATCTCTATGCTGATAACTCCCCAGAATATCTCTCCAACCTAGATTTCTACCTTGAACTGCTTAGTTGTATGTCTAATTACCAATTACTTGCTTAACATTTCTACCTTGTCTAAGTGTCTCAAACTTAACATGTCTAAAGCCCAAACCCCCTATTTCCTTTGCTGCTGCTACCCAGCATTGTTCCCTACAGAAGTAAAATTATGAGTAAGTCTGTAACTGACATCTCCTCTGGCCTCTCCCCAACACATCTGATATAACTGAATGTCATAAATCCACTGAGTACACAGAACATACATAATGGATACTACATTTTGCATTCAGGAAGTGTCTGTTTCTGGGCTGCAATCCGACAAGGAATATACATGTGTGAGTCTCAACTGAGAAATCAGATTTATATAATAGCAAACATATTCCATAAACTAGAAAAGAGTTACAAAAAGAGTCTGTGGTTAAGTTAGAAATAAAACCCACCTTTGAGCTCCTGAAAAAGCCCTCTTCAGTTTCATTAAAGTGGAACTGTGTGCCAGTGTCTTTGAATGCATGTGTTTTTTTCCCTTTCTCTTTAAGTGAAACTTGGCTATTCTTAGTAGTGTGTGGGAGGGGTGTGAAATTTAATAACAAATTATTTTTAAAAAGAGGGTACGTACCCATTCGTCATGTTTGGAATAAGCATTACGTTGCTAGGGCAAAAGCTGTTGAATTTCCAAGAGTTTTTCCTCACATAGGTAAGTACAGAAATCGTCAAGTTTATCTATTTGTGCTCACTAATTATCCCCAGATATAGTATTGTTTTTTCAAGTGTCATGTTTATAGTTTCCACAATCAGGTAGAGCTGCGTTTTGTAGCAATGGCAGATAAAAAGCTATGAGTCACATGTGTCTAACATTCCTGGAGGATTGTCAAATGGAGTACAGTTTCATTTTTAGAGATGAGGGTGGGAGGGAAAGAAGAATTTCAATTTTTCTTTTTTCTAAAATGTGGCTTACTTTTTGAGAGAAGGAAGGAATAAGTGCGGTCTTCCAAGAATTCATCTATAGCTTTTATTCACACATCTCTCCCTCCATCTATTTGACATAGTCATTAGAGAAAAATGGTGGTATGTGCTCTATTTTAAATAATGCAATGGATGAGCTCCCATTAATAGAAAAATAAAACTTCTGTTTAAATAGAAAAATGAGCTATTATCTGATATATTCCTAAATTCCTTCTTGATTCCTGTATTTGGAATAAAAACAGGCCCTTTCCTTAGACAGTAGTGTTAGAAATTATTTTCCCACTATGTTTCTTCAAATTTCACCTAGTGTCATTGGGGTTGCTCAGGATTCCTCCTTTCCTCTCGTTTGGAGGAAAACTGTCTTGTTTCATATATAAAAATGATGCCACTGCTCTGCCATGAGCAGGACGTCTGCTTTGGATTGTCTCTACTGTCTCCCACTGCCACACATACCTCCCCCTTACCCCATACATATCTGACAGATTTAAACCAGATGCTGTCTACACATTTTCTTCTTGTGACTGCTTATGAAATCATGATTCAGGATCTCATTTCTTGATTTTTTTTTTTTTTGAGTTGTGAACAGGTGGCCAGACTTCATAAGCAACAACTGGAGAGCAGAGATTACTTAGTGGCTTGGAGAGGGACCAAGTATCTTGTGGGCCCAGCTCCTCTAACATCAAACCCCCCTCGCAAGAGGCAACATCCAGGTCAGCTGGTGCCACCCAGGGCAGGGCTAGAACTATCTCTGGAAGGGTTGGGTCCCTGGGAAGAATCCACGCCTTGCTCTGGGAAGTAACATCAGGAAGTGGAGGCCTGGGGACATAATCACCCAGTGAGTTGCAAGTGTTCTGAGGAATAGAGGTGGAAGCTTATTCCAGGTCAAGACAAGGGGGCTATAGGGCTTGGAGGATTAGGGAAGATGGAAGGATGTGTGTGTTCGGCAGAGAGGAGACTGGATGAAGTAGGAAGCTATACTTGAGTCTCTTATAGAATTCCAGATTCTGTCAGCCAGAGAAGCTTGCATGGTGGCAGATGGGGCCAAACTTCTCATCTTTCCTATTAGGATATGGGGAAATCTTCCCCCATGGTACCTGGGGCAAAAATAGTCCCACCCTATCAAAAATCCCAGCATGAGTTTTTTTTTTTTTTTTTGAGGAAGATTAGCCCTGAGCTAACTGCTGCCAATCCTCCTCTTTTTGCCTTTTTGCTGAGGAAGACTGGCCCCGAGCCAACATCCATACCCATCTTCCTCCACTTTATATGCGGTACGCTTACCACAGCATGGCTTGCCAAGCGGTGCCATGTCCACACCGGGGATTCGAACTAGTGAACCTTGGGCCCCCAAAGCGGAACGTGCGCATTTAACCACTGTGTCACTAGGTCAGCCTCCGAATATGAATTTTTAATCACAAGTGCTTCTTTATTTAATATTTCAGTCAGAAAACTGTATTTGATCTTAACAGGGATTGGACTGGGCAGGATGGGGACTGGGATTTGGGGAGGAAAGAAGATTTGGGAGCATGGATAATTCAATTTTTAGGGGATTATGATATTAGGATAGAGCATGGGGAATTTGGGCCTTCCAGTATTGCAAATGAGAAAATTGCTACCTTGAGGAAAAGGAGGACCAAGAAATGGGAGAGAAGCATAAAAAGAGAAGTGGGATTCTGTTCCAAATTCCATGAAGCTTTATTCTTATTTGGATGAAAATTTTCTCCATCTTTCTTTGTCCTTGATTTACTGAGCTTGCTTTGTGAGTGGCGGTAGGTAACTTAAATATCAACATTTGAATGCTTGGCTGCTCTTAGCCAGGCCTGCGATTGGATGCAGGGATACAAGCATGGGTCAGGTATAGCTGCATCTCTCTGCGGTGCACCAGAAGAGAGCCTAGGAGAGGCTGTGATAGGTGCACGCATGTGGGCGCAGAGTTAGCTCTTGGATGAAAAAAGACGTTTGGCAATATTTTTAATGAAACCCTAGAACACAACTGGCTGTACCAAACTATAACAAAACTATAATCTTATCCATTAATACTTTCTTCCCAAACTATACTATCAGATATGGCGGAGATAGATTTTTGGCTGAGTAGGCACATTTTTCTCTCATTCTGAACTTTCAGAAAATTTAAAGGTGTTGGCCATGGCAGGCCCTGGCCGAGGAAAGATTAGTGAGGAGGCCTGGCTTGTGCTGGCATGGATGTTTAGACAATGACAGTAATACAGTCACACGTCACTTACCGATGGGATACACTCTGAGAAATGTGTTAGGCGATTTCATCGTTGTGTGGGCATTACAGAGTATGCTTACACAAACTTAGATGCTATAGCCTACTACACACCTAGGCTATATGGTAGTAATCTTAGGGGGCCACCATCATATATGTGGTCTGTCATTGACCAAAATGTTGTTATGTGATGCATGTCTGTACCATGCCAGTTTGCTTTGCCCTTTGTTTGACCTTATTTAAGAAATAGTTTCCTACCCTTGTTCAGAGTCTTCCATGGCAGAAGGCAAGGAAAGCATAACATGAGTGTCTTGAATTGCGTTTCATGGAAATGTCTCTTCTGGAGGGGAAGACTTGATGTGTGGGGAAACTTAACTGTCCTTCAGCCGCTTCCCTCCCTCCAGTACTATGTGGTTGAGATGGATAATTGGAAGGTAGTCCTGAAATGTCTCCTTTACTTGATTAACCTGGGTTAAGTACTCTTCAGGTCTCTCATCGAAGGCCGAGGAGACTGGTACTGTTGTTACCATTTTACAGCTGAGATGATGGAGACAGAGTTAAATAACAGGACGGATGTCTCACCACTAGTGAAAGTGGAGTCAGAATTCATGCCCAGGAGGTTTGACCCCAGAGCCTGCTCTCGTAGCCAAGCTGGCTCCTCACAGAAGGACCTGGCAGGGGACCTCATGAAGAGAGCCAGACCATCTACATGAATTTTATTTCCCTCGTCCTTTGATCCAGGATCTGAAGAGAATCCCAGGCCGCCAAAGTGGAGCGCGTGAACTCAACCACTATGCCACTGGGCCGGCCCAGTGTGTTAGGCATTTTTAATAAAATATTCTTGTGTGCTTGCCGGGTAGTAGATCCTGTCTTAAGACACTTGGGATATGGCAATAAACAAAACCACAAAGATCCTTTTAGTTTCTAGTGGAGGAGAGACAGATAATAAATAAATGCATGCAGTAGATCATTATAAATATGTAAAACAAAGCTGAGATGAGAGATGCAGAGTGTCAGGCAGGCTGGTTGCAATTTTAAACATTGGGGTCCAGCATGGCTTCATTAGGAAACCTTTGTGGCTAGCTTGTTGAATAAGATGGGCTTTGCCCTTACATACCTTACAGTATCGTGACAGCTGCTTGTTGATGAACACTTACCATGAGGCTAGGGAATCTGCTAAGTACCCGTGTACATTTCCTCCTAATCTATTAAACTAGAGGTCCTTATTGCCAGTTTCTCCAGAAGGAAACTGAAGCTTTGAGAGTTAAATAAATTGCCCAGATGAACATAGCTAGTGGGACCCAGCTCTGACCCAAAGCCCAAGTTCTTAAATGTGGTATTATACCAAATCAACTCTCAAAATATTTATTATGGAGGAATTGGCCAACTTTTGGAGATAGGTCTACCTTATTTTTGGTTCTGATGGGTTGGGCAGTACCTTGACTGGCTCATGGAGAGTCTACATGGCCATGAGCTTCCCTTCCACTCTCCCACTTGTTCTGTTTAAAAGGCCTTGGGGTTGTGCCCTGTGGTTGTGGCAGGCAAAGGAGCCACCTGGTGACTGACTTACATGCAGTGGGGTGTGTTTGTTGTGTGTCAGAGTGGCCTCTGTTGACTCCAGCAAATCATTGACTACTTGAATTCCTGGCATTACATTTCAGTGCTAGGACACTAATTTGGCTGGTCTATGTATCACTGTGTTCAAGAGTGTGTTATAAATGTTCATATTTAGAAGGGAATGTAAAAGGTTCTAGTGCCAAGGTCACTGCTTATTGTGAGTGTTTATTACAGAAGAGGCCATATCTTATATTTCTGGTGACTGTTTTATCGTCATAAAGTAAATAGCGAATGAGTGTATTGGATTAGAACTTTTAGAGAAGGCTGTGGGAAGGAGGTCAGGGGTTCAAGAGCTCTCCTTTTCCTTCTGCCCTCAGTGTGCTTATGGTAAGTTCAATGCAAAACAAACTACTTTTAATAGGGTGTTGATTTTCAGCCTTTGTATATCCTTTGCATTGAGTATTGACGGTTCTTTGTGCTTTGGTGTATTTAATTTCTGAGGTGTGTATGTTGGTCATTAATATAAAAAGAGGCTATATATTTTATAACTTATTTTTCGTTGTTGGTTTCTAGTGATTTTTCCCCCACTTACTACTTCTAAAATTAAATGTTTTTCTTTTTAATCAAGATAAGCTACAATTTTAGCACTTGGGCTGTGAAATTTATTCTATTTACTTTTTTGAAGTATAATAAACATACAGAAAAGGATTTATTATAAGTATGCAATTCAAAGACTTTAGAGATGGAACACACTTAGGTAGCCAACTTCCAGATCAAAATAATAGGGAATTAGCAGCAGCCCCCACCTTCCAGTCACTTCCATCCTTCCCTGCAAGGGTAACCATTATCCTGACTTCTAACATCATATCTTTGTTTGGCCTTTCTTTGTGCTTGATATGAGAGAATAATACGGTCTGCACTCTATCTAGCTTTTGCTTCCCATTATTGGTGTGATTGAACCATATGGTTGCAGGCAGTTGCAGTTGTTCTCCTTGCCATATAATATTTCATTGCATGGATATTCCATAATTTATCCATTCTACTATTAAAGACATGTGGAGCTTCCAGTTTATTCTATTATGAATGGTGCTTCTATATATGTTCTTACACATGACTTTTGGTGAACATATGTAAGCATTTCTCTTTGGTATATACCTAGAAGTGTGAATTACTGAGTCATAGAATATGCATATATTCAGTTTGAATAGATACTACCAAATGGGTTAAAAGTTAAGTGAGAGCTTGTGGGTTTTATTTTTGATACACTATTTGGAGGGGGTGGGAGGTGCATGTTGTTCTTACAGTTATTTCAGTTCATGTTTGTTTATGGAAAGGAATGGTCGTAGCTATCTCATTGATTCTTTGAAAGCCAAGGTAAATATTTGTCTCTGTGTGCTCCTTCTCTCCCCTTTTTGTTTCTTTATGTGTATATATGTGCTATATATATGTTTTACATGGCTTATATACACACATAACTTGTGTGTACATATATTTTACCTTATAAATATTCTGCTTATGACTTTTAGACTGGAATGCCCCCCTAGAGGTCTTCTAGCTCAGGTTCCTATGTCTCTCTGAATTAAAAATGATCCTGTTTTAAGTGTCACTAATGATGGAAGGCACATTAGTTTAGGGTGACCCCCCTCTTTGTTAACTAACTCATGTTTTTGCTTCTTCAGCATTGTGGTGACATCTACCTCTTTAACTTTTCCTGTAAATATCATTTTACAGGTGAGGGAAAAAACTCAGTCTTGTAATAGAGTGAAATCTCTCAGGCAGAGGTTAGTGGTTATTTTTTAAACTCCACTTTTCAACATCTGCAGATTCTTGGTCTCTGAGCAGTTTGTTCTGCAGAACTTGGGTGAGAAACCTCCTTGGACAATGGAAAAGAGAATTCAGTGCAAAACTTTTCTTTCTTTTTCCTCTTTAAGGTTTTTATTTCTGTTTCCCGATTTTTCTGCCATGGAAACACACTGATTTCTCACCCCACCCCCTTTTGATTGGGTTTGAACATTGTTTAGAATGAAAATACAAAAAATACAAATAATGCATTTTAAAAATAAGACTGTAATGAATAAAATGAGAAAAAGACAACCTTGCTTTTTATAAAACTGACCATTATATTTCATGAAATGAATATGGAAAATTCTTCTGATGGATAATATGCAGTCTAAGGTTTCTGAACTTCCATGTGGTATTAATATTCATAGGACTTTAAAATTAAGTTTTTTTTAGTGAATAATTAATAATTTAAGGTTCGTAGATATTACTTAATAGATATTTTCTTTTTTTACAGGCAAGAAGAGACTGACAGGAGAGTGAAAAATGTAAGATATATTTAATGGAACATTATTAATGGTTTTTTACTTGTTCTGCAATAAGGCAGTGGGATCTAAAAATATCTGATATACTCTGTATCTTTTTTTCCAATGGAATTTTTGCTAGAAACCAGCCAGTCACAAACTTGATGTTTAAATATGGTTAAGACATAATGTTCTGTGACTTCATGGTATAAAAGGAAGGTTAAACCTAGGCAGTGGTTCCTTTCATGTTAGTAATGTGGGAAAGGCAGGTGAACATACTTCAGAATCTTTAGGATAGTAACTCAGAAACCACCAAATCAGACTTTAAGGAAAACACTGAATGTTTAAGAACTCTGAGTAGTAGCTCGAAGTAGACTTATTTCTATAATATTTTGCATATTAGATCAACTTGCAATTAGAAGAGTTTCTAAAAATGTGACAGCTTTATTAAAAAACATAAGAGCTCAATATCTTTATTAAGGAAGCTGAGAATTATTGATTTTAAGTGTTCATTCCGTAAGTTTGGAAAAATATTGATTGCTTTAAAAGTTTAATTTATGTTTTCCTCTTATAAATTTTTTCCTTCTTCATATGAACTGATAGAGTACATGAATACCTGTTGGGAACTGGGCTTTTGGTCTGAGAATATGCTCAGAAATGAAAATCTAAGAAGAATAACATTTTCAATGACCCTTCTTCATAGATTTAAAAGAAAATCTACTTTCAACTGTTGATAGAATGCTATCGTTTATCTAGAGTGCTTTCCTGCATTTGAGCTTGCAGTTAGTTGCTAAATAGACTGATCTTATTGTTTCATGGAAATTTTTTTAAGGTTTTGATAACATTGTACTGGTTGGGAAGAAAAGCACAAAGTAACCCCTACTATAATGGTCCCTATCTTAATTTGAAAGCGTTTGAGAATCTTCTGGGACAAGCTCTGACTAAGGTAAGGAAACTGCATCTGTATGAGACGACTGCTGTAACACTACTACCTTCTCCTCCTCTTTCGCTTCCTCCTCCCCTGCTCTCTCTCTCCTTTCCCCCTTCCCTCTTTCCTGTTTTTCTTTCACTTCTCTTCCTTCTTCTCCTCTTCTATAACAAATATGGTGGCTCTGACTATCTTTGCTTCCCTCTAGGTTGGGCTGAGTAGAGAGCATTGTTACTCATTTGCTGGCTTTGTATGCCACCACCAAGGAGTAAGTGAGTCTATTTCAGAGCAGTTCCCAGGGTATAGGATATAGGTATTTATCTCAGTTTTAGGTAACTGAATGACATACTCATTTGCTTCCTTTCTTAGACACTTTATATAACGTAACTCTTTCTACATTCGTTATGAACTCAACCTGTAGTAGAGAGGTGCTTCAGGACTATTAAAATGTGTGGAAGTTACTCAGTTTGTATACCTGAATGTCTTCTTGCCGTGGGTGATTGTATCGCTAATGCCCGCACTCCAACGTCCCCACAGTTCTGCCATATTGCTTCTGTTTCCTAAAGAGTAGTAAATGCTGTTATGTGAAACATGGTAAGGCTTTTTAAGTTAGAATCTTTTGTTTTAAACACATTTCTAGTCTAGTCCTTCTTATTCTGGAACCAGGGTTGCAGCTTTTTAATACTTATCTTTTGAGGAGAGTCAAGTGCTGTGGCTGACCGTAGTTCCGCCAAATCTTCATTTATGAGATCCACATGGGAAAATTAACTTCTCTAGGGAGATGTTTATCTAGGGGAATTTGCAGTGCTCAGAAGAAAATATGTAGTCAAAATACTATCACCATTTAATTCATGGCATTTGCTTCATGGGTTTTTATGACTAAATGATACTGTACCGATAAGGTATTTAGCATTAGTCTCTGGCACATTGTAAGGACGTAATAAATGTTAGGTACCGTGATAAGGAATTTTAGGCTGGGATGAAAATGATGACCTTGTCTTACATCTACCTTCATCTTTAAATAGTTTCGCTACAGCTCACCCACATATGTTGTAGAAAGATGAGATTATAGAGCCTAAAAGGTTCAGGTATTCCTTTTTTAATTTAATTTTTTTGAATTGTAAAGAGTTGGTAACACTCTATTCAAATTCCTTAAAATCAGTTAATGCAGGTTGTAGTAGAGAGATTATCATGCACAAGCATTGTACTAGGTGTTGGGAAAACACTCACACAAGGCCAATGACCCATTCTCACAGAGCACAATTGTCTGATGGAGAGAGGTAAGCAGATAGGTCACTGCAATGGAGGAGGGTAAGGCGCTGAGGGACGAATGTGCGGGGCCTTTGGGTACAGGCAGAGCCCTTGCCTTCCACTTATTTCAGCTAAGAAAACATCCAGTTAAAAACAATGTGGGACTTTGGCTCCTGTATTAGTGCTCTCTTTACAGCCTTTGGTCCTTTTTATGGCAGTCTGACTCAGGTTGAACAATCTTAGTACAGTGTTGGTGCTGCAAATGTTTAATTAAAGGCTGTTTTCTGCCACCAGTGTCAAAATCAGAGTAGGTTCAAAAGAATTATTGATAAAACTGTAGTTGTGGTTCCATTCCATTATTATGATGAGATAATAATGTAAGAGATATCTGAATATGTGATCTGTTTTGCATCCATTCTGTTAAAATCATTGTGTTCATCAAACTTTTCCCATTTAACTAGATAAAGTTTAATGGCTAATCTAAAATATGAAAAAAAAAAAAATACGTGGGGTAAGCTTTTGCATCTGAGTCATCCTGTAAGTTGGAGGTGACTCATTTCAGGTGAATTATCAGAGTGAAATCATCTACATAGGAAAAAGGGCACCAGGGCTGGACGTGGCTTATTTTATGACTGAAGTGGCTCGTCATCAGTAACTTTAACATTTATGAGGTCAAAAATCGTCTCTCAGTGTGTTGAACTCTAAGGCTTCAATAGATATGTGTCTAAGAAAACTGATGGATCTAAAGATTTACTTAAAATTTAAAAAATCAAAAATTTAGATTTTTAAGTTAAAAAAAACGTAAAAATTCAAAAATTTTGAGAATATAGTTTGGTTGTACCAGCACTAGGCTCAGCTTCCCCATCTGTTTGGAAATAGGGTCCAAGGTAGGCGTTTGCATTTTCATGACAGGATGTCAACTCTAATGCCAGAGTTTCATCTAAAGCGTATGAAATCTCACATAAATCCATAGACCTTATTGGTGCTTCACATGCTTCTCAAACAATCTAACCATGAATTGACAGATCCAGTCTTAGCCAAACGTATGCCCCAGACAGCTGCTAATTATTCATTGTAAACCTTCTTTGACTTTTTCATATGTTGAAAATATTCATAATTAAAAAGTAGGAAGAAAAGCACAATAGTACAATAATTGTGCCATCTGATTCAATTATCGAATTTCTCATATTGGCTTTATCGATCTACATATCTATTTATCCATCTCTGTTTTTACCTAATCATTTCAAGGTATATTGCAGATATCTCAGCCCTAAATACCCAGCATGCATCTCTTAAGAGTAAGAATATTCTTCCACGTAACCACGATGTCTATTATACTTAATTCATAAATATTTTTCACTATCTCATATCCAGTCCCTATTCAAGATTTCCCAATTGTCTCCCAGCTATCTTTCATAGCTTGTTTTATCTGAATCATGACTTAATCAAAGTTCACATATTACATTTGGTTGTTAGGAATTCCTGGGTTCTTTAAACTGTTTCTGTATTAGTAAATTCATCTGAAAGTACATTCCTGATTTCTACACTGACAAAATTACTTTCACCATGTTAAATAAGAGTTTAGGGGCCAGCCTGGTGCTGCAGCGGTTAAGTGCACATGTTCCACTTCGGCGGCGGCCAGGGGTTCGTCAGTTAGGATCCCGGGTGTGGACATGGCACCCCTTGGCAAGCCATGCTGTGGTAGGCATCCCACATATAAAGTAGAGGAAGATGGGCATGGATGTTAGCTCAGGGCCAATCTTCCTCAGCAAAAAGAGGAGGATTGGCAGCAGATGTTAGCTCAGGGCTAATCTTCCTCAAAAGAAAAAGAAAAGAAAAGAAAAAAACGCCCATAAAACTGTAAAAAAAAAAAAAAAAAGACTTTAGATACTCATTGATTTCTGTGTATGGGATATGCTAAGGGCTTTATAAATTTTACTTAAATCCTAATTTTAGCAAGTCCAGTTGTAGTTTGCGCTTAACTTTCATAGAGGAATGTTAATTAAAAATGCTTATTTTGAGTAAGTTCTATATAATTTATAAATCTATCGTTAATAACATTTGCCATATTTCTGTGTATCTCGTACATGAGCCAAACAACTATTTTATTTAGACTCGGGGAAAGTTTTGTATGTCAGCAAACAAGTCTGCTTTCCTTGGTTCAGATTTAGGTTTCGTAATCAGTGAAAATAAATGAGTTCTGTGAAGTGTGTGCCTACTGTCCTTGTCCCTCTGTCTCTTTTTTTTTAAACTTTTTGTTGTTGTTAAAGAACTTTAACTGTTATGATTTTTCATTTAACATAAACCACCCCAAATATTTCCCAGAGGTAGGCTAATGTAATCTTATTAACTTATCTCCTTTTGGATATCAAAATTAAAATTGACTTTTCTCTTTACTCCTTTCATGTTTATTACCAGATGGCAGTAAGTTTTCATTGATTTTAGCATTTGAATGTTATTCTAATTATTACCTTTTCTTTTATTAAAATGTTCCCCTTCCTTATTTTTAAATAAACAATGCTACTTTATTAAATATTGAATTCCTCCTTATTGTGACACAAGTGCCAAGTATTAGTTGTGGGAAAACATTTACAGAGTTATGTACTGATTTTTATCAGATTTTTTTATGTTTAACAAAGAAATCTCATTGCCTGACTTAGCAAATGAAGCACGACTTGAGCTGTGCAAACAAACAAGTAATGACTGATTACATTTTTGGAAGTTTATGCCAACTTACTATTCTGTAAAAAATTGTTCTTTAGGCCCTTGAAGACTCCAGCTGCCTGAAAAGGAGTGGCAGGGACAGTGGCTACAGTGATATCTGGTGTTCTGAACGGGGAGAATTTCCTGCTGCTTCAGGCAATTATAAGAGAGAAGATTCTTTCGAAAGCTTAGACTCTTTGGGGTCCAGGTCATTCACAAGCTGCTCCTCTGATATCACGCTGAGAGGGGGCCGTGAAGGTGAGTTGTATTCTTGACTGTCATTTTATTTTTATTTGTTCACATATTAAGAGAAAATTGGGAACAGGAGAGAATAGAAAAATGGAGCAAAAGCTCTTGGGCAAAAATTTCACCAGGAAGTGGATTTTCACAGAGACTGGGGTTTCCTTCCTTCCTTCTTCATTATTTCACCACTAGAGGGGTAATAGGTTTCACTTCTTTTTTCTTCCATTTTTAGAGAAGACTGGGGAGGAAATAGTTAACTGTGACCTGTTTTATCAATGATAATCTATGCTGATTATTTTCTTTCCAGATTCAAGTTTAATAATCTGTGTGTATGAGATGAGGCCTATTAACTGATATATCTAAACATAAAAAAGAAAGTAAATAAAATTCTGTAAAAGTCTTTTGTAGTTCCTGAATAATTGTCTTTCTTCCCTTCTTTTTTTCCCCAAAGATAAATTTCTCTTACGGAAAAACAGGAAAAATATTCTTATAAGTATCTGTGTCCAAGAGAAGAAATGATTGTCTTATCATGATAGAATATTATGCTAAACGTTGACAGATTAAGTAACAATATTAGTGTGGTGTTGAAAACATCTTTTACTTCTGTCAGAGTCAGAGCTGACCCAGGACAGAGTGTGAAAAGAACATGTTAATGAAAATCATTCTTTTGTGAGAAGGAACTTTCTTTCAAAATTGCATATTATGGTCAAATCAGTTATTTAAATGCAAATCTTCTTCCTGTGGCTATTGGGTGGTGTGAGAAATTTCTGACTCTACATCTCTAGTAATTCAAATTTGACTAGATTGAAACCACGAGTAAAGTTTCTTGAAATGTTTCTGTGCTTCCACCCCCAACATGAAAAAGTTGAGTGTTACGGTTGTGAGTTTGTGTTAGATGTTAGGGATTTTACTTTGCTTATTTTTGATTATTACTTTTCTATTTTAAAATGTTTTTCCAAATGTTTTTAATATAAGAAATTTCAAACATCAGCAAAGTTCGAAGAATTTTATAGTGAAGACCCATGTACCGGCCACCTGGTTCTACCATAACATTTTACTGAGCTCGCTTTAGCACATATTTACCTCTCTCTCTATGCGTTAATTATCTATCTTATTTTTGAGGCACTTCAGAGTATCTTACACTTGTCCTAAATATTTCAGCATGCAATCATTAACTAGAATTTAATCTTTATTTGTTGTTCTTCTGATATAAATTCACATACAAGTAAGGCACAAGGAGTTTGTTTTTCAAAAATAAAATAAAATTAAATATTGTAACAAAACCCCAAGTTCTTTAGCTTTTAGAGGAGTAGTGGCATTGAAAAATTTAAAAAGTGAACGGCTATTAGAGAGTTAACCTTTATAATTACTGTTGCATTTGTTGGCTGTTTGCTATCTGGGTGTGACATTTTCATAGCCCAGACGACTATTAAAGTAGTTTTGAGGAAACGAATCTGAGTTTATAATTTATCTGAGTGATTAAACTTGTAAAAGCAGAGGCCAAAATTCCCAACCCACTGTGTTACTTTGTCCTGATTGAATAACCTAAAACATGCGATGTTTGAGTTTATATCTGGCCAATAAAGACTAAAAGGGATAAAACTTGAAGGCATGTGAGAATACACACTTCAGTCAGTTCAAAAGCAGTGGCACAGTGGGGTGGGATCAAAGTCCTATCCTCAGATGCTTGTTGGACTGGGTGCCTGGTACATGTGACGAAAAGCAGAGGGTCATTGTCACACGGCTTCCTGATCTTGGGAAAGGAGTTGTGGACCTTGCTTGGAGAGTGTGGAAGTGAAGACTTATGGTAATTACAAATAAGGAAGAAGAAAATGAAAAGCCTGGGACCACCAGGATAAAGCATCTTTGTGATCACTGTATTGAAATTCTGCTACCTACCAGGTTGTAGTTCCCAATTCGTGATCACAGCTTAGGGGTATGTTTCTAGGTTAATAGTATTGTAAAGTCAAATTCCTTAGTTTTGTAGGAAACCTCTTACCTTATCAAGAATATTTGCCTACTCTGCAGAGTACTGTACTGGACTCAAAAATAAAAAAGATTTTAACTTTAAAATTACATGCCAGAGGGATCTCTTTGTGTATTTAAAATTTTACATGTGCAAATTTTGGCAAGAATCATTGAGACATTTCTTATCCCCCCAAAATGTATTTTTTATTTAGGAGGCATTAAGAATGAAGCACCAGGTTGACTGTGAATCCTCCTGGTCATAGCTGCTTGTACTTTTTTCCTTTTTGCCTTGACTCGCCTTTACCCTGTTCCAGTCTCACGGTTTCAGAGCTGTGTGTTAAACCGCTTCCTGTAGACTACTCTGAATGTTATTTACTGTAGATTCCTGCCAGGCAGGAGGGAGGGGACATGACCGCCCTGAGCTCAGGTTAACCCTGCAGGTGTTCTCTGTGAGAGCTTGTGGCTAAGGCACTCAGTACTGTGCACAGTCAGCCTCTGAGAGAGCCCTGGTGGGAGGCAAGCAACATTTGCAAACTTTCTTTACAAATGCACAGAGGCAGGAGGAAAATAAGAGCAGGAAAGGGAGACAAGTCAGCTTGGATCTGGACCAAGCTGTTTTTTACCTTCTTTTCTTCCTGTATCTTTAAATGAGCAGACTTACTTTTTTAAGAGAACAGATTAGTATTTGTGTCTATCTGACCTTGAGGTGTATAAAGTGTGTACTTTCAAATTTGTGTCTAAATGGTTTTGGATCAAAATCCAAGGTCCCCTGTATTTCCATAGCCACCCTCAGAAAAAGCCTTGAGTTTTATGTTCATGGTTAGGCGTGAGACTTGATATTTTGGGACTTGAGAAGTCATTTGCTGCAGGGGAAGAGAAGGCTAAAGGAATAACTGGGCACATGTGTATGGTGATGGATGGTAATTAGTCTTTGGGTGGTGAACATGACGTAATCTACACAGAAATCGAAATATAATGATCTACACAGGAAAAAAAGTCATTTGGTCCAATCTTGTATCCAACCTATGATTCTTGCTTATAGGGGTCTCACAAGAATCTATCAAACCCTTTGTGATCTTGTGCTTTTCACTTTTCTTTCTATGTCCTCCCTTATCTCTTGCCTCAGAGAAATTTTAGATGAGCACATGCCTTATTTTAAATTACTGTTTCCTTCAGATTACTTAAAAAAATTTTTTTTTTTTTTGGTGAGGGAGATTGGCTCTGAGTTACCATCTCTTGCCAATCTTCCTCCTTTTGCTTGAGAAAGCTTGTCCCTGAGCTAACATCTGTGCCAATCTTCCTCTATTTTGTATGTGGGATGCCACCACAGCACAGCTTGATGAGGGGTATAGGTCTGCTCCCAGGATCCAAAGCCACAAACCTCGGGCCACTGAAGTGGAGCCCGTGGACTTAACCACTAGGCCACTGGACCGGCCCTTCCTTTGAGTTACTTCTAAATCTCATTTTAGGTGCCTTTGGCTCAATTGCTAGATTTTATTCACATGTATTCCATCAACAGATTTTGTGCAAAATCATGAGGACGTGGAAGATTGAAAAGAAAAGGGGTTCAGCTGTAAATTGGGACTTTTTCTGCTTAGAATGTGCACAGTAGAGGAATGTACCGCATGCGCCTCCAGTATGCAAAGCCAGTTCCTCCTAATGGATCTTATCACAACTTCATGACAGATTTCTAAAAATATTCTCTGCAGTTAGCAGTAGAGCCCTGGGTTTCCAAGGGAAAGACAGAGCAGGCAGGCCGTGTGGGTTTCAGTTAGATGAATAATCTGGAGAGTAAAGCAAATTCTTGTGTCTTTTTTATAGGTTGCGAAAGTGACACAGATTCTGAATTTATATTCAAAATGCAGAATTACAATAAAGATGATATGTCCTATCGAAGGATTTCATCTATTGAACCAAAGTCTGCTTTACCGTTCAATCGTTTTTTACCCAACAAAAGTAGACAGCCATCCTATGTGCCGGCACCCTTGAGGAAGAAGAAGCTGGACAAAAATGAGGATAACAGAAGGAGTTGGGCGAGCCCAGCCTATCCAGAAGGAGATGGAACATTTCCAAGGTACTGGGATGTTATCTGATGATTGAGTTTTAAAATTCAGTATGCTGTGTGATTTTGGTGGGATATTTAAATGTGAAAGCAATAGTTCCTAAACTGTATTTCATAGATAATATATTCAATTTCACTAATGAAAATACTTTTTCTTACCTATATTTTTAGTCATGGGTATCTTGAAGATATTTCTTCCATTTTAGAACGTCAGCGTATAATTTGCCGGTTCTTGTTTTTAGATGTATGCTTTTGGCTTATTGGTATCTTTCAGCTTACTGGGTGACTTACATTGTTCATTGTGAGCCCTGCTGTGTTATTTTTTCCCTTTTTTTTCCTTCTTGATTGATCGCAGTGGACACAAAAAAGAATCCTTTAATTGCCCATCAAATTAGCAGAGCAGAGTGTGATTTTTCAAAGCCAGCTTCCTGTCAGGTGTGTGGTTCTGAAAGTGGCTCGGACTCCAAGGATGAATGAATGTTGCCCGATGTAATTTTGGATGACTTAGCCAACTGTAGATTCCAAGTGAAAAGGAGGCCTGAGAATTTCCTCTCGAAAACCATCTCTCTTAACTCTTGTTCACAAATATTTTCTCCTGCTGACCGTTTAGTCACTGGGATGTACGAACTGACGAGGTCAGAAAAATTTCTCCTGGATTGGAATGTCTATTATGCTGTTGATTTTGATATGTAAAGTAACACCCCAAATTGTCTACGATTTATCTCTTTCTTTTAACACATCTTATGGCCCTTGTATGTCAAGCTATTCTCTAATTAAAATGAAATGCTGTTATAATGCATTAACTTTGTTCTAGGAGCTGTAATGATGAGAATGGGAACTAATTTGCTTCCTTCACAGTGGTGTAAACTTTGTGAGCCAGAAAGCATGCCTTTTGTGTTCTGTGTCACAAATTGCTCATACAGTAACTTAACTGGTTGGATATTTTGAACAGTAATGAGAGGAGAACATGGGGCACAAACGTGGAGAACTGGCCAACAGCACAAGAAACTTCAAACTTCTCTTGTTATTTGGAAGAGGAAGAAGAAAAGGCAAGCATACCCAACACTGTAAAGGATGATCTTTATGTGCGAAAGCTAAGTCCGATCATGCCACACCCAGGGAATGCTTTTGATCAGTTTCTTCCCAAATGTTGGATCCCTGAAGATGTGAACTGGAAAAGAATAAAGAGGGAAACGTATAGACCATGGTATAAAGAATTTCAGGGATTCAGGTTTGTCTTTGTGCATGTTTCTGTTATTCTGGCGTTCATTCTGTACCCTGGCTGGGTGCATTCTATGTGCATTTTTTATTAGAAAGAAGGGTTAATTTTCCCTCCAACATCAGTAGAACCTCTGTAACTGGAAAAAATTTCTGTTTAGAATTAAACCTTAGGATCTTCATCTTAAAAAACCATCTTCTATCTGTAGTCATAGCTTGACATTATTTTTAGTAGTTATATTTTTCTCCAATCTTTCTTCTTCTCTTCCTTCTCCCTTTCTCTGTGTCACTCCACAGTAGAAAGAATTCAGACTCTGAGGATGAGGATTCAGGCTCTGATGGAAGCTCTGCCATTTTTAGTAGAATACAAAAAGCAAAGCATAGGCTAGACAGCAACTGCCAAAAACGTTCACTCCTGCTGGAACTGGCTACCAAACGAGCCGTAGCCTCCCGGGACGCCCACGCAGCCGGGAGAACCAGTGGTGCTTCGGATGAGCCCAGGTGTACCTGTCTGCACGAGCTACCTGCTTCGAGTCTGGCCTTCGACCCATGTGCCAGCTTCTGCTGCTACATTAATCTCTGCCCATGATGCACTGAATCATGAAACCTTATTCACTTAATATTTAGTATAAAAGCATAAGATATAACATATTGCTTTCTGTGTGAGCATTTAAGATTGGAAGTCTGTAGCATTAAATCTTCTTTAGCACAATGTGTAAGACATGGCATAGTGAGTTCTTTTGGAAAACCATTTCTAAAATGCTCTTTAGTAAGTTGACTTAATTTTACGATTGTGCTATGTGTAGAGATGTGAAGAAAGGAAATAACTTTAGAGTGTGATGGCCAAGTCTGGTGGGAAAATGTCAAGAAAAGATTCATCACGGTCTTTCACAAAGCTTCAGAGCATTTTATTTTTTAAATTTCTGTTGACTACCTGTACCTATTGCAAGGTGCTTGATGACCAGTTCTTGAAACTTTCCTACATCATTGCTGCTTCTCTGGGATGGGAATTAGGTCATTGTGTCTAATGGAACGAGGAAGGGGTGAAAGCAAGAAGGTTATGTGTGTGTGTCTCAGGGAGGAGTACTCAGTCTGTGTTCTAGCCCCATCATTTGGCCTAGATGGTGCCCACCCTTCCCGAGGAGTACACTCTGCTCTTCTTTCTTTAAATGGTATCCAGGAAGGTCACGAGTGATGGCATTAAATCCTGGTCTGTCTGCCATGTGAGAGTCCCTCTTATGGCCCCCTAAGATAATTCACCCATAGTAACTGGCTAGTTGGTCTGCTACCTAATTACCTTTTCTCTCCAAACTTAATAAGATTTCCCTTCCTTTTTCTTTTCTATGCTTCAGTCAGTTTTTATTACTTCAGGCCCTCCAAACATACTCTGATGACATCTTGTCTTCTGAAGCAAATATCAAAATTGATCCCACTGCTGGCCCAAGGCTCATAACACGCAGAAAGAATCTCTCCTATGTACCAGGGTATACAAGAGATGACCTCGGGATGTCAGCCCTGGATCCTGACTTAGAGAATGATGATTTCTTTGTCAGAAGGACTGGGGCTTTCCATGCAAATCCATGTGTTCTCCGGGCTTTTGAAGACTTTAGGTTTTCTGAGCAAGATGATCCTGTAGAACGAGATATAATTCTGCAGTGTAGAGAAGGTGAACTTGTACTTCCAGATCTAGAAAAAGATGATATGATTGTTCGCCGAATTCCAGCACAGAAGAAAGAGGTGCCTCTGTCAGGGGCCCCAGATAGATACCAACCAGTGCCGTTCCCTGAACCCTGGACTCTTCCTCCAGAAATCCAAGCAAAATTTCTCTGTGTGCTTGAAAGGACATGCCCATCTAAAGAGAAAAGTAATAGCTGTAGAGTATTAGTTCCTTCATATCGTCAGAAGAAAGATGACATGCTGGCTCGTAAGATCCAATCTTGGAAGCTGGGAACTACTGTTTCTCCCATCAGTTTCACCCCTGGTCCTTGCAGTGAGGCTGACTTACAGAAGTGGGCGGCCATCCGGGAGGCCAGCAGGCTTAGGCACAAGAAACGGCTGATGGTTGAGAGGTCAGAGTGTGTTTCTGCAAGGATTTTGCTTGTAATGGATGGTCTTGCGTAACTTGTGAGAAAATGACATCATTGCCCAACTCTGCATGTCATGTGCCATTTTGAAGCATCTTATAAAAATTGATTTTGCTTTGAGAAACCTTTAGTCATTTTGTGGAAAAAGTGCAATTCCATATTTGCACATCTCTAAATCATCTATTGAGGCCTGCTTAAGAAGGTTATACACAAACCCTGCCTTTGGCCTTAAAGAAGACTGGTATAATTCTGCAACAAGTTTCGTGAAAATGTTTTCCAATTATATTTACAGACTTTTATTCCTCCTGTCCAGGCATTGCTGAAGAAGTCTGGTTGTAGTTTGGTTTTATATGTTGCTCATATTTTGGAGTATATTATTTTTTGTAAAGGTTTTCTTTAAAATATGGCATTGCAAATTTCATTTAATTCGGTCTTGATTTTTTTTTTGACCTGGGTTTCTTTGACTATCAACGTGTGACTCAAATTTATAGCGTAAAGTTCAGTGCAAACTTTATTAAAATGCATGAATGTTATCTACTGTCTGCTAAATTTTACATGTATGTAATTATGGCCATTTTGATAATAGTGTCTGCATTTATGTTGTGCGACTTGGCCGTTTTGATGAATGTTCAGTTTGTTGAACTTGGGGATGGACAAATATGACTTAGGTTGCATAAAATTAGTAGATCTAAATCTAACTTCATTAGTTCCTGACAACAGGAAGCTTTTTGCTATGGATTTGTTGGTTCAAAGTAAATGAGGAACCCCTTTATCTTGCTTAATCTGAATTCCTTGAGCTATGAGATCAATGAGAATTTGAGATATGATCAAGAATGCGACTGAAACAGCAACCTTTTGAGATTTGTTCATCCCTGGTTAGACTCTTATGTTAAAGATGTTGATCATTTAGAAACTAACACACTGGAAAAAATGACTTTTAATTTTTGGTTTTCTGATTTCTTAGACTCTTTCAAAAGATTTATGGTGAGAATGGGTAAGTTTTGTGGTTTACAGTAAAAACAGCTCTGCATATTGCTTGCCCTTTGTGTAATGTGTCATTGCACTTCTCTCCTGGCATGTCACTAAATGGGGATGCTATGCACTGTGCATGAGATTTAAAAAATAGGAAATTTTTCTTATTTTTATCATCTAATGGTGATATTTGTGTGTCTGAGTGCCCATTGCATGAAGTGCTATATGACAGCAATAGTTTTTATTTTATTAGAAGTTTAAAATTCAGTCCCTTTTGTTTTTTTTTAAGGAGTTGATTAAAAGTAATAAAAGCCCTTGTCTAAGATTAGTTATATTTATTTTGGTGTTTGATTGCTACATAGACCAAAATTCTGGATGTTAAAGCCCAAATAACTATATTTTAGAAAATCTATGATATAAAAAGAATATTCGCATTTACTTTAAGGCTGGAATGCTTGCAGTTGCCATTATCTATAAACTCTTACCTCATGGGAAACTTTGTTAATTGGGATGGTGAGGAGTATTATCCTTCCCTTAGTAGGATTTAGAAACATTTTCAGGATTGCTGATTAGGGTAAAAAGTTCTAACATGGCTGTTATAGAGCCAAAATCTGCCTTCCAGTACGGCAGAAATTAAAATCTTGGGAGTTTCCAATATCATTGCAAGGACTATATTTATAACTAATTCTTGATGTTTGCCTGCTCTTTAACTCTGGTCACCTGGGAGACTTAAAATACATAAATAACTTTCTGGAAGTATTTCCTGTTTCTTGAATAACTGAGTTAAAAGTAAATACTTTTACTTTTTACTACACACTAAGTATGTAGAATCATTCATTCTTAGTGCAGGATAACCAGGTGGCTACATCTTAATGTTTTCCACCAGACTTTTATAACTTTGTAGAGATATTAGTTTTTGAGACAGAAGAAGAGAATTTAAGTATGCCAAATATTTTAATTTGTCTAAGCCTTAGTAGCTAAATATCTTCCTCAACTGGGATTTATTTTATCTCTAAGATTTTCTCATTTTGATAGCTTTTGGTAATTTTGATAGTAGTTTTAGTAACTTCTAAGATCTCTACACTATTTAAATCAATATGTCAAAGGTCTAATTGAGCCATGGGCAACTAATTGCAAATGCTACTCAGCCACTGATTTTTAAAAGTCAGGCTCTGAGCATGTTTTCGATGTGCCATGTAAAGGCACATTATCCGCTATCCAGCTCCTCATGTGCTTAAAGCATTCTCATCTGCGAGGGTGAACAAGGCTGTTTTTAACGAGACGCTTCAGCATCTGCTAATCTCAGTTCATCATGGGAAAGCTGTTTTAACTTAATGAAGAATCTCTTTGCAGCTTCAAGCATTTTAAATAACTTCAAATGAAAAAGAATTTTCATTTGTTAACTAAGTATGACTTTATAATGTAAGCAGGTTGTTTTTCTTAAAGGGATGTTGGTACCCTGAGTACAAGTACTTGATGGAAATGCAAACACCTAGAACTATTTCAATGACTGTATGTTCCTCTTTAGGGAGACATTGTTCCTCCTTAGGGATATATTGTGTGACTGGGTTAAGAAAAGAGAGAAATCTAAATGCCAAAGCTCAGAAAGCTAAGGATTTTTCTGGGCTCTAGCGAACAGCAGCAAATGCCTCCTGTAGACTATTTCAAGATTGTTGTTAGTGTAGTACAGTACTCGTTGTAAAGGCTGTTCCCCTTGCAGTTTAGTGCCAAGGTAACAACAAAAGCAAAGCAAGACTGTCTGTAAATTGAGACTGATGAATAATGCATGACTTGTCAAATAATGGAAAGTAGTATGAATGTGTCTTCAGAAAACTCAAGTGCATTTTAGACCATTTGCAATCAAAACCTATTAAACAGGATGTTTTTTCTATTTATTCTATCAGTTACCAATATTTTTCTTAAATTCATCTGCAATGAAAACAAAAAATTTGAATTGGATTGAGTATAGGCTTTTAGTCTATAACTTGTTTCATTTTTATAAACTTGTTCATAAATGTTTATAAACAAGTGATATTTCTCTGGACATAATGTATGTTGTCGAGCTTGGCATACTTACTTGGAAAATCATTATGGCCCAACATCCTGTGATTGAAAAATAACTGCCTATAACATGAATGCTTTCTTTTTGGCAAGGACTAGGTTAAAGAAAAATGTGCATTACCTTTTGAAGTTTTAGATTAATTTCTGGCTTGCTTTTTATTTTGCATTTAACACCTGTCACTTTGTTTATTTTTAGCAAAACGCTTTGTATGTGGCAGTCATTTCTCACATGTGCTTTTGTGTTGCAAGGATTGGTGTCTGTATGGTTCCATGACATATGAAAATTTGGTTATGATACCCCTTGGCAGAAGCTGTTATTACAGATTTGTTGTAAGGGTATATAGCTATAATTTTATAATATGATTAAGCCATTGAATCTACTGCTAGTGTCAACAGGAAATGAACATTGCTTCAAGGTGAAGTTGCAATCAAAGACAACTAAGACACATATATTTCACTTATAGGTTTTGGCCAAAAGATTCTGTGGAATTATAAGTACACATAAGACAGCAAAAAGGAAGGGAAAATAAAGCCAATGTGAGTTACTTTCTGGGGATTTTGCCCCCAGGGGACATTCAGCAATGTTTGCAGACATTTTTAATTGTCACACTGGTAGGTTTGCTACTGGCATCTAGTGCCTTTATAGCCAGAGATGCTGCTAAATGTTTTACAAAACACAGGATCGCCCCCTATAACAAATAATTTTCTGTCCCAAAAGGGTCAATAGTGCTGCTGTACAGACACCCTGATTTAGACTATAAACCTATAAATGCAAATCTCTATTATGTTGTCTGTCATTCTAGTTTATTGTAATTCTTGAGCCTCTTACCCAGGTTTTAGTATTGATTACTCTTCAGAATTCCCACAGCACCTGATGAAAATATATTTAGAGGTGTATAAGTAAGTATATTCATATCTTCCCCTGAAAGTGGGGGACCCCAAACTTAGTATTATGTAATTTCTACTTGCTGTATAAGACTATCAGTGAGTTTATATTTAAGAAATTTTGCTAAGAAATTTTGATCCCTTATTCTTTAGATATTCATATGTAAGTTTCCTAATTGAGTTCTAAAATAATACACATCATAACACGAGTCAAGAAGTGCCAGGAGAGTCGTAGGTGGTCAGCATTGTGGGAGTAGTAACCTTGTTTTATAATCTATATCTTTTCCCTTAAACTTTCTCCTTCTTCCTCTCATTATCCTAAATGCTATTACAAAATTCTGTTCAACTGAAAATGCAACGTTAGACATGTGTCCTTTGGAAAAAATCCAAATGCAGTTCTGAATTGGAGCCTTTCCACATAAGGAAATACAAAGGTGGCAAGTAAATGAATTGTAAGAGAATTGTGATTTGCCAATGAATACTAATTTATTCTACAAAACATGTTAGAGCTGTGTAGTCCTTTATAGTTTCCCCAATTTTGCTGGGACTATCTCTGGTGCTAATCTCAATTCTGTGAGGTAGACAGGTATTATGTGCATTTGAGATGTGGAGAGAGAAACAGAAATTGCAGCTTTCCTGAGGACATACAGCTAGTGAGTGGTAGAACCGGACTAGGGCTTCATCTAATGAGATAATCCATGTAGACTGCTTGGCTGTGTTTTTGGCACACAGTAAACCCTCAGAAGTTTAATATTATTCTGTTAACTCTGATAAGGAAGGAAAGAATTCCTCATGCTTTGGCTGAAAGACTCCTGCACTCAGAAAGTTCTAGATTTTATCAGTGTGCCCTGGGGTGACCTCTCTTACTTGAAACTGCTTTGGGAGTTAGTTTTCAGGAGATTCCATGCAATCATATTTGCCTTACTAAGAATAGTTGGTGTATAGCACTAGATAGTTATTGAAATGCAATCAACATAACCTTACCCCTTTCTCATAACAATCCCTCCCTTGCTTAGCAGATGAGGAATCAAGGCTCAGATAAGTTAAAGGAAGTTAGGCTGAGGTGAACATTGGTGCCACTGCCAGGTCTGGAACCCTCGCCTCCTTTCCTATTCCAATGTCTGGCTCAGCCTGTATGGAATGTGCTCAGGCTTTATATAGGTAACTTTATATACCCTAGGGAACAAAAGGAGCTCACATTCCTGCCATTTGCAGGGACTTGTCTACTTTGGATGGTGTTTGGCCCACTTTGTTCATATTGAGGATCTCTTGCGTGCCAGGCTCTGTGCTGTGGGCTACCAGGAGGATGATGCAACCTCTGCCCGTGATGAACATGTTTTCTGAAAATATGTTAAGGTTTTTACGGTACAGGAGGACGAGGGCTAAATGAGCACCCATGGATGAGTCTGGATCATTCGATACCATCTAGCCTTCCGCCCGCCCCCTAAAGATTAAAATCTTTGCATTTCCATTTTTGTTCTGGAACTATGTAACCTCCTGTGTTGGGTATCCAGATTCCTCTTATGCCTTGGTCCTGAAAAATTCTTCTTGCCTCTTTTTAGTAAGTCTGTTGTTGTATTAGCTCAAATAACCTTATTCTTTGCAGTTATGACTTCAGTGAATTTATGTTCTCAGAATCACATAGATCTGCTTTATATACAGTCACGCCTAGTTAAGTATATATTATATTGCTAGATCAACAACATATCACTTCATATATGTACTCATATATTCTATATGTAATTCCTTATTATTCTTAATAAATCCTAAAAAGCTTTCTTTATAAAACTTTGGGGAGGGGTCATAATTTCTCACAAAAAATTAGAAACATTCTGTTTAGTTTATTTTGCTTGATTAAATGATAAAATATACCTTATTCTTAACGCAGATGTTAAATGAATATATCCTGCATGCCTTTTGCTGTGTTAATGCGTTTTCTTCCCAAGAAACTTGTGAGGGAGATCAGCCAAACACGCACACAAGCTCACGCACTACATATACCATAATGCTGAGTGTTAAATACCATGAGAAAGGTATAGGTAAAGCACTAGAGGAGTTAAGAGAAGCATAGACCACTTCGGGCATTGAATAGCTAGGAAGACTTTATCAAAGTGATAGAATGTTATCTAGATCCTGAATGTATCTGTGAGCACCTACCATGGCTGGGCCCTCTTTTAGGTACAGGTGATAATAGCAGCAAACTAATCAGACAAAACTCCTGCTTTATAGTATTACAGGTTGAGGCAGGTGATATGAACAAACACTTCACCTATATGTACATTTCAGATGGCGATAAATGCTACAGAGAAAAAGAGTGGGGGATAAGGTGAGCCAGGAGAGAGGCGCATTAGCTATTTCTTGTAGGATGGTCAGGGCAGGAAACTCTGAGGTAACATTTAAGCAGTGACTGGAAGTGAGAGATAAGCCATGTGGATATTTGGGTGAAGAGCATTCCAGGCAGATTGAAGAGCAAGGAGAGAAGCAAGAGGTTGAGCATGAGCAGGGAAACCAGTTGTCTGGAGCAGAATGAATGAAGGGGAGTGAGGCAAGAGATGAGTACAGAGCTGCAGGCAGGGGCTAGGTCATGTCAGACCTTACAGGTCTTGGAAGAAACTGCTTTTAACTCTAGTGACATGGGAAGAAACTGGTGGGTGCTGAGTAGAGGCACGCCATGATCTGAGTGCAATTTTGAAAAGATCTCTTTGGCTGCTGTGTTGAGAATATGTTGTTTGGCAGGAAGAGGTAGAAACAAGGAGACTGATTATTGCAATAATCCAACCAGGAGATATGATGGCTTGGATCAGAGGTAATGGCAGAGGTGGTGAGAAGTGGTTGTATCTTAGATGTACTGAGAACGTAGAGTGACCTGATTTACTGATGGGATCAATTGTGATGTGTGAGACAGAGGAATCTGAGGTGATCCCAAGATTTTTGGCCTATAGTATGGAAGGATAGAGTTGACTTTTATTGAGATAAGGAAGATGGAAGATGAACAGGTTGTAGGGTGAGCAACCATGTTTTTGGTCTGTGACAAGTTTGAGTTGTCTGGTGGACTTCCAAGTGGAGAATGAAGAGGAAGTTGCATATACCCAACCAAAGTTTAGTCTCACAGGTATCCTGGGGAATGAGTGGCATTTAAAAAGGCATTTATATTGGTGGGGGCTTTTGAGTTGGAGGGAACAGTTGAGGAAAGACTTTCACTGCATCTGACGGCTAAGTGATAATTTAAGCTACTTTAGAAGTCTAGGTAAAAGCTGACTGTGCTCTGATCTAGGGTGTTGGCAACAGAAATGGAAAGAAAAAGACACTGAATAAGAGGACTTGATAACTAATTGAAAGTAAGGAGAAGGGAGAGGCAAAGGTGAAAAATGGTTCTTCGGTTTCAAACGTGGATGATTGGAGGGCAGGTAACACCATTAACAGCCTCAAGAGGAAAAGCAGGTTTCGGGACAAGACTGAGTTTGGCTAGGTCGTCAATAGGCATGTGTTTAGTGAGCTACAGTTTACAAAATCTTTTCTAGATATTATTTCAATTGGTCCTTCTACAATTGAGTTGCCTCGAGGATATCCCCACAGAGATGTTTATTTAACAAGCAATTGGAATTGAGTCAAAGGGGAGGGACTGGTCCTCAGCTGTAGACTTGGGAGTCATCTGCACAGAGATTATAATTTAATTCCTGAGCTAGCTAAGGGCAAGCATGTTATTAAAAAATGTGATGATGGCAAAATCTTGGGGAAGGCAAAGTTTAGGGGCCCAAGAAGGAGATGTAGAGTTACTTAAATGACTAATAGTGGCATCAATTACAATGAAATAAAATCGGAAGTGCATTTGGAAAGGTCTGTAGGAAACAGCATTATGGGCATCCCACCTTCAACAGCCCTTTCTCTCATTCCTACCTGCTCTTTTATGCCTCATGTCCAATACCTCATTCTGTTCGTTAGTTTCTACTCTAGATTGAGATCTTCAAGAGCTCATCCTCAGGACATACCTATGGCAGGTGTCACACAGTGAAGACATGAAAGCTGCCTTAATAATAGTAATAATAATAAAAGGACAGTAGAAGTTGTGCTATTATAACTGGCTGGTAGAAGCTGTGGTGCTTTGAGAACAAAGTCCAGTGCTGCGGTGGGGCAGAGCTTATAGAATCCTTGAGAAGCAGCACACTTGTCATGGTATTGAACTTGAGGAGAAAATATCAGGTAATCATTAAATTATTTAATAAGTGCCTAGAAAAGGCAGCCAGACCTTAAAAGATTATCTTTTGGGAGATAGAAAAATAAAGGGATGATTCTAGTGACGACTAATTATTATTTTTTTCTAAAGTAATCCTTTTAGGCACGGACCACTCCAAATATGAACTTTGGATTATGTTTTTCAGACTTGTGCAGGGTTCATTTAGCCATTTTGCGAAAGAGTTGAGTGTTAGGCTCTTGTTTCTGCGTTTTGGAAAAACACCATTTATCTCTGTAGTGCTATTTCTGTGATATTACCACTAAAGCGTCTAGGTAGTACAGCAGAAATTTAGATGGAATTTCTAAATATAAGCTGAACTTTCCAGCTTTAAGCCTAAATCTGGTCATGTGAACCTTGGTTACCGTGGGTATTTTTGTTGCAGGAGTAAGTCCATGAGTGATGTCAGCGCAGAGGATGTTCAGCACTTGCGTCAGCTGCGTTACGAGGAGATGCAGAAAATAAAATCGCAATTGAAAGAACAAGATCAGAAATGGCAGGATGTGAGTATCCTTTGTACTGGGAGATGGGAAGACTGGGAGAGGGTGTTTGTTTGACTCTTTGCTACTCTTAAAGTTCTCTAGAGAATGTGACAACTTCCTTTAAAAAGATTTGTAAACTCTCTTGGCCCCTTACTGTTGCATATTTTAGGATGTTTATCTTCTAATATTCTCAGTGAGTTCTCAAAAATGTGAGGCTGCTTCCTTGGAGTATAGATAACTTATTTACTTGCTGAACTGAGGCATGACTATAACTGATGTTTGTGAAAGGAAGACTGCTCAGGGTTTAGGGGTACCTGAGGAGCAGAGGGGGTCTAGCACTGAGTCTTGGCATTAACAGGGAGGGATGAAAAGGGTCTTAGAGTTAATCGAGGAGATTTGGGAAGAAATAAGAATAACTTGGAGTAATATTTTGGTTGTAAAGTATTATCTAATATGAATCTAAATTAGATGTTTTCCCGGCGCTGTGTTCCATCCAGATGTCTGTATGGCTATAGACTTAATCTTTAGCTTTGTCCCTGCAGGAAAAAAGCTTGACCTTTTTTTGAAAGGGGTAATTGTTATAAGCTACAGGAGTGTAAGGAAAATACAGAGCAAACCCAAAGAAGTTTGAGGACAACTTGATGGTATGAGTTAAGTGGTAGCATGAACAGAAGGGCTAGAGATAGTAAATTTTAATTTTCAAAGGGATTAAAGTCTATGAAATAGGGAAGAAAACCCTGCCTTGACTACGTTTTTCAATTCCAGGGCCTCTTTTAGTTGAGAACTCAATTAAATTGTTAAGAAACAGTCATTCAGTGTCACTTTGCCAAAGTACATGGTGACTGTTTTGGTATGAAAATAAGTATTGAGACTATAAAATAAGTACTAGGGCTAATTTAAAAGCTGAGTTATGTTGACTGTCTTGAGATCATCCAGCTGGCTTAGATTTCTGTTCCTGGGAATATGGGAAATCGTGTCCACTTGTTCCTGCGTGGTCTTCCTTATTGCCCTGACCTTACAGTTCACCTATTTTGAAATCGTGTGCTAAAGTCTGGCCTTTCCAAAGCTTGCCCTCCCCTGCCTGAGGTGGAATTGACCACTCTCTCTCCTTCGGGCCCCTACTCTCCTGTGCAATCTATCACACTCGTTATTGAACTTCTATTTACATGTCTGTCTTTCCCTCTATACTGAGAATTCTTTGAGGGGAACCACGTCCTATTCATCTCTGTGTTTACAGTCCCCTGCCTCAAAGCAGGGACCGAGCTCAGTGTTTGTTAAATGAAAGACTGAGTCTGCATCTATGTTTAACCATTACAATCATGTCTCTGTTCCAGTTTTACTAGTGAGACATGTCATTTCACAGAACAGCCAGATTATTGGAGGGAGATGAAAATGAATTTGAACCAGTTCCTGATCTTTCTGACCTGGCACCCAATTACAAGCATTTAGCATTCTTTGTGAAAATGGGCAATGAGGCAGGAAAACAAAAATGGGGTCTGTCTTACTAGGTCAGGTTTTCTAGACACATGAGATAAAGGCTTGGTACAGAAACGCTGGCTATAAAAAGCAAAATTAGGGCACCCTGGCATCAAGTTGGAGTGAGTAGTTTGAGCGATGTAATGGGATAGTCTGGCCACTCTCACTGCTAGAATGGGTGTGTAGAAATTCAGGTTTGTCTGTGTTGATGTGATTTTCTTCTCTCAGGACCTTGCAAAATGGAAAGATCGTCGAAAAAGCTACACTTCAGATCTACAGAAGAAGAAAGAAGAGAGGGAAGAAATTGAAAAGCAGGCCCTTGAGAAGTCTGAGAGAGCTTCCAAGACGTTTAAGGAAATGATGCAGGACAGGTAATAAGGCTGAATGCATCTCATGGTTGGAGATACCAGTGTTAGAAATATTTTGTGTAAGTGTCGTGTAATATAGGTGTGCACCAATATTAGACTGTAATCAAATATGCATGAAACTTTTAGCATTTTGCTCTGCAGTGAAAAAGCAAAGTATTTCTATAATAATGACTTATATTAACAAAAGAAATGAATGCTTAATATAGGTGTGCATAATTTCTTCATTTTACATTGTATATTTACATGCAGAATTGAGTGCTGTTGGCTATATTTGGTGCAGAAAATAAACTTTTTCTCCTCTTAAAGTGAATTTAGGAGTGAATGGTCAAATAAAACCAGTTCCCACTCTTAACTAAACAAACTTCTTTTTCATGGTTTAGTGGAACAATTAAAATTATATTTTAAAGGAAAACTATATAAACATAAATATGAGGGTTTGTTTTTTGCATTGCAACATAACAGAATAAAGGTCCAATTTAAACTTTCCTGTAGAACAGTTACAATGTGACACCTTGGGGTATTTACAGGTCAGGGAGGAGGCAAATACACTTTAAGGATAATGTCAAAAAGGAAATGTACTGTCAGGTGAAATTAAACAAAGCTCTTTTGTACCCAGGAAGCCAGTGGTAAACACAATTTCATTCACTTAAAAGCAACGTGGTTAGCTTGAAAGGTGCTCCTTACAGAATGGTAGCAATGAGACTGTTTCATCAACTTGTCTACAGATATGAATGGTGCCTTTAATCTGTAATAATTGTCCGTGTAAATTCTATCAAGCTATATGAAATCATATGCTAACTTGATCTTAACAGAAGTCTGAGTCTCTTGTGGTCTTTTTACTAGATTATTATAAATTGTATAGAGGAAAACTCAAACTGTCAAGGAATCTACATCTTTGGAGGGTTCAAATTGATTATCAGACAATTAGTTATATTTCTAGTATGCTAGTTTGAGAAGAGTTATAAACTTGTGGATAAAATTTTGTGAATAATCTATTAAAATAGCCTGATTCCCTTATTAAAATGTCTTTACAATTTAAAAAAACCCTCTGAAGTATCTGAACGTCTCTTTAAAGAAGAAAGTCAACTCTTAAAATCTTAGTGTGGCATAAAAGGAAATTGCATGTATTTGTCTTCATATGCTGTTAATGTTATATTGATTATTGTGTGAAGCCAGTAGTCTTTGTAGTCTCAGTCCATTTTATATGTTAATTACCAAAATGACATCTGTCTCTTCACCTCTGTGTGCAAAATGCATAACTTTGTGGTTGTGGTCTGCTTTTTTTTTTTTTTTGCTAAGGGAGTCCCGAAACCAAATGTCTACAATTACATCGAGGAGGAGAATATATTCTTCTGATGATATATTGAATGAGGAAACATTTCCCCCTACATTGGCTATGTCGGAAGCAAGTTACCAGAGTGAAAGGGTAGAAGAGAAGGGAACAACTTATCCTACAGAAATTCCTAAACAAGATTCTACAACTTCTGCAAGAAGAGAGAACACTATAATAGCTGAAATTCACCTTCCTTCCAAAAGCTCTGTGGAAGAACAACGCCCACCTACTTTGTCTTCTCTGCATTCACTGAGTACACAGATGGAGTCGACTCGAGTTTCAGCTTCTCTCCCCAGAAGTTACCAGAGAGCTGATACAGCCAGGTTAACATCTGTGGTCACACCGAGACCTTTTGGCTCTCAGTCAAGGGGAATCTCATCACTCCCAAGATCCTACACGGTAAACGTGTTCCCAGCTCACTTACTCAGTTCTCAAGAGCAGAATGTCAGTGAACTTGTGCAGAAGTTTGAGTTATATATGCTTGATGTGTAAAATGTACATAACATATATAAAGCAGTTTTATTTTAGCCAATTTAGATTCAATAGATATTTAACACTTAAAATACAGCAACAATCCAGAGTTGATTAAACTTTAAATTCAACGAACGAATAAGCTACATTCTTCTAAGGCAGAACATTTATTTTTTAGTGTCATATTTTCTCAAGTACAGCTTTTGTAAAGTATTAGGTTGAACTATATGAAGTTGCCAGTAGTCAGTTCTTTTTGACCTACAAAATAACAATTTCATGTGGTTTAACCTAAATGTTTTCAGATGCTTATGTACGATTTCTATTTTCCCTGATTTCCCACTTCATTAGAACTTGATATGTTTGAATGTAGTTATTAAAATGTGTCTCATGGTTCAAAATATATATACATGTATGTGTGTGTGTATATATATATATATATATATATATATTTCTATTGGGATTTTTAAGAATGTAGAATAGGGAATCATTTCCCCTGAGAATGAAGCAGTCCACATACCTGAAAGTAGGTGTATTAATTTTGATTATGTAAAAGGAAGCAATACAGCCTTAAGAAGACCAGTGTTCAAACTCCTTTTACCTCTGCCAACGTAGAATCCTAAAATCTGAAAAAGAAAAAATTTAATTAAAAAAATATTTGAAGTGAGAGAAACTTGCCTAAACTAGCCAGGAAACTCCTGATCATTATATTAAGTAAAATAAAGACATATTTGACAACATAAAATTAAATTTATATGATAAACACTATTAACATAGTCAAAAGACAATTTATAGACTTAGGAAAACATTAGTAAAATGTATTATAGATATAGGGTTAATATCCCTAAGGTTTAAAATGTTCCTACAAATTGGTAAGGAAAAGATAAGCAGTAGAAAAATGGATGTAGAAATGAATAGCCAGTTTGAGGGAGAGGACATTTAAATGGCCGATAACATAAAGCATAGAGAAGCACGGTCAACCTCATTAGAGCAAGAATGAAGTACACAGCTTTTCAAAAAGATTTAAAACATCCAAAATGTTTAGTGTTGGCAAGGATGCAGAGAAACAGACATTCTTATACATTGTTTTGGGAATGCCTTGCTACCATCTTTAAAGACATATATAATTATTTGCATTTATAATATATATAAAAATATATTTTTGTTCAGCAAGTCTACTTTTGGAAATCTGTGCTATAAAAATGTTCCAATTAGAAAGAGCTGTGGGTATTTGTTGCAATATTTTTGGAAGTTACAGAAAACTATAAACAACATTGAAGGCATATCAAATGAATAACCTGTTGACATCTATACTATGGAGTATTCAACAATTGGAAAGACTAGTTTAGAGTTCTATCTGTTGATCTGGAGTGATGTGAAAGAGCAAAACAGGTTTCCGGAGTCTATAATGCAAACTCTTTTGTAAAAACAACCACTCCTCTCACTACATATGTGCCGGTCTGTTGATGTGAAACATTGTGCTCCAAGCTTTTAGCAATAGTTACTTTGCTGTGGGAGGTATATGTTACTGTTATAATTTTAAAATGTAATGTTTTTTAAACAGACATAAAGCTAACAGAATACTAAGTTTAAAATGATGTTTCCTATTTAGATGGATGATGCTTGGAAGTATAATGGAGATGTGGAAGGTGTTAGGAGAACTCAAATCACTTCCCTCAGCATCTCTGCACAAAAACCCGACGCAAGCCTGCCTGCTTTCAGCTCATCCAGCGGGAGAGAGACAGCAGCAGCGGGAGAAGACATGACGAGGTTGCCCTCTCCTACACCCACCTTCTCATCTCTTTCCCAGGACCAGGCTGCCACTTCTAAAGCCACCTTGTCTTCAGCATCTGGCCCTGATTTAATGTCTGAGCCTGGAGAAAGGAGAAGCTCACCACAGACAGAGGTCTCAAGATCACAGGTGAGTTTGGGGAGGCTCTTTATCACCTGCTGCTCAGAAACAGAACTACTTAAATTTGGAAACAGTGTTTCAAAATCTCTAGGCCTTATACTCTAGGCTGATAATGCGGAAAATGAGATTGCATTTTATTTTTAACAGATCTTAGAGGAAGTAGGTCTCTTCCGACTCTGGGTTTATTGATCCAGATAACCCTTGTGATATGGGTGTATTGAGGTTTTTTGGACCCATCTCTTTGGAGTTTGGCTGGCTTTTCTCTCTACTCCTCATTTCAGCAGCTCTTGCCTTACTCTGCTGGCACTCAGCAGTCCCGGGTCCAGGTGCATGAGTCGCTTTGGAGGTTTTAGATGCAGGTCTAATAGATAAATGGGTAATAAAAGCCCCTTCTCAGGGAAGTTAACTGGCAGCAAAGAGAAATTGGTACACATCAGAGGTACTGGCCTCTAGGAACATGATATTTCTTTTTATATCATATTAACCTTCTAGTGACTTTTTTTTCTTTTTTTTGAGTAAGGAAGATTGGCCCTGAGCTAACATCTGTTGCCAATCTTCCTCTTTTTTTTCTTTTCTCCCAAAAGCTCCCCAGTACATAGTTGTATATCCTAGTTGTAGGTTCTTCTACTTCTTCTGTGTGGGATGCTGCCTCAGCATGGCCTGATGAGCCATGCTAGGTCCATGCCCTGGATCCAAACTGGTGAACCCTGGGCCGGCAAAGTGGAGCACACAAACCCAACTGCTATGCCACTAGGCTGGCCCCTTCTAGTGACTTTTGATACTAATTTTTACATTAGAAAGTCTAGAATTTTGTACCACTGTTTGTGTCTAAATGGGAATATTGAGGCTTAGTTACAATGTGACTATTCTGTTCCTTCACATTTGGAGTCCAAATGAAATATACCATCAGATGAAGAATGACTGGAGGCATTTGCTGTTTTTCCTACTGAAAATCCCAATCGATGACTTAAGAGAATTATTAGGTTATGAGTGTTCTTTTAGTATGTTTCAGTATGTTTTCCCTGTAGGCAAAAGTGCTGCTGGTTGTCTAGTAGACAGAAAGCTTCTCTCTTTTAGAAAGACCCTTGTTAAGCAATTTGATGGTTGTGTGAACTTCTTAGCATGGAGGAGCTTTTGTGGTTCTTTGACTTAGTCTAGTGTTCTCTAGTGCCTCACTAGAGTATATTTATATTCCAAGGTACAACATCAGGTATATAACTTGGCCTAAGTTATAGTAATGAAATAACTGTATGTGAAATAATTTGATATAACATTTAGTAGTATTAGATTTTTATTAGTACAGGAAAGCTTTACAAGTTTAGAGGGATTTTTTTTTTCCAAGTATAAATTACAATGTGCTTGAGAAAATTTGGAAATGCAGGAAAGTATACATAATAAAAATCACTGATAACCCCATCATTTAGAGATAATCTGTTAGTGTTTAGGTATATTTCCTTCAGTTTTTCTTATGCTTGTTTACAAACAAAGCTAAACAATTTCTTCAGCCTGCTAAAATCATTAGTTGTAAATTATTTTGTTACTCCATTTTTATTTTTTATTTTTATTTATTTGAGGAAGATTAGCCCTGAACTAACATCTGCTGCCAATTCTCCTCTTTTTGCTGAGGAAGACTGGCCCTGAGTTAACATCCATGTCCATCTTCCATCTTCCTCTACTTTATATGTGGGGTGCCTGCCACAGCATGGCATGATAAGCAGTGCGTAGGTCCGCACCCGGGATCTGAACTAGCGAACCCTGGGCTGCTGAGGCAGAACGTGCAAACTTAACCACTGTGCCACTGGGCCAGCCCCAACTCCATTTTTAAAGAATTGGAAATATGTACAGTCGGCCCTCTGTATCCTTGGGTTCTGCATCCACTGATTCAACTAACCACGGGTCAAAAGGCTTCAGAGGGCTGGATCTCTACTGAACGTATACAGACCTTTTTTCTTGTCATTATTCCCTAAACAGTACAGTATAACAACTATTCACATAGCATTTACATTGTATTAGGTATTATAAGTAATCTAGAGATGATTTAAAGTATTTGGGAGAATGTGCATAGGTTATTTGTGAATACTATGCCCTTTTATGTAAAGGACTTGAGCATCTGCAGATTTTGGTATCCGTAGGGAGGGTCCTGAAACCAGTCCCCCACAGATACCAAAGGGCGGTCGTAGTTAGCCTCCTAAGTGTCAGTGGATGAGAACAATAGCCTGTGTTACACTTGGGGAACATAAGGTGCCCGTGGATGAACAATAAAAACAAAAGCAAGGTCCCTTTTGTTTTTTTGTGTGTTTGGCTTCACCTTTTCAAAAGCAAATCCAACAAAACAGCCTGATTAATGTATTGTGGGCTAGGTGGTGTTAACTGCCTCAGGGTGGCAGCTGACTAGCTTCATCCATGGATTAAGAAAAAGAGGCTAAGTGAGGTGTGTGGGTGTGTTCCAGCTTACTGCAATTCAGAGGAACCTGAATTAACGCCGCATAGTTTCAGGTTTCAGCATTAATGGATTTATGCTCCTTTGTCACGAAACTTGAAATGATATTCTACCCAGCAGAATTCTGTTGTTAGTGCTGTTGAGTCAATTCCGACTCCTAGTGACCCTGAGGACAGCAGAGCAGAGCCCTGCCCACTCTTTTTTGTGCCATCTTCTTACCTTCTGGTGCTGTTATCAGACAATGCTCCACTGCAATTCATGGGGTTTTCGTGGACAGTTTTTTTTGGAAGTGAGTGGCCAGTTCCTTCTTCCTAGTCTGTCTTAGTCTGGAAGATCTGCTGAAACCTGTCCACCATGGGTGGTCCTGCTGGTGTTTGAAATACCAGTGGCATAGCTTTCAGCAGCACAGCAATATGCAGCTGCCACAGTATGACAACTGACAGGTGGGTGGTGTGGTTCCTTGACTGGAAAACATACTGGGGCTGTGGTGGTAAGAATACCAAATCTTAACCACTGGACCACCAAGGCTGGCATCAAGCAAAATTAGGCTTTATTTAACAAGTGTAGAGACTGGCATTCTTGAACGTGTATGTATATTTCATATGGCGACTTGCCTATCCCCATGATGTTTGGCGTGTCCATTTCTGTGCTATGAGGAAAGTAGCTTGTGTAATATCACTCTGCTCTCATCACTGAGAGCTTACTGACTTGGGCAAGGCGCTGTGACTGCACAAAATGGCCGATGACCAGTATGTCAAGGGCATATGCAACACTCCTTCAAACTCTGGTCCAAACTATAATTCTAGGAGTTCAGAAAATAACCAAAAATGACGTATGGCAGCACATCTACATGTCTCGATAGCTTTGTGAGTGTACTTCAGGTCTTCTTTCTCTTTCTTACCTCACTCTTTAGCTGGTTATGTCCTTTCGTTTCTTCCTCCAGAATCTCCTTTGATGTTCTTTTCTATCCCTGCCTCACTCCCCAAATTCAGGCCCTTTCCCCATCAATGCAAGTGCTTTGTAAATAGTCGCTTGTATTTGTGCATTCTACATGGGCTGGCATCAGAGTAACTCGCATGATGCCAGCCTGGACTTGGTCATTTCTCTGCTCCAGAGCCTGGAGTGGCCTTCCATGGTCTGTTTGATGAAGTTCAAAGCACACAGGAACACTAAGGTCCCTCATGGCTGGCTCCAGACTCCCTTTGTAGTACTGTGACGACTAATGTTTGAGTGCTTACCAGGTGCGAGCTAAGCTTCTCAGGGCATTGTCTTAGTTCATCTTCTCAGTGACCCTCTTTTCCCTGTTTCACAGTTGTGAAAATTGAGGCACGGAGTGGTCGTGTTGCTTGTCCAAGGCCATGCAGGGTATTGAGTGGTGGAGTCAGGATTTGAACCCAGGCAGTCTGATTCAAGGTTGCTTATACCACACTATGTTGTGGGGAAGTGAGTGATCTAAGCCACAGGAGACTGCTTGCTTTTTCTTGAACACAGCATATCCTTTCATGAACACATCACATATATTTGTTCTTATTGTTGTCCCATTTGAAAATGTTCATTTCACCTGTCTCTCTTTTGAAGTTATCCTGTTCCTTCAAAGCCCAGGAGGGTCACTTTCTTTGTAAGTCAAGATATTTCCTCCCTGTAGTTGGAACTGAACACTGAACTTTTTCTTTTTTTTTTTTAGGAAGATTAGCCCTGAGCTAACATCCACTGCCAATCCTCCTCTTTTTACTGAGGAAGACTGGCCCTGAACTAACATCCATGCCCATCTTCCTCTATTTTATGTGGGACGCCTGCCACAGCATGGCTGGCCAAGCGGCACATAGGTCCGCACCCAGGATCTAAACCAGGGAACCCTGGGCCACCAAAGCAGAATGTACAAACCCAACCACTGTGCCACAGGGCCAGCCCCTGGAACTGAACTTTTTGCCTTTTGAAAATTTCACTTGATGAATTCTTCCTTGATCCATTTTCATATGTTCATAGTTTCTCCTTCACTGGTATTCTTTATACCCTCCACAGTCTTTATACATAGTTGGCACTTAAGTATTTACTGAGTTGAATTGCATTCAAGGCCTTGATTACTAGACTGAAGTATGAACTTGGTCCAGCAGGTAATTTAGGTACTTATAGGTTCTTTAATGTGGGAATTTCAAGATTAAGAGGTGTTTTAGGAATGTAAGACCTGTGATATTGCATAGAATTATGTTAAGGAAATGGAGTCTGGGGCCAAAGACTGGTTAGGAGAATTACCACAGAATTGTAGTAATAAGTTGGTTCATACCATGAGGAAGGAAAAGCATAATGAAGGAAAGAACCTAATATAACTTGGTTTAAAACCTGCCCACAGGAATTTCTTTCCCATCTCCATTGCTGAGCTGGAGGTTTATTCCTCTCTATTCCGTCTTCTGCCCTACTTCTCTTGTGATATTGCTTCTTTATCTGCCCCACTACCAGTGCAGGCTGCCGGGGCAATTCTGGGGTGACCCCAAGCAAGGCGAGAGACTATGACTCTCAGAGTCCTTCATTCTCCTCCAACTGTCTCTCAGATGTGGTTTTGAGATTTTTTCCCAAATTTGGTTTTGCCTATAGGTTTTTGTTTCCTTTTGTCCTGTCAGAACCTTCTCTCAAACTCCATCCAAACCCATATTTTGGAATCTCTGCCCAGATTTTTTAAAGTAGTGTTCAGAGGAGGATTATCACGTGGAAGGAAGGAAGCTTTTAACATGTCCATTTCCAGGTTCCCAAGCCTATGAGAAGTGCCCCTTTTAATAGCACCCAGGGCTTACATTATCACGGCTTCACAGCAGGCATTTTGCTTCACTAGAGCCTACTGTCTCTAAGAGTAGGAAGCAAGCCCGTCTTGCTCACTGCCAGCACGGTGCCTGGAGCTGTAAGTATTTGTTGAATGTGAACTGGGTTCTATTGGCTTTAGAGCTAATTATGTGAGAGTTAAATAGAATTTTCTTTAGTTGATCTGGAAACTGCTTAACTAGCCTACGTGTCGTGTATAACATCGATTCCATGAGAAAAAGAGGATAATTACTGGGCATCAACCATGTGCCTTGACATCTTTGAAATGCTTCATTTAATCCTCTCAATAATCTTGCAAAGTTGGTGGTATTATCCTCACTTCTACCAATGAAATGCTTGAGATTTCAAAGTTATGTAACTTGCCCCAGGCTGGTTCAATGATTAGGCTACAATTGCTATTTCTTTGACCCTAATTTTTTTTGAAATATGACATGTTCATATTTGAGAACTGTCTTATGTATAGTTAAAACACCAAATGCTGACTTATTTTAACTATGCCATGTCTTTAGAATTTTAGAGCCAATAGGAACTGAAGTATCCTCTGATTCATAAAGATAATCATTCTTAAAATTGTTTTGAGGAAAGTTATATATTTATTGAAACTTTTCAGTACTGAATCTATTTCTGAAATGTAGAGTTTGAAATCTACCTGGTAGGCAGTGAGGAGCTACCAGCAATTTTTAAATGGGTGTGATATAAAAATCAGCATGTTCTGTAAACTTCTGGCAGCTGTGTGGAAGACGGAGGAAAAGAAGGGCTGGAGGCATGTGAGCCAATTAGGAGGTGACCACAGTAGTTTAGAGGGAGATCATGGTCCAAACTAAGATAACCTGCAGAAGGATGGAGGGATGGGGTGATTCAAGATGGACTTATGAATTGTGGGCTTGATAGCGCTTTATCAAGTGCTATCCATTGTGTGGAGCTGGGGTAGGGAGCACTTAGGGAAAGGAAGGGAGGAAGAGTCCCTGAAACAATCTGGTATTTCTATCTTTGGCATCTGGTTAGATAGTGATGTAATTGACTGGTATGTGAAAAACAAGAGGTGGAAGAGTAGGTCTGAGGAGGAAGATAATGAATTTAATTTTGGATATGTTGGGCTTATACAGTAGTTGAAGACATAGCAGTGAAGGAAGTTACTCAGGAAAGCATGTAGTCAAAAAGATGGGAGGTTGACTAGGGAAAGACCACAACAAAATTGAAATAGAAAAAGAAGAGGAACTGAGAAGTGGCCAGAGAGTTGGGGGAAAAAGGCAAGAGAGAGTAGAATAATGGGTGACTTAGATGGCTGTTTCTGAAGGCAGGAATAGTTGGTAGTGTGTGGTGAGATGAGGACTGAAAATGGGTTTGGTAGGTAAGAGATAAGCTTGGAATGGATTGAGTGAAGTGGTAGGGTTAGAAACACCGCTTGCCACTTTGAAATGGAGAACTGGAGAAAGTATAGATACATCCTTGGTGATGGAGAGTAGCTCCAGGGCCATAGCAGCACCATGATTTAAGGGCTGCTCACTTATGTTCTCGTCCCACTAAGACCCTGAAGCAAAGACACTCAAGAACCACGTGTACAAAAATCAAAGATTATATATTTCCTGTTATTTATGACTTTACAGCCTGAATATTTTAGTGTTTTATTTAATTTTATCAACTTAAGTAGGTTTCCCTTAAGTAACACATTTATTTAATTGAACAAGTTTAGGGAGAATAGCTTTCTGACTTGTTAGTATATAAGATTGACCCAATTTTTCATTAATTTCCATCTGTGGTGATATGAGAATCTTATCCTAAAAAGAAATCTAATCTTTGCTACTCCAGATCATCATGTTTTTGTTTAAAAAATTCAGCTTTCAGTGTATGCTTCTGTTTAAATTGTATCTAATTATAGGGAAGTTATTTTTAAATCCTGATATTTTGATAGCTAACTAATCCTTTATCTTTCCCAGCATAGGCAACTCAAACCACTTGGAGATAATTCTTTATCAGTTGTCAGGAATCTAGATTTCCCCCAATAATTTATATTCCTGGTTCCGTCCAGTTCAAAAAGTAATTCCTCCGTATCATGTTCTGAAGCATGGATCCGTTGTAGAATACTCATGCGGCATCTATTTTGCAGAAATAAGTCAGGCAGTCAAAATCTTAACGGAAATCATTGTGAATAATTTTATACTTGACTGTAGTGATAGATTTGTTCCCCTGCAAGGAGTCTCAGGGGTAACCTGATTCAAGAGCCAAGGATTCCACAGATGCCTGAGGGACTGCCATGAGGAGGGAGTCTCTGAGGCCCTCACTTTGAAACTACAGCCACTCGCTTTAATTCCTTCTGTATACTGGTTTGAAGGGAGGTGATCTGCGTAAGATTTTCATTTGAAAATAGGGTTTTGAAAAACAGAAAGCTTGAAAATCGGTGTTACTGTTAGAGAGAAGGCTCTTCCAGACTCAGTGACATACCTGAGGCCGCCTGGTCATTGACAGAAGTGGACCTGTAGTGGCTCATGTGGTTCTTTCCTCCTTTGTCCGTGTACGGTCCCAAGGACCCCCCACACCTACAGTCTGCCAGGCCGTGGCCACAGTGAGGCTGTCCTCTGTCAGCTATTTCAGAGGAGTATTTATCTGCCCTTTGATTTAATATGTTCGAGTAGAGATTTCTTTATTTCCAAGGTAAGAGCAGCCCTCTGTGGGACAATTCTTCTGGTCAATAAAATTGAGATTCTTCCATCTGTGGCTTAAGCTCATTCTCTTTTATCCTGTATTTGGTAGAAAAGGATAATGTTCACTTGCTGTCTCCCGCAAAGTATTGTTTATGTAGTTTGGGACTATTTATTAAAACTCTATCCTGTCTTTTATTCTTCAAGATAAAAAACCTCAATTAGTGTCTTGAGTATCTAACCCATCATTTGTCTCTGTGCCCTTATGTAGCAGTAGATTATGAACTTTAATTGGCTTTAAGGTGGATTTTTTTTTTTTTTTTTGTAAGAGTGGTGAAGATGACCACTTATCTTTACTGAGTCATCTCTAATTTAAGTGTGTTGTGGTTTTGGTTAAGGAGTAGAACTAACCAGTAATTTTTTCTGTTCATAGCAGAGTTTTATTCTGGAGGTTGGTGTTCATCAGGCTGATTATTAATGAGTGTTCTCATTATCTATATCTGGGTTCCCATACTTCAGCTGTTTTTAAAGCTGTATAATGAACACTTTTCTATATTATTAGCTACAAATATTTTTTTTCTTGCTTAAAAATATCCCATACCTACTGATGAAGATTTGTTACTTCTAGAGAGCAAGGCCAGTGACTAATTCATCTTTATTTCCCAGTGCTAAGCACTGTGTCTTATACTCAACAGATGCACAATAAATGTAGAACAAATGAATAAATGATTATTGTTAAAGCACTTAACTTCTGTGTCCATATCACATGGTAACTTCTCAATCCTTTATTCGGTGCCTTCCTTCTAATTCTTATGTATTATCACAGTTTTTCTCAGAATATTATCACTTGAATTTAAAACTTGTTTTAGAGGTGGAAAAGCTTAGTCATAAAGCTTTATGAATTGCCCAGTTGGCCCTAGGTTTGGGTTTAACTGCCAAATTAAAATGGAAAAGCTGTAGGTCTTTTTCTCGAAAATAAAGTAGCTTTAGGAAGACTTTTGTGTGTGTGTGTGTGAGGAAGATTAGCCCCGAGCTAGCATCTGTGCCAATCTTCCTCTGTTTTATATGGGATGCTGCCACAGTGTGGCTTGACAAGTGGTGCTAGGTCCACGCCTGGGATTCAAATCTGTGAATCCTGGGCTGCTGAAGCAGAGCTTGCGAACATAACCATTATGCCACCAGGCCAGCCCCCAATTTTTTTTTTAAACAGTTAAGTCTAAGTTCTTTATTATTGTGACTCAAAGAACTAAAACACTACTCTGGGGAACTCATTATGTCAAAATTCTTATGTTCTACTTATGAATTAGGAAAGTCTGTGAAACTGAATTTGTTGCCGTGTAGTGTAGTGATGGAGATGAAAAGAGAGTTCTGTCTGTTGTCCAAGAGGCTGTTGTTCTTGGGTTTATGGGCTGATGTTGCCTCAAGAACATTATGGCCTATAGTGCAGGGTGTCTCAGTAGGGGTCCTCCTGGCATCTTATGGGGACTTCCTCAGAGATGATACAGTTCTGTGTTTCTCGTCTTGTGTAGCAGCTCTGCCTTTCCCACAAAAATGCCTTGCCCAAACTTCAGATGCCCGCCCATTAGGGGATGGTACCAGTTCTAGATGAGCACTACTGGTAGCTGAATTATGTGTCTGTGAACTCCTTGAAATCATTCAGCTAAATACGTTAAATGTTGGAGAGGTAGTTTTAAGAATTAATATGGTAGCATTTTTTAAATGATTTAAATCACTCAGTTTCATTCCTGGGTAGTAAGAAACGGTCTGTAAATTAGACCCAATTGTATGGCGAGCAAAAACCTAGGCTTTATCAATGGCCAACTGGTTTATAGTATTAATGTGAACAGAAATATCTATTGATATGAAGATTTCCCTTATTTTAGCAGAAAAGTAATAAACTTGGTGATATTTACATAAATGAAGGTTCTGCCAAATCCAAGGTGAAAAAAATGAAGCTTCTGGTTTATAATGAAGTAATTCAGTGTACGTTGTGTGCAGCTTGCCTTCTTTCATGGATAGACTTTCCTCCTCCCGGGTGCCAGGGACACCTGATCCCACCGTGTCATGTTTGTTTTCAGGATCAGTTCAGTGATATGAGAATCAGCATAAACCAGACGCCTGGGAACGGTCTTGACTTTGGGTTTACAGTGAGATGGACTTTTTCTGGGATCTTCGTAGCATCAGTTGAAGCAGGTAAACCATAGAATTAGTTCTACTGAACATTTTTCTCCTTTCTTATCCTATGCTGTTCAAAAAAATCCCACAGAAATTAGTTTATTTGATGTAGGAGGAGAAAACATGTGGAAAATGCAGCAGTAAAGCAGGAAGATCCATCCTCTTTCTGAGACTATGATTTGGGGTTACAAATTACATACTGTTTGTTCTCCTTGCCTAATTCATTTTAGTTTTGCAGAGTCTTAATTTTGTGACTTTTACAGAATTCATTTGTCAAAATTTTAGGGTTAACATCTGAAAATGCTAACAAACAATACTTAATTGAAGATACAGAAGGAACTTTCCCTGATCAGATGTGTTGGCGGTAGATATATACATGCTGTATAATAAATCGATGTTTTCTGAGCATCCTGATATATCTGTTGCTCATGGACTCCTTAGGATGCTTTGGGACTATAACAGAAGGATTGCCCCTCGCCTCCGCAGGGTTATACTAAGTCAAGCCTAGAAATTCTTGGCAAAATATTACCAAAGGCCTAAAATTAAAATAAAGGCCATTGTATTTAAGAGGAGTTCCTCATTTACATATTTTAGCTATATAAAATTGCATGCTAACTCTGCTTATTTCTTTGAAATTTCAAGACCACTTTAATTAGATAATGGTGAGTAGTAATCTTAAGCAGTTTTAAGTGGCTCTGTTTTCTTCCCCATTCCAGAGTGCATTTTTATTTGGAAGCTCAATTAAAGTGCAGTATGTTTCATATTTTTAATTTAAAGATAATTTTAAATTTTCTTCCTGGGTTAATAAAGAAATTTTATTGAACAGATGAACTTATTATTTCTCCTTTAAATGTTAATGAAGATACATACTATAGAATAAAAATGCTTTTGGTTGCTTTTATGTTGTAGCTACTCAAATATTTGATAACTTTAAGAAACTTTGTAACTCTTCTCCACCTGGAAAAATGAGAAATAGTTGAGATTACAAAGCCATTTTTTCCTTAATTTAAATAAGCACTTAGAATGTGTTTTTTCTTGTTATCGGTGGTTATATGTACTTTGCTTTATTTAGGTAGCCCAGCAGAATTTTCTCAGCTACAGGTAGATGATGAAATTATTGCTATTAACAACACCAAGTTTTCATATAAGGACACAAAAGAGTGGGAGGAAGCCATGGCTAATGCTCAAGAAACTGGAAACCTCGTAATGGATATCCGACGCCATGGAAAGTTGGGTGAGTTGGTTTTCCCACTGGTTGGCTTTCTAAATTGGGAACTGGTCTGTGGCAAGTGGTTATAACAGTTTGCTTCAATAACTTTTTTTTTCTTTGCATTTTACTTTTTGGCTTAAAGATGTTTTGTAGTTATGTTGAGACAACTCTGGAATGACACTTCCTTGACTATTCTGTCTGAAAACGTTTTACTAGTAAATTTACTGAATTCTGCCTTGTTTATTGACTGATTTATGTGCTGCACTGACTTCAAATACAAAGATCAACTCAAGACTACTGTAATTGTATATACGTTTGGGAGTCAGATAATAATGAGGAGTATTAAGAATTAGACCATGATTTAACTTTCTTTACAGCATTGTAACTAACTGTAAGACAAAACATGGTGGGTCATTTTCTTGTTCTTCATTCTCAAGGAAGTTCCAATATACATTCCATTATTCTGTTTCTTAACTTTGGAGGTTTAAGCCTCCCCCGACCTGCCATCTGATGCTGTCAGAATATAATGTTCGGTCCTGGTTTACAGAAAGATTCAGCAAATTTGCTAGTCTTTTCATTATTAACATGATCTAACCCTTGTGTTTTGGGAAGGTGATCTGTTGGTAGAGGCCCTAAACTCTTCACTTCTGTCACACACTGATTTGTCTGTCTGTCTTGTATACGTGCATTTTGTATATGTGTATTCAGTAACTTTGTTCTTTCCACTTCAACATTTACCTGTACTCATTTCTTGATCTTCATGTGCCAATCAGACTGGGGCAAAGACCAACCTTCCCTGCCATTTAAACGGCATAAAACCCTCAATCTCACCAGTATGGCTACCAAAATTATAGGTTCACCTGAAACAAAGTGGATTGATGCAACTTCTGGAATTTACAACTCAGACAAATCTTCAAATCTATCGGTAGTGACTGATTTCTCAGAAAGCCTTCAGAATTCTGTAAGTATTTTGAGAAGTGGGAGTACTTGTATAGAGCGAAGCATCTGTAGGAATTGTGTGTGGGGAAAAGAATTTTTGTTTGAACAATTTTGATGCTACTTTCAAAACAAATAATTGAAAACGTAATTTATAGTAATGAGAGTAAAATGTATTTTTGAAAATCATAAGGCATTACCCATTAATAAATAGAGTAATAGTTATATAATGGTAAAATTAAAAAATCCCATAGTGGTGTTTTGCAGGTATTTCTTACCAATCTTTCATCGTATACCCTTCTCTCAGATCTTTGTGAATGTGAAGTAGTAATTGTGTAAAATTATACACTCTAACTTTTCTATGTTTTCTTTATCTTTACTGATAAAATAAGTATAAAGGTTGTGTTCAATTTAAAACCTCATGAAGCATTTTTAGTTTTTGTATAAGTGAATTTGATGGGTAAACTTATATATGCAGTTAAGAGAAACTCAGTTACATTAATTGATTAAAAATAATTATAATGTAGAAATTTTTTAAGTATCAAAGCAGTAATACAATTTAAATTTTCAAATGTTTATATTGATTCCCTAAATATAATTGTTGTTATCCTAAGAGACTCCTTTTTACCTAATAAAGGAGATCTTGCTGCATTGTGTAGGAAGAGTTTAAATGTTAGAGAATCCTATATGAATATATTGCTTACTCATAAAAATAAGCCAAATGGACTAATGATTTGGCCCATCATGTTTCTTGGAAAATTAATGACTGATTGAACTTAAAGACATTCATGCTCGCATCTTTAATCCTTCCACAAGTATTAAAGAATAATGAAAAAACTAAGTTTCTATTTTATATAAAAAGCTGTAGGGAATACATTAATATCCTGAAAAATTCATCTTGCAAAGATACTTTCACTAATGGGAAATGCATTATTTAAGCCCAAAGTCCAATTGGAGGGAATGTTGTTAACTGGCATTTTTCTTTTCCAGAATACTGAATCCAAGGAAATCAATGGAATTCATGATGAAAGCAATACTTTTGAATCAAAAGGTAAACATCCCCATTATAACTTACATTTATTATATAGGAAAAGTCATAGCATTCAAGTTCTGCTGTTATAAAAATTAGCATCTGGGAGTGAAAGAAAAAGTGATACACTGCAAGTTGAAACTAAAAGGTTAGCACACAGATCCAGTTGCAGCCAGGTGGAAGGGCGGGCATTCAGTTCCAGTGTTGAATAGTTCAGGAACTGCAAGCAAAGCTTTGGCAGCATGTCCAGGAGCTTTGAGTTGCCTATGTGTCTAAGCCAAATAAGAAAGACTGGTTTTCCCAGAGACGTTGGCCTTCTTGCTGTGGTATGCTGGCAAAGGCAATCTTAGTTAACTTCATTCATCGTTTTGTATTTTTCTTTTCCCTTTTGTTGTTGTGAAAGGGACAAGCTTGGAGGCAGCTAGTATTAATAGGGAAATGCCAATGGCAATGACCACTTGTTAGCAAAAGTACCCATTTGTAATGAAAAAGCAGGCAGAGTATCTAGGGAAAGTTTGTATTATGGAGTTAACACTCTCTTCCTCCTTCTGTCTGTCCATAAATAATTTAGCTACTACAAGCTGTGTGCTATTCCTTAGGCATACAAAATAAGTAAGATCTGGTCCACATCGGCAGGGAAAGAGACCCAAAGAAGATGACACTTGATGTATCATGAGACTAGACTGCCAGGAATGGGGCTGGAGTTTTGCAGTGGTTTGGTGGCTGTGAATCTGCATTTGCCAGTTCATAATCCATTATGTCAAAGCCAAACCAAGTTTACAAATTTCTCTTCCTTTATTGATTATCTTTGTATTTAATTTCCGATAGTTAGAATTCTAGGTCCTGTTCTGCAAGTGACGCAGGCAGAGCAAATTGATAAGACACTGAACTTGTTGGTGACTGTGGGACTATACACAGGACCTGTCATTTGAGGGTTTTGTTTAGATACATAAGTGCCGACTAGTATCAGGTCATAATTGCATTTACATTTTATGAATAAACTGAAGCATGATAATCATTTGCCATAGTCTTGCGACAGATCTGTAGAAGTCAGTGTTTTTTATTTTTTATCTGACTCAACTCTATTTACTTTAAGTTAGTGTCTATAAGATCTTGAAAACTAGGGCAAAATATTCTAGTTAGAAGAATGTTTTAATTTTGGCATTTGTTTTTCTTTGATCTTTCTCTGGGTGTTTATTGTCTTCCTCCCCATTATTTTCCAGCTCCTTTTTTACTTATCAGTACTGTGAAAACTCTTAGTTACAAACAATTCTACTTGTTCTAGGAAAGATTTTGGATTGATTAACTTAAGCAAAAAATTTTAATTTCCATTTCCCTAAAGCTGTGTGATCTAGCATGGAAGATGGTACTTTGGCTTCTGTGACACTATGATGCTATCTGCTAAAATTTATTAATCAAAATATTAGTTCCTTTTACTAATTTCAATGTAGTATAGACTACTAAAAATACATGTGTCCTTGTGCATTGAAATAATCTATATTTTCGATGGCTATCAGTTTTGTCATTTTAAAAAATAGTATTGCTACAAATTGGAAAGGTGTATCAAGTATCATTTCATTTTCCAGTGGTGAGAGATTAAAATGAATAACATGGTATTGATGTATTTTTTTTTTTTTTGTATTTTTCAACTAGCATCTGAACCTATTTCTTTGAAAAACTTAAAAAGGCGATCACAATTTTTTGAACAAGGTAAACCACCAAGCTAACAATTCATGCACTTTCATGAAATTGTTCCCACTCTCCACTCTTTCCTGATAGACTGTGGTGCTGGGCCCTGAACCTCTTCAGTTTGGCCATCATTGTGACCAAGTAACATAACCCATTTCCATTCTTTCCCTAGGATCATCAGGCTTTTCTTACAGTTCATGGGTCTACCTCTGTGGTAATGGGTCTTTGCGTGTCCTTTGTATACCTCTGGTGTTTTTTTATTTTTTAATTAAAAAAAAAAATTGAGATGCCATTAAAACACACACTTCTTTCCACTGGGTGACAGTAAGAAATGAGGAATTTCACTTAAGCCTTACTGCTTCCTACAAACTGCGCTATTAGATTACACCAACATGTAATTGGCTAACTTTTTAAAACTCTAATTTTTGGTTAGGGGAAAATGCTCTTAATAAAGAGCAGAGTTGTTTATTGCTATTGAGGTGGTGGCTTTGGGGTGTTACTAGGACCGCTCTGTTGACTTTGAAGTAAATGAAAAGTAAATTTTGGTTGCATCTGGGGACAAGTGATGCATTTAGAGGTCTTCTGTGTTGGTGTAGTTGCGCAGTGCTGCCTCCTGAGGCGCTGTGCATGTGGACTTGCTCCTCCTTCACGTTTGTCTAATGCTCTCTCTCATGAATGCACTTCGAGCTGTGTTTTGCTACCAAGAACTTAAAAGTAATATCCAACATTTGAGATGCAATGGCATGGTCAGGGGAGTGTGCTGTTGGTGTCTAAAATGTTGTTTCTCACTTTTAAGATTATCAAACACTTACAACCTTGCCTTGTAACATGGTATTTCCTGGATCTGTGTGTTTTGTGTTCATCTCCTCATAGTCCTCCTTTGGTGAATTAAGGTCTCTTTTGACTGTAAATAGAATTGGCTTACTAACTCTGCATGTGCAAAGTCTATTTGTGTCAGTATCCTTAGTGTTTTTGATATTTTTTGTTCAGCTCCTGTTTTTCAATGGTAATTTAATCGATGCAGTACAATACTCCTATCTCAAATTGGCTAAAGTAAAGCAATTCCTTTTCTTTCACTATTCTAATTTTTACTCACTTTTCTTCAACAGGCTATTTTAGGAAAGACTATTTTCCTAAGTCTCAAAGCAGTTTTCTTAAGTATAATTGTGGAAGTGAATAATTTGACAGCTGAGGTTTCAGGAAAATTTTCAAATACTGTATGATAATGTATTTTTGTGAAATTTGCTCCTTGTTTATAATCATTGTACTACATACAGACACACGCTTATGTAGGCCCCCTAAGAGTAAAGAATAATACTGTGCCCCTAAGTTTGCGCGTGAAGTTTGAATATTTGTGTTTCAGATAATAGGAGAGGAGAGGGAAATGTTTCCTGAACGTGTTTATTGTGGTGGCTTATTTAGGAAAAGTAGCTCATTAATAAGAAGGCCTGAAAAATGTGACTTGGCAGCTATCATGTAATTGAATAGTGGCGAGTAAAAAATTGGATTTGGTAGATGTTGTAGCATTTAAAATTCTTTTTTTTTTAATTAGGCCAAACTATGTAGGCCCAGTGTATTAATGAAAGAACCTTGAAACTTCTTCAAAAATACACCAATTACCCAGTTCTAGTACTGAGAGCTAGGGTGTACCTTTGCATAGTTTCTTCTTTTTACTGACTTTGAATTTGGAAGATGAGTAACAAAGATGTAACTAAAGAGAAAAAAGGATCTACTGCTGTTTAAAAAAAACATTGATTTCACTTAGTATACTGGCATAGAAACAGTTAATGATATAACTTTCTGAAAGGAAATATTTCATAGAAATGAAAAGACTTATTTCGTGCGTTTTTTCTTTCTTGCCCTTGTGCTGCAATGCAGGAAGCGCCGATTCTGTGGTTCCTGATGTAAGTAGTATCCATTTGTTTTTGAAATAAATAAGGTGACCGTGGTGGGACTGAATTAATGCAGAGTAGCTTCACTGACCTTTATTGTAAGTTGTGTAAGGGTTTATCAAGGAGTAGTCTTTCCAAATTGAAAAGACTTCTTTTGAAATAGAAAGCCAACTCTCCTCTGGTCCAGCTTAGGCAAAGGGTGATATGAATAATTCATGCTGCAAAAGTGCTTCAATGGATGACTGAATGAAGTAACATGTTCTTCTTTGTTGGCGCTCTTCAACCTGGTAAGCTTCCAGTTCCGACCATCAGTGCCCCGAGTCGGTGGGCATGGGATCAAGAGGAGGAGCGAAAGCGACAGGAGAGGTGGCAGAAGGAGCAGGATCGGCTGCTGCAGGTAGAACAGAATGATGCAATCAACAGGAACTGTTCTTTAACTGCTTTTCCCTGGTCAGTGTCAACCAATACTGAGAGGCAAATAAAAAACATTAAAGCCAATAACCTCATAACTAGGAAATCTTCTGATAGTTAACACATTTTATGTTAATGAATTGCTTTCTATCTTGAGGATTTCCAGAGTCATCTTTTTAAAATAATTATTTATTAACCCCCTGTATAATTTTAGTGAGTACGCGACACTATAGTTTTGTGGATTTTCTTATGCATGAGCGGTCTATAGAGGTGTGTAGATTGTACACCCCCAGAAATTGTGTGTTCAGTCCATCACACAGTACTTCAGTCCCCCTTACATTCGCCAGGGGCTTTAATGAATTACAGCCATGGTAAAGGGTGGCTGTGAGTTCAACTCTGAGAGTTTACTCTTTCCCAACATCTGCATTTTAATTCAATGTAAGCTGTTTTCTACTTGAGGGATGAAAATCTGATTGGTTAAAGTAATATCACTCTCCTTAAAGATTGAGGTGAAGGGTAGAGCTAGAAAAAATGCTAACGAAGAAGATGCTGTTTAACATCATTAACCTGTTAATTAACTAATATGCTATTTCTTCTTATAGGAAAAATATCAACGTGAGCAGGAGAAACTAAGGGAAGAGTGGCTGAGGGCCAAGCAGGAGGCAGAGAGAGAGAATTCCAAGTACTTGAATGAGGTAGTGTTGGAACATGCCATGTTCTTCATTCTCCATCTTGTTGGTGAAATTAGCTGAGAAATAGAAGATACTACATTTCATTGGCTTTGGCCACGCATTCACTTACGTGGTAGCTCTTTGCAAAATACAAAATGAGCTCTGATTTGTCAGAGTTTTGCTTTGATGTGTCAATAGACCCTAAGTGCATCTTCCTCTTCTAAGTTACATCTCCATCACTTATGTGTGGCTTTGTCAGTGATAGAACTTTTAATATCATTTCAAGTGGAATTCAGAACCAACTACAATAAGTATCATCTAAAACTGAATATAGACATGTCTGTGAAATAATAGTAATTTTTTTCTCCCTGGTCACATAGGAATTGAAGGGCCTAAACTCAAACAGTATTTCTCTGACCACACGGGCACCTGCTCTTGCCACCTGGGAAGCCACTTGGGGTGAAGGGTCCAAGTCTTCCGACAGCGAAGGAACCCGAGCAGAAGAGGAGAGGCGACAGCATCAAGAGGACAGTGTGAATGAGGACCAAAGAAAGAAGCTGCAGGAACAACTCACTCTTGAGAAAGAGAGGAAGCTGAAGGAGCTGCAGTATCAGGAAGAGCAGGCGCAGAAGCAGCGTCAGGTGGAGGCGGAGGAGCAGAAACGCCGTGCGGAGGAGCAGACGCGCCTGGTGGAGAGAGAGAGGGAGACGTCAGTCAGAATATACCAGTATAGAAGGTCTGTCCCCACGGCCACAGGGCACATGTGATTTTTCACTTGGCTTAGCTTAGCCATATCCATTCGCCACTTCAAAGGCACCTAATTCGTCTTCCCGCTCCCTACCATCCATTCTCTACACAGGTGAACACAAGCAGCCAGAGTGATCCCTTTCCATTGTAAATCTGATCCTGTCACTTTACTTCCTCTCATGTTAGAATACCATCCAGAGTCCTCTCTGTGGCCTAGAAGGCTTTTGTGAGTGGATCTTGGCCCTTTGGTCAACCTTGCTTCCTACTTTTCCCCCTCACTCAGTCTGTTAAAGCCACTCTGGCCTCCATTTTCCTTCCTTGAAAACGCCCAACATACTCTGTCCCTGGACTTTTGCATTTTCTAGTCCCTGTGCCTGGAGAAGTCTTCCCTCACATTTGTCTGTCTGTCTTACTTTTTTTAAGTCTCTGCTCAAATGTCACCACCTCAGACTTTCCAGAATACCTCATCTAAAATACATGCCTCTTCTCTACCCCTTCTCACTGTACCCCTTACCCTGCTTTATATTTTTGCATTTATTGTTTGTCTGTGGCCTGCCTGCCCCACTAAAATGTCAGTATTAAGAGGTGGTAAGTTTGTTTTGTTTACTTCTGTAGCCCAGCCCTAGAATGTACTGGAACACAGCAGGCACTCAGTCTGTATTTGTGGAATAAATGAATTGCAAATGTCTCGTAGTAGTAGGTCTCTTTTTCAGCAGTGAGTCATTGAAATACTTCAATATGTTCAGTTTTCAACCCAGAGACCATTTTCATAAAGAGGCTAGAATAACATTACTTTGGTATCCATTTCTTAAACTTGGGGAAGGTATTAAAGTCTAATCTTTTGACTGTAAACTCTTTTTTTCATCTTTTAGGCCTATTGATTCCTATGATATACCAAAGAGAGGAGAAGAATCTTCAGGTTTGCTTCCTAGTGACAGGTGTGTACAATGTTTAATTGTACTTTAGTTTGAGTAATTGGCTTCAGATGACTATTTGAGGGCTTGCCTAGATGTTTTGTGGGAATACTTTGGTGCTTGGTCTTTTGTGGGATCCAAAGAGATCTTGCTGGTTGATCTTTGTATCAATTAGCTTTTGCTGGGTAGCCAACTGCCCCTAAACTTAGTGACTTATGATTTTGTGGGTCAACAATTGGCAGTTCTTTTAGTTGTTTGGGCTCCTCATGCATCTACTACCAGTTTACTAGGCAACTCTACTTTTGAGAGTTGGCTGGCTGTCAGCTGGGGCAATGGGAGCAACTAGGCCATGTGTCTTTCAACATCTAGCAAGCCAGTGCAGTCTATATACATGGTGGCTGGGCAGGGAAAAGAGAGAATTAAAGAGAGGAAGCATGCAAGACATCTTGCAGTTTAAGTTCTGAACTGGCATGCCATCGCTTTTGCCACATTCTTTTATCTTAAGTCACAAGGCCAGCCCAAGTTGCAGGAGAGCAGAAAAACTCTCTCTCTTTATGGCAGGAACCGCAATGCAAAGGGAATAGACACAGACAGGGGAGGAATTGTGTTCATTTTTTGCAATCTACCTTAACCTTTATTTTAAAGAGGTTGTAAGCAATGGCATAAGCTTACCTAAAATGAAGTTACATGTGGACATCTGAAATGAGAATCGTGACCTCTCTCTTAGTTTGATTAGAACTACTGGTTAATTTAGGGGAGTGAAGATAGGGTTTCAGATGTCTGAAAAGTTATGCATATCTTAAAATTTCCTAAAACATTAAGTCGACTGTTTTAAAGTAATTTTTAAAATGCTTTGCACTTTAGAAGTCACTCAGGACTTCCGGATAGTCTGTCTGTAAATACACAGTGTATGACTGTTAATTTGTGTTTTCAGAGCTGAAGTTTCTTCTTTAGGAAGTATGCCTTAGAGCAAGGAAAGGCTTCTGTAGGCAATCAGGATGACTGACTAGGGCTCAGAGCAGGTAGGGAAAAGAAAAGGGAGATACAGGTATTAATGGGCTGACATTAGCTAGAAAAAATTCTGGTGATGGATGATCTTATTTATAATGAATGTTTCCAGGTAACTATAGATCATTAAAATGTGTATCTCTCTTTTTTAAAGCTATGGATTTATTTATATATTTAAATAAGCTTTATTTATGTAGCTCATTACCTTGAGAAAATAGATTGCAAAGAAAGGGAACTTACGGAATTCTGGGAAAAATGAAATGCTTCTATGCAGTTGTGAAAGTGCAGGCCCTAGAGGTATTCAGGAGTGTGGCTGGACAGCTTGAAATAAAAGCGTTTTCTTCTATGTAAATACAAATGCAACCATTTGGGAATGTTGCTGGCAGTTGTGTTACATTATTATGTATTATACATTATTATGTTGTATCATATACGTATACATTGCATGCATATACATGTGTCAGACATATACATATGTATGATATTGCATACTATATGATGTGTATTATTCATTGTTATTCCTATTATTTGAAGTTATTTTGCTTAGTAGAGTGAGAGTGAGGTCAGCATGTGTTGACGTGTAGACCTAAATTTTACCATTGTGAAGTCAGGCATTTTCAGAGTTGTCTCTGCCGGTACACTCCAGTCCCTCTTTGGAATGCCAGGGTAGCACTTGGGAAGCTGCTGTTTCAGGGTTGTACCCTAATGCCCCAAAAGTTGGCTTCTTGACCCTTGGGCAGCTTGAAGGAAGTGGGACAATTTGTTAGGTGATCTGGTGACAGATGTTTTGTACAGCCTGGTAAGACTGAGATCTGGAAGAGAGTCCAAGTACACAAATTGTTCAGAAATCACAGGCTTAATCATCATACAAACTGGAGAGGATTTTCACGTTTATATCTATTTCTAGCATCAAGCTCTTCTCTCTTTCACAGCTGCCACTGTTTTTGTTAGTTTGTGCAACATGAAAAATTCCTTGGTATGAAAATAAATATAGCTCTCAACAGACATAGGAAATAAATCACCTGCTTTAAAAAGTAATCTTTTTGGTGTTCTTACTTCATAAATATGAAAAGGATGTTCTTAATGAGATGTATGTAATATATTGTGTTCTATGTTTTAGGAATAAATCCAGGTCCACTACTGAACTGGATGGTTACCCCACAAATAAAAATGGTAATTGAGAGTTTTTTTCAAAATTCTTCAGCACGGTCGCTTATTTATGCTATCACACGCTATGATCAGTTTTTTTAAGGTCAAGATATTTCAGGTTCATTAAGATTACATTTAAATTAAAATAACCAAGTGTTTTCAGTATTTTCTTATAAAAACAAAACTATCTTGTGCTTATTTTGACTTCATAATGAAGGGAGTACTGGGAGATTAAAATGGCCTTAAATAACTAATAAAATATGGGGAAATTTTGCAAGGTAATGCTGATACAGTTTTGTATGGAAGATTTCATCTTGCAGCCAAAGAAATGGGACAGAAAAGTTTTCTGCAGAATACCAGGAGACTTAAAAATTGTGTATAAACTTGAAATTGTGCATTTAAATGATAAGATGTCAAAAAACCCAGAATGTAATGATTTCCTTAACTTGGCAAAAACAATTTGGAACCTGATACTGTTAGTATAAAGTGTATTTCTAGGTACACATGGAACTGAAGTTATATAACTAAGGGAAAAAACCCAAGCAAAACACATTGTTTTAAGCAGGGTTTGCATACAGGTTTGCAAAAGCAGGTGATAGTCAGTTATGTAAATAAACGAAGGTTCAGGTGAGAGTTGAGGTGAACTTGGTGGACACATCCATGTAAGTGGACAGCCACTCCCCAGCTCCAGCCTGTCACTACCATGTGGTTGAAAGCAAGCCTGTGATTGCCAACTGTTTCTGTTATAAAGAGAAGTAAAGAAAAACAAAAAAAGAAAAAAACCTGGATTTTTTTTTTTCTGGAGGAAGATTAGCCCTGAGCTAACTACTGCCAATCCTCCTCTTTTTGCTGAGAAAGACTGGCCCTGAGCTAACATCCATGCCCATCTTCCTCTACTTTATACGTGGGACGCCTACCACAGCATGGCTTGCCAAGCGGTACCATGTCCTCACCCGGGATCCCAACCTGTGAACCCCAGGCCGCTGAGAAGCGGAATGTGCAAACTTAACTGCTGTGCCAATGGGCCAGCCCAAGACCTGGATTTTTAATGTTGTGTTTTTAAGTGCTGACAAGAAATTAAAAAAATTAAAACCCTCTATAAGCCAAATAACTTATTTATAGATGTAATTGGTCTGATGGCAGCTGGTTTGTAACCTCTGGTTAAAGCTTGTAGAATTTAGTTTCTATTAGGTTCTATGACCACCCCTATCCCTTAACATATAGGGCCTTCCTTTATATGGTCCTAGTTTAACTTTACCAGCCTATTTTGCTGTCTTTCCCCCATTAGGAACCTTAACTATAACCAAATTGTTCTCTCTCTCAGTTCCCAAATTATCAGATGCTTTCCAATCTGGTTCCTCTGGTCTTCCACTTCTCTGTTTGGATTTCCGGTTTCTTCTCCCCTGAATTTGCCCCTAACTACCACTAAAATTAAAATTTAAGTGCTTCAATCTGCCATGAAGCTTTTTTAATCTACAGTGATCATATTCTCTCTGGCACTTAAACACAGGACCTGTTAGTAATGGCAAGTGTGACTCTCTGAGATAGTCTTGTTAATATCTGTGGCTTGTGTTGTTAATCTGGTTATTTTTGTATGTATATTTTCTCCCCTTTACTAACTGTAAGTTCCTGAATATCAGCCAGTGGTAGTTACCAAATATTGTATTGAAAAACTTGGTTGTGCCAATAAGGCACATTTAAAGTAGAAAACCTTTTATTTAAAATCTGACCACATTGATAAGCTGTGTGTGTATACAAATATAAACATAGTTGTGTATAAGCAAGCTTTGGGGGCCTTGCTCGTTGCTTAGTGGAAGATGAACTAAGGCAGCGACACATCATGAATTTTGAAAGAGTGACAATAGCCATGAGTCTGGAGTCTGAAAAAAAATAAATCCTGAGATGAAATTTCTTACTCCAAATTAAGGTGGGGAGGATACTTCCAAGTTATGGATGTTTTACCCAAATCAGAAACTGATGAGCAAATCCAAGGAGACAAAGCCTGCAGGATAAAAGCTGACTTAGTTGTCATTCATAAATTCAACATCCAAATGATCGCTCTATCAGTTTCTTAGAGCAGAAACAAGTCTGATAACATTCCTTGGTTATCATTCAGATTCCTTGGATATTTTTCGATTTCACAAAAGCCATTTCAGTGACTGAATATGTTCTCATTCCTACAATTTGGTCATGACTTATACCATGAAGACTGAGTCACGTTAGCTGGAGATGCATGCATTTGTGTCTCCTCTCTCCCCCAGGAGGAGTGTAAGTTTTTGGAAGAATAGAACTCCCTGTTTCCTTGCAGAGTTGTCACAGCAAGCTTTTGATGAGCATGTGCTTGATTGATTTAATTTAGGAAGGAAGGGAAAAGTGGAAGAGAAACTATTCCTAAAGGAGCATTTTGTAATTTAATATTGCTAAAATCACTGCTGGTTGTTTGGTTTTGAGGCAGCCACCTTACTTTTCCAGAGTGCACTCTGCAGTCTGTCTCTGGGTGTGGCACTGGAATTTCCAGGAAGAGGAGACTGTTACTTTATGTTGCCAGGCAACAGTCTCACTGAGAACTGATAATGTTAGCATGTGTGCACAGTGTCACATTTTTTGCTACACCGTATTTGGAGATTTATCCACTATCTCCTTTTTTCCTGTGCTAATCCTACAGCTTTTGATGTGTTTTTAATTTAGGAAGCAATAAATATGTGGACAGAATTGGGAGCACCAGCTCGACACAGAAGAGCTCCAAGAAGGAACAAGTCCCATCAGGAGCAGAGTTGGAGAGACAACAAATCCTCCAAGAAATGAGGAAAAGGACATCCCTCCACAATGACAACAGCTGGATCCGACAGCGCAGTTCTAGTGTAAATAAAGAGCCTATTTCTCTGCCTGGGATTATGAGAAGGTGCGAGACGTCTTGGAAATTATTTCCTCTGCTGTACTTTGAGGCAAATATTTAATTTGTAGACATACTGGCTACTTTGGACAGAAGAGATAAGACAAAAATCTTATCTAAGATTTAGTGGGCCATAGGGAAGTAGAGCAAATGTTATTGGGCATTTATTACATGCCAGATATCTGCCAGTTCCTTTGTCTCCACCATCTCACTTAATCTGGGGAAAATGTTTTGAGGCAGGGATAGTAATTCTGCTTTTCCATGTGAAGAATCTCTGGCTCAAGCGGGGAATACACTTGGACAAGACCATATGGCTAATCGGTGGCAAAGCTGAATGTAGAACTCTGCAGTGCGATTAGGCACTTAATTCATGCTGCTCTCAGTGCTCCCTTGACTGCTGAACTTTAAAGGAAAAATTAAGCCTCTACTTGTTTGTTTATAATGAGATAATGGTTAGATTGGAATTATGATAATAGTGTTCACACAGTGTGAAAACCTAATTTTGGTAACTTTAAGAAAAATATATAGATATAAATTAATTGGAAATGAGAGAATGAACATTTTAAAAGCTGTATCTTGGGTAAATGAATACTGAAGCTACTTTTATTCAGTATTTCCTCAGCTGGCAAATTGAGGAAAATTATTTGCAACACATTACAGACAGAGAGCTGATTATCTCAATACACAAATTACTTTTGTAAATCTGTAAATAAACTCTGACAGCTTAATAGAAACAGACAGTGATATGAACAGACAGTTCACAAAAAAAAGAAACATGGTCAATAAACATATAAAAGATTAACACTGCTCCTAAAACAAAATGATCTGTCTCGCTTATGGGATTGTAGAGAGTTAAATGGTTAAATCTAGTATTGACAATTGTGTAAGGAAAAGTTCTTGTTCCCAATGGAATGGACAGTTTTTCAGTGTTTGTTAAGCAAAAGTTTTAATATCTGTACCCTGTGAGCAATTTAGTCTCTGGCACTCTATCTTCTAGATATATTTGGATAGATATTCAAAGATATATCAAAGCTATACTCTTAAATGTTATTGGCAATATCAAAACAGAAAAATAATCAGAATGTCTACTAATAAGAGTATGCTTAGTACTTGTTAGGTGGCACTCTGATAAGGTAGCATACTAAACAACTATTAAAGAATGAGAGAGACATATTGCTGCATAATATAACACCTCACAACTTAGTGGGTTAAAATAACAATTCATTCTCTCTCTCAATTCTGAGAGTTGACTGGGCAGTTCTTTGCATAGTGTTAGTTGGGGCACTTGGGAAACTATCGTCGTTTAGAGCTGGGGTTGGCAAATTTTTTTGCATGAAGGACCAGATAGTAAATAATTTAGGGTTTGTATGCCACATAAGTCTCTGTCACATATTCTTTCTTGTTTTTTTATGACTGTTTGAAAGTTTAAAACATCCTTAGCTCATGAGTGGTACACATCCTGATAGTGGGCTGTAATTTGTTGGCTCTTGATGTAGACATTCCATGGAGAGCTCAGCTGGAGCTATTGGTTGGGAACCTCTGTTCTCCATACGGACCTTTCCACATACCTGCTTGGACTGACTTATGACATTGCATCTGGATTCAAAGACGAATCCTTGCAAGAGAATAAGCCCTAATGTGCAACTGCTTATCAAATATCTGTTTGTATATTGTTTGCTAATGTCCTGTTGGCCAACACTTCACAAGGCCAAGCCCAGAATCGCTGGGAGGGGACTACACAAGGGTGTGGATACCAGGAGGATGATTCACTGGGGGCCACCAAAGCACTGTCTGTCACATGAACTGACATGAAGATAGTTCTAAGATAATATATATTACATGGAATAAGGCAAGTTATGAAGAATATATGTTATAGAATAATGCTATTTGTTTAAGAATGTTAAACACATGAACACGTTATAAGTGTATGCAGATGTGGCTATACTTATGTAAGTTTGTATGTATATGTAAATCTGTGCTTGCATATGTGAGTAAAACTCGAGAGGGATACATAGTTAACAGTGGTTTCCTCTGGGGATTAGGGCAGGTCAATTGTGGTGAGAGAGTGGGCAAGCTTAGTCCTCTCTCAGATACCCTTCTATACTGCTTGGGTCTTTCTTGTCATGATGATGTAGTACTTTTATAATCTTAAAAGAAAAAATACATATTTCAGACTTGGGATAAGAGAGAAAGTTTTAAAAGTAACAACAAAATTGACCAGGTAGAAAAATCCCCTCACAATTTGGAGTCAATCTTTGTAAATCAGAATTAATGTAAGTACATGACTTCATTTCAGAGCAATTTTCTAAAAGTTGTATTTAAATCAGTTTGTGAGTTAAATTCTATTTTAAATGCATATTTAATTTAAGGGAAGTTTCTGGTGAATGTTTCTATTATGTGGACATTGAACAGTTATTTAAACTTAGAGTTTTGAGTGGTGAGTGAATGAGGGCTGTACCTTAGGGAATGGTCTGGGTTAATTGGGAATAAGGGAGACTTTGATTTGAAAGTCGTCTCCACCACTGAGTAGCTCTTTTTACTTTGAATAAGGTAACTTCTGTGAGATCTAAAAAAATTGTGCATGGTGTTGTGAAGATTAAATAAATTTAATATTTTTGTGACAGTGTTTAGTCTAATACCTGACATATGTAAGTGCCTGAAAAGGTATTTTTTTGGTTGGGTTTTAAAAATTAAAATTGATGTGTCTAACCAGTTGAAGGTTTAAAGGATGAATGTGTGTTGTCTTTGTCTTAGTATTTATTTTAAAAATATTTTTTTAGTATTTTCCTTTCCACTTTGGTATTTATTCTTTTACCTAAGCACTGGAATAAAAAATAAAAATGAAGAGTAATTGAATATGAAACACGATGCCTCCAATGAAAAGAAACTTTAGTTGTTAAAGGTAATTTTATACATAACTGAAGTTGCTGGATTAATACTTAATAAAATAAATAACATGCATATTTTAGTGACTGTAATGATAAGTAGATTTCTAGTTGATTGTACTATATAATTTTGATTAATCTTTTCCATGTTTCAGAGGTGAATCTCTAGATAACCTGGATTCCCCAAGATCCAATTCTTGGAGACAATCCCCTTGGCTCAATCAGCCTTCAGGAGTCTATGCTTCTTCCTCTGTTCAAGACTTCAGTCGCCCACCACCTCAACTGGTGTCCACATCAAACCGTGCCTACATGCGAAATCCATCCTCCAGTGTACCCGCTCCTTCAGCTGGTTCTGTGAAGACCACCACTGCACCTTCCCCCACACCACGCGGCCATCCCCCTTCAACGGCACAGGCAGGCTCCCAGCTACGCAATAGGTGAGGCCCTTTGGATTTCTTTGGATTTCAGAGTTCGTTTACCAAATCAATTAAGAAGGCTTTGTTAATATCTTTCCATGCTACCCTAAGAGCATTTATTGATGTCTTATGAAGGCATTTGGGCCTTCAGAATGTTTCCTTCATTGCCACTGTCTTGTTTACTTGTGCTTGTGGTCAATGTCTTAGATGCAGGCGTGCCTGAATAGTTTTCAGTGTGGAATCATGAAAATATACAGTGTTTCATGAATGAATTTGAAATTTATAAGTAAAAGCAGTATTGTAAAAGCTTGGACTGTTAATGAGACTAGAATATAAACTCATCTTATAGGAACTGAGTGTAAAAGGAAAACATATAACCGGGTGTCATCATCTTTGGAACTTTTAACAAACTGGATTGAAAAAATGTTAAGAAGTTAGATATTGCTTTTTGGATTTTTAATTTCCAGCGTCATTGCTTGCCTCTTACCTGGTTTGCCAAAATTTTGTTCAAACTACACCAACTGAGTCCTGTAGGTCATATGCCATGGGAACTGTGTAAGAGTTATAATGATAGGTCTTGACTTTGAGCTTGCCTTTTGATATGGGGTAAAGCTCAGATATCAACAAGTGTTGGATTTTAGATCTACGTAGCTTCTCCATAGATCATCGATGCTTCATGAAGCCACATACAGCAGTGTTTCTGCTGTCACCTGAAGGGAGTTCTACTGGCATGTACTACTTTTCATTGCAAATGAAAAGCCAAGAAGTAGAAACACAATGATTAATATTAGGATTTTTTTAGCTATCAAATAAGGAGTTTTGTTAAGAGAACATATTTTACATCTATCTAAAATGTTACTTGTACCAGGATCTATAAAATGTGTATCAGAGTTTGAATTAAGAAGAGGTGAGGATTTATGGTAAATTTGAGGGGAAGATGAAGGCCATAGAGGGGAGGAAAGGCAGAGAGAGTACCCGTTTACTGAGAGCCCCACCCTCGGAGAGCAGATCAGAGACAAGGGTGGGCTTTTCTGCCCTGAGAAGGTCTCTATTTCGAAGGTGGCGCTCTGACATGGGGTATGAAACAGCTGTGCACTTTTCAGTGTCACTAAAGTGCTGTCCTAGTACTGTGGGGTGCAAAGCAGGGAGTGGCCTTCACCTTCCCACCTGGGAAAGGAGGTAAGACTTGTATCCAAAGGAAAGTAGAAACTTTCCATACCTACCTAAATGGTAGCTATCAGGCAATTTTAATTTCCTTCTCTCAGAGGCAGTCCTGTAAACCAGAGGCACAGTCAGGAAAGCACTGATACTCGTGTTTAACTAGAATATTGGGTGAATGAGGAAAAAATTGGGAAAATGAGGTGAAGGTGGTAGGTTGAATAGACTTATGACACCTCTCAAAGAAGTTTGGGCTGCTCTTTTAGTGTTCCAATGGGTGGAATAATATGATTAGAGTTGTGCTTTGACAGGTTTAACTGGCAAGAAGATGCGGGCTGGATTAGAGGAGGGAGAAACTATTGCTAAGTACAGATGTGGTCTAAGGAGGATAGACTCATGAAGTGCAGGACGGACTAATCACACTGAAATTGTTCATCTATGTGACTAGGTGTCAAGGGTTTCAGAACCATCATGGAGATCCTTTGAGGTACAATATATTCAAGGCATACTTTGGTTGGCTGGTGAAACTTTTTCCCACAGAGATATAGAGACTGTCCTACATTGTTATTAATGTTAATACCAGACTGTGATTTTTAAACAATGACCTTGAGCTGCATAGATGAAAGCCTCCGTTCCGTTCTTGTTCTGCGTCTAGGTCAGTCAGTGGGAAGCGCATGTGCTCCTACTGTAATAACATTCTGGGCAAAGGAGCTGCCATGATCATCGAGTCCCTGGGTCTTTGTTATCATTTACATTGTTTTAAGGTGAGACTGAGCCAAACAGCCTGCAGGCCCGCAAAGCTTTGCTTGGAGAGCGCATGGCTTCTTTGAGCGCTGGGTGTGGATATGCCACTAACAAGCTAGCTACATTTGTCGTCTGTGCTGCGCTTTGAATCACAAATTGCCTGCTACTACTTAGGTCTCAGATCTTGAACTTAGTTTCAGAAATTAAATCTGGAAACACTATGTACTTCCTATCTCCATTCTGTTAAGATTCTATGAATAAAATTTACAGTGCATAAATGCTTTCTCTAAGATGCTGTCATAGGCATATTTGAAATGTAATTTACCCAGTGTTATTAACGGCGTGGGGACATGCAATTATAACAGTGTCCAAAAGCCTAGCTTTGAATAGGGAGAATATATGAGGAAAAGCATTGTAAATATTTTTGCAGTCGCGTAGCCTGCTTACACTTGATGTGGTCCTGCACATAAGGAGGAACTAAGGTTGCAACTGCTTTATTTTGCAGCTTTTGTCTTTATTATTATTTTTTTTTTTTTTAAAGATTTTATTATTTCCTTTTTCTCCCCAAAGCCCCCCGGTACATAGTTGTATGTTCTTTGTTGTGGGTTCTTCTAGTTGTGGCATGTGGGACGCTGCCTCAGCGTGGTCTGATGAGCAGTGCCATGTCCGCGCCCAGGATTCGAACCAACGAAACACTGGGCTGCCTGCAGCAGAGCGCGCGAACTTAACCACTTGGCCACGGGGCCAGCCCCTGCAGCTTTTGTCTTTAGAGACACATTTATTTGATTCTTGAACTTGCATTGGACCACAGAGAGATTGTGGTTGTTGATCCTAGAGTCCCGCAGACCACAGCCTGTTTAAGTATATTACTAGCTTGGGTTGTTCCTAGGCATAGCAGAATGAGTCAAAATCATTAGTGTTTGAGCACGTGGAACCAAAATACTCAGCCTTGAAGCGAAAGCTCAGTGTGCGAACATTTGCCAAAGTAGTGCAGTCGTGACGCGGGCGTGGCTCACCCCAGGGTGGAGTGCCAGAAACCCAGTCTTCATTCATTTCGTCACTTCTTTCATGTGGTACTTTAGCCTCTCTCATTCCCCTGGGAGAAATGAAGTCTAAATTTCTTCAAGCCAATCAGCAAATCGTTTCCATTCTTTTGGTATATTTAGAATGATCATCTTAGCTCTTAAAACTGGCTTTATGAATTCTTTAATATCTCATCTGGCAGGTTTGATTTTAATTTGCTAATTATCTTTTGGCATTTATTTTTCTTTGCTGAAACATGTCTAAGAGCTTAGAAGCTGCATTTGCTCAACTTTTTTTTTTTTTCTTCTGGGAGTGCCCCAAGCTTTCTTGAGTTGACTTCATATGGATTTTTTTTTTCTGTCTTCCAGTGTGTGGCCTGTGGGTGTGACCTTGGAGGCTCTTCCTCAGGAGCCGAAGTCAGAATCAGAAACAACCAGCTGTACTGCAATGACTGCTATCTCAGATTCAAATGTAAGAGAGCAAATCAGAGAGAGAATCTCCTGTCTTTTAAGGAGACCCCGGGTTCCCATGCATTTCCCTCAACCTGCAGCCATCTCCCCATCAGGCTCCCTGCCTTAGAACTCATCAGGAATCGTAGTGTGTCCGCCTCAAAGAGGGTTTGGGGAGTGGGTCAGTGCTCAGGATTCCAGCCACACAGGGTGGGATGTGGGGCTGAGGAATTGAGAGGGACGTGGGCCCGAGAGTCAGGATGGTGTCCTGTGCAGTCTGCTCAGAGTCTGGACAAACTTCTGATGACTGGAGGATACAAACAAACCAAAACAGACAGTTAAAGGAAGCATCTGTGTAGGCTGTAACCTGTTTTTTGGCTAAGGATGAGTGCCTCATCGTTAGCTGATTTCTATTATTTAGCAATGGGCTTCGATTACATGATTTAGAAGATGACCAACTTTAAAAACTGGTTTGAAAAGGTAGTAAAGAGTGGTCAGTTTATGCTTTGTTACTATATAATCACTTATTAACACACAATATTTTAAAAAGAAAAGCATCAATTTTGATTATATGGTGTTTCAGTGTCATTTTTGTAAAAAATTGAGTTTTTCAAAAACTTCACGTGCTAATTTGTGTCTAAGCATGTTTTGTTTTAAGTGTGTTATAAAACGTAGGATAGCGTTATTAGATTGCATATTGTTGATAGCTACTGAAAGACAACCATTACTGCTGTTTCTATTTTGAACCTTGATGCTGGTAACATGTGTTTCTTCCTTATTGTGAAAGGGTGTTACAAGTGGTATCAGCAAAACCATTTGCTTTTGAGCTCTGAGGTATTTATGTGGCCCTTTATGTGAAGAGTGCTTTGGAAATGGTTTCAACCCAGTCAACTCTCTTTTATCTGTCAGCAGGTTCTGAGCCTTCTTAGCCCAGCAGTCCAGTCCTTTTCTGGACTCCGCCACTGAGGAGGGAGAGTGTCAAGGCTGGGCATGTGATGGGGGGAGTGTGTGTTATGTGTGTGCGCTTTTCTCTCTTTAATCAAATTCCAAAGCCAAATAGAATTGAATTTTGGAATCGTCATAGAAAAATTGCCCAGGCCTTTTCTCTCCTCCAATACAGATAATAGAGAGTTGAGTGTAACTTATTTCTAGATCAGCAGTTAATTTTTACTCTGTTTTTGCAAATAAAGAATTCTATAAGCCCAAGGCTGTGATTTGCCTAGCTTTATCCTAAGTGAGTGACAAGGTTACTCTTTCTACCTCACGGGGCCACTCTCTGAGTGATCGCTGCGATATATCCCAGGTGGCGATCTTCACGTGTTTCGGAATCTAAGCACTTTTCTTTCTTCTCTCCTCGCCTGATCAGCTGGACGGCCGACCGCCATGTGACGTAAGCCTGCATACGAAGGCACTGGTGCAGATAGAAGAGGAGGTGGCCACTGCTGGTGTAGATCTATAAATATACATTGGATGTCTTTGTGCTCTCTTTTTTAAGAAGAATAACAACTTTTTTGGCCTCTTTAGATTACATCAGAGCATTATAGTCTTAGTGGAACCTGTATTTTTGTTGTTGTTTATTTATAAGCAGGTAATTATGTGTGGGGGGAAAAGTGCAGTATTTTTTTGAATTCATCCTAAAAGCACAAGGGAAAAATAAGAACTTCAAAATATTTTTGAGGCTGGTAATGCTCGAGTTTGACTTTCTAGTGGTATTTTGAAGAGGGTTATTTTATTTTTGTTTTCAAAGGTTCTGAAACATTTGAAATAGTTAATATAAATATGTAATTGCATTTGCTCTGTGTATTGTAATGTATACTAAATGCAGAACCATACGGAAAATTTCACAACTCACCCCCACATTTCCTTTCTGGATCTTCTTTTCATCTATGTAATACTATGATTAAAAAACAATTTAGCTTATATAACATTTTATTTGCTTGATGAGGGGAGCTTTATTGTCTTCACCAGAATTGTCGCTAACCAATTTCCAATAGAAAGCTCTTGTTTTCATTAATAAAAAATCATGGTCTGTATGCCGGAAGTTTTCTCCAGAAACTAGTGAGCCTTTCTGTTCAACTGCATTTGTAAATAAACTTGCTGATGCATTTAAGGAGTGGTTCTTCTTTTTCTTCTGTGTGAGGGTGTGTTTGTGTGTATCTGCCTTCCAGGTCTGTTAATCATATTTCAGTGTTTGGCTCTTCTTGATATTATGTTTTATTTAGCATCTTTTTCTGAGGTATAAATTGATACATAATAAACTGCACATATTTAAACTGTACAATATAAGTTTTGATATATGTGTATACCTTTGAAACTGTCACCACAATCTTGACTTTTCTTTTACTAAAAAATTTTAACAAACTTTGTTTTAATGGAGAGTTGCTTTTGAATGCAGTATTTTTACGGTAAGAGGTGAAGTGAATGGTGAATTTTTGGATCATTTGCATAAAATCTTTACTTATTCTTTTGCTTCTTCAATGATAAGAATATAACTGAATTTACAAAGTCTATAGAGCAAAAAAATATATACATACTCTGATGTTTTAGAAATCTGGAGTGGGAATGCAAGAATACAAAACTTTAGCATGCTTTAAGCAAAAATATAAACTTGAGGGGCTGGCATGGTGGTATACTGGTTAAGTTCACGCACTCTGCTTCAGCGGCCCAGGGTTCAAGAGTTTGGATCCTGGGTGCGGACCTACGCACCACTCATCAGGCCATGCTGTGGCAGTGTAGCACATACAAAATAGAGGAAGATTGGCACAGATGTTAGCTCAGCAACAATCTTCCTCAAGCAAAAAGAGGAAGATTGGCAACAGATGTTAGCTCAGGGCCAATCTTTCTCACCAAAAAATAATATATATATATATATATAAATATATAAAAAAATATTCAAATATACAAACTTGAATCCTTTATAATAATGAAAGTAGAGTGGATAATTCCAGGATATGAGAACTGTACTGGAATAGATTAGAAATATAAAGAAGCTCTAATGTGGGAGAAAATAAAAAATTTAGTTCATTTTTATTTTTGTTATTCTTTATTTCGGATTATTAAAGTAACATGTATTTATTCGTGAAAATTTATCAAATGCTCTAAAGCATAAAAAATATAACTCTCAGTTCCAAATTCTAAAGATGAGCTCTGTGTTTGAAATCATTCTCTATATAGTTACTTATCCTGCGTTCTTAGTTGACGTTGGATTGTGAATTTTTCCATGTTTTTAAAATAATTTTTATTTATCTCTATTAATGGCTACATAGCGCTATATTGTTTGGTGCTATTAATATATTTAGTTGATTCCTCCACTGTGTACATCTTGTGTCTCACATTTGACATTTTAATATATATAATATAGTTATATGTAATGAATGTATAAGCATTTCTAATATAAATTCTATGATGGACTCTATAATCATATCTCTTTATATTATTTTTATAGACATGAGATTATTGACTCAGACATTATGCATTTTAAGGCTGTCATAATACACATTGCCAAAGTGGTTTCCAGAAAGATGCTACCAGCTTAGACTCACACAGCAGCGCACGGGCTTTTCCGTCTCACTGCATGTTCACCAAAATGACTTTCCCTTGCCTTGTTCTCTGCCTGACCTGTAGTAGCCCTCACTGTGCAGTAGCTGAATAAATTAATAAATAGTCCACGGCTTCAATTTCTGCCTTGTTTATTCTGCTTATTCCTGCCTCTCAAGAGAGCTTTTATTCTTATATCATGATTTGTTTTCTTTTTTTTTTAAAAAAAAATTGGCACCTGAGCTAACATCTGTTGCCAATCTTTTTCTTTTCTTCTTTTTCTTCTCCCCAAAGCCCCCGGGACATAGTTGTCTATTCTAGTTGGAGGTCCTCTAGTTGTGCTATGTGGGATGCCGCCTCAGCACGGCTCGGTGAGTGGTACTAGGTTTATGCCCAGGATCCAAACCAGTGAAACCCTGGGCCATCAGAGTGGAGCACACGAACTTAACCACTCAGCCACGGGGCCAGCCCCGATTTCAGTTTTCTTATCCAACATCTTTTCTGATCGTTACTCCTTTTCATGTCTTTTGCCTTTTCATCTTATCCTGTTGATTTTTCTTCAGTGTTATGACTTTTTTCTTGTTTCTCACATCTTGCTTGGTGTTAATAATTTTGCTAATACAAATTGCTAAAACAGCTTTCAGAGATTTTCTTCTAAGACATTGGTTCTGTAGTACCTTCAGATAAGCCCATGTGTATTTGTTACTTTAGGAACAAGGGAAGGTTCAGTCACTTTTTATTCAGAACATTTTTTATTCACACTTTATGTACCAGGCACTATAGATACAGCAGTGAATAAATACAAAGTCTTGGCTCTGATTGGGCTTAGATTTCTAGTTGCGGGAGACAATGAAAAAGAAATACAGGAAAATGTAACATGCATATGGTGATATGGACACTGAAGAAGTAATCAGGAGGATCCTGAGTGCTGGGAATGGAAGTGTTGGTGCTTTTTTATGTGGGTTGCCTGAGACAGCCTCTCTGACATTGGAGCTAAAGCCTGAAGGAACGAGGGAGGAAGCCTTACAGATATTTGAGGGGAAGTCATTCCAGACATAAGGAACAGAAAGTGCAAAAGTTTTGAGGGGGGAGAATATTTGGTGTGCTTGAGAAGCTATCATGGTTAGAATGGAATGAGTGTGAGAGGGTGGTAGGAAGTGTGGGGAGGGCGGGCACAGGTCAGCAGGCCATTTTAGGACTTTGGCCCTTTGATGGGATGGGGAGATGTTGGAGGGTTGAGCAGAGGAGTGAAATGAACTGACTTATGTTTTAAAAGGACTTCAGATCACTATGTGAGTGATAGATTGCAGAAGGGCAATACAAGCCAGGGAGATGAGTTCGGAGTCTATTGAGATTGTCCAGGCAGAAAATGTTCTCTTCAACAGGGTAGGAGCAGCGGAGTGATGAGGAGTGGGCAGATTATATTGTGTGTATCTTGAAGGTGAAGCTGACACAATTTTGATGATGGATTGGATGTGGTGTGAGAGAAAGGGAAGTCAAAGTCTAAAGTGTCCTGAGGACTGAAAAATGGAATCACCATATTCTGAAATGGCTACGGTTGTGGGTAGAGCATGTTTGCGGTGGTGGGACAGGGATATTAAAGTTTTGGTTTTTAAACATGGTAAAGTTGAACAGTCTATTAGATAAACAAATGAGAGTGTCAAGTAGACAGCTGGCTATGCAAGTCTGGAGTTCAAGGGAGAAGTCTAGGCTGGAGCAATACATGTAGAGTCATCAGTATGTAGATGGAATTTGAGTTTAGGATCAATCAGGAGAACATCACCTACGTTCCAACTGTAACTAGAGCAAAGCAGATGTCCAAGGACTGATTCCTGGGCTCCTCCAGCATTAGTGATCAGAGATGCAGAAAATTGTCCAGTGAGGCAGAAGAACCAACACTCTGGTGCCCTGGAAGTCAAGTCAAAACTATATTTCAGGGATGAAGGGACCTGTTGCATCAAATGCTACCCAAAGATCCCTTAAATTGAGAACTGAGTTGATGATTGGTGATCATGCTCATATTGGTGTTGGTGGATTGACCTTCCCAGATGTTTAGTGGGCGGGTCCTTCATGTACACGGTACCTAGCCCAATTTCCAGTGCCTAGCAACCTTTGACTAAATTGCCCTGGTGTTTTTGTCTTTTTCCGGTGAGATGACCTGAGAGAGAACATGGAAGGCCATCTCTAGGCCACTTTCTGTCTATACCCTTCCCCAGAATATTGTGGGAACTAGAACTGCACTTCCCAGTATGTTGTGGGTTAACTTGACACATGTGATTCTCTCCCTTCACCACCCGCCCTGTAGTTTCTAGGGGAAGTCTCAGAGTATTATAGAAAGAAAGTTACTGGGGTTGGAGTACACCGACTGCCTTGAGAAGAAGAGCCAGCCAGCTGGGTAGTGATTCTCTTCTGCCATGTTCTGATATGCAGACTTTAAGTCTTTTAGCCAAGGCACAGGCCATGGTCACTCTGCCTCTTCAAGCTACAAACAAGCTTTGGTCCTTAAGTTATGATTCACAGTTCAGCTTCGTGGTAGTAGATGCTAATCCAACCCCCGCCGCCCCTCCCCCCCCCACACCCCGCCAGATTCCAGCATTGGATTGGTAGTGTTAGATCTCAGTGTTGAGTTTTCATCATTTTCAGTGTCTTCATGTATGCTTTGTGGGAAGCAGGGAGAGGCCAAGTCAGAAATTGCTGTCTAGATGTCATATTAAGACATAAGAAAGTTCTAGGTTTAAAATTTCCTGAGTATTCTTTCAGACTACTTCTTTATATTCTTAACTTAAAGAAGCAATAGGTACAAAGGTATTTTTAGCCATTCATTTCTTTAGTTTTACACTTGCGAATCACCTATGTGTGTGTGTGTGGTGGGGATTAATCATACCCCTCTTTGCTCAGTGTGCTGGGTCAGTTGGGAATCTTTACAAGAGGCAGGCATTGAAAATACCAGCTTCATTTCTGCTGGGAAACCTTCTACTTCCTCCTGCTTGAATTGAGCTTAATGACTGAATGGCGAAGAGAAGAGCTTATTGTTCCCCATGTTTGTGGGCTAACTGCATGGAGGAGAGAAGACTGCACGTGCCCTGTGGACAAGCAGCTTCCAAAGAAGACAAGGGCAAAGATTGGGGGCCAGGCCATGTGAGCGGCAAATTCCAACAGTCTGTCTCAAAGAGGGTAGCGCTCATCATTCTTCCCCCTATGGGGAGGAGCAAGTGAGCAGAGTAGAGAGAAGGGGTGATTTCTTCAATATTTTTCAGAAAGCAAATACTTTTGTTTTATGGGTAGGCATGACCGTAGAGAAGGGGAGAGAATGATTTTCCTCCCTATGTGCATTAAAACCTGGAATCTCTGCAGTTCAGGAAGGAAAGTAGCATGAAAATGAAATTTGTACTGATCAAGAATCTAATCTTGGCATTTTACTTGAAATTTTCATTTATATCACTGTGTGAAAACTAGCAAAAAAAGATGGAGCTCTCTGGATTCTAATGAATAGACGTGGAATAATAACTACGGCCTGATTGATACTGTTGAGAGACATCTAACAGGGTATGTCAGGGTTGGGATTTTACTTGTGTTATTTGGCACTTTAATATCCATGCCTGCAATCTGGAAGAGGGATTGAAAGGCATGCTAATGTGAGTCCTAGTTTGTGCCAGTAAAAATGGCATTTTAAAAAAACTTAATTTGTGTTGAAAATCCATGGGTGTGGGAAGGAAAAACACAACTTCCAGATTCTTATTGTAAAACATGTGGGTACTAGGAGTATATTCGATGAACACAAAGCAATCTCATTTGTGGGGAGAAAGGCACATATCCAAAGGGTTTTAGTACATGGTAGAAGAGACCAGGACCATGAGAGAAATACAGTGTGTGAGAATCCTGAGTCGTTTAAGGGAGCAGAAGCAGCTTCACAGCAGAGTCGATACTTGAACTGCATCTTTAAGAGCGGATATGATCTTTGCTGATAGCGCACGCAGAAGGAGCAAGATACCATTTCTGAGTTGGGATCAAACCCCCAGAGATTCCTCCCTCACTTTGTATTCCCATCAAAACCGTACACAGTTTGGCCTGTTTTGCAGAAGAATGAGAAGATCCCTACATATCCAGTGTGTGATAATGTACCCATGAGGCAGTGAAGATCTGACCTAGGGAGGTGAGACTGCAAAAAGGAATGAGCAGATGGATGAGAGATCCTGACTCAAAAATGTGACAGGAGCTAAAGAGAAGTGAAAGAATAACTCTGGGACCATCAAGCCTGGGGAGTTTGGAGACTGATATTGTTGAGAGAGGAAATGAGTTCTGTTTTGGACATACTGTGGGGTTAACATACCAACAGAAGTGTCTAAAGGTAGCTGGAAATAGGGGTTTGGAGAAAGAAATGGCAGCCATTAATGTTTGTTTGTTAGCATGCTCAAATTGACTGATATCTGTCTGAAGTTTATTTCCTTACCTGAGAGGACATCAAGAAGGTTGATTCATCCAGCAGTTCAGTAATGTCATCAAAGACCCATGTCATTTATCTCAGACTGTTTTGACCTCCACATCCTGATCCTAAGGCTAGTTACTACCATGTTTGCAAGATGGCTGACAGGCTTCATGCTTACTTGTTCATAAATGCTGGAAGGGAGACTGACTCCTCATTGCTCTTAAATGTATAGGGGAACTTTTCTAGAAGCCTTTAGCAAAACCCCTCTCTTCTAATTGGCCAGACTTGGGTTATTTGCCTATTTTTGAACCAAAGGTAATCCCATCCTTTTGGCAATTAGGACCCCTCATCTTCCAAATCATGCTATTGCTACTTAATGGGAGTATGATGGAATAAAAGGGAGTCTATTACTATTTGCCATAGTTAGCTTTTATGAATTCACTTAAATTATTTGTTGAGTATTTGCGTTGTGCAAGACCCTGTCTTGCTTTCCTAATTAAAACCTTGTAAGTCAGTGAGTTTCTTAAGAAACAACATAGAACAGGGGAAGGGACAAGAATATTTCCTTCGATCATACCCAACAAGGATCGTGTAACAGAGTAGTTGATTGAAAATTTGACCTGTTCAAGCAAAGATCAGCTCATGGTGTTGATGAGGTGAAAAATCAGGAAGCTGGGTAATTTGTGAATACTTGGTGAATACAAAGTGTGAAAAATATTCATACCTTTTCAGGTTTCTTATATAAAAATTCATGAAATCATGGGTTAGTCATCTTTTTATGATTAAATTTTAAATTTAAGATTATGGATTTTATGTACTATAATCTTATGTTATTGTTTAACACATTTAGTTGACCCATTAACACTCTCAATGATTCTGTTTGTCAACTCTGTGTGCAGCTGTTCAATGCTTACACTAGAAAGATCCTCAAAGCTCTTCATGGATAGTAAGTATTTTTCAACACCAATTTTATAAAACAATCCTGTGGAAGATTATCAAAACTCCTTGCTGTTAAAATTAGATTGGAGAAAAAATAGGGTTTACTTAAAATTCTGTAGGAGAGACTTATTAGAATCAGGAGAATGATGCAGCAGTATTTTCCAGGTTACACTTAGGCTTTTAACTTACATATTTTTGCTTGCTACCTGCTGTTACTTTGTGTGTGTGTGTGTGTGTAGCTAATGTGCTTTATTAGATTTATAATGAATTCAGTGTCACAGACCTGCATGTGAGGCGTTGATCTGTTGCTATTTCAGGACAAATAGAGAGTTCCTCTTACATTTGTCAGAAGCTCATTTGCCCTTTCAACCTATTCTACAGTAGCAGGAAAACATCCATCAAAGATGGCCAAAAGAACTCCGGGTCAAGTTTGCAGGTCATGTGTGCTCTTAAATCCATTCCTCCCTCCACATCAGGCTAGCTCCCTAGGATCCCTTGGTCATAAAATGCTGAGTTTGTGTCAATTTCACGCTCAGATATGTAATGAGGTTTAGGATGTCCGTGATGCATTCATTTGAATATATTTAACTTATAGTCTCAGGAACATAGCTCATAGCTGAAGTGGCGGCCAGATGAAAGTGGATAGGAGAGAGAGGACAGGAAAGAGCCTCTCTCACTACCTGAGTTCGTCTTAACCAGTGTTTATTGCGTACTCACTGTGTGCCAGGTTTATTAGGGACACCATAGCGTTGACCTTAACCAGTCAGCCAGTTATATCTCTAGCAAAAGTGAGTTTATTTGGGATCAGCAAAGAATTGTAATTTGGGGTCTGCAACCATGGCGAGCCATGTGCAAGTCCCCCAGCAGCAAGAGAGGAGAAAATCCTTTTTTTTTTCCAGCATGGGTCGATGAGTGGTTTATAGGTCCACACCTGGATCTGAACCTGCAAACCCCAGGTCACCCAGTGGGGCATGTGAACTTAACCACTCCACCACCAGCCCAGCCCCAAGGAGGAACTCTTGTAGAAGGGAAGAGGAAGTTGGGAGGCCTGTTGTAAACAAGGAGTCCATTGGAGGAATTGAGAATTTGATGTGTAGTGGCTTTTCGCTGGCTGAATTGTGACAGTCTCTCATTGGCTGAGCTTCCTGCTGATCAAGAAGTGGAAGTCTGGTGTATTCCTTTTGGGCTCTGCTATCCATGTAGGGCATGAGAGCTCCCCTTTCGGCCTCTTGACTCCACTTTAGAGAGGTTTCTGTTTATTTCCACAATAGCAAGTGTGGTATTTTATAAAGTTCAGCTATGAAAATTAACATTTTTCTAACTGAAATTGCATACAATTTTATAATTGAAATTAATATCTACTTAGAACCTCATTCCTTCTGAAGGCAGAAAGCTCACATCTAGTGTATTTCTTCTCTCCATATTTTTAAGATTTAAGTCCAGTCAAATCAGGATTTTCCCTATCCTCTCTTCTTTCCCATGGTTTGCAACTGACCTTTGGCTTTATTTCCAAAGTGACAGAGTCATGGCTCTCTGGAGGGTGGGCGTAAGCCCTTCGTTCTCACTGGTTTCTATGCCAGTGTTCACCGCAGCACCTATTGTCCTGTCTGATCTTTCTACTTGTTAGCCCTTCATGATGGCATCCAGTGGGGTGTCCACTTTCCCATCTGATCAGTGGCTGGAAGGTCTATGCAGCACAGCCTGTCCAGGATGTATTCAGCTTCAGCATCCATCCCTGCATCTCAAACATGCGACTCCTTTGGGTCAGTGGGTCTGCTCTGTCAGCAGAAGGTCATCTCCACCCCTAGACCGTTAATCATATCTGCAAAGTCCCTTTTTCCTATAAGGTTACATGTTCACAGCTTCTACGGATTAGGATGGGACTTTATTCAGCACACCACAGTCACTTTGATATTTACCAACTAAAATCAGGAATTGATATCCTCCCCTCATGCCTCAATTTATTTAAAGGGAATATATTAGGATGATTCTGACTAAAAAATATTAAAGTATTTTTCTCAAATCATATTTATAAATGTGTGCAGATCACTAAAAGATGTAAAAATTGGATTTATAGTCTCAGTAGACTTAGTTTTCAGTGGGATAGTGGTGGTTCTAATGACCTCCACATTGCTTGTTTTGCCAGCACATAACTCATTTCTTATGGGAACAGTCTCCAAAATGAGGAGCAAGATGATCCATTGTGTTGCAGGAAGAACACATCGCAACATTTATTTATATCTTTGAAAAGACAAATTTTAAACTTTTCCAATATTGCACAGAAGGGCTGGCACCCACATGCCTGTATTTCTGGCTATGTTAGTCACATGTGGCATAGAGAACAAGACGTATCCTGAGGGCTGAATGGGAATTCCGCACTGTGGAGGGGTTGACAACGGTGCCCTCATTTGGCAGGTTGTGATGTATTACAGTTTACTTGTGACATCACCTTGCAAGCAAGATTTTAAAAAACAGCAGGAAGAACCTCTACAATTCTTTCAGTGATGTTTAAAGTCAAGTAGGATTTAATCCATCCTTTGCATACTACATATGATGATAAAGGTTTACAAGCATCTTTTGCAGATAGTACAAAGGCAAATACCCTTGCTCTTTCTACTGAGAAAGAAACAGCTTAAATAATATACTGAAAATAACACGGAAGCTAACATAAGTGTATTCCTTTGTCAGCAAATATTGCTGAAAAGGCATAGAAAACATCACTGAAGTCAAGAAGAAACAAGTATGAGAACAAATCATTCAGTGTGGGAGGTTTGCTGCATAGTACAGGTGTCTCCATCTTATCTCAGCTTATGGTATTTGCTAAATTCTGTTTCAGTGATGAAATACAAGAACCATCAAAAAAAAGAACATTCCAGAAGACACTCAATAGTAAATTACTTCTTTATTAAAAACAATAATTTATCTTAAAACTGTGTATGTTTACCCACTGTTAGAAAAGCTATTTTTGGAGTAAAAAGTTTCCAGAACATATTTATAGAGAGTCTCATGTATTATTATTATACTATTTTTACTGCAATACTTATTGCAAGTTTTAGCCTGAAGGAAATTGTAGCCAGAAATTCATAAATGTAGTTAATTTTATAAAAATACCTTTTTCAGCTTTATTGAGGTATGATTGTCAAAATTAGGAGATATTTAAAGTGTACAACGTGAAGATTTGATGCACATACACATTATGAAAGGATTCCCCCTTGTCAATTGCTATATCCATCACCTGACATATTTACCCCCTTTTTTGGTGAGAACATTTAAGTTTTACTCTCTTAGCAAATTTCAATCACACAATACAGTGTTATCAACTCCAGTCCCCATGTTATACATTAGATTCTCAGACCTTATTCACCTTAGAGTTGAAAGTTTGTACCCTTTTACCAACCTCTCCCTATTTCCAACCTCCACCCCCCAGCCCCTGGCAAACACCGTTCTACTCTCTAAAAACAAGATTGTTACTAGAGTAGAATACCAGTTTGTAATGAGATAGGCAATGACCATGAAAATACTTTTTTGCTACACTTGATGGCAACAATGTTTGATGGCTTTGTTTTCATTACTTTGTTTCGAAGCAGTTGAACTTAAAAATGTTATGCATTTTCCTTTCCAAAAATGTCTTCCAAATTTGTTGACCTTTTCCCAGATAAGTGGTTGTCCATAGTTTTCCTAATAGATATTTCAAATACAAACACATAAACTTAATCATCTTCTTGTATAATAAAGATGACAATTTAAAAATGAATAAGAAAATTCCTTTTTGAAAGAAAAAATATTTTGAAAATTAGTATTTAAGAATTTCCATTGTTGTATGGTTTTGTTGCAAAAAATACATCATGCACAGCAATTCTCATTGGAAACTAACATGTTTAAAAATATTTTCGAATGATATATTTTAGCAGAATTTGAACCAATTTGTTTAAATATACACAAAAGGAGTCAGTGAGTGACTATAGCGGGATGGAAATTTGTTGGCTCTTTTTAAACAAAACTTCTGCCTAAACGGTAGATAGCATTGAGCAATGAGTGCCATGACTTAGAATACCAGCCAAGGACACACTCCTTCCATCTGCTCGTTTGTGACAGCCATGCAAACCAAGGATGGCTATACACCAGTCCACAACTCAATCTTCCAATCTTTTTTTCACTAACCAAGGTATTTTGTAAAATTAGAGAATATTTAATCATATTTTTTCACAAAAATATCTATAAAAATAAAATTTTTGAAGGAGGAAAGTTTATACCAGTAAATAGTAGAAAATGCTGCTTTTTGTATTTTTCTCTTTTTTTCCTTCTATTTTGGCATACACAACATTATAGTGCTTGCAGATGATTTGTACATAAATATTAATATTGGGTGCTATGTGCTTTTTTTTTTTTTCCTAGACTGAAGTCGTGCATTATTTAAAAGGTGAGATAAAAATGTTTACAGTCCTGGCAACTGAAACCCAAGCAAGTGAAGTGAATTGATGAGGGTGTCTCAGACCAGAACTGGAACTTAGGTTTTTTTCCTTTTTGGGATTTTCCCATCTTATATCCTTTTAACTTATTTTTTACTTTAGGTGAAGGGATTGCATTACAACACATTTACATTTGTTGGAGAATTGGAGCGTTAGCAGTGGAACTCATCTATTGTTTCTGTGGTTACAATACACCTGGGGTAGAAACTTGACCTTTCAGGGATGGAAATCTGCATGTGAAAAGCTATTGGTGATCAGATAAAACACTTGATCTCACCTGGAATTTTGCATTTTCCATAAAGAGCTGTATTTGTTTGTCCCCCAACTTCCTGACGGTTGGACCGAAGTTTTCTAACTGTTTCATATCACTTTCATGGCAATTAGTGCTTAGAAAGAGGGGCAGGACAGTGTGATAGTTAAGACAACAGTGTTGAGAATTATACCATCTGTGGCTCGGCTGATTATGGGATGTGTGACTTTGACCAACTTGCTTTCCCTCTCTGTGCTTCACTTATGTGTAAAACAAAAGTAATACGAAGATTACTAATAGACTGTATCTCATTAGCTTCTTGTAACCAAGAAGAGAGTCAAGTCGTGTACATCTCTTAGAAAAGTGGCTGGCAAATAGATACAGACAACGCCTCTTAACTCAGCTGAATGGCGAATGCTGTTTTGGAAAAAAGAATAAATAATCTATCTTCTAAAAACTTTATTTCTGTTTTTGAGATGATACAAGATTGACACCACTTTAGAAAATCAACAATAAATAGCATAGAGTGTAACCGTGCTCCTAAGTCTGCATTTCGTTGTAAGATTTACTCACAGCGGTCCCTTTATGCATTTATAACACTAGGTGGCAGTGTTACCCCAAGGTGGGGAAAAAAAATCCAGAACCCCCCTTCTTTCTCCTTACTGTTTTATAACTTTCTAGTCAGCTTTTGAATCACCAATCAGTCTGGGCACACCCCAGCGCTGAGACCTACAGGAGACTTGCTAAAGGATTAACAGGAAATTTAAATGATCATTGCCTCGTGCGGAGCGAATCCCAACTGTCGCGACGTGGAGAAGCTAGGGCCTCATTTGTCTATGGGGTGGTGACCCTGGGCTTTGGGGCTTTTTTCTGCCCAGGAGTAGATATAGGAACGTTTGAGCTCATTGAGCAGCGGCCTGGAGAGGCTGTGACTCTCCCGGCAGCCTGCGGCCAGCTTTGAGAGGCTGTCAGGTTTCAGGAATCCCCCTTTTTCCTCAGCTCACGAGCCAATGACACTTTATGGTGGCGATTTTGCTGCAGCCATTTCTTGGTGACTCTCTTTGTGGGAGAGGCAAGAATTTGCTAAGACACCCGGGTCTTGATTTTTTAAAACTGCCAGCTTTTTAAATAAAGCTTTTATTCTTTTTAGATTTTTTTACGTGGGGCTCCTTTGAGAAAGATAAGAGTAGATTGGTGGAATTATCACCTGCTAAAATGAAAAATGCCGCTGACCCAAGGGGGCAAAGGCGTAAGGCCCACAGGAAGAGGAGGAAAGCTCCTGCTCCTCCTTTGGACTGGATTTTCCCAGTGTTTATTGAGCCCAAAGAGTTGTTGTTATTGCTTTTTTTCCTCCAAATCTTAACTGCATTTATTAGAATGCTGCATTTATCACACAGAATTCTCACTTTGTGTCTGCTGTCAGACTTTCCAAATTGTTCCAGTGGTCTATCTTTTTTTAAAAAAATCATGGTAAAATTGGTATATAACATAAGTTTTAGGTGTACAACATTATAATTCGACATCTGTATACACTACACAGTGATCACCACCGAAAGTTTAGTTACCATCCATCACCATACACTTGACCCCCTTCACCCGTTTCACCCACCCCAATCTCCTTCCCCTCTGATAAGCACCAGTCTGTTCTCTGTATCTATGAGTTTTCGTTTGTTCATTTGTTTTGTTTTCTTTTTTAGATGCTACTCATGAGTGAGATCATATGGTATTTGTCTTTCTCCAACTCATATTTCATTTAGCATAATGCCCTCAAGGTCCATCCATGTCATCATAAATGGCAAGATTTCATCTTTCTTTTTTTTTTTTTTACAGCGGAGTAGTATTCCATTGTGTATTTATACCACATTTTCTTTATCCATGTTCCCATTGATGGGCACTTAGGTTGTTTCCGTGTCATGGCTATTGTAAATAATGCTGCATTGAACATAGTGGTGCATATATCCTTTTGAATTAGTGTTTTTGTATTTTCCAAAGAATTCTCATTAGACAGATCAACTCTTCAGTGGATTTGGGCATATATCTCCCTATCTTTCTATCTCTTTATACCCACACATGCACATTTTCATTCATCTAACAAATATTTTTTGTGTTTTCCCACTGTGAGCCAGGCACTCATCTCAACAATGCAGATAAAGCAGTGAGCAAACAGATGACGTCGCCCCCTCTTCTGGAGCTTATATTATAGTGAGAGACATACAAATATGGCAGGTGGTAAGTGCTGTGAAGTAAAGTGATGCAAAGGGATAGACAGTGATGGGAAATGAAAGGGACTCTACATGAGAGAGGGTGGCCAGGAAAGGATTCTTGAGGATGATGATGTCTGAGCAGACACTTGAATTGCTATAGATTGAATGTTTGTGTACCCTGCCCCCGCATTCATATGTTAAATCCTAATGCTCATTGTGGTGGTATTTGGAGGGTGGGGCTTTTGGGAGGTGATTAGATCATTAGAGTGGAGCCCTCATGAATGGGATTAATGCCCTTATAAAAGAGACCCCACAGAGCTCCCTTGTCCCTTCCACCATATGAGGACACAGTGGCCATCTAAGAACCATGTAGGGGGCCCTCACCGGATGCTTAACCTACTAGCGTCTTGATGTTGGACTTCCCAGTCTCCAGAGCTACGAGCAATAAATTTCTGTGGTTTATAAGTCACCAGCCTATGGTATCCTGTTATAGCAGCCCCAGTGCACTGAAGCATGAATAAAGTGAGGAAGTGAAACTTGTAACTTTCTGGGTTAAGAATATTCCAGAGGGGAGAGCATACAAATGCTTGAGGAAATGAGGGGTGAGGCAAAGAGGCAGGCAGGGTAGATGCAGATTGATGGGGCCTGAAGCTTATGAAAATTAGTCACCCTCTTTAAGGGAGAGTGCAAAATTAGATACAAAGGTGAATATTTACAATAAGAAAATCCCAAGAAATTATAAAATTGAAAAAGCTAACAAATCGTGCTGGCATCAAAGTCCAGTAAGGGCATTTTTATTCATGAGCTACCTGACACATCTGTAGAATAGTTTTTCCTCACAGTTTTGGCTGTGCAGTCTTTGATTGCTTCTTCATATGGCTCTGATGGTGTAATACCTTTTTATGGAGATAATAGAAAGATAATTTAGTCTTCCCTTTAGCATGGTTGAACAAAATATTATTGACAGTTTATAAAATTATTTCAGCTTCACACTTCTTTTTGGTTCTGCCACATAAATCTCCAAGATTCTCAAAACTGGAAAATCTCAAAAATTTCTCTCAAATATGAGCTGTAAGATTTGGAAGAATTTTCCACAGAGTTGCTTGTGGTTTTGTTCATTTCAACCCTTGGTTTTTTCCTACTACTGAATAATTGTAAAGCTGGGTGCGTGGGACCACATCATATCTCATTTAACTTTTGCCCTCATATCTCCACATCACGATGTTGTTGGGTGGGTCCGTGCAGAGGTGGACAGGCATTTCCTGGAAGCCCTTCCTGTGCCAAGATAGCTAACAACACACAGAAGGACTGCAAGCCACATGGATATATCTCACTTACACAAATAACATGTCCTTGAATCAACTTTCCCTTACCCAGATCCCCAAAATGCCCAGGACCGCTCCCCTGCCCTCTGACAAGAGGGGAGATGTAACAGAGGGAAAATAGGAATGGAAAGGACACATCTTAACTGATTGTGGTTAAAATATTCCTCTTTTGCAAAGTTTACAAAATGTTATGACCATGTCAACACATGACTGTACAAGTAAGGGGCCTGAAACTTAAGCGTCATAAACTCCATCATGGTAAATCCACCTCTTCCAAAATAGGAAGGTACCCCTGCCTTACTGTTAGATCATTAAAGGAAAAGGAGATCCAAGAATGTGGGATTTGTTTGGGAGAATAATTTAATATATCCGAGTTCCAAAACACTCAAGAGGCCATGGCAGACAGATTTCTCATCTTGTACAGTTGTGCCTCACCAATAGGGGTGACCTGAGATGATGGGATAAACATGGTAGCTTGTGGGATGGTGATTTTAATGGATGTGTGATGTGGTGGGTAAGGGGAAGTGGTCTTAGCTAATTTCACAGATAAGTTACTAGTAATTTTAATCTTGAAATATTTTTAAAATATGTAAATCCCATTTATAAAGTATGCTTATCACATACGAGTTTTTAGGCTAAACCAAGCTTCCAGAAGAATTTCTCCCTTGCAGTGAGCTGCTTCAGGCACCTCACCATAGCCTTTTGGCAGTCAGGGCTTCCTCAGTAGGAAATTTAAAGAAGTGTATTTAGACTAAAGGTTCCATCCTCTAATAGCTTATGATCCCTTGTTCACCAGGGTGACACTCCTGACAACACTGGAGCGGATCATTTCTCTTTACAGCTGTGGTTATTCTCATGATCTATTTGTACGGATAAGCAATATAGCACAGAGGCTAAGAGCGCAGGTTTTGGCAACAGACCATGGCTTGTACCTGGACTCCACCACTCTCTTCCTGGGTGTGGGTTAATCATTCTGTGTCTGTTTCCTTCTCTATAAAGTGAGGATCATGAAAGTATATAAATCATGCTGCGGTTATGAGCATTAACTGAATTGTCTTTCTTTTTTTAATTGAGGTAACGTTGGTTTATAACATTATATAAATTTCAGGTGTACATCATTATGTTTTGATTTCTGTGTAGAGTACATCATGTTCACCGCCCAAAGACTAATTACCATCTATCACCATACACATGTGCCCTGTCACTCCTGTCTCCTTCCTTCTTCCCCCATTCCCCTCTGGTAACCACCAATCTAATCTCTGTATCTCTGTGTTTGTTGTTGGTGGTGGTTGTCTTTATTTTCTACTTATGAGTGGGATCATATGGTATTTGACTTTCTCCATCTGACTTATTTTGCTTAGTCTAATACCCTCAAAGTCCATCCATGTTTTCACAAATGGCACGATTTCATCTTTTTTATGGCTGAGTAGTATTCTGTTGTGTATGTGCACCACATTTTCTTTATCCATTTATCCATCGATGGGAACTTAGGTTGTTTCCAAGTCTTGGCTTTGTGAATAATGCTGCAATGAACATAGGGATGTAAATATCTTTTCGCATTCGTGTTTTCATCTTCTTTGCATAATTACCCAGAAGTGGAATAGCTGAATCACACGGTAGATCTATTCTTAATTTTTTGAGGAATCTCCATACTGTTTTCCATCATGGCTGCACCAGTTTGCACTCCCACCACCAGCAGTGTACGGGGGTTCCCTTTTCTCCAGTCCTCTCCAACACTTGTTTCTTGTGTTGTTAATTATAGCCATTCTGATGGGGATGAGTGATATCTCCTTGTAGTTTTGATTTGCATTTCCCTAATAATTACTGATGTTGAACATCTTTTTATATGCCTGAATTAATTTTTGGTGAAAGTCAGTGTTTGGCACAAAGTATGCGGCACACATCAGCTACTTGAGTGATCTCTCCAGGCGGCTCCTGCTCAGCCTCTTCCCTTTGCCATCATACAGACCTCACTGATGGGACCAGTCGTTGGCATTCACGGTTCCAAGGCCTGACTCTCAGGATCAGACTTGCCAACAGTCTTCATGAGGGCCCTGGTCTAGCCAGGTCATATTTTTAAAACAAATATGACCAAATAAAATAATCTAAAATGCAGCTGCTCAGATTGAAGCAGAGCAGCGCACCTATTTGTCGCCCTCCTAGATTACTATTCCTCTCTTCCAGGGTCCTGGGAACCCTCCAAAATCTTATTTTTTCATAGAACACAGTCTGGAAACCCTAAAAATCAGTCAAATTCTCTTCCTTAAATTTTAAAAGAAAAGGCAGATATTCTTCTACATAGAGCCATGTCACCCTGTGATGTTAATGGGGCCAGGGTTACCGAGGGCTGTTTATCCATCTATAAATCCACAGAGGCAGATCTCGTGTGCCAACTACACATCTAGCCAAATTGTCAATGGACTGACCTGAGTTTCTTCTCAGGTTCCTGCCTGTGCATTTTTTGGTTTTAGGGTGGACAATCACAGGAAGAAAATTGAGGGCTGGCTGCTTTCATTTTAGATTCAACTAACATTTATTGAACATCTAGACATCATGCCATGAACTCTCATTACTAACCCATACAGTGAGTGTTTATATTTTCAGATGGATACAGGGAGGTTCAGAGAGGTTAAGAGCCTTGCTCATCATAGAACCATAATGACTTAGGGACTTTTTTTTTAAAGTCATAGATTTTATACCCATCTTCTAGTGCAATGTGAAAATGTAACAGCTTGCATATATATAAAGCTCTATAATGTACAAAATACTTTTAATTATGACAATTTTGGCACTTGGTACTTAAATATAGAGCCCCCCCACCCCAATTCTTGGTTCTCAGACTAGGTTTAGATTAGTTTAAGACCATAGAGCAAGTAGGAGACTTAACCAGGATTCCAACCAGTTCATCTGGCTGCAAGTCCAGCATATCATCCCCAGCCCTCTATCACCCAGGTGAGAGGGCTTTTATCCCTTTTATCCTACCCTGGCCAGTTCACTGGTAGAAAATGTTCTTGGAGACTCCTAAATCAGGATTTTCTTTTTCTTTTTTGCTGAAGAAGATTTGCCCTGAGCTAACATCTGTTGCCAATCTTCCTCTTTTTGTACTTGGGCCACTGCCATAGCATAGCCACTGGCAGATGAGTGGTGTAGGTTCCCACCAGGAAACTGGGCCTGGGTCGCCAAAGTGGAGTGTGCTGAACTGAATCACTAGGCCAGTGGGGCTGGCCCAGGATTTTCTTAACATGCATTGACTTGGCTCCTTCTGCTGGTGGGAGACTAACCCTGTCTGAAGCATGTCAGGCTTCCTTTTGTTTTTCAACAACCATTTGTACCTACCTCCATGGAAGGCTAGCTGGGTGGCAGGAGGGTCGGGCAGTTTAAACCCTTCATTACCAGAGGAAAATAGCCTTATTGCTTAAGACAGGTGAAGTAAAGGGAGATCAGTAGTTTGTATCCATTAAATGTTCAGCTAACTTCCCTCGGTTCTCTCCAGCCCTGTGGTGGTTAGAAAAAAACGTGAAAAGGAGTGATGCGCCCTGGATTCCAATTTTGCCTGTTAAAACATTGTGACCTTGGGCAAGTCACTTTACCTCTCCAGCCTCTGGTTTCTAATCCATAAAATGAGGTATTTTGCTCATGCCTGAAGTGGGCTTGTCTTACCACTAGAGGGCAGGCAAATGTAAATGCTGAGTTGCCTACTTATCTTTCACACATAGGAGTAAACAAAAGGTTTACTACAAATATGTTTTTCAAAGTTTTAAGAATAAAATAAAATAATATACGGGGTTTCTGATAGGGTCTTTGAGCACTCTCAACTCTAGGTTACATCTTTCATGCTGTTTGGGTTCAGTTGCCTGTGTTGTATGTCACAGTAATATAACATATTGTATGTTACATTTACCGAGTGCTTACTGTGTGCAAGGCACTGTGCTGTACATGTTGCCTGTAATTTGCACAATGAATTTTGCAAGGTGGGCATCATTCACGGTTTACCCAGAAGGAGCCTGAAACTCAGTGGAGTTAGGTAGCTTGCCCAAGGTCACCCACCTGGCAAGTGGCAAGACTAGGATTCAAATGTAGGTCTCTTTGCCCCTAAGCCAGACCCTGCTTTTATTCCCACAATTCCCCCCTCCCGCAGCCTCATGAATGCACGCACATGGCCCGCTCCAACTCTGCCATCACCCAGAGGCTTGATGATGTCATGGAAATACTTCTCTCTTTGTATGAGTGAGTGTGATTTCATATAACCATAGAAATCACTAATATATAAAAGATTAAGTTGTGACATTATTGCTGGAACGTTATTGGATTCATGTGGTGTGTTTCCACTCATCCCACATAGCTCTGAGGCCCACATTCCACATTCCCACACAGCCCACCGCCTCCTTGAGGCCTTCCTTCTCCAGCTTCTCTCCTTTTCCCTCTCCACATGGTGCCCAGAGGGAGGCAACAGCTTCTCTGCTCAGTTCTCTCTCTGTTGCAAATGCCTACAGGATTCATTACAAACTCTCCCATCTGCCTTCCCTGTTCTCCATCCACCCCTCCCCATCTCACCTTAGCTGGGGTTTTGCACGGACCTGCTACTTTCAACTACACAAATCAATGTATGTTTCCTAACAATATCCACCATTTGAAATATTTTTCTCTTTTTCTTGCCACTTATTTGTTTTTTTTCTTTTTTTTTTGGTGAGAAAGATTGGCTCTGTGCTAACATCTGTTGCCAATCTTCCTCTTTCTTTTTTGCTTGAGGAAGATTGTCACTGAGCTAACATCTGTGCCAATCTTCCTCTATTTTTTGTTTGTGGGATGCCACCACAGCATGGCTTGATGAGCAGTGTGTACATGTGCACTGGGGATCCGAACCCACAAATCCTGAGCTACTGAAGCAGTTTGTAAACTTCACCACTATGCCATCAGGCTGGCCCTTTGTTTTCATTTTTAACCTGGAGTTCAAAATGTTTCCTCCAAATACTTTCCTTGAATATCACTACTCCACTCTGAACATACCTTTGCTTAGCTTTTTTTTTTAATTTTACTAATTTTGTCACCTTGTATATTGCTCCGCAGATCTTCTCTTTCATGGGTTTGTAGTATATTCCTAACCGAACTGTAAGTTTCCTGAAATCACTAGTGTTTGATTTGTCCCTGTATTTAATGAGTATTAATAACAATCAATGCTCAGTGAGCTGGATTCCATTCCTGATCTTCATTTGTGAGGCAAGGATCAGATCAGGTGCATCATTTCAGGAGCACAGGGTATCATCAATAGGCCCTCTGGTATTTACAAGCATCTATACTGTTTCCAGTTCTGTGTTTTGTGCTGCAATGCATGGTCTGGTACCATTTTCACAAATACCCAGTGAGGTAGATACCATTATTATTCCTGGTTCACAAGTGACATATCTGATGGCCAGTAGACTTGTCCAGAGGCAGAGCGCTGACCATGGTGGGTTTGAATCCAGGCAGACTGACTCCAGAGCTCAGGCCTTTAACACTACTCCATCTGCCTTCTGTCCAGTCTTTGGTACCACTTGGTCTTGAGGTTTCAGAGCTGGGGTGTGGGAAATAGGGGAGGAGTAACGATGGTAAGAATGATGAACGTGGGACGGGGTAGCTGGTAGAAGTCTTCTTATTCCACACTGTGACTCTCCCTGTAAGCCTAAACATCTCAAATAAATTCTATTAACATTCGTGAAATGTTTGAGAACAGAGTTCTTACAGAAACTCTGGAAAGAGGCAAAATAGCTTGAGAAGAAGCAAAAATCATGGTGAGAATGCTGATGTCATCTAGATCTCTAAAAGGAGTGGTACCTCAGCTAATGTCTGAACAAAACTTACTATTTTGGTCGCTAGTCTCTAAAACAAAAACAAAAACAACAAAAAATATATGTAACTTTGAACTAAAATAACTCAGTTAGAGGACATGTCTCTCTCAAGTAAAAGTAAGTTCCCAGCTCAGGATCACCAGCCTTTCATGATCTTTCTAAGCCCTCTCTTGTCCTGTCACTGCTGGATGGTCACTCTGGGGACATCCTTGGGAGTGCAGTCAAGAGGGGAACAAAGGCTCCCTTGGCCTTTCATTTGTCTCTTTGCATCTGTTGTAGTTGTTGCAGAATAGCAAGCCTACCACTCAAAATGGCCCCAAGTCTCTTACTCATTGATTAGTATCATTATTAATATTGAACAACTGGACTGGCCCAGGCAGTGACCATCAGAACAGAGGATAATTATAAACGACTCATGTAGACAGTAAGTGTCTATTAAATATTGGATGTGGTTAGTCCAAGCATGGGCTTTACTGTTTCTCTGCTAGCAAACAAGGAAGAGGTGGTAAAGCTAGCTCTTGGCTGGACTTCAGGTAGCAGAGAAGACTAGGATTGGCCGTCACCATCAGCAACTCTGATGAGAGTTTAGGAAAATACTAGAGGGTGATGAATTTCTATGGGGCATCCCAAGAAGGTCAAGTAAGTGGTACTCAAACCCGGCTGCTTACTGGAGTTACCTAGTGGGCTAAAAAATTACAGATCTTAGGCTTTGCTTAAGGCCGATTGAACTTTTAGCCACGGAGGATGAGAAGCTGCATTCAAAAAATAAAAATTTCCCAGGTGATTTTGTTAATTAGTTTGAGAAATAACTTATTTGAGGGAACATTCCATTCTTGTTCTTTGCTTTTTTTGAGACTTCTTCCTCATTTCCTGATTGAGATCCAGGACTGTTTCTCTGGTTACAAAGGTCAATTATCTGAGCAAAGGGAGAAGTAGATAGGGCATTTAGAAGGATTTAGGTCTTTCTTGTGTGTGTGTGTGTACAATGCATTTGAAATATAGACTTTAAGTCTATAAATAAGCCCAATGAAAATGTGCTATTTTAAGCCTTGGTTTCATTATGTGTAAAATGATAACAATCCTAATAAAAACGATGATACACCTTCTCAACAGTGTCCCTTGTGCATCACTGCCAAATCCATGGTGATTGTTTGTCGACTTTTGCCTAATCCCACCATCAGCCTCATTTATGTTTTTTCTTCTAGGTTAAGAGAGTTATGGTTTATTCTCTTCGAATCTTTTAGTCTCTCATAGACTTCCCAACAAGAGAAAAAGACCAATACAATTCCCTTAATGACAATTGCTCTTTTTCCAGGTTTTCTACTGCAGCAGGTTTTGAATCAATAGATTGGCCAGTGGGAAGTCTATACTGAAATCAGCATTGTGCCTGTAAACTCGCTTGGGGATTATTTCGATAAACTCGGGGAAGTAAAACTCTCTCTGCAGAAGAATCAATCATGCTTATCTGGCGTGGAGCCAGTTCCAAAACAAAGGACTATGTCACTGGTTAGAGTCCTATTTCTAAACTAAGTGATACAGAATGTTCTTAATTGTCAGAAAGTGATAAAAATAAATGTGGTGAATAGATACCCATTGTGTTTATCAGAGACACCAAAGCAGAGAAACCAGTGTTGGAGATTCCGTGATCACTACAAAAATAAACTCAAAATAAATCAGAAAAGTTTCAAAGCTGCAATTCCCAATCAGGTGTCTCTAAGCTAAATAATGAATAGGGAAAAGAGACTTTTAACTTAAAAAATTAAAAATCCTACTAAAAAGCATATGTCTGCTATCGAAAGACCAAATAAGATATTATTTAATAGATGTTTCTTGGGAAACAAAACTTTTAAAGAATGGGCACGTGAAGATATGAATGAAAATAATAAAATGTAGAAAGATTAAAAATGGCAAAAAGTTTACTTCAAGGTATTCATTACTAAAAAAGAAACCAGGTTCCTTATATCCCATTGTGTTTTATAATATAGACTTGAGCATATCCTTTAGGATAGTGGACCCCAACTTTTTAAATGCCCCAAACTTCCTTTTTTCCCAATACGCTCCACATAACAGTATTTGTACTTTTGTCATATAATAGTGGTGGCGATGTGTAATTACAAGATCACAATGAATTTAATACCACTTCAAATAATTGGTATTTCATAAATCAGAGCAGCATGTATAAGCCATATAAGATTAAAAATAGTGGCAGCTAAGGGCTGGCCCTGTGGCCGAGTGGTTAAGTTCGCGTGCTCCGCTGCAGGCTGCTCAGTATTTCGTTGGTTCGAATCCTGGGCGCGGACATGGTACTGCTTGTCAAACCACGCTGAGGCAGCGTCCCACATGCCACAACTAGAAGGACCCACAACGAAGAATATACAACTACGTACCGGGGGGCTTTGGGGAGAAAAAGGAAAAAAATAAAATCTTTAAAAAAAATAGTAGCAGCTATATGTGCAAGAAATTTGTTCAATCTGCAATGTTTGAGGATATATACTTTGAAAATATTGATTCTTCCATCCCTCTTTGTTTTAACACTCCAAATCTCCCGGTGATCCATGGCCCACATATTTGAGATTACCACTTAATAGAGTGAAAACAAGAATGGTGGATGGTTTATTAACTTCTCCCTGAGATGTACTGTCAAGAGTCTCTGGGCTGAAATTTATTCTCCTACTTATATCTGTGTTGGCCACCATTGACACGAGGCGGAGCCTACCTTACTGTCTACAATCTTTGGCAATTCTAGTGTGTGTCTCAACAATATGATGCGGGACTAGAAAAAGAAAATCAGGGAAGATCGCCCAGTTTCTAGTGCTGGATTGGGACTTGGAGCTAATCATTTTTTCTCCCTTTTTATGTGCAACATAAAGAATCCAATGCTCCTGTTATTAACTCAGCTCATCGGGGACTGAGGGGAATAAAGTTAATAAGAAGTAAAAATCTGAAAGCTTTGGCTGAAAGGTATTATTTAAGCCACTGGAGAAAACTGTCCAATTATGGATAAGAAAGTAGAACTGATGTAAACTTGTGTGTAATGGTAAGAAATCTAGAACGTACAATTTTCTTACATATATTTTATTCTTTCGCTAGTAGATAGAAATAAAGGCGCCCAGCCTGCAAGAGAAAGTCGGGAGTAGTGGGACTGAAACTGCTATTCTTGTTGTTTTTCCTTTCCTGAATGTGGCCTCACCTGTAATTCATGCTTCAGTTTCTGGCTGAGGCCCCCCGCCACACTCCCACAGTGCCATGCAATAGCCGATACTCAGTGGAGTGTAAAGATTCTTTGGGAATTGTTTAGATGAATACATAATAACTTTTGCTACATTCAAAATACTGTTTATTCCTTGAACTCACAAGGGAGAAACTCTAATCATGGCGATATTAAGTACTGTAATGAACCACAGGGTAGCAGATGGGCCCTGGGGTAAACCATTTCTGTACTATTGATTTACTTATTTGATTTCCTTGTAAAACGTCCATGACCTGAGCCATTGCTGCAGAATACAAATGCAAGTTTTCAATCCAAGCCAACCATTAAGAGAAAGAATCTGAGTGTTCTCTGGAAAGTGAAAGGAAGGTTGATTAGTGTCTTGGGCCTTGGAAATCAATGTTTTGCAGTTTGATCAGGTGTGTGAGGATGAATTCTCTATAGAGAGTGCCACGACCTCTATCAAGACACCCCAATATGATTTTATTTCTAGAAACTTCTATTTAGAGCTCAATATCTGTGAGGCATTCTGTTGTATGCTCTCATGACATGAGGATATTGGGATATGATTCCTGTCCTCAAAGAAATACATGATATTTATGATAGTCATATAATTCCTTACAGTTTACAAACAACATATAAACATATAAGATGCAAACTTAAATGCCTCAGGGACCAGGCAGAGAGTGTCAATTTATAGGGCTGCCTGTTGCAAGGTGTGGTAGGGACTGTCACCAACTGGGATATGCATTACCCTCTTAAGTTCAAATTCACATTTAAAAAAATCTGCTTTGTGGGGCCATCCCGGTGGTGTGGTGGTTAAGTTCACGTGCTCTGCTCCAGCGGCCTGCAGTTCATGAGTTTGGATCCCAGGTGCGGACCTACTCCACTCATTAGCCATGCTGTGGAGGCATCTCACATACAAAATAGAGGAAGATTAGCACGGATGTCAGTTCAGGGCTGATCTTCCTCAAGCAACAAAAAAGGAGGCTTGGCAACAGATGTTAGCTCAGGGTAAATCTTTCTCATGAAAAACAAACAAACAAACAAACAAAACCCCCAAAACCCCTGCTTTGTTGTTCAAATGAAATGTATATGTGGGCTACATTTACCATGTTGACCTCTTTTCAGATATACACACTCTTGTTTGAGCTTCTAGCAACTATTTGAATTTAACTTTATTGCCACCATTTTGCAAATGAGGAGACAGTGGCTTTGCGAGGTAAAAGTCTTGGTTAAGGTAACTTAGCTAGTTAACGGGGAGGGCAAGGATAAGAAACTGAAGTTCTATGGGCCAAAGTGCAGTTATTTTTATAAAAAACTAGTGGAGGGGCTGGTCCCATGGCACAGCGGTTAAGTTCGCACGTTCTGCTTCGGCGGCCTGGGGTCCTTGGGTTCACATCCTGGGTGTGGACATGGCACCACTCATCAAGCCATGCTGTGGCAGGCGTCCCACATATAAAATAAAGGAAGATGGGCATGGATGTTAGCTCAGGGCCAGTCTTCCCCAGCAAAAAGAGGAGGATTGGCAGCGGATGTCAGCCCAGGGCTGATCTTCCTAAAAACAAACAAACAAACAAAAAAGCCCACTAGTGGACAGGGAGAGGCAGAAATTTCTCTTTATTCTGGTATTTACTCACTCTTCTAATATCTAGCTTATCATCCAAGGGCTCCTCCATTGATTTTGATTGACATCTTCCCCATATTTTCATACTACATTAGAGAACACAGTGTAGGTGTGTAATACCCTATGTCAACAAGCTTCTGATATGCCAGAGTCTCTGGGTTGCTTTCAATACATTGATTTGCTCTTGAAGGACAAGAAGTTGCTGAGGAAATAGCTTGATAGAAAAGGGAGCTGCTGCCTTTTGAGCAAGCTGGTCTATCTAGAGTGGACCCAACACAGAGCTGCAGACCTCACTAGGGCTGTGTGTGTAGGATGCTTCAGAGGATGAGTACAAGTCAGGGACTTGGGGCTAACTTCAGGCTAAATTCAAGGGACAAAATATGGTCTTCGGAGTCAGAGAGAGCTGGGTACCAAACATCTTGTCCTGGGTGACCTTGAGCATCTAATTAAACTATCAATATAAATTTTGTTGTTTGAAAATAGAGAAAAAATTATTGTTAAATAAGAGAATGCATTTAAACCAGGTGTTGAGAGCAGCTGTTACTCAATAGTAGGTACTCAGTAAATGCTGCTTCTCCTCTCTCCCTCTCTTTCCCCTGCCTTCATGCCCAGAGCAGGAGGCTTGTGGCCATGCTGGTAAAATGAGAAGTTGGGAGAGGATGCGCTCTGAGAGCTGGAGGACCACAGTCCTCAGTGTCACAACATATATAGTATTGACAGGGACAATATCTGCCTTGGGATGCTCCAAATACTTTGTCACTCTTAAGCAACAGTGAACAGGAAATAAGTTGTGGAAAACAAAGTGGAATTTCTGGAAACTGCTATCGTAAAAGCTCTGAAGGGGTCACATGCAGATTAGCATAATTTTTATTGCGGGTTCTATTTTTGTCCTATAAGACACTTATTTGGATTTCATTGTGCCCATTGTGCGGCTTTTGTTCTCAGGCTGTGAGTTTAATTATTTAGTTATTTATGAGTGCATCTGGGCATCAGTGCCACAGTTTTATTTCAGTGACAAATTTATGGTCAGTGAATTTTAGTAATTAATGAATAAATTATTTCTCCTCCATAAATGCCTCTGCAATTGTGATTTCCATAACAATTCATAATACTTTAAAGGTTTTTTATTAGTTGAAAAAGCCAGTGCTAATGGAATCAGGAAAAGGAGATTTTAAATTGCTTTAATTAACTATGTTAATTAATATCCGACATGTGTAAGATATTGAGTCGGCTTTGGTTGGCTCGATTAGAATTTACTTGCCTAGAATCTGTCTAATACATGAATATACTTTGTTGAAAGAAATTGTAATTCTTTTGTGAAGTAAATGGCAGGAATAAAAGGATTTCCTCTGTTGTAATCTTTGATTCCTGGTATATCCTCGAATCCCTGAAATTTGCCAAAAAACCCCACAAACAAACGCAAACAAATCCACATATTGGATTTCCAAAAGAGAAAACCTTAAAGCCATTTCATAATGTGATTTGAAGGAATTAGGGAAGCTTATGACCATTTGTATGTTTCAAATCTTTTTCAAGCAAAGTCAACACAAAAAAATTTAAATAAACTCTGTTCTCCACAAATCACTGCACTAAGTGGACTGGGGCAAAAAAAGATGACTAGGAATAAACCCTGCTCCTGTAGAACTCATGGTTTATGAAGATGGAAGACGCACAACTATTCCAATGAGGAGTTTGGAAGAGAGCTTGAAGAAGGAGGAAACGCTGTGTACAGCAGAAATGCAGACCCATAGATTGTTGCCTTGAAGATAGTGAATGTCTTATTTTGAGATCCTCATAGGCTTAGCTTATGGTTTCTCAACAGAAAGCACCAAGAATCATTCTTGATTTCTCTTTTTCCTCACACCATATCCATTCCATCGACTATTCCCACCAGCTTTTCTTTCAAAATAGTTTTGAATCTGTACACTTCTTAACACTTTTACCAATACCACATGGCCCAAGACCCAGGCCAGACTCCCTGTTTCCATCTTGACTCTCCAGTCAATTCTCCACGCCATAGCTAGAGCATTTCCTGCTCTGACCGTTTATCAGCCTGCTTATTTTTCCAACATGCTGACTCTTATTCCTGAATTGGGTCCTTTTTGCACTTGCTCTTCCCTCTGCTAGAATAATTTCCCTCCAGATAGTCTCAGGCCTCGTGTACTACCTCATTCATGTTTCTGCTCAAATGTTACCTCCTCAGAGAGACTTACCTGACTATCTTATCTAAAATAACCTCCCATGCCCTACCAACCTGACTTTTTAATTTTCATCATACTACCTGTATCAATCCGAGTTCAAGCAGAGAAATTATATATATATATATATATATATGTAATATCTGCATCTGTTGCTGAAGCCTAATGTCCACAGGGCTGTGGGAGGGGCAGATGGATGTAGAGTGGACAGCTCAAAGACTGGCTGGAACCCATAGCACGAGCTGAAACCCCATGAAGACAGACTGAAACCTGTGTCCATTTTTTTTTTTGCCTCTGGCCATGCCGGTGAGGGTATCCCGCAGAAGCCAAGTAGCCCATGACAGACTCTCTCCTTCTTTTATTTTTCTTACTCAAATATCCACCTTCTTCGGGCCTTCCTTAACAATCCCATTTGATTAACAAACTACTCATTAACTCTGAGTCCATCAAGGAGTTAAACACGCACACCTGGCCCACGAGTCGACCTGGTCCAAGTGTGGAAGAAGCAGAAGGAGGATCAGGAAAGGTAGTCCCAGCTACTGCTTCACACCCATGGGGTAACTCCGCACGCAGATCAGCACCTACTTTACTGGTCCTGAGACCTCTGTAAAAATTCAGAGCCAGAAGAGTCCCATTTTAACAACCTGTTATAAAAAGGAAGGATATTAGCTTTGGTTTCAGGTAATATGATTTATAGCAGAGTCTTCCTTGGTCATTACCTAATTTCCAACCATCTCCCCCATCAGCCTATTGCTGTTGCCTAAAATAATATTACTGATTCTTTCCTTGGTGTTATAAAGAATTTGTCACAATTTGACAATACCAAAATGACCTCCTCATTCAACTGACTAATGTTACAACTTCTGTAAGTGCTTAACAAATATTTGGTTCAGTCCTCAGAAGAACTCTGAAAGTAGATGTTATTATCTCCATTTTACAGATAAGGAAACTGAAGCTTAGAGACGCTAATACCCCAGTGAGGTCGTAGCAGCAGAGCCCTACAGGATTTGAACCCAGTCTCCCTGATTGCAAAGCCTAGTCTGTTAACTCCATATGTGCATAATTACAGCATAAACATTGGACTATTTGAGATATTTGTTATCCTTTTGAGATGTAGGCATCAGCCACTAGTGTCTGGTGCACTCTTCTACGGTATGAGGCAGGATGAGAATAGAGTAGAACATGCTAGTCATGTATTGAGCTAAAGCTAAAGCAGTTAAAACCAAATGAAGTGGCTAAATCGAGAAGACAGATTAATGCAACACATTTGATCAAATAAATGAATAAAAATGGTTCAAGGGATTGGTTGCCTGGCAGGAATTAGTGATTTAAACTGGGAACAAGTAAATGTGGATTTGATGGAAATCTAAGAATAGTTTCAAGGCAGCCAGAAAAGAGTGGAGACTTGGAGGAGGGGTAAAAAGCACTCGTCTTCAATAATATCTATGCTTTTCCTCTCCTCCCCAGGCATGTAGCTGAATTACATTTCCCAAATCCTTTGCAGTTAGTTTTGGGCCAGTTGACCAAGATCTGCCTGATAGGATATGGGTGGAAGTGATGCCTGCCATTTCCAGGCCTGGCCCATAAAAAGCTCTTAGGCATGACCCTCCTCTCTTCTCTCTTCCTACATTGCAGCAGCCTTGAAAGTCACATTGAAAGCAGTGGCGCTTTAAGACTAAAGGAGTCTGAGTGCCTGGGTCCCCCTATTATCCATTGCTCCTCACTCCCCACTCTTTACTCTGCCCCCACAGACTCATACTGGGCTGTGGCATGAGAGAAGAATAAACCTTTGTTGTATTGTGTGGGCTTTTGGTTATATAAGCCAATGTTACTTATTCTGTAAGAAAAGCATGCACAATGGCTCAAGCTAAATTCTGCTCAAAGTGTCAGTGCTGCTGCTGTTTTTACCCCTTTCTCTCCTTTTCTTTTTGATACCAGAACTCAGAGGTGTTCAAGTGGCTAATGATAATCAAAACTTATCGGAACCAAGAGGGAAGCACAAGCTCCCTGAGTCTAGGTCAAAGCCCAGCTCATATTCTGTGTTTGTGTCTGTTTGAGTCCTTGAAAAAATAGTACACCTTTGATGGAGGAGAGAGGATTGTAAATTCCGAGAGGTTTGGTATTGACTAGAGAAAAGATGAGAGAACTGAGGTGGCAAATCACATCACATAAGATTTTATCTCTTGTGTAGACTCTGCTGGTGGGTGAAGAGTCGACTAGACAGAAGACAGGGAACCTTTGTGGTTTTGGAAAAGAACTGCCACAAGAAATGTGGTTTATAAAATGAGTGGGTCTTGAGAGGCAAGCCCAGATGATGTAAGAGTTCAATTGTCAGATGAAAGATCGAAAGGAAGCAGTGGATGCAGAGAAAAGAATAGATCAAGAGATACTTTGAAGGAAATAGCACAGCTAGATTGGGTGACAATAAACATGAATGATGGGAGAGAAAGGAATCAAAGATAACTCAAAAGTCTCATTGGGAGAGGGATAATTTTTTGATGGAAATGTGAAGGATTTTGTTTTGGATATGTTGAGTTGCAGTGACTCTGAGACATCCAGAAATGTCCACTAAGCAGATGGTAAAGTACTTCCTAATCAGGTTGACTTTCCTTTTTCTTTCAAGTACAGTAAGAATGAGGCTTCTCATTATTGGAGTCTTTCTTTTTTTTTTTTTTGGCAAAATTGAAGTCAAACTAATACTTTCCAAGCACTTGATATATGTATCTTATGATGGTGGAGATGTTTAGTACCTCCACCATTTTGCTGTTGCCTCTTGTTCTGTTTCCCATCCCACCACAATAATTATGGACTCTACACTTTGCTCACACTGCTAATGCATTTATAAAGCATGGCCCTGCTGCTCTTTCATGCCCTCGCTAGTTTCAATTTATTTTCTGACTTGGCCTTTCTGACTTGGCCTCTGCATGTGTCAAATTGTCTTATACATGTCCTTGATCTTTTGCCCTGCTAACATTTTGCATATGATTACATTTCAGAGTTTGGAATCTTCAGTCATGCAGTAAACAGTGATGCTGCATTAATTTTAAATTCGAGAGATTGAAAAAAAGGTCAGCTTGGAGCTAGAGATTGAATTTCTGTAGGAGGCAGAGTGCCTTAAAAGCTTGCATTTCAGTGAGATGATTTGTAAGTGACCCTTGTGGCTGATATTCAGAGAGAGAAATTTAATGATTTGGAGGTGACAGCCAAGTTAGTGCATGACTACTGGTCAGTTTCCCGTCTTCTTTGGAGACATAAAGCTTGAGAATATCAAGGACTGTTTGGACTAGAAAAACATGGGGGTTTATGTGCTACTGGATCTTTAGGTTGTGCCAGGAGAACGGCTGCCCTAAGGAATCAGTTGGTACTTTTCCATTTCCCTACACACAGCAGAACTATTTGGAAGGAGCTCCCTCCTCTCTCTGAACCTGTCACAACCAACCTCACTGGCCTTAGTGCTCAATGCTTTCTTTTCTTAAATGCCTTTCACATACACAGATTCAGTGTACCATCTGTCACTAAGTGTGATGATTGTCAGGGAGGTCGGAGAAATGTCTCTTGATGGGTGTATCTGATGTGCTCATTCAAATATGCCCTCTGTGCACCGATGCTTGTGGAATGACCTCTCGCTGCCTCAAAGGCTGGCCTCTCTCCTTCTGCATGGGGCACAGAAGTGTGTTCTTCCTCCCACCAAGTCCCCCTTTAGTACTAAACGAATTAGTACTAAACTAGTACTAAACTAATTATCTAAACTATTTATTATTAGCACTAAACTAATCATCAGGCAAAATGATGCTAAGTACACTAAGCATCAGGCAAAATGGTATATGTCTGCAATATGAGTTGAGCTGTGCACAAACAGATGTGCAACAAGGTTGTTCAGATTCTCCATGGACAGGGGGCATATCAGAATAAGTAGAGGGACTCTTCAAATATACCCACCTAGGGTACATTTCCTCTGCATCCCTGATAAACAATAACAGATGATACAGCTAGAAATTCACCATGTATATGACCAGAGTAGAGGAGAAAAAAAAGTTGAGCCCTTAGTTCTGCATGATTCAGAATAAGATAAGAAAATCGTTGTTCATGTTGAAGTCTTTAGTGATAGGAGATCAGAAGATGGATATGAAAACCAGATCAAATATACTCCTAGAATTCAATATTTCCAAGTTATATGGACTTAGAATTAGATTAGGCTTCTTTATGCCTGAGGCTTAATAAGATTAGAAAATCGTGTTGCAGTTGTGCATGTTTAGATGAGAAAGAGTAGTAATACTCACCACATGGCTCAAAATCCTCCTTTCATGGAGGAGAGTTGTGAGGCCTAGAGAAATGAGGATTGTCTATGGTCAACGTGGTATAATGCGAAAATCCTCGGCTTTATAGTAACAAGAATCTGTATTTCTTTCTTTTTTTTTTTTTTGAGGGAGATTAGCCCTGAGCTATCTACTCCAGTCCTCCTCTTTTTGCTGAGGAAGCCTGGCTCTGAGCTAACATCCATGCCCATCTTCCTTTACTTTATACGTGGGATGCCTACCACAGCATGGCTTGCCAAGCAGTGTCATGTTGGCACCCAGGATCTGAACCAGTGAACCCCGGGCCACTGAGAAGCAGAAGGTGTGAACTTAACCGCTGCGCCACTAGGCCAGCCCGAATCTGTATTTCTTGATTTGCCATTTGACCTTGAGCAAGTTTCTCAACTTTTCTTAGTCTTGGTCCCCTGATTTGCAAAATCAGGATGTTATTACCTGTCATTCAAGCTTATTGTAGACAGTAAATAGGCTAAAATCTCTGAAACAGTGCTAGACATGTAGTAAGCACTACATAAACAGGAGCTGCTAGTGTTATAAGTGCTTAGAGAAGAAAGAGTTGGGAGTAGAAACTATATTCACATTCTAGGATATAGCTTTTGTTGTTTTCTTGACCTCATATAGCTCTTAAATCAAGTTCCTGTTAACAAAGACTAGCATTTATAGAGAGTTTACAAGCACTTTATATGTGTAACTCATGACAAAAAGGAGGGGCCAGTAAAATAACCCAGATGTATTGGTAGGGGACATTGACTTTGAGAAATTCAATGACTTGCTCAGTAATGCTAAAAAGGAATAGAGTTGGAACTGAATCCAAACTCAGGGCACCCTCTACCTTAATCTACTCCAGCGTCATTCCTTTACAATCAAGGGTTTATACGTCACTGTTTTCTCCATTCTTTAATTAAAGAGTGATATTAGTGCTCCCCAAACATACTCTCTTTCTTGTATCACACACACACACACACACACACACACACACACACACGTATATATACACATTAATTTCTGAAATGGTAATATAACTGTTATATTGAGTGAATTGAACTCTACAGGGTGCAAGTAGAAAACACATTTAATATTTCTCATTATTGTTCTTTCAAACACTGTGGATATTTCATTCCTGTAACTGGGATGAAATTTCAGCCACCTTCTGAAATGTCCCCAGGCACTCTTAGATAATAAAATGTCAACTGGTCTTCTAGCCATGAGGGTAACTTGTTCCTGACTAGCTCTTCCAATGTAAACAACTATAAAGCTAAACAAATATATAGAAACCAACTATTTTCAGATAGTGGACAATAGGCAGCAACAGACTGTAATCCCTGAGAGAAAGAAAACACATGAGCCCTAATATTAGCCCAGATTTCTAACTGGAGGCACTTTCAGACCATAGCAAAGGAATCTGAAACCCAAGCAAAGCACAACAGTCTCACTGAGCCGAGGAGGCAGAGTTTGGGGCTGCTGAGAACTTGCAGGGGTGGATACCTAAAAGGATGTGGCTGGCAGAAAATAAGCTTCAGAAATCCACATAGAAGTCCCCTTGACTCTTTGGCCAAATGCTAAGCTGCATGTATAGGGAGAAATGTCTCAAGGCCTGACAGCAAATAGCTACTTGGAGGAAGTATGGGCTGACCTGAGATTTTGGAGATCCTGGAGTTCAGGGTAGTGTTAGGATTCTGATCAACCAAAGTAGAGAGACTTGCTGAAACTTCAGGCATTCAGCTGAAACTCCAGAAAGGCCACAAATTAGACATAGGGCTGCTCTGGTCTTAGAGAAAGAAGCAGAAAAATGTGCTCTATAATCAGTAGAAAAAAATAATCAACGGAAACAGACCCAGAGATGGCAGAGATGTTAGAATTAGCAGAGAAGAACTTAAACAGCTATTATAAATATATTCGATGATTTAAAGGAAAAACTTCTCATACTTAGTAAACAGATGGGTAATCTCAGTAGAGAAACTGGAATTCTAAAACAAGAAAGAAAGGGAAACACTTGAACTAAAATAATAAAATATATGAAATGGAAAAATTCACTGGATGAGCTTAGCAGAAGATTGAGCATCGTAGAAGAAAAGATCAGTGAAATATCCAAAGTGAATCAGAGAAAAAGAGCCTGGAAAAAGGAAAAGCCTCAGAGACCTGTGGGGTGACATTAATCAGCATAACATACATGTAACTGGAGTCCCTGAAAGAAAGAAGGGACTGAAGTAGAAAACCAAAGAAGAAATAATTACTAAAATATTTCAAATTTGATCAATAAATTTGGGAACCAGGTAAGGATATTCACCGTCAAAACTTCTTTTCAACAGTGTATTGGAGGTATAAGAACTAATATGTGAATTTAACAAGATTGAAGGATTCAAGATCAACATATAAAAATAATTGCATTTCTATATACAAACAAGAAACAACTGGAAAATGAAATTAAAAGTCAATGTAATTGTCAATAGCATCCAAAAATATAAAATATAAAGAAATAAGTTTGGTGAAAGATGTGTAAGATCTCTACATGAACCACCACAAAACATTACTTAAAGGAATAAAATAAGACATAAATACATGGATAAATACACCCTTTATGGATTGCAAGATTTAATATTATTAAGAAATCAACTTTTCCCAAATTGTTCTATAGATTCAATAGAATGCCAATTGAAATCCAAGTGGTTTTTTTTCTTTAATAGAAACTGACAGGCTGATTTATAGGGAAATGTAAAGGACTTAGAATAGTCAGAACAACTTTAAAAATGAAGAACTTACACTACTTGATTTCAAGACTTACTTTACATTATCTTAATCAAACTCTTGCTATTGATGTAAGGGTAGACAAATAGAGTAATAAAACAAAAAAGAGTCCATAAGTAGACCCACGTATATATGGTGTTTAGGTTTAAAAGATGACTACAGATTCTTAGATACCCCTCCCATCAGGATGTGCAATTCTCTCGAATCCAGATGGGACTGCGACTGCTTTGACCAAAAGAATATGATGAAAGTGACACTATATAATTTCTGGGAGTAGGTCATAGAAAGCTATGCACCTTCTGCCAGGTTCTCTTGGGACACTTCTGGGGGAAGCCCGTCATTAGGTAAGTTTGGCTACTCTATAATTGCCATGCTGGAGAGGTCATGTGTGGATATTTTAGTTGACGCTCTCAACTGAGCTCCCCGCAGACAGCCAGCATGCCAGTCATGTGAGTGAGCCACATTTGACACCCAGCCTAACTAAACCTTCAGATTACTGCATTCCCATGCGATGTCTGAGTGTATCCACATGAGAAACTTCAAGTAAGAATGCCCAGCAAGCCGTTTTTAAATTCCCAACCCACAAAATAATGAGCAAAATAGAAGAGTTGCTCTAAGCCACTAATTTCTGTAGTAGTTTATTATGCAACAAAAGTACTTGGATAATTTAATGGGAAAATGAGAGTTTTTTCAAGAAATGGTGCAGGAACAAATGGATATCTATATGGAAAAAAAGATGAACTTCAATCTATATTTGGTACCATACATAAAACTAGTTCAAATTGGAAGACGATCTTAACTGTAAAAACAAAATATGTAGAGCTTCTAGATAAATACATTGAACTATACTTACACCATGGAATATACTCAGCAATAAGAAGGAAAAATAACCTACTGATACATACAACATCATGAATGTATCTCAAAAACACGATTCTGATCGAAGTAAACAAGACGCAAAAGAGTACATATTGTATGAATCCATTTATATAAAGTTCTTAAACCGATAAAAGTAATCTATGTGATACAGAACAGCAGTTACCTCTGCACAGGGCGTGAAATCTAGCACTGGTGCCCTCAGTCTACGGTAGGTACCCAATGCCGATGATTTTTCTTTCAGGTGCTGCTGAGGCTTCCACATAAATACTCCTGCTGGAGCTCCCTACTTGTAATTCTCAGGATTTGAGTCTCAGCCTCTGTATATCCAGCAGCCCGTCCCATGCTAATTCTTCCTTTCAAGGTTCCATCCTCCACTCAGGAGAATAACCTGAGCAAAGCTCACTTTAAGGCGGCTCCACGTCAGCTTTCCCACCATGTGGCCCACATCTCACCACGAAGACACTCATGAATCCTTGTTCCACTAAGAATTGCAGTTTGTTTCCAGTGTAGGGTTTTACATTGTGGCCATGGGCTTCAACTTCTCACCTCAGGCTTTTTCAGGCGTAGTTCTGACATCAGTCTTGGACTCCACATATGCTAGGGAATGAAGGTCAAACTCCCTTAGCCTTTCACTAGAAGCTTCTTTTACTTGCCTTCTTCCCCTCGTCTATAATGAGGAGAGAAAATATTCCAGCTTTCCATAACCTGCTGCAGTAATTTTGCTCTGCAATCCCTTTAACTTTAATCCTTTTATACCCTCAAGAGATTTGATGAGCAACTCATGGCAACACTGATTTCTTGTCATTCGCTTAGAAAGTTCTGCAGAGGTTGTCTTGCCCCACATTTTGTAATCCAGGGCTACTTACTACCTATTGTTTGCTTTCTCCAGTTTTAGACTGAGGCAGGAATAGTCCAATTTAACATCTTGTTACAGAAAGGGGGCATTTCAATGCCTCAGGAGCTGACCTTTAGCTGACATTCTTGGCTTTCCAAAGCCGAGCACTTTTACTAAATTATTGGCTGCAGAAAATCTGTCAGAAGATTCAGTTTGTCCACAATTAACATTTATGTCAAGTGTGACAGCTAATTTTGTCATGCTTTCAGCAGTGAAAATTCTCTTGTCTCACCAGTCTTTCTGCTACCTGCAAATAAAAACCTGACTGTCAACGGATGTAAGCCAGTCCTTTCCCTCTGTTGAATAATTCTGAGTTCTCACTTTATAATTTTATTTTTAAATACACATTATATGATGGGATAAGCCATAGTCTCATTACTATTAAAAGAAAGCTTTATTTTTTGTGTTTTTTAGCCTTATTGAGGCATAACTGATATACAAAAATATCCACAAATTTAATGTATACATCTTGATGAATTTGGACAAATGAAAACACCTGTAATACCATTACCACAACCAAAGTACTAAACACATCCTTCACCTCCAAAAATGACTCTGTGTGTGTGTGTGTGTGTGTATTTTGTGGTAAGAACACTTAACATGAAATATATCCTCATATTTTACTGTGCACTGTATTGTTGACTATAGGTACTATGTTATACAGCAGATCTCTAGAACTTACTCATTTTGCATGACTAAAACTTTATACCCATTGATCAATAATTTCCCATTTCCCCCTGTCCCCAGCCTCTGGCAACCACCATTCTATTCTCTGCGTCTATGAGTTAAAACTCATGGCAATTATTGGATCTGTAGAATCTGTTGCAATGACAAATATCTGAGACGGAAGTAAAATGACCTCCTTGTTAACAAGTTAATGCCAAACAAGATGATTTAGTCATGGATTTCCTGATAGAAATACTAACCAGTGTGAAAAGCAAATCAGAATCCAAGAGGGTGTAGTGACTACTACGGTTTTCTTTATGAAGAATAGATTTTTTAGTAGAAAGTTGAATTACCTTCTTCTCTCTTTCTTTTTATTGCTCTCTAAATGCCGTTTTGAGTTACAACATTGGTTCTCTTATGGGAAGAGACCCAGTGATTTTTCATTTTGAAAATAGTGATGTAAAGTTGGCGTTTCCCACTTCCCCTTTTGGCTTAACCAAAAGTAACAACAAAAAAGAAGGAGAAATGGAAACATAAGATGCATCTTCAGTAGAAGAGGGAGATAGCATAAAGTTTGAACAACAAAGCAGGTGAAGTAACATAATGAGGGTGGTGAGCAAACAGACGGATGGGAAGAATTAGAGAGAAGATGTCCATGTGGGTAGCTCCCAGAACTCAGTGTGCTTTTCTAAGGGAGGGGCCTCACCTAGAGGTGCGAAACTAAAGCTCTTTTTTGGAAATTTGAAACAGGTGTCACTGGCTGGCTTGGAAGGTTTCCCTCTGCTTGGTTTTGTTCTGAGAAATGAGAAAAGGGGCCAAACGAGGAACTACATAGGTCATACAATTTGCAAGAAGCAGCCTCCCTGTACTGGTGGGTGGAACTGCAGGAGTCTTTACATTATAAATAGCGTTACAACCGACAAACTCCACAGCTGGAGAAAAGTAAAGTCTCAAAGAGCTCGCGGACACTACTACGAGCCACGAGGAAATTTCCTGCCATTTGGGAATCATGTCCTGGCTCCTCCTCCATATGACCTTCATACATATAATTAGTTCATGAAAAATTTGCCTCATTCAAAGATGAAAAATTAAGAAAAAAGAAATCAGCACAGATGTATACTAAGTTATTACTAGATAAAAGAAGAAAAGGAAAAGAAAAACAAGTTGCAAATAAAGAATACTCACTAGAAATACATTGCAGATGAAAGTTTAAGGCAGATATTTCACCATTCATTAAAAAATTAATGGGGGCTGGCCCAGTGGCACAGCAGTTAAGTGTGCATGTTCCACATAGGTGGCCTGGGGTTTGCCGGTTTGGATCCCGGGTGTGGACGTGGCACTCTTTGGCAAGCCAAGCTGTGGTAGACATCCCAGATATAAAGTAGAGGATGATGGGCATGGATGTTAGCTCAGGGCCAGTCTTCCTCAGCAAAAAGAGGAGAATTGGCAGCAGATGTTAGGTCAGGGCTAATCTTCCTCCCCCCCCAAAAAAAAATTAATGAAAGAATTGTTTTAATACATAAAAGAGATAAAATAGAAATATACTAAGTCAGGGAGAGGTGATTAGAGAGAAGTAAGAGATGAACTGTGAGCTGGCAGAGTTCAGGAAAAAGTCAAAGCAAAAATTAAATAAACTATGAATAAAACTACTGTAGAACTAAAGGCAAAACTTTTAGCAGCAAGACTGAAACTAGACATTGATGAAAACACAGTAAGGGGCATGATAAAAATGAACACAGGGGCCGCCCGGTGGCACAGCGGTTAAGTACATACGTTCTGGTTCGGTGGCCCGGGGTTCACTGGTTTGGATCTCGGGTGCGGACATGGTACCACTTGGCAAGCCATGCTGTGGTCGGCATCCCACATATAAAGTAGAGGAAGAAGGGCATGGATGTTAGCTCAGGGCCCGTATTCCTCAGTAAAAAGAGGAGGATTGGCCGCAGATGTTAGCTCAGGGCTAATCTTCCTCAAAAACAAGCAAACAAAAATGAACACACTGAAATAGAAGCAAAGAGTTAAAAAGATTAGAGGAAAAATAATGGATGGGATGCTGATATGCATAGTTGTTGTCCTAAAAGAGGAAAAATGGAGTTAATTATTCAGAAAAATATATAGAATATTTTATGGATAAAAGAAGAATCTACAGTTTGGAAGGTCATGCTATTTCTCAGGAAAACTTGACCCAGAATGATACATGCAAACTTCAAGAAAAGGAAAAATTCCAGTAAAAAAGAACAGTCTAGATTCGGACTTGTTTACAGAAAACAGCAGGCAGCACTTGAGAATTTCAGACCCACACAAAATATTATTCCTGTACTGACAACAGACATTTTTGAATATGTTAGAATGCAGAGAATTTTGATCTTATGTATCCTTCTTAAAAAAACTACTAAAGGATAAATGTTAGCCAATCAGTAGATAAATGGTAACATACAGAAAAAGCGATTGGTGGTCTGTCCTGAATCTATGTAATTGCACAAAAAACAAGTATGAAGAATATGGCTATAGAACTCAACACAAATGTTATAAACTCTGACAAATATTGAAAGGGAGTAAAGAAAGGGAAGAAGGTTTATCATTATTTTGCTGGTTTTCTCATCTTTTACAGTGAAATGTTAAAAGATACTATGTAAAGCTGATGAAACAACTGATAGAGGCATACAAGGCAGGTAGATGGCAGTGGGAGTAGTCTGTTGTTATAAGGAAGAATATTCCATCACTGGTACTGTATTACTGGGACATGGTAGTAATAATGACCAGATGGACTTGTAGTTTGTTTTATTATTGTTTAAACATTTTCTAAAAAACGATGAACATGCTTATTGGTAGCACCTGACATGGACTGTTCCACAGCCTCGCCCTTGGTAATCCACTGGATAAAAGTACAATTATAGCCACATTACAAAGGCAGACACTAAAAAGATAATATCACCAGCTAAATGAGGCAGCAGAGTAGAGGAAGGTGAAGAGAAAGGAAAACTATATGCGCTAATTTCATCATTGGTCAAAGTATGGAGTAAATTGGTACTGCAAAAAAATATGCCACTGTGCCTTTGAGTAGGCAAGGATTTATTAAATAAAGATTCCTGCAGCATATATTATAAAGGGACGATTTGTAACCAGGATAATTCTATAAGACCTTCTATTCTTTAAAAGAAACAGAGGATCAAATGTATTATGTAACGTCATAGATATAAACGTAACCATTAGGAAAAAGTTCTTCCCAAGTTTCAGGAAAAAATCAGATACAAAACAAAATGGGGCAAAGAAAGACCACATAGGGAAAGATTAAAAAAAACGAAGAAGAAAAAGAAAGCATAAGACACTTTTCCTCTTAAGAAAATAAGTTTCCTACTCCACAAGGTGTCCTGGTTTCTTTACTTCCTGACTCACTGTTCTTATTTTGTTCTTTTTTCCCTGCATGTCTTGCATGCAGAAGCCAAGAAAGAATGTGCATTTCTGTTTTGGAAAGGCTGTGGTAGGAGGTGTGCTGGCACTGGAGCGGAGGAACACAGGATTTTATAACCATAACTGTTATCATCAATTGTTGCTATCACTTTGCCTACCTTTAATTACTCCCGGGAATTGATCAAGGCTTAGAACAAATGCCTCGCTGCGAGTGTCACTGCACTGAGAGGCAGTGTGTGGTGGGGCAAGACCATAGGCTCTGAGGAAGGAAATTTCTGAATTAAAAATGCAGCTTTTACTGTCTCTACTCGGTAAATATACTCTGTGAGGCCCATTCTCCAGGCTCAGCTTCCTCCTTTGGAATATTGCATAACACACACCTTGCAAAGTTGTCATGTGGATCATGAAAGGTAACATTTTCTTGAGCACTTACTAAGTGCCCTGCTCTTTCTAAGCATCTTACATTGTGTTAACTCATTGAATTTTCACAAAAACTTGAGGTAGGTTCTGTTATTATTCCCATTTTACAAAGAAACAGAGGCAGAGAAAAATGAAGTTATTAATTCAAATCCACCCAAACAGCTAAATGAGAAACTGGGATTATAAACCCAAGCGAAATCATTCTAAGGCCTGTGTTCTTAACCTCTTTGCTCTATCGTCTGTCTAACTCAGAGGATTAAAAATGAAACATGTCATGTGTCTCACAGCGACTAGCGGGTGTCAAAGGACAAAACTTTTCCTAAGAAGAACGGGCTTCATTGGCATTTCAAGTCAAGGCATGGAAAGGTCAGGTAAACTGTTGATTTTCAAACCACTACAAGAAGGAGGTGAGATTTCTGGAAGAATGAAGAGACAGCGGTTACTGGACATTCCAGATGACCAGTAGTTCACCTTTGCAAACAGGAACAATGAGCGGAGGGTTTGGAGCAGAAGCCCCTGGAACAACAGTGTCATTCCCAAAGCAGAGAATAGGTAGTCTTGAAAAAAAGCTTCCCGGGGGGAGCCTGGAATATCCTGGGGAATGTCTTTGAAGCCGTTTTGTGGGGGACTAGACAGATTGAAGGGCTTCTGTAACTTTCGATCCTGAAACGCAAGGATGCACAGTTAGTTTCATTTGTAGTGAATGGAGTCGACAGTCATCGTTCTCAACAAGAAAGTTTCATACTTCATCAGTGATCTGAGTAGTTGTGTCTCTTGCTTCAATACAGAGAGTGGGGGTACACACACAAACTCACACTCACACATAGGCACTCACATATACTTTCACATACGTACGCACGTTCTCACATACCTATACACACACACACAAACACACACAAGTCCCACGTGTGTTTTCATGTTGTGGGTCCCAGACCCCACCAATCTATTTAATTGGCTTCTGTCTGAGGCGAAAACTCGATTGCTCTGCCTATGTTGGAGCTTCCCTCTCTCGTGTGTGAATCCTGCCTCTCAAAGAGAGATTGCAAAGTTCCGCAGGGATCACGGGAGCTGACTTGAAATGCAAAGCAATGTGCAGAAGAAATGAAGTTGCTAAATGCGTTGCATTTTGTATGCAAGGGGCTGTTTCTGGATTTGGAGATGGAAGACTTTAATCCCCTCCCTCTGCCTCAGCCCAGAGCCCAGGTCCCTGCTGACGGCATATCCTATCTGGCTGTGGGCAGAGAGCAAAGACTGTGCCTTCCTGTGGCTCCACTTCTTCAGAACTTCCCAGCAGGAAGCGAGCCTTGTTCAGTACTGCAGAAGGTGAGCTGTTCAGTCCGCCTCATTCACTGCCGCCATTCATTGTCACACGACCAGCCTCTTTGCAGTTACGACTCTCGATTTTTGAAGTCCAAGTAATTTATTTGTGTTGCTCAAGCACAACTGGTAACAGCAGTTCTTATACCATTTGCCAAATATATTTATCTCCAGTCAGGCTGCCATGCTGAGGTGGTGAGACAGATGCATTCGTAATGCCTGCTTTATGCCGAGTGGACTCTCGGCTCTTTGGCTCCTGCAGACACTAACCTGGCAGTGGGCAAGGCCAGAGCAGCTAAAGGGAAGGCCTCAGGGTTCTTTCCCCAGCTGGCCTCCCAAATGGTGCAGGCAAATGGTGTGCAGAGTCGCTGCTGAGCTCCAAAGGGGCTCAGGCTCAGGACCACCCTCGCTGGCCCCTGCTCCTCTGTCCTTCCCAAGCCAGTGGGTGTGAGGCTAGTTGTTAAAAACTGTTCTGCCCTTCCAGGGCCCATGGGGAGCTGCTGCCTTTCACTGTAATTACCCTTCACACCATTGCTCTGTTCAGCAGGGCGATTGGCCATTTGGATAAAATTAGATTCTGAATTTAAAGCCACATGGGCATGAAATTATGTTCTAACTGGGCCATGGAATTGCTGATAGTCCCTGCCACCTCTGTACCTCAGGCCCCCGAGGAAGAGGCTGTTGAGCTACCAATGTTCTTTCTGGAGTTAGAACAGGCTCTAAGGGATAATGACACGTGGATGAAACTGAAAACCTCGATAAGATGGGGCCAGTGGGGACCTGCAGGGCTTGGATGCTTCCAAATATTTCTCTGAAGTTGGCAGTATTTGTTTTTCAAATAACACGGAGTGCATTGTAAGCTTGGGTGAGGTAGATGTGTCTTGCTTTTTAATAGTTGTATTTAAAAAAAAAAACAGAAATGAATTAAATTGGTGGTTGCCAGAGGCCGAGGGGAGAGAGAAATGAGGAGTTGCTAATCAATGGGCATAAAGTTTCGGTCAAGCAAGACGAGTAAGCTCTAGAGATCTGTTGTACAACATTGGGCCTGTAGTCAACAATGCTGTATTGTATACTTAAAAATTTGTTAAGAGGGCACATTTCGTGTGTTCTTACCAAAGTAAGATAAAATAAAATAAAACAAAATAAAATAAAAATCAATCTAGTAAAAGTGCCAGAGGAACATTAGGAGAGAGGACATGAAATCAAAGATGACTTTTTCCTAGAAATGTTGGCCCTGCTGCTTTTTGGTGACTGAAGCCGAGATGTCAAGGCTCCATGGGCATGCTCTGCTTGTCATCAGAGTGTTAGTGCCAGGAAGGTAGGGATGATGCTGTCCTTTTCCTTCACCATTGTAGCCCCCTTTCCTGTAGGGACTCAATGAATATTTGTTGAGAGAACATGTCAGTGGAAGTGCCCTCTGCTGAAGATATATAAGAGCTGACCATCATCTCTCAAAGATCCACATGGCCTTCATGGATTTCTGAGTCAGCAGGGGACTAGTACTCTCTTTGTATCATGGAGAAGCAATGGCAGTAGCCCATTGGTTTTTTGACTCTCCACATTTGAGTGCAGAAGTTGGACTGACCTCTTACCTCTAGACTGCCCAGGGTTCTTGTCTACTTAAGAGGAGGGAAGAATTACAAGAAGACACCAGCTTCCCTGATAAGAAGAGGGCTGAGTCAGCTTTGGTAGGAGCTATTAAATAGCAGAGATGTGCCCATATTTATACCCAAGTCTCTGTAGCGGTTCACTCTATTCACATGTAGAAATCAATTCATAAACTCAGTACTTTGAGTCAAGGCTTATAAGATGCTGACTTAGTAATAAGGGCCTGAAATTAACAAACAGAGTTCCCAATATGGATAGCATGGGACAAAAACCATATGAGACCTACATGAGAATTCAGCCTAAAGCAGTTTAAAAGAAAAAATTTTTGAGAATTATCTTTAATTTCATAGTAAAGAGAAATTATTAACTAATATCAAAATCCACTCCATGCCTTGTGAAATTCATGTTAGGAACATATCAAAGATGTGAACTTAGTTGTTCTCCAGCCAACTTTTAGAACACCTGAGTCAAAGAAACCTATCTAGGTTTTCTTATAAATACAGACACCTCTGTATTTGTAAATACAGACACCACTGTAGTTTCATGGGAGCCTACAAGGTTCTGAGTGGGCTAAACTGGGTAAGATAGTCTCCATACAGAATTTTATCTTCAAACAGCTTATTTCTGGCTTGGTGTGGTACCCAGTAGTTTAGTGGGGGAAGTAAAGGCAGGGCTATAATGCTCGTATGTTATTTATCTGCAATTCTTTAAGACTGATAGCAGGGGTAGCAGTTTTTCAGAGGGGTTGTGCTCACACCTTAATTATCATTTCTGGGAGTAGGTGGAGGGGGTTAGGTTGTGGTAGGGGAGCCATTGCTCTCTCTCAGGGGGTGTGGTTTTGGAGGAGAGTTGGCAGAACAATTCTCTCGTGGACTCTTTTACTCTGTAATTTGGTCTGGGAGGAGTCAATCGATATCATCAACAACAGTAACAACACTTGGTATTTACTGAGTATCTATTATGTTTTGGGGGGGACTGTGTTAAGTATTTTACATATATCGTCACATTTTAAATCTTTCGTATAACCCTTTGAATTTAACAGTACAATGTGTAGGTGGCTGGGAAAATTGAGGAGTAGAGAAATTAAGAAACTTGCCCACAGCTAGTCAGAAGAGGCCCTCCTGTGGAGGTATGGCTGGGAGGGGTGCAGGGACCCCAGCAGAGGAGGTGGCAGAAGCCCAAGACGAATTCTGTAGACCTGACTGACTCCAAGCCTGTCATGACTGCACTGCAGGCTGTTCTGTCCAGGCACTCTGTGTGTGTGTGTGTGTGTGTGTGTGTCTGTAATAGCTGGGTGTAGTTTTAACCAGATTTAAGCCACTTGAGGACTCATTTTGGAGCCCAAGTAGAGTGATGCACAGGTGGAAATAAAGGACTTGTGGGCAATTTTCCATCTAGTTTAATAATTATCAAATAAAAGTGATTCATGCTGCCCACTGGAATGCTGGAATAACAGTTTGATAACTATATTTGGCACTTGCTTTACAGAGAGGCACTCTTTCAGAGTGAGTCCCTGAAACCAACATTATAGCAATCTTCTTTTAAGTCCACATGGGGAAATCACGTCTTAAAATAAGATGCTTTGAAGTCAAGGACCAGCGATTGAAGTGGCTACCTGCTTCACTCGCTCTTTAGTCCAGCTGCCGAAGTTTTATTCCATAGTGGTTATTGTTACACACTTTCCGAAATTTCACTGATTGGGAAGTGAAAGAAGGGAGAATAGTAAGGGATTTGAAAAGGAGAAATAAACCCTGTTTTAGAAATAACATTATAGTGGTTCAATTTCTCTTCAGCCTCACTGAAACAAATCAACATATACCCAAGACAGTCTAATTAAAAAAAAAAACTGTAACAAGATGAAAAAATATTTATTTGCCAGAATTTCTCTTGGGGAGAGCACTTTGTTGTGAGAGAGAAGGAACTTCAATAAGGGGCTTGGGATGGAGAGTGAGACCCAAATGGCATGCCCAGTAAGGAAAAGATAGTCCCTTAACCACAAGATATAAGATGAGAAAGGAAGTTTGTGGGCAAAACAGGGGTGGGGGTGGGGGTAAGATCCAGAGCTGGAAGCTCCAGGGGCAGCAAACTTGTATCAGGTTTGGGAGGAAGAAAAATTTGCTCCATGCATTAAGTTGGTTTCACCTATGCTCTGTCAATTCCCTCTTTTCAGCTTCTGCTCTTGGACTCCCAGGGATAATCTTCAGTGAGATGGACATTTCTCGCTCCTCTTCTTAGGGGAGTAGAAGTGGGCTCTTTTGAGGAAATGTGAAGAGATACCTTTCTGTGTTTGGGTCGAGTTTAGGCAAAACAGCAGGAGCAGGTGGGGGTACAAGGGAGCAGCTAACATCTGCGTTATAGAGTGACGAGAGTGGCAACAGCTTACACTAAATAGCAACCTTCATATTTTCGTAATTTAGAATGTTGCATTTTATATTCAGAGTATTTAATTTAATTTTGCCTTGCTTATGATTCTATCTTTTCCTTTCTGTGTGGAATCTCATATTGATCCCTCCAGGAAAGCTAAGGTGGTTGATTACCTGTCGGGAGACTACCTATTGGCCATTTGTGGGTAATCTTTTGCTTTTTCTAATGATTTATATGTTTTGTGAATTTTTCAAAGCACAATCCATGGCTTGGCAAGCTGTCAAAACCATCCCCTATAGTGCAAAGACACATACTCTCCCCTGGAGAATTGGTTCTGGATGGAATCAGTTTTGACTCGGAAAAATAAGAAAATATGATTACAAGAGAGAACGAATTGTTCACGGTGAGCGAAAATAAACGCAAAGGCAGGTGGGAATGAAGAGCTGTTTGTTTTCCTGTGAGAAAGCACTAGAGAGACTTTTGAAGATAATAGCCTTAACATTTATACAGCTCTTCATATTTTTAAAGTGCTTCCTGGTAATTAAGAGTCATTAATCAGATAGCAGTTGCAGGTCATTCAATGAATTAGCTGTCAATTTAAACTGAGAGCTGTGCATAATTCTGGAGACTAGGAACAAACATCATTCATTTCATACTTCTCAAAAATTGTAACTTTCTTGTGCTGATTGAGAGTTCCTACGTGTATGAGTTCGCATTATGGATATCAATGTGCACTTATTATTGTATGAATTAACATTTATATAGAATGCTAATTTATAATTTATTAGTTTGATATTTACAATGCTTATGGAGATAATATTAAATAGGGAGACTCCAAGTTGTTAGAACTGTCACGTGAGAGTCATCATTAAACGCCCTCCCTCACACAGGGGAACATGTTGGCATTGCGTAGCCAGTAAGAACTCACAATGGAGTCTCCTTTCTTCTCCAGATTGAACGTTGCTACCCTGCATGCACCAAATGATTGTAAAGGAATCTGGACTCGATACCATTTTTACTGCAAGTGGATGTTTTATCTATTTGGCTATTTCTATGAATCATAACACAGTTAATCTTCAATCTAACCTGAAAAGAAATTATACATATAAGATAGCAATTTATTTGGAACATTTATGTTTAAATATTAAGAAATGCTTATTTCCCACTAGTATTTCTGCATGCCTGTTCTTCAACCAATAATCATAGGTAATTGAGGGCTGAGGAAAACCGTAGATCTTGAGTTGAGTTTTTCGGAAATTTATGGGGACTCCTCTGGCTTTGATGTTGAATATATCACTATGACTCTCACTGGTTTTCCTACAAAGCCTTGAAACTGTGGTTATTTCTCCCAGCAGAGCCTCACATTTCCCTCCTTCACACGATCATAAACAATCTCTGCACTCAGATGGCCGGGGTTTGAATCCGGATTCTCCCACTCACCAGTTGTGGGACCTTGGGCGAGTTACTTTGCTTCTCCATTTACTCATCTGTAAAATAGGGGATAATTTACCTCCTGCTTTCAGTTCTTAAGAGGGTTAAACGAGGAAATATTTGTGAAGTGCTTAGAACAGTGTCTGGCACACTTGCAGTACTGCATAAATATCTGTTAAACCTATTAAAAATTTCACATTTAAAAATACCTTGCTGAGTTGAATATAGAGGCTATTCTATTAATGTTGGCTAAGTCTTTTTAAAATTCACATTTTAAAATACTTTACAAAAAAAAGTTCAGATTTCTTCGCTTAGCAAAAGAATTATACTTTAAGGAACAAAATTGGCTAAATTTGCACAATAAAAAAATTTTCTTTCAAAGTACCAGGGGTCTGAGGGTTGGGCAAATGATATTTGGTGGTGGCTATGAAAACTGTGGATGAGATGGCAAGAGATGAAGGGCTGGATTAGCTTTAGCTTCTCATGAGTCACAGCTCACTGAGGTTGTTAACCGATGAATTCGAGGCGGGGAACTTGGGAGGTCTTGGCTAACCTTCCCTGAAGGAGTTCTTCAGCTCTACTCTCACTCTAATTCAGTGCGACGATGGTTAAGGAAAGCTCACAAAGCAGGCCAGCAGCCAGAAAAAGAGAATTTAAACACAGGAGTGATTTGTTCCAGGAATGTTTTAAAATTCCGAAAAGTCTCAAATGGAACGATTTGCATTGAGAAAAAATATTTTAATGTTATACAACAAACTTTTAGAAGGGTGAGTTTTGTCCACAAGAAAACAAATAGAAAGTAATAGGCTATTAAAATTCCCAAAAGATTGCCTTGTATTTAGAACATTTTTCCTTGGAAGTCAAAATATCAGAACACTAGAACAAAAATAGAAATCACAGGCTATTAAAATTCCTAAAAGATTGCCTTATATTTAGAACACTTTTCCTTGGAAGTCAAAATAAATATCATACAAATGAGGTTAGAAAACTGAAATGTGCACCACTGACAATCCAGCCCCGAATCCATTATAGAAACAGTTGCCTTTAGCTATATTTCATAAGCTAATATAGATCTGATATTTCTTCCCAAGATGAGCTCCACATTCCTCTTTTTTTCCTAAAGTTGATTCAGGTCAGGAGGATGATTAAATTAGAGTAGGCTGGGGGCCAGCTAGGTATCTTGGCGGTTAAGTGCACACGTTCCACTTCAGCAGCCTGGGGTTCGCTGGTTCGGATCCCAGTGCAGACGTGGCACCGCTTGGCAAGCCATGCTGTGGCAGGCATCTCACGTATAAAGAGGAGGAAGATGGACTTGGATGTTAGCTCAGGGCCAGTCTTCCTCAGCAAAAAAGAGGAGGATTGGCAGCAGATGTTAGCTCAGGGCTAATCTTCCTCCAAAAAAAATAAAAATTAGGGTAGGCTAAATTACAGTTCAATAACAAATGACCCTAAACTATTCCTTGTATCTGTGGGGGGTCTTGGGTGAGAGATTGTTCCCCCTTCACCTCCCAGGGGTAATAGATCTCTTTTGTATCAATGGGTATCCTGAAGCCCCAGGGCCAAAAAGCTTTGGCTTTTTTTACTCCTCCCTCAGTCCTGCTTCTCCCCTACCTGTAGACACCTAGTGCTTGTTACTCATAGTGAGGACAGCAAGGACCCGCCCCTCTCTCAGTGACAGAGGACTTTTGCCTCTACCTCTCCCTGAGGAGCAATGGATTGTACCTGGGCCCTGGGGTGGAAATATTTCTTGTCTCTCCCCTTGCCACTTCCAAGCTTTTTTTCTTTCTTTCTTTCCTTTTTTTTGAAGGGAAAGATTCACCCTGAGCTAACAATTGTTGCCAATCTTCCTCTTCTTTTTTGTTCTTCCTCCCCAAAGCCCCAGTGCATGGTGGTATATCCTGGTTGTAAGTTCTTCTATGTGGGCCTCTGCCACAGCATGGTGACTGACAGATGGGTGGTGTGGTTCTGCAGCTGGGAAACGAACCCCACTCACTGAAACAGTGACAGCACCAAACTTTAACTCTAGGCCGTCAGGGCTGGCTCAAGCTTTTCTTTCTTTTCCCTGAAAGGTCTGGTGAAGGAGGTGGATTTCACGCTTATAGACAAGGAAGAGGGCCTCTCTCAGATCTCCTGCCAGCCCCCAATCTCTGCTAGTGCCCAGAGGAGGCCTGTGGGGAACAGCTTATGAGGGAGTGCGGGTTCCCCTGTGTCTGGGCTCCCGGAGAGTCTAAATTGTCCCTGTTAGCCAACCCTCAGCCTTTCAGGCTTCACTAAAATGTTAGCCATTTTTTTCCTTACCTGCTTTTATGCTGGCTCTGCTGAAGGTAGAACAATCACACTTCCTGTTCCTCTTTGGAGGACCTTGTCACCCCATATTTCACTTGGTGTTTCGTAACCTCAGCTCCCTGATGGGCTCAAGGAAAGTTATAACTGTGTACACTCTCTTGCAAGTGATGTTCTCTTGCAGCTTTATGCATTTTAAGCTGAAACTGAATTAATATTTAAGCTCTCATTACACTGTAATCTTCCACAGCCCAGACAGGAGATGAGGAAAGATAAGAGTTCCAGAAATTCAAGAGAACAAGCTTTGTTTGACCCAGCCAAAGGGGCATACTTTGGTTCATCTTATTAAGGACGCCGAGAGCTGGTGACTCAATATGTCCTGTGATCTACCACATGTTCAAAAACATCTTAGCTTTCGTGTGGAATTAATCACAATCCCTCCATGTTATAGTCAAGGCCACTTCAATGTGGTTCCCAAACGCTCTTCTCAGCATCATCCACCAGCCATAGCGGCGCCTTGTGTGTCAGCCACGTGAGTTGTCAGACCTCGGAGTGGGGTTAGGCTTCCTTTGCTGGAATGCAGAGTGTGCCACTTATTGGCTCTGTGACCTGGGGCTAGCTGACTAACCTCTCCATGACTCAGCTTCTTCATTTGTAAAATGTAGAAAGTAATAATACTTTCGTCACAGGTTTGTTATGAGGTGCCCAGCGTGTTCTAGACTATTCCTATTCTGAGAACCTCATCTGCAACAGTAGAATATGTAAAACACTAATGTTCAGCTCAGGTTTGAACTGGTATCACCTTCCCTTTGCCCTTCGTAAGATTGGCTTTCATGAATGTATAAAAAAGATGAGGGGTCGGCCCGGTGGTGCAGCGGTTAAGTTCCCACGTTCCACTTCTCAGTGGCCCCGGGTTCACTGGTTTGGATCCCGGGTGCGGACATGGCACCCCTTGGCAAAAGCCATGCTGTGGTAGGTGTCCCACGTATAAAGTAGAGGAAGACGGGCATGGATGTTAGCTCAGGGCCAGCCTTCCTCAGCAAAAAGAGGAGGATTGGCAGTAGTTAGCTCAGGGCTAGTCTTCCTAAAAATAAATAAATAAATAACGGTGAGCTGCTCCATTTGGGATAGTAGGAGGTGCTTTTAATCTCCTTAGCCCAGAAGGCGAAGTTGAGTTCTGACGTGTCTCATCACTCCCAAGTCTTCTCTTCTGTTATTGTCCTTTTTAGCTTGTAATCTTATTCCCCTTAAGAGAGTCTGTTAAGATTAAACCCTAACTGACTTGGGGTTGTAATCATCCATGGAGTTTTGAAAAACACGTTAGTTCTCGGGCTAGTATATGTCCTGAAAACCATTCATTCATCCAAAAACATTCACGGAGCAGCCACCATGTGTCAGGAATTGTTCTAGCCAGATGTTAGCATCAGAGACTAAAGCCTTTGCTTTATAAACTACTTAGAAGGAAGAACGGATTCAAAAAACTACAAAATTCACTGGCAACTAGAGAAAGGTTTCAACAGCGAATCCCGTCGTTTCCTCATTCTGTGTTGCTTCTTGTCGCGAGAGGGATCGTCAGGCCTGACGTTGATGGTTTCGATGGTTTTGATGTTGGCACTGGAGTTGAAGGAAAAGTGAAAAAGCCTTCTGAGATGACATGAAACTTAAATTACTCCTTCCTGCTTTATGTCAGTTGTAATAATTTTTAACTTGACTGCCTACAGAGAGTTCAATTATGTTTTTAAAGAATTACAAATTACAAAATTATAGCTAAATCTTTATTGTCAGAGCTCTTGATTAGTTAAGTGTTCTGGTTAATTGAGTTTTCTTGTTATAATGAAAGATTAAATTGAAAACGCTTGTTTCAAACTTTCTGCTGAAAATCATTCTGTCTTATTTTTCTTTCCTAATATAAGGAAAGTTGTTAAAATAGGTTTTCTGGGGGTTGTTTTATTTTATATTATCTTTTTTTTTAACATTGTGGCTTACTCAGTGTCTCATGGTCATACTTAAAAACTTCAGTTACCTTTTTAGAGCACTAAAAATTGGGACAAAATTTGTATTAAATTTATAGTAACTTCAGGATATACCTGAGAAGAAAAGAGACAGTGTGATTTAGTGGGACATGCATCAAATCTGGGGCCTGAGAGACCTGGTAAAAATTTTGTTCACCATTTACCATCTGTGTAATCCTGAGAAATTTACTTAATGTTTCCAAGTGGCCTCAGTTTCTTCATCTTAAAATAAATAAGAATATGTTGCATCACATGTTCTTTGATCGTGTGATGATGCAAAGAGATGCTGTGTCTAATGGGCCTGGCGTGCAACATTTATTCAGTGCATGATTGTGGGATTGTTTTTGTTGTTGCCTCCACGTTCTACTGGTTTATTTTGCTATTAATTACTTTTATAAAAGTCATGGATGGCCTTATGGCTTAAGAAGGTAGATGTTTATCTCCTTTTGCTCTTTTCAGCCTTCACTAATATGGTAGTAAATGGATAAAAAAGAATACAAGGACAAATGGAACAGGGGAAAGGATATCAGTGGAAATAGACATTTTAACAACATTTTGGACGGAAATAAGGTAGAGGAAGATAACTGACTGAGAGGGGTGAAGAAAGCTACAGCCTGAAATGTACTCAGGGAAATACACTTTTTAAAGAAACAAAATCATTCCCCCTAAATTCAGAGAGATTTGGGATTTGAAAACCAGGGAGAGTACAGAGTACTTGGCTGAAAACAGATCGAGATCTGGCTGAAAATGAGCAGGAAGCATGACCTCCTCTCGGTCCTCTCCTCTGCCTGTACAATGGTAACAACAGCGCCACTTTTCTACATGCTTAAGAAGAGCAGAAGTTGCTTCCCTAGGAAATTTGGATTGCAGAGGTGTGCGGACTGAAGTTTCAGCAGAGGAAACATTGGGTATGGGGCTAAAACAGGGGACGTTATGTGGAAGTTTGTATCTACTGCCTTCTTCCTTCCTAGAAGTCTCAAATTCAAAATTCCAACAGTGAGGCTGCCATGCGTGTTGACCCAGATGTGCACTGTTCAATGCTAGGAGCTGCCATTCACATGATAGCATTGTATTCTTATTATGACAGTTTTCAGGAGATGATAGTAAAGTGCCTGATTTTACCAAATCAAGTCATTATGACAATTTTCCAACAGATGGATATAAACTGTCTTGAGAAAGGTGGGCCTTTTTCTAAATCACAAAAATGCACTTGAAGCAGGATACCTGAGGGTTACAGTAAAAGTTCAATAAGAACCAGATTACCCTTTGACCTTGTTCCCAACACAGACACAGATGAAAAGAAGTTAATCTTATTAATTTGCTGTTTTCTTGTTTAACCTGAGGAGTGATTCAAGGGTCATAATGATTTATGAGCTTGTTTTGTGGAAGAAAAAGAATGCCTGTAAGGAAGTTAGGATCACCAGATAACCAGCCCAGAAGTCTGATTGCCCGAGGGCTTATCTGGAGTAAAATAAATGTGGATACTCCTCTCCCAAGCCCCGTAGCTCTATAAAGATCTCCTGCTTTCTTTTTTTCTTTTTTTTTAGTGAGGAAGATTGTCCCTGAGCTAACATCTGTGCCAATCTTTGTTTATTTCGTATATGGGATGCTGCCAAAGCATGGCTTGATGAGAAGTGTGTATGTCTACTCCAGGCATCCAAACCTATGAATCCTGGGCCGCCAAACTGGGGTGCAAGAACTTAACCACTACGCCACTGGGCTGTCCCCTCCTCCTTTCTTCTTTAGCAAAGGCACATTTGAGAGAACCTATCCTCTTGCCTTCTCATTTTGGCCAATTCAAATAAACCTTTCTCCATCTCCAAGCACCAGTGTCTCAGTGATTGGCTTACCACACAATGGGCATATGAACTTGAGTTTAAGAGGTTCGGTATCATAATCAATGGGTTGGTGACCATTATCAGCCATCAATTGCCTCTGAAATTCCCCTACCTACACCACATTACACACATGGAAGATTGGAAAGTTCTTCTCCATAACTGCATGGCCCCAGGGTGGAAAGGAAACAAAATATTCACAAAATGTCATTAGGAGTCCCCTTATTATAATTGTCAGCCCCCGACCTGGTCATCCTAAAATGAAGCCCAGCTCAAATGCACAGAGATTCCAATTATTTATATGTGAACAAACAACCCGTGATCATGACATGTTTGGAGAGTACTTCAGATATAAAAGAGAGATCTAAGCAATCAAACAGAGAAAAACAAACATGTAGCAATCAGAGACAATGCAGGTGCAGGGGAGGAAGGCATTTCCTCTCCCCAAATGGGGGTTCATCTGGCCGGAGAACGAGTTAAATTCACATGAGACAGAACAGCAAGAGAAAATTAAACAAAGCTTTATGAGGAGCCATGGCCCGGGGACTTTCTTCCCGAAGGAAGAAGGGGCACCAAATAAGTGGGGTGCACAGAGTGGTTATATATCCCCAAACAGGGTGCTTCACATGTGACTGAAACGTCCCTCCCGCAATAGTCACAAGATTGCCCCGTTGGCACAGTGCTTGATGGACACAGCAGGTAATAGTCTGCTATCTTGGTGGGCGGAGCAGGAGGCAAGTCGATTGTCTGGAGCTGGGCGGTCACAGGTGAGCGCAGCAATCAGTTCCTAGCCTAAGCAAAGATGCTTAATCTTTAAGAAATGCCAACGTTGGGAAGGGGAGGGAAGTCAGTTACAGGAGGTTACCAGAGAAGCACAATAAAATGCAGATTTAAGTCCTTGCCTTTGGTATTGACTAAGAGTTTCTAGAGAGATGGTCATCGCCTTTCTTCTTCCCGGTACAGAGAGGGAGGCACCTTTTACAGATAGAGATTTACCTTACAAATGTAAATGTGTCCTAACGAAGGGCAAGTTCCATTCCTCAGAGCCTCCTTCCCTGTCCGAGTTTATCAAAAGCAATCAGCCTCAAATAATACTGATTCCAAAGAGACATATCTTAGGGTGGCCAATTCCAGGTCCCCACACAGGGAACAAAAGAAAATGGGAAGAGCAATAACAATCACACACTCTCAAAACAGAGAGATATGAGGATATTGTAACTATAAAATAGGAACAGAAAGAATATAAAATGATATAGTTAAAAGAAAGGAATATTAGAAATTAAAATAGAAATTTCAGATGGATTAGAATGTAAGTTAACCCAATCTCCTAGAAAGCAGAACATAAAGGAGGAGAGGAAGCATAAAATATCTATGAGGAGGAATCCAAGATAAGAATGAATGCTAGGCAAGGAGCTGCAGAAAGAGAAAGAAGAGAAAATAAAGGTGATGGACATTTCAGACTAATGACAAAAGAAAAATTTTGAGTCCTGAGAGGGCCCAAAAGGGCCCAAACAAGTATCTATAACAATAATTTAAAATAAAAGCACACCAAGGAGCTTAACGGAATTTTAAAGCACCAGTGATGAAGAGAAAATACTAAGACTTCCATGGAAATAAAAGAGGTTGAATATGAAAGACTGCAAATTCGAATGCATCAGATTTGTCAGCAGCTACAACCACGTGCTCCAGTATGTGGAACAAAGCAGTCACAATTCAAAGGAAACAATTTCCAGCTAGAATAATCTCACCAACCAAGCAATTAATATGGGATGAGGGAGAATATAGATATTATCAGGGAGGCAAATAGTCAAATTTAATTTCCAGCTACTCTTTCTTAAGAAACAATCTGGAGGTATGCTCAAGAAAAATAAAGGAATAAAGCAAGAAAGAGGAAAAGAAAAGATTCAGAAAACGGTATATTAAAACCAGGAAGGTGATGGAAGAAAGTCCCAGGAGAGCAACTGTGCATCAGCTCTAGCTAGCCACGGGCTTGATTAGAACAAGAAGATAGAGAATACTGGAAAGTGGATTTCTGAGGAAAACGGGTAGTTAGTAAAATAGTAGATGTGTTGGTGTGGTTGGATAGAATTAAAAATAGGTTAAAATAAAAAGGTAAGTGGGGAGAGGAAGAAAAAAAAAGCCAGCAAAAAAGTATTTACACAGTTATAATGGTCACATTAATTTAACTAAAATAATATAATATGGCAATTTAGTGGGGTGGGAACACAAGGTAAGCGGTAGGTGCAAGAGAACTAATCCCTGTCAATCAAAATCAGAGTCAGTAATTAATGATGCCTAAAATGATAAATCAAAAATAGTAATATAAGCCTATTATTTGAAAATGTGGAAGTAGCTTATAGAAAAAATTACTTTTGGCCAGCACACTTGGTGATTATGGAAGGATGAGACATTAAGTATTGTTTTTCATTTTAAATTCAGTACTATGTAATCTTTTTTCCTATGTGCATGAATTAGGTTGATAATATTAAAAAAATTAGGGACAGATGATTTCCACATAGGAGAGATTCATTATTGTATGAAATTATATAATTGAGGGCATATAAATATGCGTGTGTGTAGGTATATATGTGCGCATATGATTTTATGATCTTTGATAAAAATGTGGAAAGACATATACTAGTTCTCAAAGTGAATTATGTTGGGGATGGGAAGTGAAATGTGAAGAGAAGAAAAAAAGAGGAGGAAACAATATTTGGCTAAGAAACTATATTCTTTGAAATTACAGAACTTTTTAAAAGATGGTAAGCCACTGTAATCACTCAGAAAAATCTAAAAAGATTTAGAGAAATAGTAACCTTTTTTGTGAGTACTTCACTTAAATGTATTTAGTTTCCTCTAATTGGTGTTATGCACAAATTTCTCTTTGCACCATTTCGGAAGTTAGCAGACTTCCATTATTCTGTCCAGAGAGTAAGGATTAACCGTATTGTTCTATTTCTGTTTTCATTCAAACTAATCACAGTTATTTAATCAACCAAATTCGTGTTATTGTTTTTCAAGGGTTTGAGAAAAAAAGTAAAGCCCATGTATTTACGCTATTTGAATGAATTCTTAAAAGGAATTTTACTTGTTGGGAAATGTTAAGAACCACAGATGTGCTTCTGCCTTTATTCTCCATTTACAGAAGGCAGGATTAGAAAATGAGCTTCGTCGCTGAGAAATTTTCTCAGTACCAGTTTCTCTACCATTTAAGTTACTTTTCATGATTAGGTCAGAGTTGCTTGAAAACAGTTCCCTCCTTCAGCATTGATCTAGTACCTATTATCTCCATTTTTATGAGGAAGTTGCGGCTAAGAAAGGGTTAGTAACTTGCCTAAGGTCAAAACAGTAATGGTGTCAAATTAAGCATCAAATCCAAAATGTGTGCTCTTTTATCTGTCCTGTAGCGCGGTGAAGGGCTGCATATAAAGATAGGATTAGTGATCCTTGACTTCATTTTTTTCTGAGAGGGTGTTGGAGGAGGTCACTGAGAGGATGTGACTGCCAGTTGACCCCAGAGCTGGACCAGGGCAGTCAGAGGCTCCTCACCCCTCCCCTGTCCTTGGAATGAATTCTCTACCCACTGTGCCTGCGCTAGGAGCCACTTCAAGGAAGCAGGCTTGAGAGAGTGATGTGTTGCGGAGACCATCAGGACGGTATCCATCACTGAACCCAGGTAAGGCCTCCAGATGATCTTTTAAGATGCTGGCAGGTTGGTGCAGGGATCTACTCGTCTGGTGGCTGTCCAAGACAAGCCTCATGTAAGCTCTCTAGCTTAAAACTGCCACCTACCGATCTGGAATGGTCTGCTTCTTTCTTCCATTTCTCTTTGCTCTCCATGTACTGGGCATGGGGTGGGGGTGGGAAGGCAGTTTCAGATTTTACCTGGGAAGCTCCCAACCTTTTGAACCAATAGAAGAAGAGTGTTCCCTCCCTCAAATTTAATTCCTAAGTCCTTTCCCACACACCGAATGCATATGTGTATATTCAGTGCCACCACAGAGAGATCGGCCTGGGGCGGCATTCTGGGTGATAGACAGTTAGCTGGCCTTGCCCTAAAGACTTCAGACCCTTTGCACACACTTAGCTGAGTTTATTGCGTGAGGAAGGTGGATTACAAAAGGTTCCTGGCACTGCTTGGCTTACTGAGACGGGGTGAGTAATTTGCCAATAAAGAAAACATACCTCAAGTCTATGTTGCAGTACAAGCAAGAGCAATAAAATCAGCCTCTAATGACTGGAACTGCAGCCAGGTATAGAGAGGAGGCAGGAACTTTTCTGAGATGGAGGAGGCTCATCGTGCTTATTTTTAAATCTCTTGCTTGGCCCAGTCCTGTGCTGGTCACATAGTAGGTTTGTTGGTTGACATAGCATTTGTTCAACAAACACATATTGCTTGATTGACACATAGAAGAGCTGGCTTACTTTGTCACAATAAGGAAAAACGCCATAGGCTTTGAAAATGAAGATCACAGTCTAAGCAGGTAGCTGTCATTTATGGAGAACTCACCATGTGCCTGCCACTGTGCTAAGGATGTGGGATGACTCACTCTCAGAAGAACCTGGGAGGGTAGATATTATTATTATGACCTCCTTTTTTATCATGAAGTGTCAGTGATGGAGCCAGGATATGGAGTTTGTGTTCTGGTGAGGTCTGGAGGAGTGTGAACTGAAGGAGAGGTAAAGCATTCTCACGCTGCTTTCTGTTATATCACTCCAGCTCTTCCCTTCATCCTGAAGATGGGACGAGGGCCTCCATACCTGGATCATGGGGTGTAGAAGGCTCAGCGTATTTACACATTATTTGGATTTCCCTCTATAGAAAGATGGATGTAAAACCAAGGAATTGATAAGTGTCTTCAGCTTGCTAATAATTAATTCCTATGCCATGTTCTCCATTTTTAATAGCTAAAAAACGATACTCTCACCACTTTTTCTGTCTGACTATCATTCGTTAGAACTGTTGTTAGCCTGACAAATCCCCTGGTACTCTTCCTGAATCATCTTCTTATTTAATTTCATCCCTTTGTTACTCTTAATCCTTTCTGAATAATATCTCACGCTATTGCTTTCTGGACTGATCTGAACTTCTTCTTTCCCTGTGGATTTTGCTTGACCAACATACTTATTTCATTCTTGTTAGATTTCCTTATTAGTCAGCTCTTTCACTTCCTCAACTGTTTTGTGTTTTATGCTCAATAATTTCCAATGTTTCACTTATTTGTGGTTAGGAACTTTCCAGAACCAAATGCAATATTTTCTAGTAATCTACAGAATGGGGCTGCAGGGAGAGCCTAAGAGTGCATCCTTTATTTCCACTTTCTCTCTCAGGGACTTTGTAGGTTGAATTGTGTCCCCTAAAAGGATATGTTGGAGTCCTAACCCTTGATACCTGTGAATGTGACCTTATTTGGCAATAGGGCTTTGCAGATGTAGTCAAGTTAAGATGAGGTCATACTGGAGTAAGATGGGCCCTTAATCCAGCATGAGCGGTGACCTTCTGTAAAGTGAAGAGACAGAGAGACAGACACAGAGTGGGAACACCATGCAGAGATTGGAGTGATATGTCTACAAGTTAGGGAACAGCAAGAACTGCCGACAATGCCAGAAGCTAGGAAGTCATGGAACAGATTCTTCCCCTAGAGCCTTCAGAATGAGCATGGCCCTACTGACACCTTGATTGCAGACTTCTAGTCTCCAGAACTGTGGGAAAATACCTTTCTGTGATTTTAAGCCACACCGTTTGTGGTAATTTGTTATGGCAGCCTAGGAAACTAACACAGAGATTAACCCATTTCCTGATTTATTATCATCCTTAGACCTTAGTTGTAATAGCGCCCAATGTGTTCCTGGCACTGGGCTAAGTGTAAGCATCATTTCATATCTAATTTAATTCTCATAGCCACTCCAATATTTTAGTGTTATTTTCCCTGATGTTTTGATTAAGAGACTGAGTGCCTGTGAGGTTGAGTCCACTCTACTAAGGGGTGGACTTTGATATGAATCCAAATGGATTTGACTCCAAAGCCAGTGCTGTGAACCATTATACTAATCTGCTGTTCACTAAAGCAGTGTGGTCATTTTCTTTGTTTCCCTCCCCTCGCTGAGTGAACATTTGGAGGACTAGATTCTCTGTATAGTGTTCTGACTTGATTTTGTAACAGGATAAAAATCGTTAAACTTTCCCCATGCTCCATCACATTTCTAACACATTTCTAGCATCCTCTGTCCTCGTCATCATGCCCACTTCCCTTCTTTAGATAGATTTTGGTCACTAGGAAAGGTACTGAATCAGATCAGGGAAAACTGTTTACTATTTGTTTATGTGTCTGAGGAAAAGTCCAGGTCAGAACAACTCTGAGACTCATGATTCAGGGAGACGTGTATCCAGCTATTAGCACATAAATATGCTGTGTCTGCCTTTCTTTCAAGTAATAATTTGATTAAAAAACTATTCTTGCCTAAAATGAGTAATAACCAAAGATTCCTCAGCTTCATGCTCTGAGGAAATGTTCTGAAAAGCTTGTAAAATGAGCTAAAACATTTTGTCGTGGGTGAGAGAAAAATCTGGAAAGGAAAGGCCCCTGTTACTGTTCTCCTTTTCATTTGGTTACTTGATTCCATGTTAAGCCTTTATTCTTAGGTTATAGGTTAAGAAAAAAATCTTACAGTTTGTCTTATAATCTACAAAGCACTTTACTATATTATTACATTTGATTCTCACAATACTCTTGAGATCTAGGTAGGATAGATATTATTATTCTCATTTTAGAGATGAGAAAGTACACTTGCAGAGATGACATATTTTGCCTGAGGTTACATAGACAGTAAATGGAAATGAGATTAGACCTTGAATATTGTGGTTTCTAACTCATCCAGTTAAATTTTCATAAATCAATGTAACTTAACAATAAAAATTAACATTTATATTGTGTATTTAATCTCATAATCCTCACAACTGCTTTATAAAGTTGATTTCTAAAATTTTATTTCACAAGCCCATGGACAACGACTTAGAGAAAAAAGAAGCTTAAGAGGGGTGAGTAAATTGCCAAAGGTCATATGGGTTGTAATGATACTGAGGATTTGAGCCTACCACAGAACACACACTCTGAGCTGCTTTACTGCACATCTTCCCCAAAGTACGCATTTGTTAATGTGAAGGTAAGAGCATGGAATCATTTACTAAACAATGATGCACTAGGAAGATCAATCTCACCCTGGAATCAGAACCAGGCTTTCAATCAGATAGGTGACTGAAAGGGTAGTGTAATTTGAATTAAAAAGCACATATTTCTTTTACATTGAAACCTTAACTGGGTCCAAATTCTCTTGGTTCTTAACTCAGATCATTTAAATAATCTCTATTCTGATCAAGCATTTGAAAAATTTACTTGAATTTTAAAACACATACTCATAGGCTTTCTTCGCTTTTTAGCACTTGTTTGGGTACCCTGATGAGAGTTGAAGGGTTGAAATCCTTGATGATGACAGCTCTGTGCTGTTAGGTGACAGCTCTGTGCTGTTAGGTGGCAGCTTTCAGGATCTGACAGACAATCCAATTGGTGTGACAATGATCAGACTCTTGAGAAGTTAAAATCATCTTCAAATCACAGCAAGATATAACGGGGAAGTTTGGAAAAAAATTGCCTGCAAATTTTTTTCCTGCACTTTATTGTTACATGTGCTGACCACATTTTTTTCACAGTTAAATCTTAGAGATAAACATTGTTTCCATTTCAGAAAGCAAGGCTGGGTTAGGCCCTTTATCTGAATGTTTTACATTGAGCAAATTTCTTTCGACTCATTTCAAAAAAATAAATAGAAATCTCTTATTTAAGAGAGATGCTTGATATAGGAGTCTTTGCATGCTCACCATCAATTTATTGACCTCTCTGTATAATACTTAGATTTGAGAATGTTGAAAGGTTTCCTTTAAATCATCTATTGAATGGCTTTAGAGTAAATTTAATCCTCAGAAATATTCAGCGCTTTTATTAGGAATGAGGAAAGACAACCAATTCACTGAGAATTGTTTCTGTCCAAAGATGAATGTATCTGAATTACGTTTACTTTCATATATGCCGTCTGATGAAATATTTAGAGTAACTTCTCACTTTTCAGAGAAAAATAATCTTAAATAATTGATTCATCTATAGAATGAGGCAAGCATTATCTGCTTCCCAGGAAACTGATAAAAATCTGTTTTCTTCTCAATTTCAACATATATTAAAACTCAAAATGAATTTAAGATTAGAATCAGTGATTAGATTAATTTGTGCTACATGTCATTATGTAGTTAAAAAGCCTATTGTTGAGAAGGAGATATATAAAATAATTTTTTCTTTAAACTTCTAATGACTTAACCTTTAGGATGCTTGGTGATTTCTATTGGTTGTCCTCGCACCTTGTGCTCCACATGTGCTGGATCAATTGAACATGCCTAATGCATTGTTTCTGACAGTGGACTTCAATATACCCAGATGTAGTGTTAGAGTGTCACTTTATACTGAAGAGTTTATCAGCCATCACGGCACAGTGGTGGGTTTTCTGTGTCTGTGTTTTGATTCAGTCTGCTTGTAGATAGAGGACCAATTTAAACGAAGAGATACACCTTTGTATTTTAACAGTGATATTCTATAGTTGAAGAAAAACAAAAAAATAAATCAAGTTGCTGTCATTAGTTCATGACAACAAAACTGGAATCATATTCAGACATTTCTTTGGAGACCCTTTTTGATGTGTAATTTTCCCAGTTTTCTTTCTTTTATATAAATTTTTTCCAGGTCTTTCTTACATAAAGCTAATCCAATGTCACATTTAGAGTTTAGTTTCCATATCATTTTTGTTGTTGTTGAGGAAATTGGCCCGGAGCTAACATCTGTTGCCAATCTTCCACTGTTTTCTATGTGGTGGGGTGCCATCACAGCATGGCTTGATGAGTGGTATGTAGGTCTGCACCTGGTATCCAAACCTGTGAACCCCAGGCCACAGAAGCAGAGCACACAAACTTAACCACGACGCCAGCTGGCCAGCCCTGAGTTTCCATATCTAACGTGGGAATCTCTGGCTTTCTGAGGTTATTCCCAGGATGCCATTGATATGAGGGCCTTAGTATTCGTTAGTAAAGTTTAGGAGAAAAATAATTTGGAACTTTTGCCAAGGCTGTGGATTACGTGGGTTCAGATAATTCTTTGTGGTGTATGCAGTACTGGGGGTGTTTTTTAGGGACTATGAGAGCTCACCCTAACTGAGTTACTGCCAGACAAGAAGTACTGACTTGTGATTCTAGGTATAGGCTTCATCATGGTATTGATCTGAGTTTGTGTGTTGTCCACGCAACGTTAAACAAGGTGATGACTCAATGTTTTAATGCTCAGTCTCCTCATCTATAAAATGGGATGACATTAGTAATAAACACAGTATTTGCCTTGTAAAGGTGTTATAAAAATGAAACGATCTAGCAACATGCTTATATATAGTAGACACACGAGAAAAATTACTCTTATTATCCTTATACTAGCTAAAGAGGCAGAGGGGAAAGTAGGAAGGACTGAAGATATCAGCTAAAATTTTCTTCCTCCTTTACTGAGGACCCACTGCTCTAGGGACTGGGTTGGGCTGTTGAACATACCTTCATGGGACAAGGCCAGGGAGGAAATATAGCCAGATAGTAATGTATGGGTGGTAGAATTAGAATTGATTTTCGTTTCTTCTTTATGCTTTTCTGTACTTACTACATTTTATACTATAAATATATGTTACTCCAGCTTAGGAGTCAGACAAACCTGGTCTTGAGTCCAAGCTATATGAGTAACAAGCTGTGCAGTCTTGGGGATGTTACTTCATCTCTCTGAGTCTGTTTCCCCATCTCTAAAATGAGAGTGACAGTGTCTCCTTTGCAACGTTGTTCTGAGGGTTAAATCAAGCGGGGCTTCCTACGTAGTGCATTTAACATAGATTGACCTATAAAAGTGTTCATATAATGGGGGCTGTTATAATTTACTGAAAGACCATTGAAGGGCAAATTCTTTTCTTACTGGTGAAACAACTGAAGCACCTGGAAGTTCCATGTCTTTTCTGTTATCTTCCAGGTAGTAAATGACAAAGCCTGGGCTAGAAATCAGGTTTACTAACACCATGCTTTTTCCAATAGACAGATATTTCCAAAATTTCTGCCACTGAGTACAATCTTCACAATTTCTTCCATATCCACATAACATCCTGCTATTATTTGCTTAATATTTAACTTTATATTATTCCTTTTCACTTAATAAATTTTAGAAACTTATATCATTATTTTAAATATAAATTCAGTATCACTTTCAGTGTCATAAACAAAAGGTAATTATAAAATAAATTCAATAACACAAAGCAATTCTATTATGTTTTAGCTAGATACTACTAGAAGAAAGTTAAAGTAAAAAAGATAATAGCTTGGGAGAGAAGTTGTAAGAGACTAGATCACTCAGGACATCAAGGAATTGGTGCCTGGTAGTAAGAAACGAGAAAGCAGAAAGCTGGTACATAACTATAAGAGACTGGCCATTTGCATTTTGGGTTTCAGAATGGATAGGAATGGGTGATGATAATGTACAAAGATTGGTCATGGGACAAATGCTTCACCAGTGTAGGATTTCATTTCTGTTTCAGAAAAATCTGAAACCACCATATGCTACCGTACGGGAGGAAGACATTTCCTCTACCCTCTCTGGGTCCTTCTGGCCAGACAACGAATTAAATTCACATGAGACAGAATAACAGGAGAAAATTAAACAAAGCTTTATAGCATATATACGTGGGAGAGGCTCAGGAAAACTGAGCAACTCAGCCAACTGGCTGAGGCTACCTGTTTAACTATCTTCACCTACAGACAAGGAGGACGTTTGGGGTAGTGGTTTGGGTCTTCAAATGGAAAAGCAAGTATTTGGTAAATAGAAATTTGATAAGAGTGGCTTTAGCAAGGATCCTCCCAGTCTACCAAAACCCAAAGTTGTTTATGGTGATGGCCTGCCCTGAGGACAGGCCTTTATTTTAAATTTGTTTTAGGCAGTTATGGGGGAAAGGTCGAATGTTCTTGCTGAGTCTGAGCTTTTATTGTCTTCAGCTCGAAATAATCCACATACCACAGTGGCGCATCTTGGGGCGGCCTGCCCTGGACTCCATCACTACTCATCAGATTTCCTGAAAGGATCCTGTTCAAGAACCTGCCTTGTTTATTCTAACTGATTCCTCAGCCATCCGTCCCACTTTCGTGTTGTCTCTCACTTTCTAAGATGGTTTTGTATCAGCTGTTGCTGTGACTCTTATGCTAATGCATTGAACATGAGTTTTGTAGCAATGAGGCAATCCATTTTCAGTGACAGGTGATAATGAACTGAGCGGGTTACACTATCAAATGCACTTCTTGTTCTGGTGGGGGTGATGGGAGTGCAACATGAGCATCAGTCAAATAGCCCAAAAATGGCCTTTCGCATGCTGGTTATGGATGTCAGTAATTTGACCACATGCAGAACAGATGGTGTGAAGCGTGTTGGCAAGAAACCTTCTCACCAGAGGTTAAGCCTCCAGAGTTCTCTTCAGCAATGTGTAATTGTTCTCTGTCTGTCAATGTTTTTGGAAGGTAATTAGTGAAGTACACACATGAGAACAGCACTATATTTCTAGAAATGAGGAGGAAGTAAAGGAAATCACCCATACGACTAAGAAACTCGCAGAGAAACTCCTTTCTTTTAATTAAAAAAATCTTTCTTTTCTAATCCTTTCACTTCAATTCTCTTCCTCATTTTTCCTTTATTTACCTCTTAATATTTTTCTCTCTGACAGATCATCCTTAAATTTTTCAACTACCTTAGCTCCGGCTCCTCTTAATGTCATCTTTTTCTTGTCTGAGAAAGATTTACAAAAGAGAAATTTCCAGTTTGGAGAAATAAAGGCTTAAGGAGATTTTAATTAAAGCCCATGAAATATATGAAGAGGATAAAGATAAAGCAGATCATCCCTAAGTTCTAAAATACCAACAATAAAGTTTTCCTGTGTACGTTAAAAATGGCAGATATAAGATGAAGAAAAAAAACTCTCACAATTGACATCTAAGGGATCAATCTGAGATTTTTCAAGAGAGTCTCAAATTATAAGTATCAATGAAGTGTAAAGTTCCTCACATAAAATGCAAGAAAAGGTACTGAACCATATGTGCATTTCCTTTAGGTTCTTAATGAGTCCTTACATCATAAACCGGTGCCAAACTCTATGAAAGTAGAAAGTTGGTTAATTGATGATGTGAGGATGGACAGTTTGATAGATATGCAGTTTTGGAGGAGGGAAAGCAAGAAAATTGTACAAACATTTCTGTGAAGCCCTTAGTGGTAAATGTATTGATGAAGCTACTCAAACGGTCTGTAGTTTTCTCTCTTACTTGATGGATAATTTTCCCGCTGATGGAACACTAACTAAAACATTGTCATGAATTGCTTTCTTCCAGTTTCTTTATAAAACATATTATGGATTTATTCACCTTACAGCTATGAGCACTGCTGAAATAGACATTTTTTAATTTATCCCAGAATTCTATATGAAGCTATATTGAGCTTATGAATCATCACTTTCTTAACCTCAAAATTCTATTAACAGCACTATCATTTGCCTTTCTTTTCAAGACTACTTTTTCTCAAGAAAATATGTGTATGTGTGCGTGTGTGTGTGTGTGTTTTAAATAACATCCAGAATTACTATTCCGTTGCTTATAGTAAACTGTTGAAATCTCACATATTTGTGCTTCTGGGTCTGGGAGATATTGGTGGCCAGATGAATCTGAATTTCTCCCCATCTCCTTTATTTGCAGATGACATAAGAGTATACTTGAAAAATTCTAGAAAGTGAAGTAAATCTAACTCAAACGATAAAAGAATTCAGAATAAGGGCCAGCCCCATGGCCTAGTGCTCAGTTTGGCATGCTCTGCTTTGGTGCCCCGGGTTCAGCTCCTGAGTGCAGACCTACACCACTTGTTGGAGGCTATGCTGTGGGGGTGACCCACAGGCTCAGGGCAAATCTTCCTTAGCAGCAACAACAACAACAACAACAACAACAACAACATTCAGCATAGTAGCAATATAAAATTAATATGCAAATATCAATAATGGACATGTACACAAGTAGTAACCACTTAGAAGTTATAATGGGAGAGAAAATCTCATTTACAATAGTAACAAAGTGGTAATATATGTAAGAAAAATTGAACAGACGTTCACAACCTCTGTGAAACACTCCCGAAAAACTTAAAAGTAGGCTTGAATAAATGGAAAGAGCCTTTGTCCTTGGTTAGCATGTCTCAGCATCATTAAGATGTCACTTCTCTCTAAGATGCCATAAATTTAATGTAATCCCAATAAAAATACCAACTAAATTCTTTTTTATTTTGGAGCTAGACATGTTGATACTAAAGTTCATTAAAAAATAACTTTCAAGAATTGCTAGGAAGACATTGGAAATCAAGATACATAATTAAATGTGTGTGATATTCGTGCATATATAGAACATTGGAATGCAAATTCCAGAAATAGAACCAATTTTGTGTGAAAATTAACTGTCTGAAAAAGGTGGTGTATCAAATCACTGGTGCAAAGATGAGCTTTTAAAATAAATGATGTTAAGATGAATGAATAACCATTTGAAAAAGTATAAATTTGGATCTATTCCTCATAGAATTAACAGGAATAAAGTAAAAACGTGGAGGAAGTAGTGAAGTTGTAAAGAAAACATTTTGAGGGGCCGGCCCTGTGGCTGAGTGGTTAAGTTCGCGTGCTCTGCTTCCGTGGCCCAGGGTTTCGCTGGTTCACATCCTGGGCGCAGACACGGCACCACTCATCAGGCCGCACTGAGGCGGTGTCCCACATGCTACAACTAGAAGGACCCACAACTAAAATATGCAACTATGTACTAGGGGCCTTTGAGGAGGAGAAAGAAAAAGAAAAAAATAACAAATCTTAAAAAAAAAAAGGAAAAAACATTTTGAAACCATTATATTAAAAGATTAATTCAAACAAAAATTATCAACGGGTGTTAAGGCTAGGGATGAAATTAGATAAGGAGCAGGATATTTGCATGGTCTCTATTGTTTTCTCACAGATTGTTTATGCTGCATCTATACTGTGCAGAAACTGGACAACATCTTGACTAGGTGATCAAAATTAACAAGGCTAATTAATGGCAGATGGACATCTTTTTCCTCCAGATGCATTGTTCTGAGAACAGCACAACATCGTCTAGTGGTACTTAAATTGGCAATGCTCAGTTTACTTAGATGGAGATAGCAAGGAAACCTCAATTGAGGAGCACTGCATAAAATACTCCTATTCTTCAAAAACGTCCTTGTTATAAAAGACAAAGAAAGGCTCAGGAAATGTTCTTGATTGAAAGAGACTAAAGAGGCATGACTACTGGTTCGATATTTGATCCTGGACTCCATCAGGTACTGGAGGAAAAAAACGCTATAAAGTATACTATTGGGTCAATGGATACAATTGTAGTAAAGTGTGTATATCAAATAAAAGTATTGTATCAATGCTAAATTGGATAACCATACTCGACTGTGTAAGATAATCTTGTTTTTAAGTACGAAGGGTGAAAAGGGGCATGATGCTGGCACCACTTCCAAATGGTTTAAAAAAAGTATCTATGTTTACACCTCTATCTATCTATATATCTATGTAACTGAGATTGACAACGAAAATGTGGCAAAATGTTAAATTTGGTGCATCTAGATAAAAGTTAAGCAAGAGTTTTTTTTACTATTCTTGTAACTTTTATGTAAGTTTGAAATTATTTCAAAGCAAAAAGTTAAAACACACATATATTAAATTTAAAAAATTTTATCCCATAGCTATGCTGTTATACCCAGAGCAAGATAGAAAATAAGAAGGAAAAGGGAAGGAACTTCCATCCTCCGGGTGTATGCTGGGGTTTCAGAGGGAGCAGAAGTAAATGTGTGTCTTGGCTGTCCTTTGAAATATAAACCTGAAACACCAAATCCAATTAAAATGACAGAAAATTAATTAAAAGTGTCATAATATATAAAGACAAAGAGAAGATGGCGGAAAGTACAGCATTAGGATTCTGGCAGCTAAAAAGCATATGGTGGAGTGGGAACAGATTCAGCAGACTAGAGAAAGCTGCTAGTGAGGGAAACTAAGATGCAAGTGGATTCATGCAGCAGAACCCAGAAAGCCCCAGGAGTTGGAGGTATGCGGCACTGCTGAAAGTGGGGGTCACAGGGTGTCCTGGATAGGAAGGGCCTGAGTGTAGATGATTGGTTGCAAGTCTGTACAAGAAGTACTTTCGAGCTTCACTCCACACACTGGCTCACTGCTTCTCCCTTACCCAAGCAGAAGACTGGGTTTTTGCTCTCTAGAGACGTGGTCAGAGGAACCCAGGGCTTAGGGACTCCAGGCACAGCTGGACTATGGGTAGTCACACTAACACCGAGGGGGGCATCCAAAGTCTGTACGCCGAATGGCGACAACCTCATCCAGCTTACTCCACTTGCCTCTGAGAAATCAGGCAGCCAAATTTAGGTAGTTAAAGCAGGACATTGGGATTTTCTTCAGGGGAAACTGACCAGCCCAATGTGACTTATAAGTACTGAACATTAAATGTCCTCAGGAAATGGTTCCGCCCAGTAATTCTGAAAGGACGGATGCCGGTTGATAAGCCGTCTACATGACCTTTTCAGGACTTTATGGAGAGTTTCTAGTACAAAAGATAGGACAAAACAAGCAAACTAAGGAATTCAGAGACAATGTACAAAGCTAAAGAAAACTTCAGAAAAGTATCATTAACATCTTCAGACAGAGAAAAGAAGATATCTCCATGGAATTAGAACTGGTTGCAACAAAAAAGGAACAGCAACAAAAAAATCCAACTTTTGGAAACTAAAAATATCATAGCAATTAAAAATTCAAGAAAAGAGTGGAAGATAAAGTTGATAAAATTTCCCCAAAAAGAAGACTAAGAAGACAAAGAGGTGGAAAATAAGAGATAAAAGAGAAGATTAAAGGGTGAGTAGAAGGGGCCAAATATCCAGAGAAGACCTTCAGAGAGAGAAGGAAATACAGGAGAAAACTGTTAAAGAAATGATTAAAAGAAAATTTCCCAGAACCAAAAGACGTGAGTTGTCAAGGCTGAGAAAATCACTTGAATACCCAAGAGAATGAATGCTCTCCGCTCCCAAAAAGGGGGAAAACATCTACGCACATTATCATGAAATTTCAGAACATGTGGAATAAAGGGAAGATTATAAATGCTTCTAAATTAAAAATGGATTTTATTCAAAGGATATAATTGAGTCACCGGATTTCTGAATAATATCACTAGCAAGTAGAAGACAATGAAGACAGACTTAAGTTCTTTATTGTAAAGTTGGGCATAAAATTGCATTGTTTTGAGAATCAAATGAGAAAAACGTAAAATGTTAGTATACCTGGCATTACATTGGTTATTATTAGTAGATGGTGAGTAATTTGAAGACAAGGATCACGCCTTACTCAACTCCATGTCTTCCACAGTGCCAACCAACATACAAGGCTGGGTGTTACTAGTACTCACTATGTGCTTATCGCATCCAGCGAGAAGTGTGCAACTGCAATGATGCTGCTAGTGGCCATAGACAATTCCCAGAGGAGAGGTAAAAATGCTCCTTTCTGGTTTTATGTGGTAGACTAAGGGTCCCTGGGCTGGAGCTCTGTTTATTTTGTGCACAGTCCTTACAGAAAAGTTCCAGCATAGTCTCTGGTCAAAAGAATAGTGGGAGCTGGACTGGAAGTCCCATATTTGTGGAGCTCTGCCTGCTGGCAGCAATGTTGTACATGGAGCCAGCAAAGTTTGTCCACTGGGGCTCTTGGAAGAAGAGTATACGTACATTCACAAAGCAAAGAGACTTAAGGAACAAATTATTTACATGCATAGTTTAAAATGACCCTTCCTTCCCCTCTGTACACACATAGGATGATTAGTATTCAGTATCTTTCTGGTGCTTCTAGTCAATATAAAAAGGGAGGAAAAAGCAATAAGCTATATATATTAGAAAGGAAGAGATAACTTTTTTATTACATATGACATGAAAACTAACTATTTTTAAATGAGTTAATAAAATAACTGTTTTATCACAGATGACATGAAAAACCATTAGAAATAAAAAGATTCTAGCAATTATAAGATTAATTTATGAAAACTAACAGCATTCTCTTATACCAGAAATAACTTGTTAGAAAATGTAATAAAAAAATTCTAAACCATAATAGAAAATGATTGGGAATAATAAATAAATAAAAATAAACAGTAAACCCCAGGAGGTTTTCAATCTGATGTCAGCCACCCCCTTTACTTTTAAACCATAAAGGCCCTCGCTGCGAAAGGCTGCTCATTGGTATCAAGACTGTAGCTCTCTCTCAAAATCCTGCTTCAGAGAGGCAGCAAGCTCGATGTTGAGAATGTACTTTGCAGGGAGGCTGCCTAGATTTGAAGCCCAGCTTCAAGATGTAATAGGCAAACCACTGGCAAGCTCTGCTCCTGATTGTCTTGTCTATTAAACGGGGTTAATAATTATATTTATCAAATAGGTTTTTTGTGAGTATTAATTGAGTTAATACATATAAAGACCTCAAAACAGTGTCTGGCACATTGTAGTTGCCACAAAAATGTGAGCTGCCATTATCACTGTGTATCCTGCTTGATATCATCTACGGTGTGTTCCTACGGAACTTAGTTCCCACTTAAGGCACTCCCTCAACAGTTGTAATGAAGTTAATCTCATTACCATTTTCTTCCAAATTATTGTTAACAGGGAAATGACAGATGTGTGTCCAGCAAAGATGGATCAGCCTCTAAGATCCCAGGGGTTTAGTCGTGTTCTCCTGAATGTGCATTCCATCTTCCTACCTCACAAACCTCTATGAAGAAAACTGTCAAACCTCCCTGCTGGCTTTATAAAACTATAAAACCTTTCTAAGTGAGACACATGCTACCTCCCGGATAAGAGTCAATATCATCGAAGTGTCAATCCTGCCCAAACTATTTTATACATTTAATTCCAGTGTAATAAATGCTCCATGCCCTTCTTTTGCTAACTTAGCAAGCTAATTTTAAATTTTGAATGGGAGACTAACTGGCCCAGAAAAGCCAAAAAATATAAAAGTAAAAGAAGAATAATGGTGGTGTTTGCTTTGCTGTAAATCTAATCAAACAATAAAGCTCTACTGACGGAAGTAGTCTGGTGCTGGTATCCAGCGCCCTAGCCAGTATGGCAGCCACCAGCTACATGTGGCTATTTATATATAAATTAATTAAAACTAAATAAGATGAAAAACTTAGCTTTTAGTCGCATCACATTTCAAGTGCTTAATAGCTACATGTGGCTACTATGTTAGACAGCACACATATAGTACATTTCCATTATCACGGAGGGTTTGATTGGACAGCGCAACTCCAAAAACAGATATATGATAATATACAGGATATATAGGATGATATAGGATAAAGGTGACAGTTCAAATAAACGGGGAAAAGTGGATTTTTAAAATCATTTAGGGGACAATTTTGATAATTTTAGAAAACAATTCAAATGATAACACCACTTCACAGTATAAAAATAAATTTCGGATAGTTTAATGTTTCAACCACAAAGATTAAAAAAGTAAGTAGTAGAGAGGCCGGCCCAGTGTCACAGCAGTTAAGTTTGCATGTTCTGCTTCGGCAGCCCAGGGTCTGCCAGTTTGAATCCCGGGTGTGGGCATACACACCGATTGTCAAGCCATGCAGTGGCAGGCATCCCACGTAAAACAGAGGAAGATGGGCATGGATATTAGCTCAGGGCCAGTCTTCCTCAGCAAAAAGAGGAGGATTGGCAGCAGATGTTAGCTCAGGGCTAATCTTCCTCAAAAAAAAAAAAAAAAAACTTAAATAGTAGAAGAAGAACAGGAGAACATTTAAAAAATTTTATGATTGGAAAAGTCTATTAAGGAATACAAAAATATTCTGAAACCACAAGAAAAAATAAAAGAAATAAGACTACATTAAAAAGAGAACTTTTATGTAAGAGAAAAATAAAGAAAATAAACGATAGATGACAGCTGGGAAAATTTTGCAACCTAATTGACAGAAAAGGGCTACTTAAAGAACTCCTGAAGAATAATTTTTAAAAAAGGACAACTTCAATAAGAAAATGAGTAAAATGCATTAAAAGTCAACTTGTAGAAGAAAGAACGCCATGACTACTCAACATAAGAGTGGATGGTTCATTTCTCTAGTAAAAAAAATGCAATTAAAACAACATTGAGACATAGCAGTTATTGTCAGACTGTCAAAGTTTAAGAAAAAGACACAAGGCTTTCTCCATACTCTTGACTGGAATAGAGATGGGCACCATGTTTGGCAATAAATTTGACAAGCATACAAAAATTTAAAATGTGCCTACTTTTACTTTCTACCCAGTAATTCCACTTCACACAAAGATGTACTTGTACATAGAAGGTTAATTCAGAATTATTTATAATTTACTCCAAAGAGAAAGAGTATAAATGTCTATCAATAGGGGATTGGTTAAATTAATTATGGCCTATACATGTGTATATATTTACAGATGTACATACTTAACAAAAATACTCTACAGCTGTGAATACAGCAAGGTGGCTCTGAATGTTCCTGGGTAAGGAAATGCCCTCAATGTACATTGAAGTAAAAAGAAAGAGTATTACTTATAAATAAACATAAAGCATTTAAAATTTTATAATATAATTAAATAATTTACTTACAAATTATTTATGAATAAAATAAAGGATATTATACAGAGTATTACCGAAATTTTGTTAAAATATGTACATACACACATACACAACCAACACACTCTTTCAAACATGTATAGTTTTCATATGCTTAGAATTTAAGTCTGGAAGATTTAAAACCAAAAACTATTTAAAACAGGCTATTGTAAACATAAAAATATCCGTGTGGTGAAATAAGAGAGTAGAGTTATTAGGTGCAAAGGAAAACTTCTGGGTACCATGGGAAAGAGGGTTTAAAAGTTTTCAAAAAATAATTTACACTGGTCAGGTGGAAGTAAGTGTTAAATAGCAGGTGGGCAAAAACCCCTGGAGGTCCATAGGAGACTCAATGAATTCTAACCTGGGGAGGCAGGACAGGAGAAGGAGTCACAGAGGATATTTGAGTAGGTCCTCAAAAGAAGAATAGGATTTCTTTGTTCTTCATTTTTCACGTCAAAGAACCAAGGCACTAGAGGATTTTCCGAAGCCCTTAGCCCAATGCCTGGCACACAGAGTGCTCAAGAAAAAAAGTGGGCATTCCAGGTTGGTGGTGGAACAAAATTTGCAAGACACGTGGTAAGAACTTTGCGGTTTGCTTGGGGGCAATGTAATTGGGTTCTGGTGCCTGGGATTTGTGTGAAAGGCTGGGAGGCAGGGGAGGAAGGGCAATGGGAGAGTTTTGAAAACAGCTGGGAGTCAGCATATACAGGACATTACATTGCTTGCTAATGAGTTTAGACTGTATCTGCTCATCAAGGGTTTTGAAGAGTGATTGGAGTAAGATCAAACATGTATTCTAGAAAGATAACTGATGGCAGGATGAAGGATGACTTGGAGAAGGAGGAGACTAGAAAATCCTTGGGGTGCTATTGTGAATGTTCACACGAGGCACGATGGGATCCAGATCCGGGGTATTGACAGTGGAATATAAAGCCGAGATCAGACAGGAGAGAAAAACCTATAGAGGAAGTGTCTGCAGAAGCTGTCAATGCATTCTGTCCTCCTCATGGGATGTTTTGGCTACTCCCAAGATATTTCACACTGTCCTTCCCTATCATGGCTTTTGTTTCTTGCCCTTCTGCTAGGCTTCTCTTTTATGAGCTGCCTGCCAGCTATTGATGCTAACATGGCTTTTTGAAATACCATAAGGCTTGGAGACACTATCCAATTAAACATTAGTTAATTAATGAGGTGTCTCCTCCTAAAACAATTAGATCCTTTTTAGCCAGAGAAAGCTAAATATCTAAATGTAGAGTATAAATATGATTACAGTGGACTGTAGTTGTAAAGAGTATGGAACAATCCACCTAATGGTTTAGGGCACGTTTGAAGAGAGGTTAATAGAAATTCACTGCTGTCTGACTCAAGCATTTGATCAATTATTGTCCTTCCATTTTTAAATAAAAGAAACAGAAGTGTGAAAACATGAGCACTGAAGGCTAAGTGTCTGACCAGCTTCTTGGAGGCAGCGCTGCTCCAGGAATCACATGGGGATAGATTTCTCTTCCTCTAAATTCTCTGTGCTGACTTGTACAATTTATGGCCAAGGACTCTGGCCAGGATGCTTCTCTCTAAAAATGAATGTACATGGGAAGAGGAATTGCAGATCGCCTGGGTGTTTGGTTATTTCCCTCTCTGGGAACCACCAGATCTTTAGCCCTTTAATAGGAAACCACCACAGCAGTAGTTCACACTGTAGTGACCGCTTCCACAGGTATTGTGTTTACAGAGAGGCTTCTGTGTCCACAGTGCTGGGCTGGTGTGGTGTGAGTGAAGCCAAGACACTTGAGACTCAGTCTAGGCCTTCGTGGAGCTTACAGTTTAGATGGTGAAATAAGACTAACACGTGGGGAACACAAATGTGAAACTGTCAGAGGAGTGGCTCTCCATTTTTTTTGCACAGCGCTAAAGACATCGGGCTATATCAGAGATAACATAGTCTTCAGTCTACATTTGGTTCTTGGGTTACCTGAAAACCACTGTTTTTTCACAATGGATTGCTCGGCCAGTGTGTCACTGATGCAGCGTGGGAACTGCTGAATGAGAGAACGCCTTGTGTGGTCCAAAGTTGCCTTACTCTTAAGGCATTCAGTAGATGGAAAGACTGATCCAGCCCCAGAAGCCTTCGATGCGGAGATGGCATCGAAGGATGGATGTGTCTGAACAGGCAGTATCTGAGGAACTTTACATCCACTTCTCTTTCAGGTCCAGGAATACGAATGCTGATGTGAAGCTATTCAGGTCCTTAAAAGAAAATTCTGAATGGAGCAGAACCGTTCAATAATATGTCTCAACAACATATACTGAGAAACTGCTCTGTGACTGCTGCTGAGCCAAGCAGAGGGGAAACAAAGATGAGAAAGACGTGACTTCTACCCTGGAAAGGCTTCTTGGCTGAAAGTGGAGAAAGATCAGACTTAACATCTTTATATTTCCCTCATCTATTGGGAGACAACAACATCCTGTACATCTGGCCAAAAGCAGGCTATTTTCTCTATCTAGGTGAAACTGGAGCAAAACACATGGAATCTCAGTTAACCGATAATTCAGGCCAGTTAATCCCTCCATGCTCATGTTACCCTTCTGGGTCTCCTTGGAAAGTCTTGAACTTGAAATGGCATTCGGGCTGTTTATTTTGCTGTCTTCAGTGACTCTGGGTTTGATGCTCTACATTCTAAGAATGTTCATTTTTCTTCTTTTGAAACCTTAATCTTCCCAATATCCACTAAAGAATTAGAATGCTATTTTAATGCAAGAATCACTAAGCCTGAAGACTAATGGTTGGAATATTTATTTATGTTTTGAATGACTTACATTTTTAAAATGGAAAAAACACAAATTCATTTGAATGCTTAATATTTACATGTTTAGAGGGATCCAGAATTACTATCATATTTCTAAGTACAGTGATGAAAAAACATTGTTATTATGATTTGTTTAATTTCTGTTCATCATTCAGCCATACTATAATTCTAAAGTCACATTTATCATCTTCCCTGTAAGCTCTTCCCCCCAGTCTATTTCTCCTCCTGCTTTCTACCTCATCGCTGCTCAAGGCATTAAATACCTTCCCTCTAACCAGCAAGAATCTGAGCACTCGGGGCCTCTTTGGCTCCTCCCCTTCTTTTACCTCTGTATCTAGTCATTGGTCAAATCTTTTCTTGCCATGTTGCCTCCTGCAAATCTGTTTTCTTCTATCTCAGTAGTGAAACTAGTTTCTAATTGGCTATATAGCTGTGCTAAATAAAGATTACATCTCTGAGTATTTCCTGACAACTAGATGTATTTCTGTGTCTTAGTTCTAACAAATGAGATGTAAGTGGAAGTGCTGTGCAGCAATTTCTAGGAAGCTTCTTAAAATACAATATGTGTTCAGACTAAAAAGCTTCTGTGAGGCAAAGGAAACCATGAACAAAACAAAAAGATAACACATCAACTGGGAGAAAATATTTGCAAATCGTATGTCTGACAAGGGGTTAATTTCCAGAATATATAAAGAACTCATACAACTCAACAACAAAAAACAAAAAACCTGATCAAAAATGGGCAGAGGATTTGAACAGTTTTCCAAAGAAGGTATACAGATGGTCAACAGGCACATGAAAAGATGTTCAACATCACTAATTATTAGGGAAATGCAAATCAAAACTACAATGAGATATCACCGTACACCTGTCAGAATAGCTTAATTAACAAGACAAAAAATAACAAATGTTGGAGAGGATGTGGAGAAAATGGAACCCTCATTCACTACTGGTGAGAATGAAAACTGGTGTGCCACTATGGAAAACAGTGCGGAGATTTCTCAAAAAATTAAAAATAGAAATACCATATGAGGGGCCAGCCCAGCGGCGCAGCAGTTAAGTGTGCACGTTCCACTTCAGCAGCCTGGGGTTTGCTGGTTTGGATCCCAGGTGCAGACATGGCACTGCTTGGCAAGCCATGCTGTGGCAGGTGTTCCACATATAAAGTGGAGGAAGATGGGTTCAGATGTTAGCTCACGGCTAGTCTTCCTCAGCAAAAAGAGGAGGATTGGCAGCAGTTAGCTCAGGGCTAATCTTTGTCAAAAAAAAAAAAAAATACCATATGATCCAGGTATCCTGCTACTGGGTATTTATCCAAAGAATAGGAAATCAACAATACAAAGAGACTTATGCACCCCTATGTTCATCACAGCATTATTCACAATAGCCAAGATGTGGAAGCAACCCAAGTGCCCAACGACTGATGAATGGATAAAGAAGGTGTGGTATACATATACAATGGAATACTACTCAGCCATAAAAAAGACAAAATTGCCCCATTTGCAACAACATGGATGGACCTGGAGGGTATTATGTGAAGTGAAATAAGCCAGACAGAGACACAAACACCATGTGCTTTCACTCATATGTGGAAGACAAACAAACACGGGATAAAGAGAACAGATTAGTGGTTACCAGAGGGGAAGAGGGTTGTAGAATGGGCAAAAGGGGTAAAGGTGAAAATATGTATAGTGACAGATAAAAACTAGACTACTGGTGGTGAGCACGATGCAGTCTATACAGAAACTGATATATAATAATGCGCACTTGAAATTATACAGTGTTATAAACCAATACGACCTCAGTAAGATAATTAACAGAAAAAGGACAATATGTGTGCCATTTGCCATATACTTTGTTGTCCCTTCCTACTATGTGCACCTGGCTGGAGCTCAAGCAGCCATTCTGAAACATGAGGCAACACAGTAAGAACAGCGAAGCAGGAAAATGGAAGAGTGGTGGCCTGCCAATGTGAAGCTGCCCTCCGAGCCCTGGACTGCTTGACTCTGAATTTCTTTCACACAGGAAAAAAATAAACTTCTGTCTTTTTAAAAAACCACTGTTTTGGGTTCTCTTTTACATGAGTCAAATCTAATCCTGATAATACAATTCTTTGTGCTTCTGTCCCATTGTTGCCATTCTTGCTACTGTTGTCAATCCCACAGGAGACTAAAAAACAGCATGATGTCTATAAAGTGAAAGGTTTGGCTGCACAGGCTCTGGAATAATTCTTGTTTTATTTTTTGCTCTACATCAGCTTTACATGTCTGTGCCTTGGTTTCCTCATTGTTAAATGGGGACCTCCTCAGTTTATTGATGAGAATAAATGAGATAATGCCTATGAAAACCTCACATGCCTAGTGTCTGGTAATAAATGCTCCATAAAGCATAGCTTCCCTTGATATTATCATCTTTTTTAGTTTGACCTAAGGGAGAGATCTTAGAACAAATGCCATTGGACACGATGTACTGATTCAATGACTTACTAAATAGTAACCTGCCATTCATACTCTTCTCAGCTCAATCATTTTTGTATTTATGCCAAAATTTTACATTTAGCATATTTATATTTACATTTAAACTCAAAGTGCCCAAATCTATAGGCCTTATTAAATCACAGGCTTGCAGTGACGACACTGTACATGTTGATGTGGCGTATTTCTCAAAGTATTTTTCTAGGGTGTCCTCATGGCAGAGTGATTAAGTTCTTGCGCTCTGCTTAGGCAGCCTGAGATTTCCCCAGTTCGGATCCTGGGCGCGGACATGGCACTGCTCGTTGGGCCATGCTGAGGCAGTATCCCACATAGCCAGCCAGAGAGACCCACAACTAGAATATACAACTACTTACTGGGAGGCTTTGGGGAAAATAAGAAGGGGAAAAAAAGAAGATTGGCAACAGATGTTAGCTCAGGTGCCAATCTTTAAAAAAACATATATTTTTCTGGTATAATCTTTCATACCGTCTTCTTTGGCAGTGAAGCCTCTTGTGCCCAGGTCTTCTATTATCTTCTATAATATTTACCACAGGGGTTCATTCTGCTTTTTGTGCCATAGATTTTCTTTATGCAAGCATAAGCCTGTGAAACAGAATGTTTTTCAGTCAATTTCAGCACCCAACTTATTTTCAGATTAAAATTCAGACATTTAGTCAAGTGCTTATGCCAAATCTCAGATCCATTTATTTTCTTTTCAAGGATCCTTTAAAAGCTAGTGAAAAATTGATTTACTATATTTATACCAATAGTGTTCATGACCTGGCTGAAATATGCAACATTCTTGAATAGTCTTCTTCTTAACAGAAAAATATTTTTTATTTTGCGATCAGCTATGACTTGGTCCTCCAATTATTGATGCCTAGTCTATAACTGTGACCCAACAACTGTAGCCAATTTCACCATTACTCTAGTTGGAGTGCTCTGCTTTGCTGCTTTTCTCGTATTGCTTCTCAAATCCTCCTCCACATCACTGTACAGAACTGGATCAAGTCATTCTCTTGCTTAAAAGCTTTGGTGCACATAGCTCTTGGTCTCTCTATTATATTCTCTATTCTTCCAGACAAACGCCGTCAACTCCATGAAACCTGATACCTGCAGCCAAAAGTGATATTTCACTCTTCTGTTTTCTCTTAACACAACCTCTCAAAATCCTATTTTTTTAACAAATGATAATATTTTCCCTCAAGTTGTTCAACTTTTCTTATTCACAATTGCAAAACTGAACACGAATAGGCTAGGCTCCCCTTGGCCTCTGCTCTGTTGAGCGTTTTTTTACCCTCAAGGTCTTAAGGAGGGTGGTGGGGCAGGAGTTTAGAAAGCCACGGCTCAAAGATATGAGCAGAGGCAAAATTCATGACCAACATTGGAGAAGTCAGAAAAAGAAATTGAAACTGGAGTTGACCCAAAGTTTAAATCATGTTGGATGAATGACCAAATGAGTCACAAATGAGCAAAGCTGAAAGACGTTGATAGTGGGTCTCGGGAAATCACTTTGATTTCTAGCCAAAGTTCATGGCTTTCTGTTTTGGGCTGGCAGGACCAGTGGAAGGTGGATGATAGAATTGCTGGATGAGAGAAGTAGAAGTAAGAAATGCAACAGGACCAAGGAGCTCTGTATCTTTAAACAGCCTTAAAAAGCATTTTTCCTTTTTTTTTTTTTTTTACAGCAGGGTGGGTGGTATGACATTATTGGGAGAGGCAGATGCTGTCAATAATTTGGATTGTCTCCCAAATGGTGTCTCTTGGCTCTGCTCCTTGGATTCTGAATCACATTCTGTATGTCTTGGGTGGCCAACAGCCTCTTCCGACAATGACAAGGTAGAAGCAGACTCAGCAATGAGCTAGAGGTGGAAACCCTTGTTGCCATGGAATGGTGGAAATAGGCAGAACTAGCATCCTGAAGAAGGGATTGGAGCCTAGCTAATTATTAGTACTTCTGCATACTGCAAGCTCTGGGTGTCCCTGCAGAGTCATACTGTGTATCAAATTGGGGAATTTTCATGGGCCAACTGTGGGTTTATACTGAAGGCAAAGCTGAAGGCCCTGTGGTGTTTTTTGAGAGTGGACACCTTACCTCCTGGGAGATTGTATTTCATCCATCAGTGTTGTAGTCTACTGGAGCTCCTATACTGTGGTGGTAGTGTGTGTATGTGTGTGTGTGTAACTCTTTCCACAGAGGATCCAAAACAATTTGCATGCTCTCCCCATAGTTCTTACTCATCTCTTACTAAGACTCTTGTAATAGTTTTCTAACTGATATCCTTTTGGCTCCAGTCTTACTCCTGCAATTCTTTATCTGCACGGCTGGGAAATCTTTGTGAAGCACAAAGCTTTTGGTTCTTCATTGCCTAAAGTAATTTGGGCACATATCTAAAGGTGACACTCACCTACACACCCAGCGAAAAGCAGTCTTCTATTGTGAAGGGCTCTGTAGGAGAGAGAGGCTATGTATGTAGATTACCTGCCAATACAGGATAAGGTGAAAATTTATTGGTGAAAGACATGGCCCTCCACACCCTGGTCCTCACTACATCTGTTTCCTTATACTTCAGTAATCCTTTGCTGTACTCATGCCCCTCTGCGTGCAGTTTACTCACACTCCAGACTGTATCTTGTGCATGTGCCTTGCCCACACTGCCTCTGTCTGAAAAGTCCTCCTAAATCTACCCTATTAGAAAACTTATCCTTCCAGACTCAATCCAAATGTTACTTTCTTAATGACTTTCAAACTCTTTTAAATGAGTTAATTAGCTACTCTCTTCTCTCTGGCAGATTTAGGAGGTAGAGCTGAGGAGTTCACCAAGGTGATGACAGTAGCTTCCTGGGGCCCCAATACCTAAAGTGCCAGGAACAGCAGGAAAATGGCTGAAGAAGGGCAGTGTGGTGTCTTACGGGGCTGTGGAGTGAGGCAGATTGGGCCGTAACTTTGCTGCTTCCTCCTATAAGTTCTACTATTTTTGCAAAGCATTTCAATTTTGTAAGCCTGAATTCCTTCATTGCAAAGTTGATATAATATGAAGACTTTCTTTTTATTATTTTAATTTAATTTTATTTATTTATTCTTTTATTTCTGTATTAAATAATATATACAAAGTGCTTGATTTATTGTCTGGCACATATTAAACATTCATATAATAATAATAAAAACAACAACAATAATAATAAGTAATTGCTATTATTAACATAGAGACTTGCCTAAAATTTGATTTTCTAAGACGAAAAGAGGAACATCATTCATCCTTGTTTAAGTACTTCAGGATAAAAAGTAGGGAGAAGGAAGAAATTGCATGAGAGGAACCATTTTGGATGATGAGAACAATACTTTGATATCTACTGGAGAATTTATGAGAAACAGTATATCAGAGTATTTTGGTGGGACCTTGATGCAACTATGTAAATGCAGTAGCTTCTAATTTTGCATAAACTGGGCAAAAATGTATCTAATAACAAACGTCTGCACTAGGGATGCTGGGGCTTGGACCCTTAATGCAGAGCAAGACACAGCACCTGCTCTGAAGGAGCACGTGGAACATGAGTCATTGTATACCCAGCAGGTCCTTGCCGTGGAGCTGTTTCTCTGGCAAAGCCATACATGTAGCCACACTAGAAATACCATTTTCACACCTGGAAACACAATCTAACTTCATACTAATTTGGAAGTTCATACGTTATCTGTTATCTGATTTGGAAGTTTGTCAAAAAACAATGTAATTGTGATCTGACCCTATATCAGAGGTATGAGAACATCCATCTGTAACCATTTTTATTATTTTCATCATATGACATGGGATAAAATGTGTGATAACAGAAGGTACCACATAGATACGTGGTCATTTTGCTGTAAAAGACCATCTGCCTACCTCTGTACAACATGGTTGAGGAAGCATAAAATGAAGACCCAAATCCCTTTATACCCTTGAAGACCAGATGCCATATGACATGACGGATAGTGGGCTGAAATCCGCCCAGTGCCTGTCCAGTGAGTAGACATTAGGTAACAGGCAAAACACCCAGGAATCTGAAGCACCATGGCATTTGAGAATCTCATCATTAAAATTCAGCATGAGGCTTAAAATTTGAGATTAGTAATTTTATGAGAAAGCATAGAAAAATAATGACACTGTAGAACAGGCAAAATGTAGCTCTTTGGTATATTCCACTAGCTATAGCCAGTTCTTTAAAAATGCTATATTCTTGAATTTTAGAATGTGCTCAATGCTTCTTTTCTTGGGAAGCCATGAACTGGTGGTAAACATAAGGCGGTGGCCTGGGAACTCAGGTGTGAGCCATTTTAATCCTGCATCCGGATAGGGAGTGCTTTGGAGACCTGGGAACTGGGAAAAGGAAAAGTGTGCCAAAGCACTTCCTCCCAGGGCAGAAGAATTTTATAATGCTTGTCAGGGCACTGGGTGCAATGAAAATTAATAACAATGATTCTTTTTCAGAGACAAGCCTTTCACTTTTGCCCAAGTATTTTAATATGCTGTCTGATTACAGAGAATATGAGAAATGAGCCTCTCTGATTATCATTTTTGGCTAAAAGTCTTGGCTGGCTATTGGGACAATCTGTTATTGCTGGCTACTGCTCCGGGAGTGAGTTAACACCAGCCATTCCGATGCTCACTGAAATCTATATTTGCGTGGAATGGTGGTTTTCGGCTTCCAGTGATCACCTTGCCATTTTTTGCAGCACAAGCAAAAAAGATCACTTTTGTACCCCGTGGCCCTGCTGGAATTTTAGGCCCACAGCTCACATTCTCTGTATTTCGCCAAGCTCATTAGTGAGTTTACAGCCGTCTGTCTTTGTACCATTAACCCACTCTGTTGGGCACCATACTGTTGATTTCTGTCCTGGTAAATTATGTGCAACCTGAGGTTTTCTAAGGACATGCTGTTCTAATGGCAGCTCCCTCAGAGGGGATCTGGGTGGAGAATCCCTCTGTGAGAATCTCAACCTGTGGCAAAGTTTGGCCCTCAGGGGATACAAAGGGGGATATGACAAGGGGAATCTTTATTCTGCTATAGGAACTGCGAGACAATGGAAAAGTGCTGTTCTTGACTGGCCAGTGGATAAGACTAGAATACAGGGAAGAATAAAAGAAAATCAAATGGAGACTGAAGCAAGTTTCTGGCCTTGGTGGAAAAATAATAGCACATAGCAGAACGATACCATGCAAACAGCAGTAGCGGGGTAAGATTCCTTTTCTCCTTTTCTCTAACATTCCATCTGTGCCACATCATGGATGCTTTCCCTAAATTCTGCTCGTGCTCCTTGGAGAGGATAGAGACAAAGAGATAAAACCAGCCCGTGGTTCCCTGGAAAACATACAGCTAGGGAAGCAGAGCTAGCACTCATCATAAGGAGAGAAGGCAGGACTCTGGGAGCTGAGCTAAAAAGGATTTTTCTGCTGGCTTTCCAAATTCTATGGAAGAATTTTAAGAAATGCTGAGAGGTGAGAGTGCCTCAGGATACTGCATGCTGTCTCAGGAAAGAAAGAGACAGATGTTGTATGTGAAGCAAGGAAGAAATGTATCCTCTCTCTTATTTATTTGTTTATTCAATTTTTACATAAGTATGGATTCATGGATATTTATTTCATCCCATGAGTTTTAATCCAATTTTCTTGTTATTTATTTTTTTTATTACTCAAATTTTTCTATTTTGGCCATAGGAGCCCCTTGGAGTTGCTTCTTGTATGTAGGCTTATATTTTCCCTGTCCCCAGACCTGGAACCTACCCCTTCTCTAAGAGATCCTGGTTTCCTTTATTGGAGAATGGTGTTTGGAAACCAACCAATCTAAGAGCTAGGTATGTTAATTGCTATTAAGGTATCATTGCTCCTAGGCCCTTTCAGTGGGCAAAACTAGGAAAGATATGTGTGTACACCCACTCATGGATATATATGCATCTATACTTATTCCTGTATCTATCTGTAAAAATATTAAAATTCGTAAGTTTATACTGATATCTTTCATTCCAATCCATCACAATAGAGTGCTTCCCCCTTTTTCTTATTTGTAACTTCCTCCCCCGACAGAAACTTATCTCCATTATTGTCAACATATTTACTCATTTGTTCATTCCTAGTACACATACGAGGTAGTTTCAGAATTGCTAACTTGTGCCTTGTGAGAAATGCATTTACTAACTAGATTACAGTATTTGTGTATAGATCTTTTTGTCTTTAGGATCTAGGCTTATTTTGATAATACATTTTATTTCCTCTCACATGTAGTTTCAAGGTGACCTTCTCCAATATCAGCCATAGTGAGATAATTATCACTCAAATAGATTTTTGGTGGTACGGGTTATCACTGGAGCACAGCACTGTGGGAACTGTCTGCAGATAACAAAGATACTTGTAACCCGAAAGAAAAAATTTCACCTAAGTTTGCTTATTTCATAATTGGAAATAGACGCTTTGGTATAATGTCACCATTTTTCCTAGTATCAGCTCAAAAATCAATATTTCTATGAAGTCTCAGAGGATCATACTAAATTAGGAGATAAAGCCCATACCATCACAGACATTTTAAGTTTCGATTATAGAGTTAATAAATCAAAATGATCCAAAAGTTCGCTGCAACTGCCCTTTTGAACAGAACTCAGCCACTGGGGAGGATTTCAAAATTGTGGATATTGTTCCATATTTTGTCTCTGTATATCTACATCATATCTCTATATCTATATTATGTGGTAGCTTCCTATAAGTTATTTGTACAATTTATACCCTCTAAGACTGATTCTTTCTAAGTTCATAGTAAGTGGTAATTATTCCAAATCCAAAGGATACACAGGGAGTTCTTAAAATTCTGTCAGAAAATTAAAATAAGAACATAGTGACATTTATATTTATTAATACAGCAAAAATTAAATAATAATAAAGGTAATTCACTCATTCAAAGTGTATTGAGATTCACTCATTCAAAGTGTATTGAGTTCCTACTGTAAGCTAAGTGCTGAGAAAACAGTTGTAATTAAAACAGACTAAAATTCTGTCTTCACGGAGCTCATATTCCAATGAGGGGCACATGGGCAATAAATAAACTAAATACGGTCGTCCCTCACCATCCATGGGAGATTGGTTCCAGGACCCCTGCAGATACCAAAATGTGAGGATGCTTAAACTCCTTATATAAAATGGCATGGTATTTCCATATAACCTACACACATCCTCCTATATACTTCCAATCATCTCTAGATTGTTCATAATACCTAATTCAATGCAAATTCTATGTAAATAGTTGTATTGTTTAGCGGATAATGACAAGAAAAAAGTCTGTTCGTATTCAATACAGACGCAAGCATCGCAGTCCTTTGGGTCTTGTTACGTTGAATCTGCGGATGCAGAACCCGTGGATACTGACGGCCGAGTGCCTGTTGTGTCGCATCGGAATACGGCAAACGATACGGAAAAAAGAAAGCAGGAAAGGTGGATAGAGAGCGTTAGGACCTGGGGTGGGTTATAAGTTTAATTAGAATGGTCAGGGAAGGGATCATTGAAAAAGTGACAATTGGGCAATGACTTTGAAGGAGGGGAGAAAAGAATCTGGGGGAACACTTAGCATAAGGACCCCAAGGCAGAAATGTGTCTCAAGGGGCAGCACAGAGGTCAGGGTGGCAGAAGTGGAGTGAATTAGAGGGGATTTTAAGAGATGAGGATGGACAAGTATGAGGTGGGGTGCAGGGAGAAACAGTGAGAAGTAGGCTGAGAGTGGAATGTCTTGAAGCAAAGGTAAGGGCTGTAGCTTTTATTTCATTAGCAAAGGCCAGCCACTGGAAGCTACTGATCAAATACAAGATGTGATCCAGATCTTTTTATTGCCAACTAACTACAACCCTTCCAGAAACTCAGTTCCTTGCACCTTACTCTCTGACTACCACCTCTTATCTTGCCAGTTTACTTTCTCTAGAAACCCGACTTCAATGATTCTTTGATCCTACCAGGACCTCCAGTCCATGAATCTGAGCTCCTTTCTCTTCCCGCTTATCCCTTAATGTCCTCTCGCTACTCTTAGCCTGGTGAAATGCTGTGGTCAATCACAATTGCTCCACTGACTGGACCCAAGGGTCCCTTGCCCTTCCTTCTTTTCTTTGCGGTTGTTTGGCAAAATCATAACCCTGGTTAAATTCAACTCCCCACATTCCACACCTGAACTAGTGGAACGAAATGTTGCAGGAAGAAAAAGCACATCCCCATGGACTGGTTTTACTTTGAATTCATGACCATAAACCTGGAATGCACGCTTGATGTCTCCAGGCAGTCATACCAGGCTTTCCACTCCCATGAGCAATCATTCATGCTCTCACTCCGCTAAATGATTGATCACCTTCCTGTCCTGCCTCAAACCTGCGACATGTTTTACTCTCCATGTTTCTCTCCTTGTTTCCTCTCTTACTAAAATAATTAGAAAATAAGAAGAGACCCTCCACAGACTTCCACACCCATCTACCCACCATCAGTATCTGCCATAACATATAGTGCTTTCTTGCCTGCAATCAGAGATAAATTTTAATGCTCTTATCTAAAGCTCATCCCTCCACCTTGTGTATTAGATCCATTTTTCATCATCTACTCAAGCACATCACTCCTTCCATCTCACAGAATCATTCTTTTACTCCCTTCTGGAACACGTTCATTAATATGTAGTTTTTCTCTCATTAAGAAAAACAACAACAATAACAAAAATATCTTCCTTCAACCCCTCTTCTTTCACCAATCCATTCCTTTGCTCTGCTTTACAGCAAAATTCTACAAAAACATTGTCTGTGCTCATTGACTCCATAATCTATTTTACGTTGATCTCAATCAGGGTTTCATTTTGACCAGGCCATTAAAATTACTGTTTTCAAGGTCTTAAGGTCACCTTATTAAATCTGCTACTCAATTCTTATCTTCATATTACTTGACCTATCATTAGTATTTGTTAACAGTCGATCATGTACTCCTTTCTTCACTTGGCTGCCAGAACATGAGACTCAGCTTGTTTTCTTTTTACCTTTTTGGTGACTCTTTCTCAGCCTCCTATGATGGTTCCTTCACTGTTCCCCGCATCCTAATAATGGAGCTCTCTGAGGCCTAGTTCATGATTCTTTGCTTTGTTGATACTCATTTTCTCAGATCTTACCCAGTCACATGGTGCTAAATACTCTGTATATATCAACAACTCCCCAATTTATATCTCTAACAGAGCTTTCTCTCACATCTCACTTCCATCTGATAGAATATTATTTTGACTTTATCTTGAAAATACATTTAGTATATTCAGAGTCTGATCACTCATCACCACCTTTAGTACTATCACCCTGGTGTGTGTAGCCACTGTTATCTCTCACTGAATTATTACATGGGCATCATAATTTGTCCTTCTGATTCGATCCCTCTATACATTTGTCAGCACAATGGACAGCGGACAAAATGAGACTAGACTCAAAGAGGCACAAGGGTGAAAGCAGGGAAACCTGAAGAGCGGCTAGATAGCAGTGGAGGTGGTGAGAAGGGGTCAGATTCTGGATCCATCTTGAAGGTAGGTCCAATAGGATTTGCTGATGAGAGAAAGTGAGGAGTCAAGGATGCCTTCAAGGTTTTTGGCCTGAGCAATCGAAAGCATGGAGTTGTAGTGAAACAGGTGAGATTTTACATTGCTAACGACTCAAATTTTATAATCTTTGGAAGCAAGATGGCAACCTGTATCATATGCCTTTAAATGTTCATACTTTTTGAACCACTGTTCCTATTTTGATTTTTTTCAACAGAAAGATAAGGCTCTTTTTCTAAATATGGTCATTATGATATTGTTTACAATAGTAAAAAAATAACATGGAAAATATTTATGATATAGCATTAGGTGAAATGATATGTTCACTATGATTAGGATAATGTAAAATATTTATGGAAGTGCATGAGTCAAAATCTGAATATGCAAAAGTAAAATCAATTAATTATGCTAGGTTAGAAAAGGAGCTATTTATTTTTAAGTTAAAATATTCCTTAATGTTTTGAAATATTTTTAAATTTATAAAAGAAAAATATTAGAAATATAATTGTCATCTCTATTTTAGACAATAGATAGGTCACTATCTGTTTACTTTTGTCAAGTGGTGAAAAATTTTGACAATTTGTTATGTTGATTTAAAGGTTTTAATGGCTTTTTATAAATGAACTCTCATAGACTTCTACCCTAAGAGTTATGTTTTACCCCAGCAACCTTATACTGGAATGCAGAATCAAGGGATTTTATTTCAAGGCTCAGCTGTATCTCTTATTCACTGTGTGATTTTGGTTGAGGTGTGTAACTTGAGTCAGGTTTTTCATTTGCAAAATGGAGATCTCGGTCTCTCTTCTGTCTACTTGATAGAGTAGTTGTGAAGATGAAATGAGATAATATATCTGAAAATGCCTTGAAAACTATAAATCACTACAGAAATCGGAGGGATTATGGTAATTTGAGTTGAGAGTACTTCTGCTTCATTCTGAAGATTATGTCCTTAGGTCTTTGTCATCATCTTCTGATCCCAAAAGGGATGCTGCCCTTTGAATGCGAGTCAAGTGTCCTTAAAGAACTAAGCAATAATAGAAGCATATCTTTTCAAAATAGGAGCAAAATTATAGGATGTTAATAAATCATATAATCGTCTCACAAAGGTTAGTAGAAAAGTAGAAATAACCGGCATAATTCACTGTATAAGAAATGCATTTGAAGTGCACTCAACTTGAAAAAAGGTAAACAAGAGGTACGTGAAAGCTTAAACACTCGAAGAAAGGAAGTAGTGGCCTACTCAGTCACTGTGTGTATTTTTTGAATAGATATTTCTGAAAAGGTAAAATACTAAATTAGTTTATTAATAGAAGATTAAATAATTCATCTGGATGAATAAATAATTCATCCTATATACTAGCAGTATATAGGGAGGTGTCCCATATACAGAATCTCAGAGCACAGAAGAGAATCTTCTCATCAAGCACCAATACTTTCTTGAAGAGGAGGGTTCATCAAGACAGTAATCCAGGTAGAATTGAAGAATGAGGACAATATCAGTTTTCAAGTTAAAGAAGTTGAGATCATGGCTCGCCTAAGAGAAGCAGATTTAGGCAGCCGGTGTTCAACAATCAGAAACAAAAGGCAAATGAAAGAGTTTATTGGTCTGCAACACATCTTTGCATTCTCTCCAAAGCTGCATATATGTTATGGGTGATAAAATCCATCAGGATAAAAATAGGATGCATTGTAAATTGAGAGACACCAATTATTATTTTTGAAATGACAGAAGAAATTGGCCCAAAGTTTATAGCTACTGCTGCAAAAGCTATACAATAAAAGCAATGTGATTATACAGTAGTTTAGCTAAAAACAAATCATCTGATGCTAGAGTAAATGGACAGAAATAAACTGCAAAGTACATCTTTGCTCATGAAAATGGGAATCAGTTTTGGCCTAGATCCAAACTGAACTAAATATGATAAAAAGGAAGAAACATGTGCTTTTAGAAATTTTTCTCCCCTACAGACTGCAGTCCCTGTTCATTCCTCGTTGTGTGCATCCAGCTTTCTCTGCAATGGCTTCTGAGTAGAATGGGACTGAATACGTCTGCCAAGAAAGTAGGTGACCTAACCATTTGGAATCTCAGTTCTGTCATCTATAAAATGAGAAAGTAGAAGATCTAAGGTCTTTTCCGACTCTTAACAAAAGAATACTTTCTTATTTCCAGCTCTGTTGTCACCCAGCCTTATACACCAATTTTAAAAGGGCTGACTTCAAGTATTTTTGTTACAGACTGCCAAGTTGATTGTTCTCTAGGGCTGTTTATTGCCTTTTGATATTTTAGTTTTCTTTATTTTCTCCTGTGTTGGATTCTCTGTGCCTTCTGTCTCGTGTCTTCTTTTCCTTGGCCTCATCCCTCATTTTGTTGGACCGTATTCTCCAGTAGGCCCTGATGCATGGGAGGTGAAAATTGAGTTCCTGCATATCTGAACATGACTTTATTCTATCCTCACTCTTAACTGATTGATTGGTTTCAAAATTCTAGGTTGAAATACTTTTGGGCCTCAGAATTTTGATAGCATTTCTCTATGGCCCTTTAGGGCCCGTGTTGCTGCTGATATGCCAAGTGCTATTCTGATCCTTGTATTTTTGTGTGTGAGCATTTTCCTCTCTGAAAGCTTTTAAGATCTTCTCTTTATTCCCACAGCACTGAAAAATGTGCTGTGGGGTGTTTTTAAACATTTAGTTATTTATTTTTATTGTGCTTGTTGAACGGGATGTTCATTCTGTTCTGTTCTTAGAAATTTTTCTTTTATTATATAGTTGACAACTTTCTCCCCTCTCTTCTCTCTGATCTTTCTTTCTGGAATGCCTGTCAATCAGATGTTAGACTCTCTGGACTGATTCTCTAATTTTCCTTTATTTTGTCTCCCATTTTCCTTCTCTGTTTTACTTTCTGGGATGTTCTCCTCAACTTTATTTCCTAATCATGCTACTGAATTCTTTATTTCTGTCATCATATTGTTCGTACCCAAGAGTTCCATTTTGTTCCCTAAAAATTCTCTTTTGGACTATCCTGTATTTTTTTCATGGATGCACTAAATCTTTTTATCTTTCTGAAGACCTTCATTTAATGTTTCGTTCGCTGGATTTTTTCTTTTGACTTTTCCTTTACTTTTGCGTTTCTTCTAGCTGTTACCTTGTCTTGGTTCTTTTCATTTATATTGCAGGCTTTCCGAAAATGTCCAGTGAACCTTAGATGTCTTTTCCTATTTAACATTAGAGGCATTAAAAACCTATTAGAAAAAAAAAAACAAAAAAAAACCCCCAAAAAACCTATTAGAAGCTCTTTGTGTATTGGTAGGACTTATTGAGGGTTGTTTTGCAGCTGTCTCAAACCCGAATATTCCCCTGGGGAACCCACAACTATTAGTACATATGAGGACCCTTCCTTGCCCAGCAGCCAGTTTACTCAGGAAAGATCTCTCCAACTTCTGATGGACAGAGTCAGTCTGATGGAGTCAGAGTACATGGGGCAAACTTGGCTACGCCTTGAGCCTCAGAGATGAGTCAGAGGAAGGAGGTTGGGGTGGCAGGAGGGGGTCTCAGTGTTCAATTCTGTTTTAAGAATGGGGTCCCACCCTAAGCTACTCCTGGCGGGCCTGTGTCCTAAATTCCTTGGGTTAACCCACAGTCTCTGCCTAAATAAGATAGAGGCAGCTGGACTCTAGGAGTCCAATTGTTCTTTGTAGATTTTCAATAAACTCTTCTGTCATCAATCTCTCTTTCATATCTACCTGCAGAAATATCTTTGATCTCCAATTCCTAAACCCATCTAATGTTCTATGTCATTAATTTTCTTGATAATTCAGCAACTTCCTTAAGATATTTTCCAGTTTTCTAAATATCATTGACATCACTTTACTTCTATCATTTGTTTTGTTCTCTTTGTGTTTACGTTTACTTTTCCCTTTCTCTCATTTTAGTAGAGTGTTTTTTGGGGGAAACAGACTAAGTCTACTGTTTTTCTTTTCATAATGAAGCATAAAACATAATTAGAAAATTCTAGATGATAAAATCAACCAAAATTCCGTTCCCCAGATTTTAGTGATTAACGCAATAGAAGCTGATTTTTTTCTCTCGTGTAATCGCCCAGTGAGAGTTCCTGATTGTTGCATGTCTTTCTTCCATGTGATAATCCAGGGACCCAGACACCTTCCATTTTATGGGTCATCTATCCCCTGGAGATTCCTTGTCTTTATATTAAGTTGGCTGAAGCAAAAGAAAGCATTGAGGAGGTCTGCCCCGGGGTTGAGTGGTTAAGTTCACATGCTCTGCTTCGGGGCCCAGGATTTCCCTGGTTCGGATCCTGGGTGCAGACCCACCACCGCTCATCAAGCCATGCTGAGGCAGCATCCCACATAGCAGAAGCAGAAGGACCTACAACTAGAATATACAACTATGTCCTGGGGGGCTGTGGGGAGAAGAAGAAGAAGAAAAAAGATTGGCAACAGGTGTTAGCTCAGGTGCCAATCTTCAAAAAAAAAAAAAGGAAAAGAAAAGGAAGCATTGAGAATACATACCTGCTTCTTCAAAGCCTTGGCCTGCAAGTCATAAGCATTATTTCTTCTTTCATTCCATTAATAAGAAATTGCCATATGGCTGCATAACAGGGGAGGGAGCAGGAACTTTTGGCTACTGGGGAAACACAATATTTGCTAGCCAACTAGTCATCTCTGCAGTCTTCTCCTCTGGCTACCAATTGTGCATTTATACCCTTTTTTCTACGTATAGAATAGATTTACTCCCTCCTCAAGGGGGATGGCCTAAATTCCCAATTTTATTCCTTTATCTATTTCAAAATCCAGTATCCCTGGATCGAGATGTGGCTCTTGAAGATCTGTCAACTTATAGACTAAAAGACAAGTTACCTTATTTCCTGACACCCCTCTATGCACACACATATACCATGTACAATGGTGGAGTAGAAGCACCCAGTCTAGAAAAGGAAAAACTGATAAACACAATAATTACTGATCTGTAGCAATGACAGACTCCTGATGTGCATGATTCTGCCAAAAGAGGAAGTTCCTTATTTAGGTACTTGATCTAAGTCTTGAAGGAACTCTTTTTTTCATTGCTCTCCATGGCCACCAGCACCATCTACTTGTCCGTCGTCTTCCACAGGCGTACCTGAAGTGAGTGTTGGTGAGTATATCATATTTTATATTTGTTCAGGTCTTCCAGACACTTTCTGCTTACTCAAATTTTTGGGGGAAACCCTTAGAGCTGTTTGAAAATCTTAGCCATCAGAGACCTTTTGAGGATGTGCTTGTGGTTACTTTGACCAAACATCTGCTTTGTTTGTTTCCAATCAGTTCCAGTGTCAGGATTTCCTAGGTATAGTTCTCTAACATGAATTATATCTTTGATTCTTAGTTCTTATGTCTTTTTCCAATTGTAGTGCTAGCTATCTTGAAGCCATCTGAAATAATAATTTTGACTAAGAAGGCAATATCCCTAATAATTTCTTTTCGTAAGGCTACCAGCTGTTTAATTGAGAAGTCTTAACAGGTTTTTTAATTATTATTTTTTTTGGACAAAGTACTTTTAAATTTTATCTTCTGCCTATTTGAAGTCTGGAAACAGTCAAATTTTATAAACTCCCACCCCGCCCCCACCTCTCAAACCAGCTAAATTTTGCCTGAGTGCATCTCTTTCTTGTAATATCTTACTAAGTCCACAAATTGATATCCAAAACAATATCTCGTTCTGACTTTTTCAGCCTCTTCTGGAATCATATTCTGGATTAATGCTGTCCGCTGTGATAAATGGACTCCAACATTTTAGAGGCTTAACACAAGAAGAAGCTTACTTCTTGTTCCTGTAACAGTTCCTGGCTGGTGGGAGGCTTTCCTCCATGAGGTATTTCAGAAACCTTGGTTCCTTCCGTTGGTCCTGCTGTTCCCCAGAACCACACAGCAGAAAGAAAAGAGCACATGGAGAAGGCTCATGTGCTTCTTAAAAGTCTCTGTCGATAGTAACACACATATTCCACTCATTCTCTATTGGTAAGAACTGGAGACACAGGCCCCATCTAGAGAGATGCCAAGTACTCCTGGGAAATGTAGTCTGCGGTTATGCATTGGCTTTCTTGCAACAACTCTGTAATGTGGAAGGAGAAGGAAAATTTTGGTAGACACCTATCCATCTCTACCACATATCTGGGGAAGCAGAGATAAATTATCTACCACATTGGGAGCTATTTTTCTACTATTTGATTTCAGCATTAGTATCAAAAAGTGTTTATTTCAGAATTCTTTCTATCTTTGAAATGCTTCACACTTTACTGGCACCAAGGAAGATGTTTTTCATTCTCTTTTCTTTTTAATTATTTTGGTTATCCCTAACTCAATAAGTAGAAGAGCTATTTGGGGTCCTATTGTGTTAGTTGTAAAAGAAGTAATTTGTTTTAATGTTGAAAAACTTAGTTGCATAAGATGCTTTTCAACTCATGACACTTTTGCCTTTCTTTGGGAATGGTTTCTATGATATATGACCCTGACCTTTGGCCAGAGACACTGATACAAACTGAGCTATCCATTCTCTTTAAAAAAATTGAAATATAAAAACAGTGAGACTTAGTGATTATGATTCATTAAAACTGAGTCACTTGAGTTGTAGTTTTCTAACAATAAACATGTCCTTGAAATCCTGTGCTGAGATTCGAGAGTTACCTAAATTTCTTTCTTTCCTGAATCTTTTTTGTTCAATTCCTTCTGCAACATCTTGAGAAATAGCAGTACTCTTCCAATAAATTCTCCCTTATGCTTAATCTAGCCAGAGTCAGTGTCTGTTATCTGGTGACTGCAACTGAAAGACCCTTAATTAGTACCCGAGAGAAAGAAGATTTATGATGGGATCTTCAATATCTGTCCAATATCCATTGGCATTTTGAAGATTTTTTTCTCATTAATTCTCATGTTAGTGACTTAGATTGAATGTGCTGTACCGTGGGCTACATGTCTCTTTGGAAGTCCAAGAAGTGGTTTCTTAGAACTAGATAAGTTTCGTTAGCTACTCTGTTGAATAGGGTGAGCTTCACTCATATTCTGCCTGCCTTTTTGTCAACAACACAGTGGTGGTAGGAAAATATGTAACAACAATTTTCTGGGATAGTGGCATTACGGAGAGTAAATAGCTTGCTCAAGGTCACCTAATAGGTAATTGATAGTTGTGGAATTTTAACCCTTATCTATAAGACTCCAGAGCCGAAGTTCACAACCTCTCTATATACAACCTTTTATTTGCCGTACAGTTAAATATACGCTGGGAGGTTAAAGATAAAAGTTTTTAAAAAGCCCTGCTTTTTGTCTTTAAAAATTCTATGGCCTGCAAGTAATTAGATGATATGAGTATAACAAGGTGGGTAAAAAAACAGAGGTATACATGAGGACTATGAGGATATAGAAAAGAATCCTGCATCCCAACATAGGTGTTGAAAGAGTGCTTTTGTGAGAGAACATATGAGCAAAGACTTAACGAATTATTAAGTGTTAGCAGGTCACAGAGATGGGAAGGATGAGAAGGTCCTATAAGTAGCAGGAAGAGTGTGAGCAAAGATATAGAAGCATCGCCTCTGTAGCTGTTACGAACTACAAAACATAGGGTGCAGGCCAGGAAGTGTTAGGAGATTATATTGAACATGTTGGTAGCAACCAGTTCATGGAGGATTGGGTGTAACTAGCCTAACCATTTGAACTGAAGAGGGAGCATATTGCAGTAGGGCAGAGCGTGGGTTCTTGAGCCAGAATGCCTGAATTTGAGTTCTGCTCTGCGTGATCTTGGGTAAGTTCCTCACCATGTATGTACCTCAGTTTACTCATCTGTAAAAAGAGGATAATAATATTTCTATTGTAAAGATTAAATAAGTTAATGTTCACAGAATGTTTAGAACAGTGCCTGGAAAATAGCAAGCCCTTTTTAATTTTGATAAAATTAGTCGAACTTGTGTGGGTTGAGAGAAAACTCTTGAATGATTTTAAAGTTTCTGGGTATTTTGATGAATGCAGGTGTCATTTCCTAAAATTAAAGATTGTAGTAAGAAAAGCAGGGTTAGTCAAAGAAAACAATGGATTTTGTTCTTTAAATGTGATTTTGAAAAAAAACCCCAAAAAATGTGATTTTGATACTTGTGTGTTATCCAATTGGATATAGTCTACAAATATTGAATTTTAGGAACCTGAAGCTCAGAGGTAAATTTAGAAATATATAAATCCTCATTGAGTTATTGATGAAACATTGATGGTGGATAACATCATCCAAGGTAAGCGTGTGCAGAAAGAGGAGCAGCGAAGTAAAGATGGAGCCCTGCTGGGAGGGCAGGTAGAGCCCTGGGAAGGGGATGGACAGCACAGTGCAGCTCACAATAAAGGATGGACAGACGTGAGGAGCCTGAGGAGGAAGTAACGCTATCAAAGTCAAGGGAACCCACGGTTTCAATGAAAACATCGTGAACAGTGTGGAATGCAAAAGAGAGGACCAGTAAGATAGGGCTGAAAATATCTACTGGATCTGGCAGTGTGGAGGCCATTATATTAGGCACTATAATCTGATGGCATGAGTATCACAGAACTTAAAATTTTTATCATTGTGAAAGGGTAATGGTTGGGAAGTGGCATTGATGAGAGAGCACCCCCTGACATTAAAAACGTAAGACACATGGGACTGGCCTCGTGGCTGAGTGGGTTAAGTTTGTAGGCTGCTTTGGTGGCCTTTCGCTGGTTTGGATCTTGGCCTTGGACAGGGCACCACTCATGAGGCCATGCTGAGATGGTGTCCCACATAGCAGAGCCAGAAGGGCTTACAACTAGAATATACAACTATGTACTGGGGGGCTCTGAGGAGAACAAGAAAGAAAGAAGATTGGCAACAGATGTTAGCTCAGGTGCCAGTCTTTAAAAAAAAAAACTAAGACAAAAAATAAATTGTAGTTGAGAGAACTAGAGGCGAGATAGTGCAGACCCAGGAAAGTTTATTTACTAGGAAATAGATACTTTAGATGGCACAGGAAAAGTTTTGGTAGAGGGAAGTTTGGGAAACTGATTATGGAAGAGTAAGTAGACCATAGTATAGAGATGAGATAGCTAAGAGAGGAGATTGATGCCTGAAGGGGCTCACATTGTTAACGGGATCAATAATATTAGGGATGTGCAGCATCATGGAATTAGCGGTGCGAGATTATTCACAGTAATTCACTGTTGCTTTGGGGTGGGATAGGAGTTGGGGAGGGCACTCCTCTTCGGAAGGTGTCAGTTCTTTCAACTGTCACTACATATGATATCAAAGGATTCGTTTGTTCTCCATTTCATATTCTAGTTTTATTTTAAGCTCACAACAACTCCTGGGAGGGCAGGAATTGGTTTTTTCAATTTAAAAGGCAATCGATCTTAATGTGACCATGATCATTTACCCATAACTTCCATATCTAGGAATAGATAGTAAGAAAATTATCAGAAATGCACAGAAAGATTTACATACAATCGTGGATATGTAATAGTCATATTACATATGTGTGTGTGCATATGTATAAACAAATAGACTTTATTTTTTAGAGCAGTTTTATGTTCACAGCAAAAGTGAGTGGAAGGAACAGAGAGTTTCCGTATGCCCCCTGACATCCATGCACACAAGCACTTCTACCATCAATATCCCACACCAAGGTAGTACATTTCAAAAATTCTATGAAGCTACACTGACACGTCATTATCACTCAAAGTCTGTGGTTTATGTACGAGTTCATGCTTGGTGGTGTACGTTCCATGGTTTTGACAAATGTATAATGAAATGTATTTACCATTATAGTATCACGCAGAATAGTTCCACTGCACTCAGTCATTGATATTTTTGTGCTATTTATGGTATAGGGAAAATGTGAAAACAACCTAAACATAGAACATTGGGCGATAGCTTACGTAAATTAGGGCTTATCCATATGATATAAAATGGAGCCATTAAAAAATATGCTTGACAGAATATCTGATAAAATGAGTAAATCTTTTTAATGCATTACTAAATGAAAAAAGAGGCAGGTTATGGAATTATATATATGTTTAGTTGTTGTATATATATAGAATATCTGTGTAAACACAGTACAATATCACTTTTATATTATGTTTATACATACATGCATACATACAAACATATGTATAGACAAAAGACTGGAAAGATATACATCAAATCTAAAATACTACTACAATAAGGCTGTAATAAACAGTTTCAATCAAATTTTTTTGCATATTAAATAATTGAGATATAGCTGACATATAACATCGTAGCTTAAAGTATACATTATGTTGATTTGACGTACTTATATATTGCAATATGATTATCACCGTAGGACTAGCTAACGCGTCCATCATGTCATATAATTTTCATTTCTTTTTTGTGGTGAGAACATTTAGGATCTACTGTTTTGGTAAGTTTGAAGTGTATAATTCAGTATTGATAACTGTAATCGCAGTGCTGTGCATTAGATTTCCAGAACTTACTCATCTTCTAACTGCAAGTTTATATCCTTTGACCATGAGCTCTCCAATTCCCCCACTCCCTAGTCCCTGATAACTACCATTCTACTCTCTGTTTCTATGAGTTTGGCTTTTTTAGATTCCAAATATGAGTGATATCATACAGTATTTGTTTTTTTCTGTCTGACTTATCTCACTCAGCATAACGCCCTCAAGTTCCATCCATGTTGTTGCAAATTGCAGATTTTCTTCTTTCTTGCTGAATAATATTCCATTGTGTGTGTATATATATATATATTTACATCTACTATGTCTTCTTTGTCCATTTATCTGTTGACGGACACTTAGGTTGTTTCCCCATCCTGGCTATTGTGAATAATGCTGCAATAAACATGGGAGCAGAGATATCTTTTTGATATCTTGTTTTCATTTCCTTCGCATATATATCCAGAAGTGGGATTGATGGATCACATGCTAGTTCTATTTTAAAAGTTTTTTTTTCTGGTGAGGAAGATTAGCCTTGAGCTGACATCCACTGCCAATCTTCCTCTTTTTGGTAAGGAAGATTGGCTCTGAGCTAACATCCATGGCTATCTTCCTCTATCTTACATGTGGGACGCCTGCCACAGCATGACTTGAGAAGTGGTGCATAGGTCTGAGCCCGGAATCCAAACCTGTGCACCCTGGGTCACTGAAGTGGAGCACGTGAACTCAACTGCTATGCCACCAGGCTGGCCCCTCAATTTTTAATTTTTTGAGGAACCTCCATACTATTTTCCATAGAGGCTGCACCAGTTTACATTCCCACTAACAGTATCCAAGAGTTTCCTTTTCTCTACAAAGTTGCCAACACTTATCTCTTGTCTTGCTGATAATAGCCATTCTAACAGCTGTGAGGTGATATTTCACTATTTTTTTTGAGGAAGATTAGCCCTGAGCTAACATCTGCTGCCAGTCCTCCTCTTTTTGCTGAGGAAGACTGGCCCTGAGCTAACATTCCTTTACTTTATATGTGGGACATCTGCCAAAGCATGGCTTGTGAAGCAGTGTGTAGGTCTGCACCTGGGATCCAAACCTGTGAACCCCAGGCGACCAAAGCGGAACGTGTGAACTTAACCACTGCGCCATGGGACTGGCCCGTATTTCACTGTGGCTTTGATTTGCATTTCCCTGATTAGTGATGCTGAGAGCCTTTTCATGTGTGTGTCTTCTTTGGAAAACTGTCTATTCAGCTCCTCTGCCCAGTTTTTAATCAGATTTTTTTTTTGTTGTTATTGAGTTGAATGAGTTCTTTATATATTTTGGAAATTAACCCCTTATCCGATATATGGTTTGCAAATATTTTCTCCCATTCTGTAGGTTGCCTTTTCATTTTGTTGACTGTCTCTTTTGCTGTGCATATACCATCTTATTAATTGCTTTCTGGCTGTTTTGTGGTTCCATTGCCATTTTTTCCTTCTCTTGCTGCTTACCTCTGTGAATTGATGGTTTTCCGTGGTGGTATCCTCTAATTCCCGTCTCTTTATTTTTTGTGAATTTACTACAAGCTTCTGCTTTGTGGTTACCATGAGGCTTACATAAAATATCTTATAGATATAACAGTCCATTTTACACTGATAGCAGCTTACTTCAATCACATACAAGAACTCTACCCTTTTGCTCCCCCTTTGTATGTTTTTAATGTCACAATTTACCGCTTTTTGTCTTGTTATTCATTAAGAAATTATAGTAGAAATTAAAAATTATAGTTACTTTTAATACTTTAAACTTTATAATATAGTTAAGTGGTTAACACACCATCATGTCACAGAATTAGAGTTTTCTGAATCTGACTATACATTTACGTTTACCAGTCTGTTGTTTATTTTTGTATGTTTTCATGTGACTAACTAGCGTCTTTCATTTCAGTTTGACGAACTCCTTTCAGCACTTCCTGTAAGGCAGTTCTAGGAGCGATGAGGTCCCTCAGCTTTTGTTTGTCTGGGAAAGTGTTTATTTCTCCTTCATTTCTGAAGGATAACTTTGCCAGATAGACTATTCTTGGTTGGCAATATTTTTCTTTCAACACTTTGAATATGTCTTTCCCCTCTCTCTTGACCTATCAGTAGGTTTCTGCTGAGAAACCTACTGATAGCCTAATGGAGGTTTCTTTGTAGGTTATGATCTTTTTTTCCCTTGCTGCTTTTAGGATTCTCTCTTTGTCTTTGATTTTTGACAATTTCATTACAATGTATCTTGGAGAAGATAATTTTGATTTGAAACAACAGGTGATCTATTTGCTTCACGAACTTGGATGATCAAGTCTCTCCCCAGGTTTGGGAAGTTCTCAGCTTTATTTCTTTAAACAAGCTTTCTGTCTGCTTTTCTCTCTCTTCTCCTTCTGGAACTCCAATGATTTTCATATTGGTCCTTTTGATGGTGTCTTATAGATCATGTAGGCTTTCTTTGCTTTTTTGCATTCTTTTTTGTTTATTCTCCCCTCATTGGGTTATTTCAAAATTCCTTCTTTAGCTCACTGATTCTGTCTTCTGCCTAATCTATTCTGATATTGATGTCCTCTTCATTCGTCATTTAATTCATTGATTCTTCAGGTCCAGAATTTCTCTTTCTTTCTTCTTTATGATTCCTATCTGTTTGTTAAATTTCTCATTTTGTCCCTGTATTGTTTTCCTGATTTTGTTGAATTGTCTTTCTGTGTTTTCTTGTACGTCATTGAATTTCCACAGAACAGCTATTTTGAATTCTCTATTGGGTAAATCACAGATGTCTCTTTCTTTGGGTTTGGCTATTGGAGGATTATTATGATTTTTTGTTGATGTCATGCTTCCTTGATCCTTCATGTTCTTTGGAATTTTGCATTGCTCTTTTCACATTTGAAGTAGAAGTCACCCCTCCAATCTTTGCTAGCTACCTTCAGTTGAGAGATACTCTTTGTTGGTCCTGCTTATAGTATAGGGTTTTCTTTGAACTTATATGGATACACCTGCTCCACTCTTCTTGTCCCCTCTTGTGGCAGAATTTTTAAACTTGTTTGTCTTCTCTCACTCTTACAATGCACAGTTTGGCTGTTGATAACCTCTCTTTTGTTTTCCCGAAGGTGGTACTACAGCACAAGATTGTGATTTCTCCCTTGCCTGAGATTGGCTTGTTTTCTGTGTGCACTCCCTTTCTCTCTGAGCTTACTCTCATCCCTACCCTCCGGAGCTCAAATAAGGAGCTGGCTGCAGAGTAGGGGTAGGTGTGGGTTTGGCACTTTGGGTGTTGGGGGTGTCCACGGGCCAGTTGGGAGGATCCTTGGGTGAGGGTTTCCCAGTAGCTCATAGGCAGATTCCTGCTAGGGTCTAGAACAAGTCAGCAGGACCCGTGTCACTTTAATGCCTATGATATTCTTATCTGCCTCTTTCTCTGTCTTCTCTCTTCCCCAGTCATGGAGCTCTTGCTTTAATACTCTGGATGCTTCAGGAGAGAGATGGGTTTCTTTAGTAGCATCCCGCACAGCTAGGGAAGTCAGGTGCTCACGCGCTGCTCTCCCCTTCCTCTTGTTTCCCCCGTGAGAGGGATACCCAGCCTCCTCTTTCTCTAAGCTATGCCATCTTGAGAGGAGGGGTGATGCACGCAAAGTCCCTCTTACTCACTCCAGTGAATCTAAACTTGTAATTTTTTTTTTTCTAATGGAGTACTGGAACTTCTCTAGAAACCTGGACTTCTATGAAGGCTCTCTTGTCTGTGCATATCTGCCCAAGTCAGTGTTTTCCAAGTGCTCCCAGACCATTGCTGAGGGGGATTTGAGCCAGTTCACAGGCTCCTCCTGGTTCCACAACCCATACTGGGGTCTGTCTGCCTATTATCCAATTCACAGGGAATGAGACTTAAAGGGGGGTCAAAACTGAGGGATGTCTTATGTTGTTATGATGCTGATGTCACTTATCTCCATATTTTTGATTACTGTTTTAAGAAAGAATCTAAAAGTGGGATCATCGAATCAAAGATAATGACATAGTTTCACCCTTGTGTTTATTTGGTATTTTCATTTTCTTTCTGTACAGACTTTGATGATAAGTCTAAGTCTTGTCATGGATAACTTCTCTTCATTACTGAAACATAACTTGCATGTAGTAGGTAGAGAGGTTGTTGCTTCAAATTTCTCCATATCAGCTCCATTTCTTCGTGGAAGGAATTGATGATTATATCTCTATTACCTAGAACAAAGCATGATCTGTAGCAGATGTTCAAAATCTACTGAGTGAATGAATAATCCTAGATTAAGGCTTTGATTGAGCTGTGTTTACTGTTAGGTGAGGCCACTGTGTGATCAGAAGCATGACCCTATGCCCCGCCTCTTCAACTTCATTGCTTCTAGGAGCTTGAGGTACATATATTGAGCCAGGCAAGACTTTTGGGGATAAGCTAGTTATTCAGTTTCCTTTCTTTCTTGATACTTGCCTGAGTTAGCTGCACAACATCCTGAATTTATTTATCATGGGGCTGGCCAAAGAATTTGGATTCTGACTTAGGACAAGGCAAAGGTCTTGCTTTAGACTTTGTCCTTAGCTGCAGGCACTAAACTATCTTTTACCGAGTAGTTCTGTATTAGGGGATTAGGGTATGACTCAGATTATGGCAAAATGGTATTGTTTTCACATCAGTCAGTGTGAGTCTCTGTGTGTGTGTTTCTACACGTCTCAGGAACTATGAGGAGGGAGAGTAGGGATTTTGTGGAGGCAAGATCCAGGCATTATTGGGCATTGTTTGCAATACCAAAATCTCATCTTATTTCTAACAGTAATCATGCAAAAACACTTTCGGCTTTAATATATTTGGATCCTGACTAGTTTAAGATAATAAATTAGACATCGCTGTGAATCAGTTTGGAGGGTTATGTAGGGTATATGCAGACCTAAGCAAAAATATTTTAGAATCAGTTTTGTCTTCACACGTTTTGGAGAACATCCAAGTTTGACCGAAAAACAAAATGCTGAACTAAATTAGTGCTGAAATCGAAGTTTGTATGTCAATTACCATCAAAATAAGGCTTCAGCCTTTTTCTTTTTAAATTCTTCCATTGGTAGCTTAAAACTTCACATTGTGTCTCCTCCGACCGATTGCTTTGAGTATGGTCTTGCAAACCCTGGGTGGCTTTATCTTTTCACAATATTTCAAGCACTATGAAGTCTGCCTTAAACAGCTGCCTTTTACGGTTTTTTGCATCAAAGATATAAGAGAACATTCCTCTTAGAATGATTGCTACCTTTTTGCATTCTGCCTTAGTTTACAGAAGGAGTTAGATTAGGAGAGAGAACTAGAAAGAGCATCAGGAGATCGGCCTATTTCAGCTGCCACGACTTTCCCTTCTGTTGTTTCCGTCTCAACTGGACTGTCAGGGTTGGTGGTGAACAAGTTTGAAGAACATCAGACCAGGACAGAAGGGCTTTAAAAGTGGGTCTACAGGAGCTCAGAAACTAGCTTGAGCAGGGATTTCCTGACTCCAAGTACTTTTCTCTGATAATATATGAGGTTAATCTTCTACACGTAAGTTTTAGCAACTGCTCGAATCTCATAAGCAAACTCAGTACTTCTCTTTTTTTTATTAGTTTTTTTTTTTTTTGAGGAATATTAGCCCTGAGCTAACTACTTCCAATCCTCCTCTTTTTTCTGAGGAAGACTGGCCCTGAGCTAACATCCATGCCCATCTTGCTCTACTTTATACATGAGACACCTACCACAGCGTGGCTTTTGCCAAGCGGTGCTGTGTCCGCACCTGGGATCCGAACCAGCGAACCCCGGGCCGCTGAGAAGCAGAATGTGCAAACTTAACCGCTGTACCACCAGGCCAGCCCCAAAAGTACTTTTTATTCACTGGTTTCTTCATAATCCTTCAACTCTATAAACTCCCAAAGGTGAATTTCTTTGTCTGGAACAGTCCTTACCTCTCGCCCCATTTTCAAATTCTAATTCTTTAAGCAGTGGACACTTCCAGTGTCTTCACGTGGTTATTGATAATTTCTTGTTAAACAAATGCTACTGTAAGGATTTTTATTTCAAATCATCTTAAATAAATATGCTTCAATTCACCTCAACAAATGGTGTTCTCTTGTTTTCTCTTTAGTAAGCAAAGTATCATAAATATTGGATTTTTAAATGTAATTTAAATTATTGAGCCTCTGTGTCTTCCTCTGTGAAGCTGTTGTGAAGAAAGACACACTAGGAAGATGTGGGAAATGTCAGCTCCCTTTCTCCATCACACACTTTAAAATTCCGTGCCTGCAAATTTTTGACTTATAAGTGACAGGTTGAAAATTTGAGGATTGGGAAGACTCTCAGGAACAATAAGGCGTTTGTTCGAAGGTGTCATCATTAGTTTTAAATCACAATTCCATGCTCCTCTCCTGGCATCTGACAATCCGGACGGGAGGATGTAATAGGATATGATTGCTGTCAGCAAAATGCAGAATAGAGGAGGTTTCAGAATGGGAGCGAGAGTACAGGGTCTGATTTCAAGTTTCTTGACGAGCCAAGGCCAGGATAGATTCCTGACATCTGCCTCCTTCATTTTCCTGACTGCCCAGAATTATTATGAAAAGCAATATCTGTTTCCTATGAAAGAATCCACACAAACCTGCTGGCTGGAGATTTTCTTTCTCATTGCATTCTGCAATATTTATCCTTTATTTTTTTCTTATCACTTTCACATTCTAATCTAGAGATGATGAGACATTGGCAGGTGGCTGCAGTGACACCTTTTAATCTTCTGTCACTCCACTCTTTAAGCTGTTATTTCAAGATTACTTTATTCACCTGCCGTTCACCCTCTCATCTAAATTTCAATTTGTTTCCATGTGTTCAGTGCACCATTCTTTTATGGAAACCATTTATAAAGGATCTTTTCAAATAGCCAGCATGTGAAATTTCTTTGGAATTGAAAATCTTTTAGGTGGTTTCCTGTCCTCCTCACCCCTTCCTGAGCAGATCATCAGTGTCCAGGAAAGCAGACAAGAGCAGAAGAATAAACTTAAGAAAAGAGAAAAAATTCTGGACCAGGATCCAATTGGAGGGCGTCTGTTCATTTAGCTATCGTATTTCTTCAGTCTTCTTCAATCTGAAATAGTTCCTTAGTCATTTTTTCTCCTGTGACCTTGACATTTTTAACAAATGCAGCCAGATAGTTTGTAGAATTTACCTGAAATTGGGTTTGTCTGATGTTTCCTCGATATTAGATTTGGTTATGCACTTTTTTGGGGCAGGGCTAACATAGAAAGATACAACATTGCCTTTCATCGGTGCATCATATCAACAGACATGTGATGTTGATGTGTCCCACTACTGATGACATTCCTGCAGTCTCTTGGTTAAGGTGATATCCGTCATGATGAACAGCATCTGATTGGGAGGACACGAGAGAGTGGTGGAAAGTATGGCAATACAGAAATAGGTGCTCTCTTGAAAGGCAGTCGTGCTACTCAGCTCCCACCCTTTGATTCCATGTGGGAATTGGGGTACAGTGTTGTCAGATATTATACTTTTTTTGAAGAGATTCCACAGATCTAAAATTCTATATGAAGTGAGCTGATCTGTAAATTTTGAGAACCATTTCAATCTTTTAAAGGAGTATATATAAATGTATATATATATATGTGTGTGTGTGTGTATACACCAATACTATGAAGACCAAACAAAATATATCTGCAAACTGGATATATTTTGAGGGACATAAGTTTGTAAGTTCTTTTAAGCAATGGGAAGAATAAATGTCTACGAAAAAATTTCGTTAACATTCTCTATCTGATTTGAGACTTGGCCACCACTCAAAGGATTGGAATGCAATAACATGCAATTGATTATTAAATTGTAATATAATGTGAATGCCATGTTACCTTTGATGGTTCAGAAGGCTCTTTAGGGTCTAGTAAATTTCCAGAGATACAATGCCGACAACTGATTTTAGTTGTGCTCTAGAACAGAAGTGCAACTGGTCTTATTATAAAGTGTCGATTAATAGAATGTGACACATCAACTTTTTATTCACTAATTCTAAAAACAATCTGAGCACCTACTAAGTGCCAGGCACTATTCAAGGCACGGGGGACAGAGCACTGACAAATACAGCAAAAATCTCTGCTCTCAGGGAGCTTCCATTCAACAGCCTCTTTCTAGATTGATGGAGTCATCATTTTATATACTGTATCACATGGTCACATCTTTAAAAATAGCAATGCTCCCTTCCAGTGCTCCTGTTTTGAAAGATAATTACTTTCTGTTGACCTTTCATTAGCTCCTTCTAATGGTGTCCTTGGCCCCAATGCTCAATTCATTAACTTGTGTTAATTAGAATTCCAGAAATATACTTGAAATGCCATAACCTTAATTTTATAAATGAAATTATTGGCTGCATGTTTAAACATCAGATATTACACATAATTTGTGAATAGCCCCTGTGGGGTGGCCTATAACTACATCTGATTGTGGGATTTTTTACTTTATTTGGCAAACGATTAATGCCAAATTAACTTTACCTATAAAATCTTCAAATGAAAAGGTAACTAAGTTTTTACATAACCTTTTTCCCTTTAATGGGGCTAAAACAGACTGGAAACAGGGGCGATTATATGAAACAATTGCACTGGGGCATAACAGGACAACATAGTGGACATGGGACAGTAATAATGGACACATTTCCTTTTTATCTGTTTACAGGAACTTCTTTCAGATTTAAGGAAATTTCCTTCAGATCAGTTAAAGGGACAAATTCTATAGAGGTACTTTACTATCCTTTCATGGTGTTTTTAGTCATTAAGGGAGAAAAATGAATAAAGAGTAATACCATTATGTTGGTAAAATATGTAAGTAACCAAGACATGCCACAGATGTGAGACACCCTTGTGAATAAGTCAAGTGAGTTTAGAACCAGTTTGGCTAGCTTGGGACCAGAAGTTGTGTAAATGGGTAAAAAATCTTGATCAGATTTTCTATAGTGTCATTTCTAGAATGGGCCTGGCAAAGGGACACAGAAGCCAGGGGAACAGAGCTAGTGTTAGAGTGTGGTGGTGATGGATAAGGAAAGTAACAGACAGGAATGCCAGAGACCTGATGTGAAAAAGTAATAGGTGAACATGCTTTCCAAAATGTCACATGAGAATGAGGGACACCAGGCCCTGCCTGGCCTCTTCGCACTGCTAGTCTTGCTTCCCAGAAGCAATCGTTATGTACGGTTGAATTTGTAGTCAGTGTTTACACTGCATCTAGGTCAGTTTTCTGTTGAACCAATTGGTTTACTGTGATAGTCCATTTTCTTTTCTTTTCTCCCTTAGAATTGATGTTAATATTTGAACTTTTCATTTGGATGTGTTTTGGTGTTCTCTATTATTAATATGTTTTCTAAATGCTCAACAAACCCGATATGGTCAAGTATAATTATCGGTTGTATTTCTTCCTGAGAAGGCTCTCTTTTGGAGCCTGCTGTCCCTCTGCCTTGATTGACAAGGTGGGCAGACGTCTTGGTCTGCTGGCCAGATAGTACCCTGGTATTCCCTTTCACTGTTTCCTGGACCTCGTGTCTTTTTCTTTCTTGGTTTTTATCCTTGTTTCGTTGGAGCATATCTTCTTGTAGCTTCCTAAAAAACTGTCACAGTTAGTGGAACGTTACAATATATAGAATGTAGAACAGATACATTTTTCATTCATTCATTCACTTATTCATCAGATGCTTTTTGAGTATTAGCTGTATACCAAGCATTCAATCATTTCTCAGGAAAATTATCTTAAGATATAAACCAGGTCATGCCACTTTGTTTAAAAACCTTTGGCTGCTTCCCTTTGCCCTTAGGATAAATTCCAAACTGGTTCACAAGGTCCTGAATGATTTGATTCCACTTCTCTGGCCACCTTCATTTCATCACACTTTCTCTCTTGCCTCCCACACTCTAGTCATCCTGGCCATCTTTGGTTCCAGGAACACACATGGCTCTAGCATGGCACAGCCTTTTCCATTGCCTACTTCACTCTTTCCCTGGATGTTTACATGACTGACTCCTCCTCATTTAGGACTTAGCTTAAATGTTCTCTCCTGAGAGAGGCCTTCTCTGAACACCCTCTCTAAAAAGGCCCCTGCCCCTTTTCATCTCTATCACAACGCCTTGTTTATGTCCTTTTTGGCAATAGTAAGCATCTTAATAAATTCATTTATTTATTCTTTAGCATGTAGACTTGATGAGGGCAGGGACTTTGGCTCATTCTCCACTGTATTCTTAGGGACGAGCACAGTGCAGGGAATGGAATAGCTTCCAAAGGAATGTTTGCTGATGCTGGAGTGACTCCAATCAGCTTGAAAAAATTTAAATGAAACGACCAGTTCATAGACCCTACTGTTTAGGGAATAGTGTTTGGAGAAAGAAACATTCCTGCTGTATGCCTTGTTCCTGTGTCCTACTCTGCTGTCTTCTCTCACTACTCTGCCTGTGGGTTCCAGCTGCCCTGAGCTTGCTGCTGTTTCTTCAATGAGCCAGTGCTCTCCCGCTCGGGTCTGCAACCCAGTGCTGTATCCTCTAATGGGCTGAGGTTCTCTGCTCTCCTGGGCCTAATTTCCACTTGGTCTTCAGACATCCCATCAGATTCCGTTTCCTCTGTGGAATCATTCCTGACATTCTAAGACTGAGTCAAGTGGTTGTTTCCTAGACTCCCATACTCTCCGTATAAAGCCTTTAATATCACAGCACAAGATCAAAATTGCCCCTTTATTTCTCTGTTGTTCATGTAAGAAATAAATTCATACAAGGTAGAGAGACTGAGCCTTGTTCACTCTTTTTACATTATACATAATGGATGCTTCAAAATAGGAGCTCAGTTAATAATTGTGAAATGAAAAAAATGAATACATAAATGAATAATGATAGAGAATATACTATAGAGGACATAATATCTTTAGAAAAATGTTTCTGAGATGGGCAAACAGCAATCTGTAGAGACAGCATTTTTTATTTTTATAAGGTGATAGTCACGTAGTGAGAACATAGCCTGAGGAAAATGGCAATACTAATTTTGTGTAAGCATATCACAAATGATGGAATGTATTAATTGCCCAGGCCATGGCAGGAAAGAGTCTTTTGGTGGGGGTGAGAAAGTTCTGATTTTAATGCAGAAAAAGATGCTGACTCGCAAATGAAGAGACTATGTTGATGAACACAGACATACCCATACACACAAACGACTAACATACAGGAAATTTGATGGAAATTATTGTTATTATTACTTTAATACATGCTGGGCATTGCATTAATGTGCTTTCCATGCGTCACCTCCATGAGGACAATAACCTAATGTTATCTCTACTTTTTAGAGATAAGATTGTGGAACCAGGCCTTGTTTCCATCTCTGGCAGACTTCAAAACCTGTGCTCTTTCCGTTAGCTCCACTTCTTGTCACAGTGAATAAACAAACCAAGAAAACAAATTTCTTAATTGAATTTTAACCTTGAGATAACATGGTTACTTGGTGTAACTGTCTGACATAAAAATATTGAAATGTAATTCCTGATTTATAATCTACCTAGCTGCAGAGAATGATATATATGCTCTGAGCCTTAACGCCACACACTTTGATAGAAAATATTATTCATGGAGTTTTAATGCTCGAATCTTAATATAAAAGTTTGGATTTTAAAAAATTGGAAAATTTTCATTGATTTATGGCATGCATACTGAGAAAGTAAAGAAATTACGAGTGTGCAACTTGATTAATTTTTGTAATGTGAACACATGTGTGACTGTTCTAAAAATGTAGATGTTGGATATGGTATGGTAAAGCTGGTGTGGCTGCAGGAGGAAGGGAGAATGAGGCTCGGAAGGAAGAAGTTTATTACACTCACAGGTCCCAGAGATGGGGTCACCATATGCCATGCAGGGCCACAGGGAAAGCACCTGTTTTCAGGTGGCAGATGACAGGAGTGAGGGGAAAGTCTAGGTCAGACAATTTTTGGAGTTTCCACAGGAAAGGTAAAGTAGGGAGAGTAAACAGTAACCTTATTGATTTAAATTCTTTAATGATCTAGGCCTATACAGATTGTCTATTTCTTCTTCTGTGAGTTTTGGCAGTTTGTATCTTTCAAGGAATTGGTCCATTTCATCCACGTTATCAAATTTGTTGGCATAGACTTGTTCATAGTATTCATTGATTGTCATTTTAATGTCACTGGGATTGAAAGTGATGTCTCCTCTTTAATTTCTGGTGTTAGTAATTTGTGTCCTCTACTTTTTTGTTAGTTTTCCTGGCTAGAAGCTTATTGATTTTATTGATCCTTTCAAAGAAACAGCTCTTGGGGTTGTTAATTTTTTTCTATTGATTTTCTGTTTTCAATTTCATTGATTTCTCCTCTAATTTTTATTATTTCTGCTTATTTTAGATTTAATTTGCTCTTCTTTTCCTGGTTTCCTAAAGTGGAAGCTTAGATGATTGATTTTAGATCTTTCTTCTTTTCTAAAATATGCATTCAATGCTATAAATTTCCTGCTTAGCACTGATTTCACTGTATCTCACAAATTTTAAGCTGTGTTTCCATCTTCATTTAGTTCAAAATATGTTAAAATTTCTCCTCCCATTTCTTCTTTGACTTGTGTTATTTAGAAGTCTATTTTTTAATCTCTAAGTGTTTTGGGATTTTCCACCTATCTTTCTTTATTGATTTATAGTTTAATTCCACCGTGGTCTGAGACTGTACGTTGTATGATTTTTATTCTTTTAAATGTGTTAATGTGTGTTTTATAGTCCAGAATGTGGTCTATCTTGGTGACTATTCCATCATATCTTGACAAGAATGTGTATTATCCTGTTGTTGTATCATATAGACTGTTGATGTCCATTATATCCAATTGATTGATGGTGGTGTTGAGTTCAAATATGTCCTTATTGATTTTATGCTTTCTGGATTAGTCCATTTCTGAGAAAGGGGTGTTGAAATCTCCACTGTCATAGTGGATTCATCTATTTCGCCTTGGACTTCAATTGGGTTTTGCCTCATGTATTTTGATGCTCTGTTGCTAGGCACATATACAGTAAGGATTGTTATATCTTCTTGGAGATTTGACCACTTTATCATATGTAACGCCTCTCTTTACCCATGATAATTTTCCTTGTTCTAAAGTTGGCTTTGTCTGAAAATAACATAGCTACTCCCGCTTTCTTTTGATTAGTGTTAGTATGATATATCTTTCTTGATGCATATACTTTTATTCTATGTATGTCTTTATATTTAACTCAGTTTTCTTGTAGATGACATATAGTTGGGTCTTGCTTTTGGTTCACTCTGACAACCTCTATCTATTTATGTTTTCTACGCTTTTTCTGCCTTTTGTGCTTTTAAATGAGCATTTTACATGATTCCATTTTTTCTTTTTTCTTAGTGTATCAGTTTAATTTCTTTTTTTACTTCTTTTTTTCCTGAGGAAGATTGGCCCTGGGTGAACATCTGTGCCAATCTTCTTCTATTTTGTATGCTGGATACTGCCACAGCATGGCTTGACCAGCAGTGTGCAGAACCCTGGGCCACCAAAGCGGAATGTGTGAACTTAGCCACTATGCCACTGGGCCAGCCTCTTTTTTTTTTTTTCACTTTTTTAAGTGGTTTCTCTAGAGTTTGCAATGTTCATTTACAACTAATCCAAGTCTAATTTCATGTTAGATTGCTACATGGGTAGTGCAAGTACCCATGTAACAACAGAATAATAAGTAACCTTGTAACAACAGAATAATACTAATTCCTCTCTTCTGTCGCTTGTGTCATTACTATCATTCATTTCACTTATTGATAACTATATATATATATTCACACATGAGCATACAGAGTTGAATATGTTGTTGCTTTTATTATGAACAAACTACTATATGTTAGATCAACTAAGAACAAGAAAAATAAAGGTTATTATTTTATCTTCACTTATTCCTTCTCCAATGCTGTAGTTTCTTTATGTAGATCAAAGTTTCTGATTTCTTTCTTACTAAAATACTACTTTTGCAATAAATACAAATATTTCTTGCCAGGCAGGTCTACTGGCAACAAATTCCCACAATTTTTGTTTGCTGAGAAAGTCTTTATTTCACCTTTACTTTTGAAGAATAATTTCACAGGGTATAGAATTCTAGATTGCTGTTTTCACTCTCTCAACACTTTGAGTAGTTCAGTCCAACCTCTTCTTGCTGTATTATTTGTGAAAAGTCAGATGTAATTCTTATTTTCTTTCCTCTATTGATGAGCCCCTTTTTTCTCCTTGATTTCTTTCAGGATTTTTTCTTTATCTTTGATTTTCTGAAGTTTGAAAACTATAAGCTTAAGTGTAGTTTTTTGCCATTTATCCTGCCTGGTTTTCTCTGAGCTTCATAGATCTGTGGTTTGGTGTCTGACATTAATTTGGGGGAAATTTCAGTTGTTATTTCAAATATTTCTTCTGTTCCTTTCTCTCTTTCTTCTCCTTCTGAAATTCCCATTACACGTATTTTGTAGTTGTCCCACAGTTTTGGATAAGCTGTTCTTTGTTTTTTTTTTCCAGGCTTTTTTCTTTCTACATTTTTAGTTTGGATGTTTCCAGTGAAATATCCTCAAGTTCAGAAAATCTTTCCTCAGCTATGTCCAGTGTACTAATAAGCCCATCAAAGGCATTCTTCATTTCTGTTACAGTGTTTTTGGTCTCTAGCATGGTTTTTTTTTTCTTAGCATTTCCATCTTTCTGTTTACATTGCCTATCTCTTCTTGCATGTTCTCTATCCTTTAGTATATTAATCATAGCTGTTATTTTTAAATTCCCATTTTGATAATTCCAATATTCCTGCCATATATGTGTCTGGTTTTGATGCTTTTTCTGTCCTTCAAACTGTGTTTTTTTTGCCTTTTAACATGTATTATAATCCTATCTTGATAGCCGAACATGATATACTGGGCAAAAGGAGCGGCTGTCAATAGGTCTTTAGTAATATGGCGGTAAGGTGTCAGGGAAGGGAAGGTTAGCTGTCAGTCTTTTAGCGAGCCTCTACTTCCACGTTGTGAATTTTATCCATGCTTCTCAGTTGCTCCTCCTCCCCACTAGGTGGGACAGGATGCCTACAGTAGGTTGGAGTTGAGTATTTCCCTCCCACCATGTGGGAAAAATACACCCAGCTGGAGTTGCTAATTTCCCTTTCCCGGGTCAGTTAGGTTCTGATGAAACTCCAGCAGGTTGGGCTCTGATTAAATAGTTTCTCCTGAGGGCAGACCTTGTTAAGAAGAACAGAATGCTTTGGGGTATTTCAAAATGGTTCCTTTTTAACTTCCTCAACCAGAGGCACAGAGGATTTTTCTCCAGTATTTACTGTGAGAACTTGGTAGAGCTCCTGGAGGTAAAACTCACAAAAATGAGGGCCCCTTGATGATTGGGTTCCGCTGAAGTTTTTATCTCTTGGAATTGTCCACTGTGAGCAACCAGTGATTTGTCAATTACACTTCAAATTTCCCTACCCTTCATTGCTTCCCATGGAGATTGCTGCTTCTGGATTTCTGCTCCTGTAAGTTGTGGTTCTCTGTATTCTTCTGTCAGTTTCTCCAATTTTGGCCGCAGTCATTTGTCCTGTGATCTCATTTCTCTTACGGATGTAGGAAGACTTGTTGATTTTTCATTTTGTTTAGCTTTTTACTTGTAGGATGGAGTGGCAATTCCCAAACTACTTACATGCTGGACTGGAAACTCCTCATATAATTTTGATATTAATCTCGCATCAGCTTTCGATATCACAAATATTTTCCTCCATTTTATTAACATGTCATCAACATAGTGTCTTTCATGGAACAGAAACTTTAATTTTAAAAAAAAATTATGGTACGATATATATAACATTGACCATCTTAACCATTTTAAGATGTACAGTTCTGTAGTGTTAAGCACACTTATGTTATTTTGCAACCAATTTCCTAAACTACTTTCATCTTGCAAAATTGAAACTCTATACCCATAAACAACAGTTCTTAATCCACCCCTCCCCCCAGCTCCTGGAAACCACCATTCTACTTTCTCACTCTATGAATTGGGTGCTTCATGTAAGTGTAATCATGTAGTATTTGTCTTTTCGTGACTGGCTTATTTCACTTAGCTTAATGTCTTCAAAGTCCATCCATAGAAATCTTTAATTTTGATGTAATGAAATTAATCACTGTATTTTGCCTTACTGACTGTATATTTGAAATTTTAAGACACCTTTCTCTTAGGTCACAAAGACTCTCCTACATTTCTTCTGAAACTATAAAAGCTACATGCACGACAATTTTACAAAGATACACTATTGGTTTTACATTACACATTTAGATTTTTATTTCAACTGGAGTCCACCCTCAAATGTTTATGTGGTTTCACACGTGTATTCAGTTTCTTTTCCCCAAATAGGGAGCCAGTTGTCCCAACACCATCTATTGAACAATCCTTTCTTTTACTATTATTTGTAGTCTTACCTATATTATTTTTTCATGTGTTGTCTGTCTCTAACTTATATTTTGTTCTGCTATTCTATCCATCTTTTGCTGTACCAAAACTATTTGCTTTTTTAAAAAAATGACTATTCTTATACGCTTATTGTTCCAAATAAATTTTATAGTAAGTTTACCAAGTTCCTCAAAATATTCAATTAGAATTTTGCTTAGGTTTGCTGTAAATGTATAGATTAATTTGAGTCATCCTATTCAAGAGTGTGGGATGTCTTTCCATTGAGTCAGATCATCTTCTATGTCCTTTGCTAGAGTTTTAACATTTTCTCCACAGTGATTTTATGTTCTTGTTAGTTTCTAGATACTTTGTAGATTTTATTGCAAGAGTGAGTATCCAATTTTAAATTTTATTTTCTAGTTGATTATTCTAGGTGTATATAAAAAGAATTTTTGTAGGTTCCACTAAGCCTTATGTATTAAGTCCTCTGTGTATATTTCAGCTGGCTACTACCTTAGTAGTGACTTAGTGACCAATTGTACTAAATTAAGGGCTTACCTTGAGCAGAATCGTTCAAGACCTAGATTGCACTGGATTCCTCTTGTGCACTGCTGTATGTACTTTCTGCCTCATCTCAGATTCCAGCCAATAGTTCTGCAGAGCATTTGACCAACTTTATGCTGACAGTGTGCTAAGTGTGTATGCTGGTCTTTTGTTTCCTGCCCTGGAGCTTCTTTGACTCAGGGAATGGGATGACTGTGGGAGCACACTTGACACTCAGAGTGAGCAGCCAGAATTGCTGGTGGACAGTTCTGAGATGCATTCTACAGCTCCGCAACTGATTGAGCACCAGTTATCCACATTGGTTTATAACTTAATAACATGTCCTTGTATAGGCTTGTGTCCCTTCTCGCTTTTATCCTTTTATATTAGTTAGGTTCTCCAGAGAAACAGAACCAGTAAACTGTATGGGTGTGTGTGTATGTGTAAAAATTTATTATAAGGAATTGGTTCTTGTGATTCTTCAGGGTTTGTCAGCAGGCCTGAGACCCAGGAAAAGCCAATGATTCAGTTTGAGTCCAAAGGCAGCAAAAACCCATATCCCAGTTCTAAAGTGGTCAAGAAGGAGAGAGTCTGTCTTACTTAGGGAGGGTCAGCCATTTTGTTTTATTCGGGCCTTCAGTTGATTGACTGAGGCCCACCCATACTGGGGAAGGCAATCTGTTGTACTCAGTCTTCTGATTTAAATGTTAATCTCATCCAAAAAAAACCCACAAAAAACAAAACACAACACACCCTCAAAGAAACACCGAGAATAATGTTTGACCAGATATCTGAGCATCCCATGGCTCAGTCAAGTTGACACATAAAATTAACCATCATACCCTCCCCAGTCCTTCTCTTCTGCTCCTGCATCACCTTTGAAGTAATCCATCTGCATACCAACGCTGTCTGCTTTTCAGGTAAGACTTGAGCTGAGATATCCATGCCATGTTTAGTATGTGAAGAAAGGTTTTGACTAGATGGGTGCTAATACTGGTGTAAGAGATATTTATGATTGCTGTAACTGCTGTCATTGAGCACTAATAAAAGAATATTCTATGGGCATATATATTTTCTATTGTTCTTTTGAGATCCTTTGAGATGTAGAATTGCTTTATGGGAAATAAAATTCTACCTTTTTTCCAGGCATTAAAGCTGGGTGCCCATTTGAACTCATGGATACCCTTTTTAAAGGGAAGGATATCACCCAAGAACACTTCCAATTTTCTGCAATCACTTCTTTTGCAAAGTAAAGAATAGCAGAGAAGTCATTATCATGTGAGGAGAGGAAGAAAACATATCAAATTCTTTGCTCTAATTTGACATGCTGAGTTTAGCTAAATTTATCCTAAGAATAGCTGCAAAATGCTGGTTGCTAATAAGACCCATCATTACCATTAATGGCTTGAACAAATTCACTTTTATTTATTGAATGGAAGAAAAACTGTTAAAATCTTTGAGTAACTCAACATGGTCTAAAGATTTAAAAAATTGTACTATTTAACATGATTGCATTAGAAAGGAATTTATTTTTCCCAATTGACAGTAGTTGTGTATATATATATATATATGTATATATATATGTATTTGTTTTAGCTTCATATGAATTAAAAAGAAGACATACTTTCCTGATATCGTATAGCCTCATTACATTAAGACTGCATAACATGGATCTTTATTATATGCTGGAAGTATTGGAATAAATTCAAAAAGATTACATACTGCTTTTGCATATACTTGACCTTTCAAGCTGCCTATCAACTGGAAAGATTTTTAGCCCTTAGAAGTACAGACAGCCCTTTTGTAGCTGACTATTGGGAAGTGTAGCAAATCATTGACACCAGTTAACCTCTGACATTTTCCTTTAAATCAGGCAGTGTTTTTGTCTGCTGGGTGAAGGCGACTCATTTCTATTTCCTGGACCCTTGGTTCAACCCAGCCTATCATGCTTATACAGTGATATTTAAAATGAAAAGAAAGAAGCTGTGCTAAGTTCTGCTAAATTTTAGATTTACTCTGAAAATTTCTGAAGATGTTCTACCAAACTAATGTTGGCTGTGACACTAAGTAGAAGTTTACTGAAAGAGGAGAGAGTAGCAGTGTCTTACGGCAAAGGGTGGTCAACCAGAGGGTGGACAGCCAATTGCCTCTTGCTTTCATCTTGGTGGCCTTAAGTGTAGAGGATTCTTTCCTACCAGAAGTTCATGAGAAAGGCTATCAGGCCTCTGAAATTTAAAATTTATTTGTAAATGCTCAGAAACTGATTAATGTGATATCAAGTTCAAATTGGGCTCTTCAGGGAGAATAGAAAGGAAATAAATCTATGAAGTGGTGAATACCCTCTTAGTTCAGTCTCGTTGAAAGCCAATTTTAAAGTTAATCTTGATTTGAATCAAAGTTAAAGCAAGCAGTATGACTCCTAAGAAACATGGCATTAGCCCAGATTCACTCTCTTCTTACTTGCTGTTGGTTGCCTGTTATACAGAAGTTAACTATTTAGTGTTGTCAAGAATTTTTGTGTTTACTGTATGAACAATTTTTGTAAATGAATGATAGAGGGGTTGTTAGGAAACACATGGGTTCTGGATTCAGTTACATCTCAATTAAAGTTCTGGCTCTGTAATTATCATCTATATGACTTTGGGCATGTTATTTAACTTACACGAGTTTCAGTTTCTACCTCCATCGGAAGGGGATTAAAATACATACCTTCTAGGATCACTGTCAAGGTTAGAAGTAATGGATGTAAAACAGCTGGCACAAAGTTGGTACTCAGTTGTTAGGTTTATCATTCAAAGGTTTGACATCATGGGTGTTTTGGGGTCCTGTAGAGCTGAGAAATAGAATGGTCTGTGTATTGCGTCTTGTCTTGGGTTCCAATTTCATGATCAGTTGCACTCTCTCTAGTCTGGATCGTGTCTCTTCTTAGAGCAGGATCATCCACTGATGGGCTTTCAGACAGTAAGCAGGTGTGAGCTACCCTTAAACCAAGTTCATGGGCCTTATTCTAGCAAGAGTAAAATCCTTTAATGTTTGATTTATAGCTTTAAAAAAAGATTTGAAGATTTTTGACTGCGGTCTTCGTAAGTGATCTTATATATTAGTCGTTACTGAAGGTTGGCTTTTTTGACTTTTATTTATGTTTGTTTATTCTTTGTGAAATAGCTCTTACCAACCATAAAGAATGATCAAGAAACAAACACTTGTGTAGCTACCACAGAGCTTAAAAAATATAAAACAATAACAATATATCTGAAATTTCCTGTATATCATGCTCCAATCTCCCTCATTCTTCAAACTACCCTCAGTCTTCTTTTTGGGTTGATGACTATTATGCTTTTCTAAAAGTAGCTTTACCACATATAATTATACCCATGAACAAGATGTTACCTACTTTTGTAAGTTTATTAAAACTTTGTAAAAAATAAATGTGTAGTGACTTTTAGCAATTGCTTTAAAAAATTCATTGAGATAATTCTCCTTTATTTTCTTAATTTGGTGCATTACATTAAAAAATTTTCTAATGTTGAACCAGGCTTTCATGTTTTAATATAAACTCAAGTGATTCATGATATATTATCTTATATACGTATTGTCAGATTAGATTTGCTCATTTTGTTTAGAATTTTTAAAAATGTTAACGGCTTAGATTGACCCACAAATTTGCTTTCTTACACAGTTCTTGTCTTTTTTTCAAAATCAGTGTTTTGTTAGCCTCTTTGGAGGATGCAGAGAATCTTCTTTTTTTTCTATTCTCTGGAATTGTTTGTGTCACTCGGATTTTTTTCATTGAAGTTTGATAGATTTCACCTGCAAAACCATGTTTTATTTGTGGGAGATATTTTGTTACTGACTCAGTTGCTTTAATATAGGACTTTTCAAGTCAGTTGAACTTTTCTAGAGACATTTTAAAAATATTTTCTTGGAATTTGTCCATTTTATTTAAGTTGTCAAATTTACTGTCATAGAATTGTTAATATTTTATGTTTAATCTTCTAGATCTGCAGTTCTGTTTACTTTTTCATTTCTAATATTGTTTATTTAAAAATTTTATTTATCTTTTATGATGGTTAAACAAGTTTATGGCTTTGCTGAGAGTGTCTTTAAATCTTTGTTTTCTGTTTTTATTAATTTTGACCCTTATAATTTTTCTTCCCTTACTCTAGTCTATTTGGGTTCATTGTGTCTTTTTTCTCTAATTTTTTAAGTTAGATATTTACTTACTTAATTTCCAGCATTTTTCACTTTCCAATAATCTGTTCAAGGCTATAAGTTTCCCTGTAAATACTGTCCTCTGAGCTTATATGTTCAGTATTTTTTTTTTGCTTTTATTTCTAAGTATTTTCTAATGTCCCTATTTGTTGTGTTATGACCCATAAGTTATTTAGAAGTGTGGTTTTATTTTTCCACTGTAGGAGGTATTGAGTTGGTGTTTTTCTTGTTGGTTTCTAGCAACTACATTGAGGTCAGAAAACAGTGTTTATTTTAGTACTTTTTGGAATATTTCTGAGAATTGGTTTATGGCACTTGGCATTTTCCTAGTGTCCTATGTATGATAAAAATTATGTGATTTCTCCAATTTTAAAATACAGGAACATATATTCCTTGTATTAAGCTTGCTAATTTTAAGTTAGTTTTGCTATTTTTTTCCTGCTTAATCTATTGGTTACTGAATGAATAATGTACAAATCTTCCAGTTTCACAATAAACTTGTTAACTTTGTGTTTGCTCATTGTTTGCATAATTTTTTTGAAACTAGTTTTTTTGTGTGTGTGTGTGAGGAAGACTGGCCCTGAGCTACCATCTGTTGCCAAGCTTCCTCTTTTTGCTTGAGGAAGATTGTCACTGAACTAACCTCTGTGCCAGTCTTCCTCTATTTTATGTGGGATGCTGCCACAGCATGGCTTGAGAAGTGGTGCTACTTCCGCGTCTGGGATCCAAACCTGCAAACCCTGGGCTGCCGAAGTGGAGGGTGCAAACTTAACCATTAAGCCAATGGGCCAGTCCCTGAAACTAGTTTTTTACATGCATACAATTTAGAATTGCTATATCTTTTTGGAAGATAAAACTTTATTAATATGTAATGACTCCTTTAATCTCTAGCGACGTATATATTTTTTCTGATTTTAATATAGTTCTACTATCTTTTATATGACTAGTATTGGCTAGGCATATATATTCTAAAAGTTTGATTTCAATCCTTCAGTGTTTTATATTTTATGTTGGCAGCATGCGTATAACATTTGGTTTGAGAATCTATATTTTAAATTGAGAGTTTAATCAATTTATATTGATTTGGCTTACTTATTAGTTGTAGTTGTATTTATTGGATTAATTACTTATAATTGTTTAGCATGTGTTTTTTTGTACTTCTCTTTTTACCCCTCTGACTTTTTTTTGAAATGATTGTAGTTTTATTTTTTTTATTGTTCCTTTTCTGCCTTCGCCCCACTGACACTAATTTGGATATTACTTTATTTCTGACTTTTAGATTTTAACTTTAACATGCATTTGAAAATAGCTTTTTTTGAGATATAACTCACATACCATACAATTCACCTTTTAAATTGTACAATGGTTTTTAATATATTCACAGAGTTGTGCAATCATCACCACAATTAATTTTACACTATTAATTTCCCTAAAAAGAAATCCCTTATCCATTAGTCACTTCTGACTTTCCCCAACCCCACCAGCGCTGGGTAACAACTAACATACTTTCTTTCTCAATAGATTTGTCTATTTTGGACAATTAAATGCAATAAATGGAATAGAGTTTGTTTTCTTTTAAGACTGGCCTCTTTCAGTTAGCTTAATCTTGCAAGGGTCACCCATGTTGTAGCATGTACTAATGTACATCATCCCTTTTTATGGCTGATAATATTCCATTGTATGGATATACCATATTCCATTTATCTTTGACATTCATGTACTAGTTTTTATGTGGACCTGTGTTTTCATCTCTCATGGATATATACCTAAGAGATGAATTGCAAGATAATATTGTAAATCTATGTTTAACTTTTTGAGACCTGCCAAATTATTTTCCAGTTTGGCATTTTTCTAATGGCTAATGATGTTGAACATCTTTTCATGAGCTTATTGGCCGTTGGTATATCTTCTTGGGAACAATGTCTATTCAGATCCTTTGCCCATTTTAAAATTGGGTTATGTCTTTTTACTATTGAGTCATAAGAGTTCTTTATATAGTCTGAATACAAGTCCCTTGTCAGATATATGTTTGTAAATATTCCCTCCCAACATGTTGATTGTCTTTTCACTTTCCTGATGGCTTCTTTTGATGTACAGTTCTTATTTTGATAAAGTCTAATTTATCTATATTTTCTTTTGGAACATGGAGGGGAGGTGTCTTATAGTTGTACTAGCACTTGGGTTAGGATCTGTGAATTTAGGATCTTGGACACATCTCTTTTCATCAAGACACAACTATTAATAGGGATAAATGTAAATAAATATATCATGCTCCCTATGTCTTAGTAATTTACAATCTACCTAGGTAGAAAAATATGTGCAATTAAATGTTGAATAAGATTTACATTTTTAAGCTTTTAATAATGGCTCCAGAGCCCCTTCAGAGTTACTCATTGAAATCCTTCCTGCCACCACCGATCATAATTAATATTTTCCTTATATCTAATTCAGGACCAAATGAAGCTTTTTCAAAGTATTTTTCCCAAATAAAAAATATCTACTTTTTAGCTTTTTAATTATAAGAGTGATAGCAAGTTAGATTTGCATTACTGAAAAGTTCACATCATCGATCTTTCTTTGAATCTTATGATTTGGTTAAAATAAAAACAAAATTGGTTGTTTTTATTTGATTTCTAAAGTTTTTAAATGATTTCTAAAGTTATTTTGGAAAGCATCCTAATGTCTATCAAGATGCTCAAGTGGAGGAGCAGCTAAGGGAAAGGAGTCAGAGAAGAAGGGCGGCCTGACCTGGAGAAAGAATTATTATCTAAGCAGGCCTAGGGATATTTTTGGACAGCTGAAAAGAGTGGGTTCATAAGATAGTTCTGTAGAGCTTGAAAATTGATATTTCCTTTTGTCCCTTTTTTTTTGGTGGGTACTTCAAATCAAATGACTCCTGTGGCTAGGTTGGCCTTCAGAAAGAAAATCAGGCCCCTTCTCATCCAGAGTTGACAGAACATGGGATGCTTCTCTGATTGCTGTCAGGTAAAACTGGTATTTGACATTAATAGTTTGTGCAGTCCCATTCAACAAGAGTTATTAGGTGTGCTAGAGTCCAGCACCATGGAGAGAAATAAAACACATTTTTCCCCTTTAAGCCAAATTAGTAGAGCAGAAAAAAGAAATACCTAAAAGATCTGAACTTTAATATGCTGTGATAAATGCTGGAAATGTCTCTCCAGTCTGCTAAGATAGATCTTACATAACATAAAGTAACCATGAAAGTGACATTCTACCATCTTTGACATATCCTGTTGGTTAGAAGCAAGTCATAGGTTCTGCCTGCACCCAACAACAGAGGATTATACAAATGCATGGCTATGAAGGTGTTTCCATCATGGTGGGGAATGCGGTTTTTAGTTTTCAAGGCTCTGCAATACACAAATTGGAAGAGATGTTGAGAGAGCCACTCTGTTACACCTTCACCATTATGTTTCAGGACAGGCAAGTGGTCCAGTGTGGCTGGAGCCTGGGACCCTGGGGACAGTTCACTATAGATGAAGCTGGAGAGGCAGGTAGGAGCCAAGTTATAAAGGATCTGGTATGTCATGGTGTGTGGGTAAGGTGAATTCACTTCCCCTTCAATGGGAGAACCTGTGATGCCTTTAAGCAAGAAAACAATATAATCAAATCTACATTTTAGAAAGATTTAAGCAAATCTAAATTTAAACTCAAGTTTAAGTTTAAAGAACGTATATTAGGTTTTTATTGCTATGTAATAAATTATCACAAACTTAGTAGCTTAAAAAATGTAACATTTATTAGCACACAGTTTTGTAGGTCAGAAGTGTGAGCGGGCTCTCTGGATGGGTTCTCTGCTTGGTCTCACAAGATGTTGGTGGGGCTGGATTCTGTCTGGAGGCCCAAAGGAAGAATCCACTTCCAAGCCTCAGGTCCTTGGCTGAATTCAGTTTCTTACCGTTGTAGGACTGAAATCCCCATTTTCTTGATGGCTGTTGTAGGGGGCCTCTCTCAGCTCCTGGAGTTCACTCTCAAGACCTTCCATAGGGCCCCTTTCATCTCAGCAATGGAAAGCCTCCCTTGTGTTAAATCCTTCTTGTGCTTTGACTCTGTCTGACTTACCCTGTGCTACCAGCTGGAAAAATCTGTTTGCCTTTAAAGGGTTTATGTGGTTAAATTTGCTCCACGCAGCTAATCTCCCTATCTTAAGGTCAACAAATTAGTAGCCATAATTACATCTGCAAGATCCCTTGTTATATATGGTAACATGATCATTAGAGTGATATCTCATCATATTCATAGGTTCTGCATATACAAGGGGAGGAGATTATATAAGGATGCAGGTCATTGGGGTCATTCTTAGAATTCTGCGTATCACAAATAAAAGGTGAGGAAGAATTGGAGGTTGCTCCTCACTTATGGTCACCTCCACCCACTGGAGTCTCAAGTAACAGGCTGGCTGCTCAAGGATCCTTTGAGGTTCGTGTGTCAGCCTATAAGGATATCTAAAGGGGATTTTCATTTAGGATTTCAAGGAAACAACACAATGTGAGGAACTGCTGCTCACGACTGAGCTCGGGCTCCATAATGAGAAATCACATAAAACTTTCTACAAATGGTATGCAGTATATTTCTATATTAGTTTCTAATTTGGTATCACTAAGTTGAAGGTGACTATCTCTATCTGTGCAGCTGAGGGAAAAGTCTTTGATCTGGTGTTGAATTGTGAGTTCCCCATTGCTCCTCAGCTCTTCCTGTTAGCTGTTCATTCTGGAAGGCTAGATTCTTGTTTCTGGGTCCTTAATACTGAATCATGGCCTTTATTTCATCAATTGCTCAAAACACCAGATTTAAGCACCAAATCTCATGGATCCCTTTGCTGTGTTCAATATGCTCTGCAGAGTCACAGCTGCCTCTTTGCATCTTAAAAAAAACCCCTCCTTTTTATTGCACCCTATAACTCAATGGTGATGGTTTAAAAAAAGTCTTTGCTTTTAAACTAAAGAACATTGGCTATACCTGTAAATACATACCATAAAGAAAAATGGACCAGACATTTAAGACAAGGGAAAGAAAAACGATTTAAAAATATATATATATTGAGTCAGCCTGGTGGTCTAATCATTAAGATTCGGCCCAGGTTCGTTTCCTGGTGGTGGAACCAGGTGGCTCACACAGAGACTTAAACTAACAACTGAGATACACGACCATGTGCTGAAGCTTTAAAAAAAATTATACATATATATATATATTTCTTTCTAGAAGTCCTTTTTTTCTCCCCGAATCTGCTTTTTATTCAGGATAGGCTTGGTGTGCTCATCTTTGTGATTGTTTCCTTTATTTATTTATATTGCATCAGGGCCCTTCTGCAGACCTCGGAGAGCTGTCTGTTGTTTCTACCCACTGTGACTCTCAGTGGCTTGCACTGTGAGCTTAGTTTTGATTGTGAACTCACTCCTTCTGTGATCTAATTCAAGGAAGCTTTTGTTTAAACTGTATATGCTTCTGCTGTTACAGAGGGCCACCAAGCTTTGACTGCATTTGTCCTCTCTGAGGATGTTGGCTCAGTAGGAGAGAGCCAGTGTCACCATTTTACCTTTGTTCCCTTCAGTCAGACCCAGCTCACTTTTCTGGAGGACACAGGAAATGAGTCCCTAGAGACTCCCCTCCCCTCTGGGTGTGTCTGGTGACAGTCCTGGTTGTTGTACCGTGGGAGAGATGTTCCAGTACCTCACTGGCCAGAGTGCTGCATCAGAATCAGACCTTGAATTATGCACACACAAAGCCAAGATTACGTTTCATTTGTGACACAATTAAATATTTTTCCTGGTTGAAACAACTCAAAGTTTTTACTTCTTTCTTACTTCATGCCCATTGAATTTTGGGTGATGGTAGCAGAAGATATGTGGATTACTAAGGCAATGTCGCTCAAGGCATTGAGGTTACTGGGGCTTCCAATGATAGAAGAAAGCTAAATGTGTATTTTGTTTTACTTTTAGTAAGAAATAGGATATTGGGGCGGGCCCCATGGCCAAGTGGTTAAAGTTCTACACTTTCTGCTTTGGCAGCCTGGGTTAGCAGGTTTGCATTGAGGGTGTGGACCTGCTCCACTCATCAGCCATGCTGTGGAGGTGTCCCACATATAAAGTAGAGGAGGATTGGCGAGAATGTTAGCTCAGGGTGAATCTTCCTCACACACATACACAAAAGAAATAGGATAGTCGTACAAAACAGAAACACTTCATATTTACTAGTAACACAAAGGACTTTTATTCATGGCAAATTACATTCCTAGAAAAGTGTTTCATTAGGAATAATTATTTTGACTGATTTTCTGTAGAAACAATGCTATATGATGAAAAATGTTTCATATTTGATATTTTAAAATGTTCCTCAATGATATACTTATGTGTACCTAACATATTGAGGCTGAAATTTGACTTCCCATCTTTAGTGATTGTCTCAGCACCTCGTACATTCTTTTTTTGTTTCTGAGGAAGATTAGCTCTGAGCTAACATCTACTTCCAGTCTTCCTATTTTCGCTTGAGGAAGATTGCCACTGCACTAACATCTGTGCCAGTCTTCCTCTATTTTATGTGGGATGCCACCACAACATGGCTTGGCAAGCAGTGCTAGGTCCACACCAGGGGTCCAAACCTGGGAATAAAGCACACAAACTTAACCACTATGCCACCAGGCTGGCCCCAGCACCTTGTACATTCTTAAAGTAATTGTATGTGAGTGTGTCTCCCTAATTAAAGAATTGTCTCTGCGGGCATGGGATATATTTTATTTCATATCCTGAGTCCTTTTGTACCCCTTCATCACAATGCCTGGCACACAGAGTTATGCAATCATTGTTAAATAAGAAGCCAAAGGAGTGTCTTGTTAGAAAATGTTCTGAAAAAAAAATTTTATGATTAAAAATGGGAGCATTTATTAGTACTAAGACACATTTTTCTTAAATAACAAAATTATCTATCTTTACAATATTTCTTTCCTATCCTCAGTCACTGTAGTTCTGATTACGAATGTAAAATATCAATCTCAAAGGACAAGTTGAATAGAAATGATCAGAGGGAGAAGCAGAAAAAATTTTAAAGTTCATTAGAGTTGTATGAATAAATGATTCGGTAAATAAAAACAGAAAAGAAGAACATCGATAGAATTTTGGTATTCTTTCGTAACATATATTTTAGTTACCTCATTAGAAAGTTGTGGTCAGTGGAGAGAGAACCAAGAGCAGAACCAAATATCAGCTGTAGAGCTTTAATCATATCTCAGAAATCAAGACTTTAGTGTTTATAATTATTAGGGACCTGTGAAGCATTTTTAAAATTCCTGGGATGTTCAGTCCTGCTATTTTCCGGTTTTGTGTCAGTGGAAAAGTCTCTCCAATTTTCTGCTGTGAAGAAAATTTACCAAATTGCTGTCAAGCTTCTGTATTTTTGCTCTTCATTTTCAGCTACACACACTCAAGCACACAGTCCGAACTCAAAGCCCTCCTTCTGTGTGTTTTCAGGACACGCTTTCTGCACAAGGAAACTAATTTCAGAGACTCCCTTGGTAGAGCAGAATCATGATGGTGAGGGTGTGCAAAACGGTTGAATGAGGTTTTGTTTTTGAAGAAACACCAGTTGCTAGGCAGGCACATAACTGCTCTGCTGGAATTCAGTCACTAGAACAATAACAAAAGTTATTAATTCTTTATCTCCTTAAGCAATTCAAGCATAGAGTTCTTGATGTGTTGTTCAGATGTCAGTTGGAATTGTCTATACCTTGTACAAAATCCACCCTCTCTGAATTTGGATGCAAGTTCTGAAACTCTTAAAGATTCTCTCTCTGAAGACAGCGATCTGGTTAATTTTATTTCCCAAGTATCTAATACTCTGCTTAATAAATGATTTTGGTCAAAAATTATTTCTCCTTTGTTTCCCTTTAAACTCCTTTGCCACTTTTCCTCATCACTTCCTTGAATCCCAGAGTTGGAGGGAACCTGATAGATTATATGATCCAGATTCCCAGACTTTGCTCCATGACAGCTCTGACGACTTCTGCTTTACACGGTAATAAAAATTATCTCCAGCCTTAATCCGTTTTATGGAAAGGTAGTATTAATAATTAAAAACGTATAGCTAAGCTTTAACTATAACCTGCCCCTCCCCAACTGTCACCCTTTTCTAAAGTGGTGCTTTGTGTTCTGAGGCAATTAGTCAAGATCCTCTGTGATAGCTGTGTATAATCATCTAATTTACCCCTCCTTCCCGTACATTTGCATATCGTAGGTTCTACTGACTCTCAAGTCTCATAAAATAGGGTAAGCCAATAGCTATAAAGTGACTTTTGAATTAAAGATTTGTTCATCATCATTATTAATATAGAATAAGGTATCATCTTCTTTAATCTCTAGATTCATACTTTTTATGAGCTTTTCATCTCCCTGTTTTTCATCCGCTTAGTTATTAGAAACAGATGAGCAGTTATTACTTTGCTATGTGTCCACTAGATCAAGGGACTTAAACTCTTGTTGGTAGTAAGCAAAAAACCCTAAACAAGTTAGTAGGGTTTTAGTTTTCTGAATTTAAGGTATATTTGTACAAATATAAGCATAATATTAGCATATTGTAGGTCTTTTTCTCCAATTTTCCTTTTTACCATTTTTTTTTTTTTTGCTGAGGATCACTGGCCCTGAGCTAACATCTGCTGCCATTCTTCCTCTTTTGGCTTGAGGAAGAATGTTCTTGAGCTAACATCTGTGCCAATCTCCCTCTATTTTGTATGTGGGATGCCGCCTCAGCATGGCTTGATGAGCAGTGTGCAGGTCTGCATCCAAGATCTGAACCTGTGAATCCCAGGCTGCTGAAACAGAGCACGTGAACTTAACCACTATGCCACTGGGCTGGTCCCTCCAATTTATTTTTTACTTATTTGCAATCTAAAAATAAATTCAAGGAAGGAAGACTGAAGCAAAAAATACTGTATTTTTAATTCTCAAAACAATTTTGTTAGGTAGATATTTTTATTTCCATTTTATGGCTGAGGAAACTGATTTTCAGATAAAGTACTAACTTCTCCCAGTTTACATATCTAATGAGTGGCCTTAAAAAATACTTTACAAATAGGAAAAGAAACAGAATTACAACTAGAAAGTCTATGAAACAATACAAGCATAAGGAAACAGTACACTCAATTCTTATATTTAAATAGATCTTGGGGAAAGAAGCAAATTTAGGATAAGGTAAAAAGAAATATTCAGGATTATAAAGCTATAATTAAGAAAATTATTTAGTTAAAAATCAAATCAGGGGCTGGCCCCGTGGTGCAGCAGTTAAGTTCACACATTCTACTTCGGCTGCCCAGGGTTCGCCTGTTTGGATCCTGGGTGCAAACCTACTCACCGCTTGTCAAGCCATGCTGTGGCAGGCGTCCCACATATAAAGTAGAGGAAGATGGGCACAGATGTTAGCTCAGGGCCAATCTTCCTCAGCAAAAAGAGGAGAATTGGTGGCAGATGTTAGCTCAAGGCTAATCTTCCTCAAAGAAAAAATCAAATCAATAATTATTTCCAGAAGATTCCAGAAAGAAAAAAAAAATTAGAAGAGGAGGAAGAGTGCCATCTTGAATGTAGAACTTCACAAACAGCTCAGTTAAAAATAGAACATAATGATAGTAATACTTCATAAATGGAAATACTGCATTAGTAAATACTAATACTAATATAAATATATAAGTAAAGAAAATATTTATCTGTCTCCTGTTTTATAATTTACAAATTTATTTCTTATGTTGCTTCATTTATTATTCAAGTTAATCGTTCCAAAGAAACATGGAATATCTAAAGTGATGAAACAAAATTAGTCAAATAGTATATGTGTGATTCTTGATATAGAGATATGTGTTCAGAATCATCTTCCCACAACCTCTAGGGCAGACCTACTGGTGACTGCTGGCAAGTGTACATATAAGGAAGAGCTAGAAAGTAATCCAAGACAATACGTAAACAAATTTAAGACAGTTTGATAGACTCTATTTTTTATAATAAAAATATGTGTTATATCAGAGCAATGGGAAGAATCTACCCAACTTAGGAAACAGCATGAGTTTGAAGTCAAAAGATTTGGCTTGTGATCTTAACTCATTCTTTAAGTGATGGAACCAGCCAACTCAGTTCTTTGGTTTTATTTCTTTAGCTGTAAAATAAGGGGTTTGGATAACATCAGTGGTTCTCAGTTGGGGGTGCACCGGCCTCCTCAGGTGTGTTCGCAGTCATTCTGTGGCACAGGGAACATTGACTCTTGGTGTTAATGCCTCGTAGGGCTCTCTGTGATTCCTGCTGTTCACATCCGCTTCTTCAGGAGTTATTCATCTTTACTAATTCACTTACTGAAGGGGGAAACCACAGAACAGATTTTAGTTGGGAAAATGGTAATTTTTTTTCTAAGTTTAAGAAAAGCTAGGCAGATTTCTTTAAGGAAATATCTTAAATATTCAGATGCTTTATTCAGAGGAAAGACATTATATGCCTGCACCTTTTGGCATCCCAGTGACTAGGAAGGAAGGCCCTAAAGTGAACAGGCCAAGCCCCTAAAGCCAGTGCTACCTGAATAATTTTAAGAGAACGAGATACTTGGTCATAGCATCCGGCTAAACCTAAGTGATCAGTTTTCTGTTATGAATTTCCGCTTAAGATTGCTGAACTAAACCATGCAGCCTTGATAGAACCTTTCTTAGGAGAAACTCAAATGTATTTTCAAGCACGATTGATTTTTACTTGGGTTTTCCAAGCAAAACTATTTACCAAGAGTTAAACACTTTCCTTACACTCTCAATGGATAGGTTAAGCTTTACTTGAGGATGCTAGAAAATTCTCAGGAAGTACATCAAACAGAAATGATGCATTTTTCTCCATTTTAGGTTTATTGCTGAAGTCACAGAGCTTCACAGTGTTTGAGTTTGGAATGTTTCCTGTGCTTTTATCCTTTCTGAAATACATCAGACAGAAATGATAAAGAAAGGCACTCCAGCATTGCTCTCACCTGCTGAAAGAGCTCCTGAGAAATTTTGGTTGTTAAAGATTGCTTCCCTGACTTTGGAGGAGAAAAAGTAATTTGGGATAAGTCACGATAAGCATCTAGCCTCGGTAGACATCCACATGAACCAAAATATCACTTCTAGGAGCCTTACCCTTTGCTAAATATACCATCTCAGCCAGCAGATTCCTACTAGGTAAGTATAGCTCAGTGAAGAAACATACTTTGTGCCTGTGAGAATGGTGAAAAAGAAGTTTCATAGATTTAAATTGACTGGTATGACTGGAGTGTAAAATATCTCAAAGAGAAAGTGAAACTTTAGAAAGTCTGTACCCTCCTAGGTTTTGTATAATGAGGATTTTAAGAGCAATCGATAATCACTGCATAATTGGTTTCATTTTTAGGTAACTTGAAAGACCGGTAGGAAAGACACATTTACCTTTGTTTTTAGAAGTGGATGTTCCTTGCAGTGGTTTGAAGGGGTTTCTTATAGATTGGATGGAAATTATTTATGAAAAATGAGATGAAAACAGTGATTTAGCAGCAACACGCTTTCTCAGCTGCACCTGTGTTCAGCTGCAAGCAGCATGAAGTTCCCCAGGAAGTACCATTTATTTACCACCACAGTGGAAGGTAAACAAGGCGGTCCTGGGGTAAAATTATATAGCACAGAAAGTCAAATAAAAAAAAAAACCCTTAAACTTCTTTCGATAGATTGGTAGAATCTCTTTAAAAAACAACAGTGTCTCCATTTTCAAAGCTCCCTCTCCTCCTTAAAAAATACCCAGAGGCCTCCTTGCACCTGCCCTCCTCATGTGTTTTTAATTTAGTGTGAATGGGTGTGAGTTCACATATTTCTCCTACCGTAGCGTATTTGTGACTCTTTCTCTAAACTTTTGTTTGTCAATTAGAATTTATGCACCACTGAGATGGGTGATATCTTTTAGGTTTTGTTTGCTGTATTCCCTAGAGCTTTGCACATAGATGGTGCTTAAAGCATTTGCTGCATAGATTTGAATTTATGATTAAATTATTCAGAATGAGAATGCCTGACTGTCCATAATCTGGCTTGGCCATTTTAGGAACTACGGTGAAGAAGAGAAAAATTGAGATGGACTATCTCAGATGACTTCACAACCAGATAAAGTGAAATCAGCTCCATAAGTTGTAGGTTATAGTTTGATTTGTTTTGCTACGCAGTATTTTTTTTTTTTTTTGAGATGGAAAAGAAAAGCTGTGGGCGCCATCTGGTGGTAAATGTTCCCCCAGTCTCAGTGTATCACGTGGCAGAGGACCTATGATACAGGCCACTAGAAAGCAGAATATTGACATAAACTACCATATCTGACCTGTTTTGTGGGTCACTGGCATTACATCGCACTCCTGAAACCTGGAGATGCCCTAGGTGAGAAAATCACCCCAGCTGCTCATTCTCAGCCCCTCCCTTGCACTTCTCTGCCTGGGCCTCATTCCCATTGACATTCTTCTTCTCTGCTCTTGCAAGAGTCATGCCTTCTCTCCTGATGTCTCTCGTTCCTTTCTTCTGCTCCAAGGCCTCCAGGGCTGGGAAACAAGAATACAATCTCGTTGCGAGGTATATATCAAACATTCTGTATCTCTCTATCTCAAGATAGACCTCAAACCTTTCAGCACTATCTATTGCATATGGTAGTAATATGTATGGTAACTTGTGTTCCTTGAATGCCGGCTTTAAGAGAAACATTATGAGTTTCGTTATTACAACACACCTGCAAGATCAGCATTTAAAAAAATTGATTTATCGAGGTCATAACATCATGTGATTTCAGACATACATTATTATTTATCAGTTTCTGTATAGATTGCATCTTGCTCACCACCAGTAGTCTGATTTTTATCCATCACCATATATGTATGAGCCCCTTTACCCCTTTTGCCCATTCCCCAACCCCCTGCACCTCTGGTAACCACTAAACTATTCTCTTCTTCCATGTGTTTGTTTATTTCCCACATACAACTGAAATTATTCAGTGTTTGTCTTTCTCTGTCTGGCTTATTTTGCTTAACATCATAACCTCAAGGTCCATCTGTGTTGTTGCAAATGGGATGATTTTGTCTTTTTTTATGCCTGAGTAGTGTCCCATTGTGTGTATGTGTGTATATATATATGTACACCACATCCTCTTTATCCATTCATCAGTTGATGGGCACTTGGGTTGCTTCCACGTCTTGGCTATTGTGAGTAAAGCTGTGATGAACATAGTAGTGCATAAATCTCTTTGTATTGTTGATTTCACATTCTTTGGATAAATATCCAGTAGTGGGATGGCTGGATCATATGGTATTTCTATTTTTAATTTTTTGAGAAATCTCCATACTGTTTTCTGTAGTGGCTGTATCAGTTTGCGTTCCCACCCGCCGTGTATGAAGGTTCCTTTTTCTCCACATCCTCTCCAACATTTGTTATTTTTTGTCTTGGTAATTATAGCCATTCTGAGTGATGTAAGGTGATATCTCGTAGTTTTGATTTGCATTTCCCTAATAGTGATGTTGAACATCTTTTCATGTACCTGTTGGCCATCTGTATATCTTCTTTGGAAAACTGTCTGTTCATATCCTCTGCCCATTTTTTGATTGGGTTTTTTGTTTTTTCGTTGTCAAGTTGTATGAAATCTTTATATACTTTGGAAATTAGCCCATTGTAGGACATATGATTTACAAATGTTTTCTCCCAATTCGTGGGTTGTCTTGTCATTTTGTTCATAGTTTTCTTTGCCTTGCAGAAGCTTTTTAGTCTGATGTAGTTGCATTTGTTTATTTTTCCTTTTGTTTCTCTTGCCTGAGTAGACATGGTATTTGAAAAGATGCGGCTAAGAATGATGTCAAAGAATGTACTGCCTGTATTTTCTTTTTTGAAGAAGAAGAAGATTACCCCTGAGCTAACTACTGCCAGTCCTCCTCTTTTTGCTGAGGAAGCCTGGCCCTCAGCTAACACCCGTGCCCATCTTCCTCTACTTTTTATATGTGGGATGCCTACCACGTCATGGCATGCCAATCGGTGCCATGTCTGCACCCGGGATCTGAACCAGCGAACCACGGGCTGCTGAGAAGCAGAATGTGCAAACTTAACTGCTGCGCCACCAGGCTGGCCCCCTGCTTGTATTTTCTTTTAGAAGTTTTGTGGTTTCAGGTCTTAAAATCAAGTCTTTAATTCATTTTGAGTTAATTTTTGTGTATGGTGTAAGATAATGGTCTACTTTCTTTCTTTTTTTTTTGAGGAAGATTAGCCTTGAGCTAACTACTGCCAATCCTCCTCTTTTTGCTGAGGAAGACTGGCCCTGAGCTAACATCCACACCCATCTTCCTCTCCTTTATACATGGGATGCCTACCACAGCATGGCTTTTTGCCAAGCGGTGCCATGTCCAAACCCAGGGTCCAAAGTGGCGAACCCTGGGCCCCTGAGAAGTGGGACATGCGAACTTAACTACTGTGCCACTGGGCTGGCCGCTCTGCTTTCATTTTTTTGCACGTGGCTGTCCAGTTTTCCCAGCACCATTTATTGAAGAGACTTTCCTTTCTTCATTGTATGTTCTTGGCTCCTTTATTGAAGATTAGCTGTCCATAGATGTGTGATTTTATTTCCATGCTTTCAGTTCTGTTTCATTGATCTGTGTGTCTGTTTTTGTGCCAGTACCATGCTGTTCTTTTTCTTTTTTCTCTTTTTTAGTGAGGAAGATTTTCCCTGAGCTAACATCTGTGCCAATCTTCCTCCACCTTTTGTATGTAGGATGTTGTCAGAGCATGGCTTGATGAGTGGTGTGTAGGTCTACGCCTGGGATCCGAATCTGTGAACCCCAGGCCACCAAAGTGGAGCGCGGAAATTTAACCACTAGGCCACCAGGCCTGCCCCCCATGCTGTTTTGATTACTACAGCTTTGTAGTATGTTTTGAAGTTAGGAATGTGATGCCTCTAGCTTTGTTCTTTTTTCTCAGGATTGCTTTAGCTATTCAGAGTCTTTTGTTGTTCCATATAAATGTTAGCTTTCTTTGTTCTATTTCTGTGAAGAATGTCATTGGGATTCTGATTGGGATTGCATTGAATCTGTACATTGTTTTAGGCAATACGGACTTTTTAACTATGTTTATCCTTCCAATCTGTGATCATGGACTATCTTTCCATTTCTTTATGTCATCATCAATTTCTTTTGGTAATGTCTTATAGTTTTCATTGTATAGGTCTTTCACTTCCTTGGTTAAGTTTATTCCTAGATAGTTTATTATTTTTGTTGCGATTGTAATGGGATTGTATTCTTGACTTCTCTTTCTGCTAGTTCATTATTAGTGTATAGAAATGCAACCAATTTTTGTAAGTTGACTTTGTACCCTGCAATTTTGCTGTAGTTGTTGATTATTTCTAGTAGTTTTCTGGTGGATTTTTTAAGGGTTTTTTATATATAAGATCACGCTGTCCAAAAACAGTGAGAGTTTCACTTTTTCATTTCCAATTTGAATAGATTTTATTTCTTTTCCTTACCTAATTGCTCTAGCTAAAACCTCCAGTCCTATGTTCAATAAGAGTCATGAGAGTCGGCACCCTTATCTTGTTCCTATTCTCAGGGGGATGGCTTTGAGTTTTTCACTGTTGAGTATGATGCAGGCTGTGGCTTTGTCATATATGGCCTTTATTATGTTGAGGTAATTTCCTTCTATATCCATTTTATTGAAAGTTTTTTTTTTATTGTAAATGGATGTTGGATCTTGTGAGATGCATTCTTTGCATCTGTTGAGATAATCACATAATTTTTATTCTTTGTTTTGTTAATGTGGTGTATCACATTGATTTGTGGATGTTGAGCCATCTCTGTGTCCCTGGTATAAATCCCATGTGATCATGGTGTATGATCCTTTTAATGTATTGCTGTATTCAGTTTGCCAATATTTTCTTGAGAATATTTGCATCTATGTTCATCAGTGATATTTGCCTGTAATTTTCCTTCTTTGTGTTGTCCTTATCTGGTTTTGGTATCAAGGTAATGTTGACCCCACAGAATGAGTTAGGAAGCATTCTGTCATCTTCAATTTTTAACAATAGTTTGAGAGAGATAGGTATTAAATCTTCTTTCAATGTTTGGTAGAATTCTCCAGCGAAGCCATCTGGTCCTGGGCTTTTGCTTTTTGGGAAGTTTTTGATTACTGTTTCAATCTTTTTATTTGTGATTGATCTATTCAGATTCTCTATTTTTTCTAGATTCAGTATTGGGAAGTTGTATGAGTCTAAGAATTTATCTATTTCTTCTAGGTTATACAATTTGTTGGCATGTAGTTTTTAAAAGTATTCTCTTATAATCTTTTGTATTTCTGTGGTATCTGTTGTAATTCCTCCTTGTTCATTTCTAATCTTATTTATTTGAGCCCTCTCTCTTTTTTTCTTAGGGTGTCTGGCTAAGGGTTTGTCAATTTTTTTTATCTTCTCAAAGAAACAGCTCTTAGTTTCATGATCCTTTCTACTGTTTTTTTTTTTTTTTGGTTTCTATTTCATTTATTTCTGCTCTAATTTTTATTATTTTCCTCCTTCTGCTGACTTGGGCTTTGTTCTTCTTTTTCTGGTTTTGTTAGGTTTAGTTTAAGATTACTTATTCGAGATTTTTCTAATTTGTTGAGGTGGGTCTGTATTGCTGTGAATTTCCCTTTTAGGACCACTTTTGCTGCATCCCATAAGAGTTGGTGTTATGTGTTTTTATTTTCATCATCTCCATGTATTTTTAATTTCTCCTTTGATTTCTTCATTGGTCCAATGGTTGTTCAGTAGCATGTTTAGTCTCCACATGTTTGTGACTTTCCCAGCTTTATTCTTGTTGTTGATTTATGGTTTCATAGCATTGTGGTTGGAAAAGATGCTTGATATGATTTCAATCATCTTAAATTTATTGAGTCTTATGTTATTTCCCAAAATATAGTCTATCTTTGAAAATGCTGCATGTGGACTTGAGAAGAATGTGTATTCTACTCTTTGGGATGGAAAGTTCTATATCTATCTATTAAGTCCATCTGATCTAGGTTTTCATTTAGCTCCACTATTTCCTTGTTGACTTTCTGTCTGGATGATCTATCCATTGATGTAAGTGGGGTGTTGAGGTCCCCTACGATTGTTGTGTTGCTGGGTTAATTTCTCCCTTTAGGTCTGTTAATAGTTGCTATGTATACTTTGGTGCTCTTGTGTTAGGTGTGTATATATTCAAAAGTTTTACGTCCTCTTGGTGGAATGTACTTTTATCATTGGATACTGCCCATCTCAGTCTCTCAATGCCTTTTTTATCTTGAAGTCTGCTTTGTCTGATATAAGTATGGCAACACCTGCTTTCTTTTGCTTGCCATTTGCTTGGAGTATCATCTTCCATCCCTTCACTCTGAGCCTGTGTTTGTCTTTCGAGCTGAGATGTGTTTCCTGGTGGCAGCATATTGTTGGATCTTGACTTTTAATCCATGCAGCCACTCTGTGTCTTTTGATTGGAGAATTCAATCTGTTTACATTTAAAGTGATTATTTATATCTGATGGCTTAATACTCCCATTTTATCTCATTTTCCAGTTTTTGTATATTCCCATTCTTTCTCTTCCCTTGTATTTCTGTCTGCCATTTCAGTTTGGTGGTTTTCTGTGATTGTTTTCTCTTTATTTATAATTTGTTTCTCTGCTCTGATTTTTCTTAGTGGTTACCATGAGGTTTGTATAAAAGACCTTGTAGATGAGATAGTCCATTTTCTCATAGCATCTTATCTCCCTAGCCTAAGCAATTTCCATCTCTCTCTTCTTCCCCTTCTAAGTTATTGTTGTCACAAATTATACTGTTTTGTATTGTGAGTTTGTGACTAAATTTAAGTGTTTGTGGTTATTTTGGATGCTTTCCTTCCCTTTGTCTTTTATGTTATAATTAAGGGTTTGCTAACCTGTTCTGATAGAGAGCTGCAATTTTCTGATTTTGTCTGTCTATTTGCCTCCTTCCTCACATCTTTGTAAACCCTTGCCTTTTTGTTTCAGGTATGAGGGCATCCTTGATCATTTCTTGTAGGGGTGTTCTAGTGGTGATGAACTCCCTCAGATTTTGTTTATCTGGGAAAGCTTTTACGTCTCCATCATATCTGAAGGATAGTTTCACCAGATAGAGTACTCTTGGCTGAAAGTTTTTGTCTTTCAGTATTTTGAATATATCATTTCGTTCTCTCCTAGCCTGTAAGGTTTCTGTTGAGAAATCTGCTGAAAGCCTGAGAGGAGTTCCTTTGTAGGTTATTTTCTTCCACTTTGCTGCCCTTAATATTTTTTCTTTGCTGTTGACTTTTGCCAGTTTTACAATTATATGTCTTAGAGAAGGTCTTTTTGCATTGATGTAATTAGGAGTTCTATTAGCTTCATGTACTTGTACGTCCAGTTCTTTCTCCATGTTTGGGAAGTTCTCAGCTATTATTTCTTTGACCAACTCTCTGCTCACTTCCTCCTTCTCTTCTCCCTCTGGGATACCTATAATCCTTATGTTGCATTTCCTAATTGAGTCTTATATTTCTCAAAGAATTTCTTCATTTTTTTAAAGTCTTAATTCTCTCTCCTCCTGCACCTGAAGCATTTCTATATTTCTGTCCTCTAAATCACTAACTCTGTCTTCCATAATGTCAGCTCTGTTTTTTAAAGGTTTCTAGATATTTTTAAAATCTCATTCATTGTGTTCTACATCTCCAGAATTTCTGTTTGTTTTTTCTTTAGAGGTTCAATCTCTTTGGTGAAGTATTTCTTCTGTTCATTAATTTTATTCCTGAGCTCATTGAACTGTCTTTCTGGGTTTTCCTGTAACTCGTTGAGTTTCTTTATGACAGCTATGTTGAAGTCTGTCCCATTTAGATTGTAAATTTCTGTGAGTTCAGGATTGTTTTCTGGAGACCTGTCATTTTCCTTCTGCTCTGAAGTGTTACTATAGTTTTTCAGGGCATTTGATGAACTGATCCTTTGCCAAGACATTTGTAGTAGCATCAGGTAGCAGATTCCACCTGCCACCTCTGGAGTGGGCCAGGAGCTGTGTTTTCTGAGCCTGCTTCTTCTGCTGGAAGTTGTGCCAATAGGGCTTGTCTGCATTTGCCTGCTGGCTGCAGTCACTTGGCGGGTCACACACACACACACACACACACATACACACACAGGTACTCTGGTGCAGAACCTCTGCCTGGGCCAGGGACTGGCCAAGCTGGTGTGTTAAGTGGGAGGTGAAGAGTGCTTTCTTTCATGTCCGTGGCCCTCTCTGTGCTCAAGGGTGGTTTGCCTGGGCTGCTTTGCTTCGTGGGGGCACCCACACAGTGGGTGAATCACACTAGTCATTGTGGAACATTCCCACAGGCCAGGCTGTGATTCCAAAAGTGAAAGTGTGCATGCACAGTCCTGCCTGCCACCCCCCCACCTCCCCTTACAGTTGCATGCCAGCTGCTGTGTGAAGACCTGAAAACTGGATTGCTTCCCCCGGGGAGGGAGAGGAGATCCGCTCACCTCCTCCCACAGCTTCCCGGGGATCCAGTACCTTCACCTTCAAGTGCATGGCTGTGTGGTTCTCTCAGATGTCTTGTTGTGCTTTGTAGGGAATCCTCTGTTGGTTTATGAATGTCCATTTGGTTGTAACTTAGTGGGGAGAGACTATGGGAACAACTTACTCCATCATGATGCTCAAGGTCAGCACTTTAACACTTGAGGAAATTTTGACAGAGAGAATTTGCTGGTTATATTACAACTCCTTAGATATTTCATGAGTATTCATACTTATTTTTAGTTTAGCGGAGTTTGCTCAGTCTTTAAACTAACTAGAAGAAACATTGTGGACAGCATTTTTTTCAATGTGTAACAAAATTGGTTTGCTTTCTTCCAAAGAGTTTCATTTTGCAGATCAAAGAAACTAAATTAATTGATTTTAATCTGACATACTCAAATTGTGCTTAATAAGTTAAGAATATATAAAAGGCAGAAGTTATTTCTCTTCAGAAACTTGTGATTAATTATAAAGAAAATTGATTGAATTATCTCTCAGTTTCACATTTCCATTTGTTTTCCTACATTTGTGTTCTGTGTCAGTTCGTCTGGTTGGAGCATTGCTCATTTGGTGAGGCAGGGTTTCTGTGACAGCATAACATAGTCTAAATTCCATCATATTCATTCATTCCCCCTTAGTTGATTCCACAGACAAGTTGAGGTAGTGGAAACCA